>NC_142716.1:15158750-15867500 GCF_055471065.1 Atractosteus spatula | reverse complement strand
TTCGGGGACCTCAATTCATTTCCAGATTTTGGAGAGCCTTTTGTAAATCTCTTGGAACTTCCACGTCTCTTACATCCAGCTATCACCCTGAAGCCAATGGCCTGACAGAAAGAACCAACCAAGGTCTCCTCACTTACCTCCGAGCTTACGTCTCAGCTTCACAGAACGACTGGACCTCTCTTCTCCCATGGGCAGAATATGCACATAATTCTCTCTCATCTTCCATGACTGGAATGTCCCCCTTCTACTGTTCCCTGGGATACCAACCCCCCCCCTCCCGGATTCTGTTCCCAACTCAGATATGCCTTCCCTCCAAACCCGCCTCGCCTCTCTAAAGAAGATCTGGAAGCATGCCAGATCCTCCCTTCTGAAATGCTCCCTGAGACAGAAGACCATCGCTGATCGTCATCGACGACCCGTGCCTAGATTACGACGAGGACAATTCGTCTAGTTGTCTACCAGGAATTTACCCCTTAGGCAACCTTCACATAAATTGGGACCCTGTTATACTGGACCTTTCCGCATCCTTTCTCAGATCACCCCTGTCACCTATCATCTTGCTCTTCCTCCGACTCTCAGGGTGCATCCCTCCTTCCACGTTTCTCTCCTGAAGCCCTACCACAGATCTCCACTCTCCCGACCTTGACCTCCTCCACCTCCTCCATGAATCATTGATGGCCTGCCTTCTTACATAGTTAACAAGATCTTGGACACCTGCTGGCTCCGGGGCCGCCGGCAGTTTCTTGTCAACTGGGAGGGCTACGGCCCTGAGGAGCGTTCATGGGTTTACGAGTGATTTTGGATCACGGCCTCATTGATGACTTCTTCCGTACCCACTCAATGGGATCGTCAGGAGCCAACCCTAAAGGGGGTGTAATGTCACGTCCCACAATCGCCCTCGCAAACCCTGCTACATTCCCAAACCCACTGTTTCACGCTCTCATTCCTAACTGAACCCATCACATTCTCACAGTCACCGGATTCCACAGATTCTCACTCCTGAACCAAGGCTGCAGGACCTGACGGCATACCCAGTCGCGTCCTCAGAGCCTGCACCAATCAACTGGCAGGTGTATTCACAGACATTTTCAACATGTCTCTGGCCCAAGCCGTAGTCCTCACCTGCTTCAAGACAACCACCATCATCCCAATACCGAAGAAAACCACAGTGACATGTCTTAATGACTACCGACCGGTGGCACTAACACCTGTCATCATGAAGTGCTTCGAGAGGCTGGTCATGAAGCACATTAAGGACACTATCCCAAACACACTGGACCCATACCAATTTGCCTACCGGCCCAACAGATCCACAGATGACGCAATCTCCATTGTCATACACACTGCCCTATCTCATCTGGATAAAAAGAACACATACGCAAGACTACTATTCATCGACTTCAGCTCAGCTTTTAACACTATCATTCTGAGAAACTAGTCAAGAAACTCTGGGTCTCAACACCACCCTCTGCAACTGGATTCGGGACTGTCTAACAGGCAGACCTCAGGCTGTCAGGCTTGAAAACCACACCTCCAGCACACTAACTCTGAACACTGGGGTCCCCCAGGGGTGTATGCTTAGTCCATTACTCTACTCCCTCTACACCCACGACTGTAAGGCCAAACACAACACCAACCCCATCATCAAGGGTCAGTAACTTTAAATTCCTTGGCGTCCATATCACCGAGGACCTCACATGGTCTCTCAATGCCACCTGTCTGATCAAGAAAGCGCAACAGCGCCTGTACTTCCTAAGATGGTTGAAGAAGGCTAAGATATGTCCCCAGATCCTCACTAACTTTTACAGATGCACTACAGAAAGCACACTGACAGGTTGCATCACAGTGTGGTATGGCAACTGCAGTATTGCTGACCGCAAAGCCCTACAGCGGGTGGTGAAAACTGCCCAGTCCATCACTGGGGTTGCCCTCCCATCTATACAGGACATTTTTGACAGACGGTGCTTGAGGAAAACTCTAAGCATCATCAAAGACCCCACACATCCCAGCTACAGACTGTATGACCCTCTACCATCTGGAAAACGGTACCGGAGCATTCGGGCCCGGACTACCAGACTCAGAGACAGTTTTTACCCCAGCACTATCAAACTATTAAACTCCCAGCCTCTCTCACTCTCACCTCACCTCTCATCTATGATCTGAACCTCACAGTACCTTCTTTCTTACCAGAAACTCACACATTGAAATCTACCTCTACCTTACATGTCAAAAAGCTTACTCCCCATAATTTCTATTCTTTAATTCTGTTGATGCATGTTTTTGCACATCTGATGTTGTTTTTGCACATTACCTGTTACCTTTTTGTTGTTTTTGCACATTGCCTGCTGTTGTTTTTGCACACTGCCTGTTGTTGTTTTTGCACACTGCCTGTTGTCTCTGTCTTTCTTTTATTATACAGTTGTATTGTTGTTGTTGTTTTTTTGTACTACGTATCTTCTGAGAGCTAGCTAAATAGCATTTCGTTATACCATGTACCTGTATATGACTATAATGGCAATAAACTTGAACTTGAATTATCCAGCCACGTTCCTCTCCCTTCAGTATTTAATGCTCCCTCACACACCCTACCCTGCTCACTATTGAAAAGCCTCTTAGAGTTTTCTAGTGCGCGTTATTTCCTTGTTGGCTTTCTTGGTTTTTGGACTTGACATTTCCCTTTTTGATCTCGCCCTTTGGATTACGATTTTGGATTGTTTGCCTTTGCTTCCTGCAGAGTTCTCGGCTACGCACAGAATTCTCGGAGAACTACAGTACCTGCCGGACTCCTGACAATTACACTTTGCTGGCCATGTAAGCAGGTACTTTCTACAGTCTATGCTGTGCATTACGATGTCTAGACAATATAGTCCTTCTTGAATTATTTTAAGTACAAGCAATTAACCTCACTAATGTGAATGGATCAATACCTGATGATGGTGGTGAAATAATAAACAGATCGATTGATTTCAATTTCTGTCCAAAGAGTGACTACACATGTTCATCATCATGGAGTACAGAGTGTTTAAACATAGTGCTAAGACTAATGCTTAGTGTTAAGTGTTAAGCTATGCAGCAACAACAGCATTGCCATCTTTCAGCAAGGCTGGGCCTGGTGAAACCCCAGGAAATCCAGGCTGCTGATGTAAGTGATGTTAGTGGACCAATAGCTGACACTGTTCCAGTATGGTGCCTGGGGACACTGTGAGGGAGGAGATGCTGTCGTCGACATGTTAAACCCAGTTAAACCCAAGTGGTCAGTAAAGTTCAATGACACTGTTCAAAAGAGTAGGGGTGTTGCCCAGCTGATGTATGGTAAGGGCTTCAAGAACCTGGCCCAACTAAATTTCTCCCTCAATTCTTTTGGTGAATTCATTTCTCAGTTTCCCTCTAATCTGCTGTGCATTTGGGCTGCTGACACAGAATGGTTGCACTACTGTGGTGGATGAAGTGGGTCCCTTGCTCTATACTTTGAGATCTTTAGGGATGAAAAGTGCTATACTGTATAAATGGAAGGAATTTTAATTATTTACCTGGCTTATTCTGCTTTTGCACATGTCAGTAGTGTATAGTGTCTGAGGCTGTATTTAACACCCCTGCAAAGCTCCACATCCCATTACATCAAAAAAGTCTGCCAGTTGAAGGGGTTTGAACACTCTTGACAGACTCAGGGTACTGGTGATTCATTAAACGTTACAATCTGCGGTACATTAACAAATTTAATCTAGTCTAATGCCTAATCTCACCAAAGCTAAGAGAGGCCACTCAATTCTTAATTGCAGTCATGTGAATATAGCAGATATACTGTAAGAACTGAAATAGCCTTAATGTTGTAGCTTGCATAAATATTTCAACCCAAAAAATTACAACAGTAGAAAAGATGACATTCTGTTAAAAACCAAGTAAAATCCATATTAGTAAATATGCTGGTCTAGTTCCTGACTTCTAACTTCTAATGTAATGCATTTGCTGGTTGCCTTGATTTCTCCAGCACTCCAAATGATATTAAAGTCTTCTTTCATATGTAGACCTGTATTTGAGTAGTACAGTGGTTTTAATTTAAAAAAAATAAAAGACTAGGTTTCACACCAGGGACGGCTAAAGCTGACTGTTATTTGAATAATTAGAGCACATTCCAGCTCCTGGTGGCCCACACACTTGCTGGCTCTTTCCAGTCCAAACTCAGTTACATTGTTGAACCCTTGATTAACTAAATAAAAGGATTAATTTGAAATATTTTATTGTTTTCATCTCTTAAATCTTTGAGGTTATCTTTTCAATTGTTCCATTTAAAAAAATAAATAATGGCACAGTGTTTTTTTTACCAAAATGTCCATTGAGAATGCTGCGCTTTAATTTCTGTACACTTTTTTTCCTGTACAATAAAAGTGTTTCTTAAGGATTTTTTTTTTTCAGATTTAGGAAATATCTTTCAAAATCCAGTCATTGAATTTTGTAACTGTGGTGAGTATGGAAGAAGTCTTTAATTCTAAACCAAAATGTTTTGAATGTGAAAAAGACAGTATGACTAATTGCTATGGTAGACACATTAGACGGAATGTGGACATACAGTATTATCATTGCTCCTACAAATGTATTTGATATATGCAACTAAAAATGCTGTCCATCTATTGAGTTTGTCAAAGACCATTTACAAATGACTAATGATTTCAAGAAATATTCTAAAATGTCTGTCTGGATATTTTTTTTTCCAAACTGCTCAATGGGGGCATACTGTACATGCCATTTTATAAATCTAAATCATTGAGTCTAATTTGTCCATAATAATAAAAGAGACAGATTTTGAGAAACGCATATGGGAAATCAAAATCTTGTGCCAGCAGTAGGTTTGCAGTGATACTGGCCTGTCAGGTTTAATTTGATACCATGTTGTGACATTAAAATAGCCTTGGGAGTTATAGCCCAACTGCTGAACCAGCAGAAGTTATGAGGCCACAGCAAAGACTTTTCTAGGGAAATAGTTTGCTCCTTAAAGACATTGTTTTAAAAAATCTAAAAAAAAAACTACTTAGATATGAAGTCTGACATAATTCCAGGCCTTACATTTCCTATTCTATTGAAAGTGGAAAATCTGGAGAAAATGAAAAAAGGCAGAATAAGTGAAAGAGCTCTCACATGAATTTTGTTCAAAGCTATTATTATTTGGAGCATAAGCGTGTTTATAACACGCAGTATGTGGCAAGAGTTTAAGATGCAGTCCTTCAATATTGATGCACTCCTTTAAATATTGATATTGGGTGTGCACTGTAAAAGCCTTGTTTTTTCCATGCTTCATGCAATACACAGTGGGATGGCGAAGTACTGTACAGTACATTTGCAGAAGGCAGGATTATAGATCTTGGCTAGAGAGCAAAGGGAGGTCTGTCCTTCTGATTTCCTGAAGACTTTCACTAACACCCCTGCAATGCACAGACTTTTATATAGTGAACTTACAAGATAGCATGTCTGTGCCAGAAAACTCAGGTGTTGTCTCAAAATCGGTACTTGAACCCTGGCTGCTCCCTGAAGAACAGTGCGAGATATTGTATTTGCCATGGTTGGAACGAACCCTACATGGTAATCCAGCTTTAGTCACTGTCTAGATATGAGCATGTGTTGAATGACTTGTCCATTCATAAAATTCTGCTTAAAGATTAGAATTACCAGCATGCCTGGCTATAACAAGGGGCAGGCATTCTGGTGTACAGCAAAATGGAAATATAGCTTTCACTTTGTACTGTATACTGAAAATGTGTGTTTTTTTATTTAGCTATGTGAATGTGTTTTTAAGGGTGGCACGTTGGTACACTGATTAGCATTGCTGACTTGCATTATTGGGGTCCTGGGTTCAGTTCTGGACATGCACATCTGTATTTGTATGTTCATCTGGATTTCTGCCGGGTGCTCCACCTTCCTTCCACAGTCCAAAGACCTACAGCTAGGTTAATTGACTTCTGGGAAAACTGGCCCTGGTGTGACTGTGTCTCTGTGATAAGCTGGCATCCTGTCCAGAGTTTATCCCCATTTGCACAACCCTGTGTTAGATAAAATGTTTAGAAAATGGATGGATGAATATATTTTTGTTTCTATATTGATTTCTTCTAAAAGAATGAGCTTCAAACTGAGGAAAATTCTTAGGGCTGGGTGCACAAACAAGACCTTGATCAATAAAAATCCAAATAGATGTTGATTCAGTATGAGAACAAATCCTATACAATTCAACATACTGTGCAAGTATTACACAGACAAAATAAAACATTAAAGAGGCATTAAATCCAGCAAAGATTGTTTTGAGCATCCAGTATTTTAAGAATCAGAGTCTCCCTTTGAGTCTCATGGCTGATCTAATCATATTTTTATTTCCAGAAAGTTTTTAAAAGTAGCTTTAAACAGTGGGTTGTTGCTAATTGCAGACTCATGTACTTTAATTTACATGTACTGTAAATTTTCACATATAATGTCTTTTGTGAAGGGTTCTTCCAATTTGTAATTGAGCCAGAGTGCATTTGTCATTTATCTGCTCTGTTCTCACTTTGTCATTCAACTTCTCAAATGTAAGCAATAAATCGCAGGTGCCTTTGACTACAAACCCATCCATGAATCTCTAAGCATATTCTCCTAAAGTAAAACATTACCCTTCTCAGTCATACAGTATGATACCCCTTGTATTTAATTGCATTCCTAATTGCTCAAATCTTTTTTTTTAAGGATTCAAGAGCCATATACAATACAAATGGCTACAGCATATCAAAAAATGAGTCCAATATTGCTCGGGAGAAGTAATTTGGTGTGACCAAGCACAGAGAATAAGCAAGCGCAATGTTTATTTGTAGCTATTACACTCTGGAAAATAGACCTAACTGTAGAGTACTGTATCTTTGGAATTTAACTGCATAATCAATGAGCCTCCAATAATCAAGTTTCTAACTGTGTAAAACACACTTTCACTGTTTAGTGGTAATTAAAATATCTCTTGGTCCATAGTGTAAAGTATGCCCTACACCAGTGATTTTTAATCCTCATAAAGGACAGTCCCTGTGTGTGCTGGTTTTTGTTCCAGATGGGTGCTTAATCGCCAGTGGTAATTGGTGTCTGTAACTGATCTGCTTGCTGGTTTAGACTCGGTCATTTATTTCAAATAACCTTGTTAAACTGCATTATTTCCATCAATGTCAACACACAACACATTATGTAATCTCTCCTCAACATGCTAATTAAGAATTTACTCCTTTATTTCTGACTAAACAACACTTAATAGGTGATGAATGGATAATGGGTAGGAATGACAGACACCGGTAAGAATGACATTGTATCACACACTCTCACAGCAGGTCTGTGAATTTTCCACTAGTTGGTTAAATTCCAGCTAGCACATGAATGAGGAAATTAATGAAACTCAATAGTTAGCACAGAGTTCATACCAAATAGAAGTCTCATTCAGTTTTAAAGAGCTGAAAGAACAAATAAAAAAAATAGAAATGGAAAACTCAAATAGAAAAACTGAAAGAAATCGGCCTCTAAATAAGAATTCCATTGGAACAAAAACCAGAATACACAGGGGTACAGGACTGAGAACTACTGTCCTACACTGTTTGACCAACATGTTCACAAACTTTTGAGACACTAACAAAATACCCAGTAACCAATAAACAAATTAAGAATATTGAAAGGATGCATTGCACGACAACATTACTTCCAATATATTTCTATTTATGTGACAAAGCTGAATAAAGCTGTGCAATAGGGTTTCAAGTAACAAAAAAGGAAGAATAATAGGGGAAAGATCAATGTTTAAGATGGTGGATAAGACAAATAATTGTCCCTTGAGACTAAACTTTTAATAAATACAGTATAGAATAGAATAGAATCTTTATTGCCACATGACTGAGGCCGGTGGAAATTGTTGTAGGTACAGCTTTGCTACCGACATTTGACATGTGACAATAACATACAGAATATAAATACAGGACCAGAATGCACAATATACAATACAGATTATTAAAATACAGGACAACGAGAGACAGTACACAATACAGAACATAAAAATTCACTCTTTACCTGTCTGTACCCCCCCTTCATGGGCGGCTCCTGACACCCATACAAATAAGTGAGCTGCACAGCACTGGGGGGAGGAAAAACCTCATTTAACTGAAAGGAAACCTCCAGGAGTCCACGGCTGAGAGCTGCCCCCTCCTCCAAGGTATAAACCTTTATTGGGTAGAGGAAGGGGGTTCAGGTAGAGCTCCGGAGACTTAAAACAAAAAAAGAGAAGTACACAAGCACAAACCACAACAAAGATAAACCTGGGAGACCAGGGAAACAAATCACAAAAAACAGATAGGAACCAAAAGTTCCAAGACACATGGGACAGGGGGACCATAGACAAGGGGAAACCAGGAAGTGAAAAAATCAAAACGCCAAGCAAAAAACAAAAATAAAAACAAAAACCCAGGAAAAATACCGCAGACTGGGCAATAGGCATGTTCACATTCTATCACTGATATCGGAGTGGACAACCCGAGGAAAGCCAGGCTGCAGCCCGCTCACAGGCACGGATGTCGGGAAGGTGATATCCAGCAATTAGAAAGGGAGAGAAAAAAAGGCTCACCACCCTTTCACTGATATCGGAGTGGACAACCCGAGAAAAGCTAGGCACACGGCCCGCTCACAGGCACGGATGACCGGAGTGATATCCAGCAATGAGGATAGGAGGGCCAGCTCAACATTCAATCACAGATGCTGGAAAGACAACCCCCAAAAAAAAGCCAGGCCGCAGCCCACTCACAGGCATAGTAGTCAGAAAAAGCATCCCGCAATATGAATAGGAGAGCTGAGAGAACTGCGGCAAAACAAAAAGCGCCGCTCGCAGGGTCAGTAGAAGGCTCAGCATTCTGTCACGGATGTCGGAAGGGACTAACCGTGGAAAGGCAGGAGAGCGGAAAAAGACCCATATGCATAGCAGCGGAATGGGGGATTAGCCCGGGCTCAGCAGTTCAGGAGTCGTATAGAAACCAATGCCCTCTGGCAGCAGACGTGGGGCGCCCTGGATGCTAGGCGGGCCTCAGGACATCTGAAAGACAATGCTGAGCGAAGATGACCTGGAAATATATAGCCCCAGAGAGAGAGACACTGGAAGGACAGCAAAGCACAGGTAACTAGGGACAGGACAGAGTAGGAGCGCCCTCTGGCTGCAGAGGACGTGACAGTTAGCGCGTATGATGGTACATTGGGTGTACAAGGATTCAACTGAGGAGAGAGCAGTGCCAGTGATCTTAGAGGCCTTCGTAACAATGCGTTGAAGTCTATTCCTTGTTAGGATGGCTGTGCTTCCGTACCACACAGAGATTGAAGACGTCAGAATGCTCTCTATAATGGCTGTGTAGAATCAGACAAGGAGGTGTTGACTGACCAAACTTCCTTAATTGTCTGAGGAAGTACAATCTCTGATGTACCTTCATGATGAGATGGTCTGTCTTGATGTGCCATTTTAGAGAGCTACAGATATAGGTGCCCAGGAATTTAAATGGGTCGGTTATGGCCATATGGTTTGTAGGTCATTGTTACCACACCAAGTGACAGCTCTATCTACTTCCAGCTGATACTGTGTTCCATTGTTTCCAGTAATGAGCCCGATGATGGTGGTCTCATCTGCATATTTGAGGATTTTGACAGTAGCGGGGAAGAGAAGCGGGGAGAGTACATAGCCTTGTGGTGCACCTGTGTTGATCAGAAGATGGGAGGTAAACTCATTCACCTTGACTGACTGATGTCTGCATTGCAGGAAATCCAGCAGCCAGTAGGACATGGCAGGGTTGATGCCCATATCTATTAGTTTATTGAAAACTTTAAGAGGGTTAATAGTATTGAAAGCAGAGCTGAAGCCTATGAACAGAATGCATGCATACCAATGCTGTTACTACAATAGTACAGACTGGGACGCATTCAGAGCTCCCGACACAGATTTAAATGAGTATACGGACGCGGTCACCAGCTATATTAAATACTGCACCGACATTTGTGTACCAGAAATGAAAATTAGGTCATTTCCCAATCAGAAACTGTGGTTCAACAACGACATTCGCAATAAAATAAAAGATAGATCCATCGCGTTCAAATCGGGGGACAAAGAGCTGTACAAGAAATCACGGTATGCATTAGAGGAAGCCATAAAACGCGCCAAACGGAGCTACAGAGTGCGGCTTGAAACGCAGTGCGCTGACACCCGGAGGCTGTGGCAGGGATTACAGTCAATCACAGGCTACAAGAGCTGCAGCCAGGAGATTGACACGAACAACACATCCCTGCCTGACGAGCTGAACCACTTCTATGCCCGCTTTGATGCTCTGAACACGAGCAATGCTGAGAAGACCTCAAGTGTGCAGGGCGAGTTTGTTCTGAAACTCTCAGAGCAGGACGTGCAGAAGACTCTGAGCAGGGTGAAAATCCGTAAGGCTGCAGGGCCTGATGGGATACCACCTCGAGTCCTAAGGACATGTGCAGCCCAGCTGACCACAGTGCTTACGGACATCTTTAACTCCTCCCTGTCACAGTCCATGGTCCCCACCTGCTTTAAAAAAAACACTATTGTTCCAACCCCCAAAAAGACAAAAGTGACATGCCTGAATGATTACCGCCCAGTAGAATTAACATCTGTGGTGATGAAATGCCTGGAGAAGCTGGTGTTGTCACACATCAACTCCTCCATCACAGAATCCCTGGACCCCTTGCAGTTCGCCTACCAGAACAACAGATCAGTGGATGATGCTGTCTCCCTGGCTCTGCATACAGCCTTGGAACACCTGGACACTAAGAACTCGTATGTGAGAATGCTGTTTGTGGACTACAGTTCAGCATTCAATTCCATCATACCCAGTCAACTGGTGACAAAGCTCAGGGGATTAGGTCTGTGCAACTCTGTCTGCAACTGGCTGCTGGACTTTCTTATCGAGAGACCACAGGTGGTGCGGATAGGCAATAAAACATCAACACCACTCACCCTGAGCACTGGAACCCCACAAGGCTGCTGTCTGAGTCCAAGGTTGTACTCCCTATTTACTCACGACTGCACAGCATGACACAGCAACAACCGCATCATTAAGTTTGCCGATGACACCACTATAATAGGACTGATCAGTGATGATGACGAGTCCACTTACATGGATGAAGTTGTACAGCTGCTTAGGTGGTGTCATAGCAATAACCTGGACTTGAACATAAAGAAAACGAAAGAGCTAATAGTGGACTTTCGGAGACACAGGCCATACACTCACAGCCCACTCAGTATTGATGGAACGGAAGTGGAAACAGTCACCAGCTTTAGGTTTTTGGGAATTCACATCTCTAAAGATCTAACCTGGACTGTGAACACTGACTCTATCATGAAGAAGGCTCAGCAGCGCCTTTATTTCTTGAGGTGCCTCAAGCGATGGGGGATGCCAATACATGTGTTGGTGAACTTCTACCGCTGCACCATCGAGAGCGTCCTCACCAACGGGATCACCGTATGGTATGGCAACACCTCTTCGCGAGAAAGAAAGGCATTGCAGAGAATGGTCAATATGGCCCAGAAGATCATCGGCTGCGGTCTCACCGAGATTAAACAGCTCTATGAGGACCGCTGCCGTGGTAGAATTCTGGCCATCACAGAGGACAGTCACCACCCCGGGCATGAGCTCTTCACCCCACTGCCCTCAGGCAAGAGATATAAGAGCATACGGACAATTACCACTAGATTCTTCAGTAGCTTCTATCCACAAGCAGTGAGACTGGCGAACACATTTAGCCATCCCCCTCGGACCACACCTACACCATCACCATCTACCTCTTTATGATTTCTTATCTATTGCACATCTCCAGTCATTGTTTACACGTCTGTATTGTTTACATTCAAACTGTCTACATGTTTACTTGCACATTGTCTATTGTTTGTTTGTACATTGTCTTGATGCACTGTTTGCACTTTGTCTTGTTTTTTACACTTGTTTTACAATCGAGAGACTTTCTGTAAGTAAGAATTCCATTGTACCAGTACCGGTTACATATGGCAATAAAGTTCAAGTTCAAGTTCAATTATCATTTAATGGCAAGGAAAATATTTGGTCTCTAACACCAGAGCATTTAAAGCACTTTTTGGATCAGCAGACACAAAAACAAAAATCAGTTTCTTGTGCAAGGTCTTCCTTTTCACAAGGTAGTGAAGAAAAAAAAATATTTACAGGATTTCACAGCGTGCATAAGTCAAGTCACATAAGTGGTCAAATATTGTTGCTATTGTCCAGCTATCAACTTTAATTGCTGTTTCAGATATGTTAATCAATCATTGGACCTTTGGCATTCTCAAACTGCCATCGGATCAGGACTTGAGTCTTTTCTTTCTTGGTTTATTGCCTAGAAGACAAACTAGATCCCTCACCCAGTATGAGTTGGAGAAGAGAGGTCTGTCCTGCGAAAAACTACAATTATTTATTCACCTCCTCTGGGGTTGAAAGGTGTTTCGTAGACAGACACAAGCAACTTAGTGATTTCCATAGTGCTGGCCTTCTGACAATAACAGCCTTACATGACAGATGCACTCAGTGACTAATGTTGCAAATAATGGATACGTTGAGAGGGAGGCTTCAAAACAAAAGATTAGAGAGAATCCTTTAGCTAATATACAGCCTAAACCCCTTTCTGTTCTATTTTTAAATTAAATCATAACCATGGTTTTTGTTTGTGATATACAGTACATTAGTCTTAGTTCTGGATGTGACTTCAACTGTCTATCATAATATTAGATAATGTAATAAATCCCATTCTATTCTTTTCTCTCTCCAGCCTTCTGTCTTATGCATTAAAAGCTGAGCCTTTCACAGAAGAATACGCAATAGAACAATTCTTTCCCTTTAAAAATAAATACATAATAATAACAATCCAGAAGGAGCATGTCCTCTGTTTTTTTTTATATGTTCTTGCTTCTTAAGAATTGATCCCCTCTGTAATTTTCAGGAGGTGGAACTCCTGTTGCCCTTGTGCTACCCACGCATCTCTTGGTTGGCAAGGAAACGAATAATCAAGACATCCCAAGGAGTCAGAGGGTAGGCAAAGATGAATCTTGTTCATTTCCTGTCATACAGAGAGGGCAGTCACACACCCTTTCAGGAAAAGTGTGGAGACTGAAGTAAATCTTATTGTCCTTCTACTGTATATACACAGTTTACATGCATGTATTAATAAATAGATACAGTTTTTATGACTCAAAGGATAACTAAACCACGTTGTTTATAAAGAACCTTTTGACTACTGTTTTGTTTCTAATTATTAACTTCACTTGACAAAGAGATGGATAATGAAAAGGCCTATTTATTGGAATTTAGGCATTTTCCTCCCACCACAGTGCGGTGGCTCTGTGGCTAAGGATCTGCGCCCGTTGCTGGAAGGTTGCCGGTTTGTAGTCCGCGGCCGGCAGAGGAATCCTAATCAGTTGGGCCCCTGAGCAAGGTCCTTAACCCCAGCTGCTCCAGGGGTGCTGTATAAATGTCTAACCCTGTGCTCTGACCCCAAGCTTCTCTCCCTGTCTGTGTGTCTCATGGAGAGCAAGATGGGGTATGCGAAAAGACAAATTCCTAATACAAGAAATTGTACTGTATATGGCCAATAAAGTGATCTTAGAAAAGAAAAAGGTTTTGGAGTGTGTTGAGAACACATATTTTTTGGGACTCGTACTGAGATGGCAATGCCTTGGCTGAACAATGTTAATGAAATTCTCAGTCTTGAGATCATGTCATAAGTCACTGGTTGTAATCTTGGAGAGGGTGTGTCCACAGAGATAAGAAGGTTTCTCAAGAGACAGAAGCACTAATCTTATCGATTTCTACATCACAGGTTGATGGGCACCTGAAATGAGCAGTTGGTTGATTACCTTTTCAATGAGAAAGAAAGCTGTAAAATTTACCCATGGCTGTGCTTTAGCACAGCAAGACTTCTGTATTATTAAACGTACTTAGCAAACAATCAGAGCAATGCCTCACAAAAGGCCAACGATTCTCTAGAGTCTAGAGATTGCAAAAAGCTTTACTAAGACCTCAATGCAAACTGCAAGGTGTACTAGGTTGATGTGGTTGATCACAATGCAATGTGCACCACACACATGCTTCTGTATCTCTTAAAAGAGTTGTGGAAAATTTTCTTTAATAAGAACCTAATTTCATACTTCAATATTGCAATTATACTATACACAATCATTCCTTTCATGGTAGTATGACTAATTGTAATACATCAGTGACATACTGTATACTGTATTTTCCTACAGTTTACAGAAAAGAACTCTTATGATCTCACTAAAAGAAATTATTTGATTTTTTATGGTGAAATCTTCAAGTTAAAAAAATACACAGTATATAGCATAGTAAAGGATTCATTTTCATTTAGGTAGTATGGGTTGCATGAATAAAGGCAAATATCTGAATAGATCTGGTTCTTTTCCTATTGGAAAATAAGTGGAGTGCAATCAGTAAAGAACTTATCCTCATGTATAGTAGAAGTCCTATGACAGGACCAAATTAAGAAATGTATGAGGCTTCAACAATGAAATCAATTTGTGAGCTGATGGACCCTAGTTTCTTGTGCACTTTAAGAAGTGAGCTTAAAAGCTAAATGGATTTTCCATTATGGAAATACAGATATAGTAAATCTAGTCCAGGCTAAAAGAAAAATTATATGACATCTTAAAGCAATTTGATGCATTTTGAAAACATAAATATTGAGATGGTGTAAATAGGTCAGCTTGCAAAGAGCAAGGCATTTGTGCTATTAGTCTCTCTCAAGCTTTGGGAGAAAGAAGCATTGACATTCAATAGGGTGATCTAATGGAGGAGCAAATTTGTTTTTCCAAATGCCTTTTTAAAGGCAAAGGTTTTTCAATTTGTTGTACTGGTTTCATCACTAATACAACACATCATGGCTTGATCTTTTAAGATATAGAGATCGTTAAAAAAATAATAATATGGATCTTAGAACACAAAACTACCCAACAACCTTCAATAGCTTTTCCTATGATACTTCATTGCTTTTGGCTGCTGGTAAGTGCAAGATCACATGTGTATCTGTTAAAATCATTAGAAAAATCAAAGCCATTTTCTAATCACCTTTATGCTATAAAACAGCAATGAAATCAAAGGTGAAATTAGTGTTTGTGGTGATTTTAGTTTGCATTTGAGTTGATTTAAGAGGTTGAAACCCACTCCTCCTGAGCTTTGTATGAGAATCTCTGATATCTCAGTCCACAGAAGCTGCAAAAAAGTTCCATAAGTGGATGGATCGTCAGATGTGCTTGCTTCCTAACGCGCAAAATTCTATCCTCAGTATTTGATCATATTGCTTCAGCTCCTTTGGGTTTTCTATCCACAAATTTGAAAAAAAAGATTAGATTCTTAGCATGAGTCAACAGTGATATAGGAGGATTAAAATAAACAACTGAACAATAAGTACTCCAAAACTGGAGGCTTAAATATAAATTATTCACAAAATAAACTTCTGCTTACTACTTTAATGTTTGTAGTAATATATATATATCCATGTAATGGAGCCATCTTGCAATTTAATGATATTAAGATTATTTTATCACAATGTGATAAAAGAGAACAGTGGTTTGGTAAACTGCACTGAAAGGTAATTGCGTTTAATTACTTGTAATAGAATTTTGATTACATGCAATTATATAAGTAGGTTTACCAAGTAGATACATTTAAGTATAACTCAGTTAAAAGATACACAATTTTCAGAATAACCTTTTGACCATAAGGATTGTCTACAATTTTCCATCCATACAGATATATACAGTTTTTGTGATTATTTTCTCCTCCACACTGTAAATCACAAGATAACTGCATCACATGAAAAAGAAATTGCTATGCATGCATAAATTCCTGTGCATTCTACATTACTTCCTCAGTGACAAAATGTGCTTGTACTTTCTCTTAACTGATACCATATGTTCAATGTCAAATGCAATCTGTTATGTTGTAAATCAGCAGTAATATTAAAAAATGCATGTTACATCAGAATTATGAAAGAGAAGTTTTGAGCAATTGAGATACTAATAAATGTGTGGCTTCTTTTATTTTTCTGTCTATAACCGTGGGCTTGGCCTGCTTAACTGTGGAGGTCTAATAAACTACATTTTAGAGCCAGATATGGTCAGTAATATTCTGATCAAATTCTGACCATCTGTTTTCAAATGCATTACAGTTTGCAAATGTAATGCAGTTTTGGAGTACTGGTTGCAATGTACACTTCAAATAAGGGCCAAGTGACTTAAGCAAAGGACAAGTTGTACCTTTAAAAAAACCCTCTGCACCAATATTATATTGAAAGTAGCACAGTTACTGTAAAAGTTCTGCTTAATTGCCCACAATGGGACTTCAATTTGCTGGCTCTGCTATTGAAGCAACCTCTTCATAAAATGTCACTAGCTGAATGAAATGCAGATTAAAAGGTCAGCTCATGAACACATTAAGCAGATTTGCTGGATCAGGTTAAACTCCAGTCAGTTCTAATTAAAGAGGATCAAAAGATTTCCCAATTATGAAAAGGCGATCATATCATGGGGATGAATATGAGGCCATGGGATTCACAGCAATCACAGGAATTGTTTTAAAAATATATCAATCATCAAAAAATGTATCACATATCACTGCAAAAACTTTGCACGTTTTTTTATTAGGACGATCTCTTGTAGCAGGTGCATGGAATTTTTAACAACAGAGATGACATAGCTAAATACATTTTGCTGTTTAATATTTGTTTAATTGGTTGATCAATGGGGGATCTACTGTAAAAATTACAGACTAATAGCATGTGTATCCAAGGTCACTACAAGCTGTACATCTGTGACACATGCTTTGCCCTAGGTAACAGATGCTGTCCTGTGGATTCTCTATCATTCCTCTCATAGAGCCTGGACAAGAATATGCCTGTTTTCTAGTCCATATGGACTGTATTAATGGACAGTGTAGAATGGATAGTGGCTGTCATTATCCCAGTTCATTCCACATTCGTTCAATGGGACTCCAGTTTGGTGAATAGATTATCTACTGCATAAGTGTCAAATTCTCATCTTTCAAGAAAGCTGTATTGATGCACAAGTAGAGTAAGGATATGCCTTGTTCTGCTGAAATGCTGTCACAACAGGATGGGCCTGCAGGAAGGGCAGCAAGTGAGATCCCAGGACTTGATCAGTGTAGCACTATGCAGTCTGGTTGCAATTTATTACTACATGTGGTTACAGACCACACCCCTCCCTATGTGATGTCCATCAGAGTGGTCAACACAAGACCTTGGTTAATCGCTAAAGAAGACATGATTCCAGATAAGTCCACCTGACATGACTTAGTCCAGCCTCCAACATAGCAATAGCATGAAGCCATTGTGCTCTCGATAAGAGGTGTGTAATTGTTCCTTTTTTTGTTTTCCTTGTTTGATTTTTGTCATGCTTGAACTACAATATGTGAAATCACCTCATCACCTGTGCCCAATCTTCTCTATCATTAATTAATACTAAACTAATCCAAAAGATGCCCAAAATACTTAATCAGTTTCCAAAATATGTTTGCTTTATTTAAAAAAAAACATAAACAAATAAATAGAAGGATAAATGTATGTCAATGCTCAGTAAATACAGTATATATGAATAAAACTAAAGAATAGATAGATAGATACTTTATTGATCCCGTGAGGGAAATTGCAGTGCAACAGCAGCTTTACACAGACAACACAGCCACAGTGTGACGAATGATACAATAATAATAATAGTACAATACATACAATACAATCAGTACAGTGAGGGGTGCACTAAAAGAGTTACTCACAGTCCGGACACACAAAGAACAAACTAGAATGTCAAAAGGAATAAATGTAGTTTAAGTTACAGTATCTTTGTCAACAATATTGAATCTTTCTTTGATACTGGCCACTAGATGCTAAATTATGAGTATTTAAGGATATTGTTCAGATAAAATATGTAGGCTATCATCCCACATAAAATTCATACAGTACTGTATTTCTTTTGGCTTCAATACAGAGTGAATTTCACTCTGCAATACAGTACATACCCCTCAAACATTATTGTAGGAAAGCAGACTCAAACTCATTTCCTGGAAGGCCTTGTGTCTTCTAGTTTTAGTTTTAATCTAGGAAGTCAGTGAAATAATTAACAAAATTATTTTCTCAATTAAATGTGTTTATTAAATTTTCCTTTAGCACTTTACAATTTATTACACAAGACATTCACTTTATTAAAGGCACTGTTACCTACAGTATAAATTGCCCTGGAGCCTGGTTAAAAGTATTGTAATTGCAGTATGCAGCTAATTCAATAATTAGAGTCACTATGTAACTGGAAGTTGGATGGATGGAACAAAAAACAGAAGACATTAGTCCCTCTTGGAACTATGAAACCCGTACTCTAAGGCAGAGGTAGGCAACTCAATTTCTCAAATATTCCTGCACGTTTTATATTTGTTTTGATCTTAGTTGAATTGAGCCACAAATGCAAATCAGAAACAAATGCAGCCCATGAGTAATGGAGTTGTCCGCCCCTGCTTTAGGGTAGCATGGTGGTAAGTACTGTGTGTGGAGTCTGCATGTTCCCTCAGCACTTCATGAGTTTTTCCCAAGTGCTCCTCAGAATCAGTAGTGACTTGTTAAAGAGCAAAGCATGTACTGCTTATGGAATGTAAACAATTTTTACTATTGTGAGGTGAGTTTTGGTTGTGCTCAGTAAGTGATAGGGTTTACATTAAAAATGCATAAGATTGAAATAATCACTAAACATCTGTTCTGCTATTCTAGAATGACTTAGGCCATTCCCCCACCCCACAGACATGTGTGTTCTGTTTGATTGGTTGCTTCTCCTCAAAGTGTGGGCCCTGGGCTCCAAGCAGACCACATGTGGCATGATCTACCATTCATCAGTCACACATACTGTAACACATGCAATGGAGAAGAGCACATATTCTAGGCATGTGTGACTTTGAAAAAGGAAACAAAATCTGTGGTTTGTCCTTGGGTATGTGTGGGTGTATTGAATAATACAGAAGAGCCATTTAATGAGTATCCACGTGAATTTGGGCTCTTAGTAAGCATTGCCTCATAAACACAATTTGTTTAAAAAGGTTTTTAAAATACAAAGAAAATTACAATCAAATGTTATCCTTGTTACTGTATGTTTGTCCGGAGCTCATATGACAATTTTTCAAAGAATGTTCATGCTTAGGTGATTGAGTTTTAAGAATGACTGCATCTATTTCCTGTTTGATGCTAGACTTTAATACAGATTGAAAGTTAGACCATCCTGTCAATATTCAAAGAGTATATTTTGGTATCACTGAAGTTTATTTCAAGATTAGAGGGATCTCATGGTGTGTGGCATGAGTGTGATTGAATCACATTGACAAGCTTGGAACCTTTTGTTTTTCTCACAGAACTCGCATAGTTTCCTAGCAACAACATGCAATAATACCACCCTTAAAATAGATAGCATGTTTCAGGCTTTTAGTGATGATAGCAAGATTATTAGATGCATCGTTAACTCCTTTGGTCACAATGCTAAGGGTCCTGTATTCTACCTGGTTAAATCTACATTTTGCATTAATTTTTATATTCAGGTTTTCGATGTCCTTGCTTACAAATATTCAACTTAACAGATTTTCAAAAGTTTTCAGTTCCTATAAATTTAGAGCTGTTTTTATCAGCTCAAACTTGATTTTCAGGTATACCTTCTGTTTTTTTCTTCTATATCTTTGTAGTACCACATAAAAGAATGGATTGGTAAGGTGCCCTGTGTTTTAAACATTCCAAGAACATAGGATTTGAGTGTAGCGCTGTTTTTGGGATCTGGGTTCTATGCGGTGCTTAAATTTGCATGTTCTATCCTGGACAACTGTAAAAAGCGACCTTCCTTTGTATTGTTACAGTTTTTGATTAGAGGGTGCCTCTTGAAGTGTCATAATCTAAGGGGCAATGGTGAACACCTGGCTATGTCAACATTTCTAGTTCTCGGGAGCTTCAAAGCAAGGTGATGTTGGTGAGATGTCTTGAGATTGACTGATCAAAACATTTATAAGGTTGTTTTAACTTAAGTTCTTGGTAAATCATTGAGAGTTTCATCAATAGTCCAGGAACACAGCATAAAAAGGCAGGTACAAGAGAGAAGAGGAGAGACGAGAGAGAGGAGAGAGGAAGACAGAAGACAAGAGGTCCAAATCATCCGTTAATTAATAGATTCAAGGTATTTGAACCTTGTTAAGAAGGCTTGCTATTCTGTTGTTTTTAGGAAACTCTGATTTCCTGTATACAGCATCCCTTGGTTAAAAATGGCTTTTCTTGGTTAAAGTGTGCATTTTTAGAACAGGGAAATAAGTTTCTCATTGACTTTGTAGTATCCAGATTTATATAGAGAGAGATTTAAATGTAGGTCGTAGTCTGTTTAGTTTAGAAGGTAGATTTAGCGCGCTCGTCGGCCTATGTAGGTGTTATATAAGAATTAAATACTTGTGGGTTGATTTTTTGCTTGGTCAGGACATAGGCCTCTGGGACACCCAGTTTAGCATGGGACTTAATGAAAATTATACAACTGTGGAAGCTGTTTTTAGATCCTATTTTAAAGGCTTATCAGATGATGGCACACGTGAAACTGACAGATCTGTGTTGCCTTTTTTTTTGTTGGCAATTTTGTGCAAAACAGCATGCGTTGAAGCTTTGATGAAGTTGATGATTTATAAACACCCAGTTTATAAATCATGTAACTTGTATGTTAAACGTTTGTTGTGCACTGTCTAATGTGTGCATTGTAATTATTAATAAATAATAGTTTAACCCTGTGTGCCTGAATTATTACTCTTTTTATCAAAGCTGTGCCAGGGAACAAAGAACTCAGGTACCTCCAGTTACAGACAGTGGGGTTTATTTGCCATGTTTATGTGTACATTGGGATACTTATTTACTCTGTTCTCTCGGGACACACAGTACAACAGACAACAGCACACAATGTAGATAGTACATTACAATACAGTATTAAGAGACAATAAACAAAACAGATCAATAAATACATAATAGCCAGTTCTAAAGTGCATAATGCAGAGTTGTGTTGAATTCTGAGGGATAGCACAGTTAGTAGTTAAGGATGTGCAGTGCCATAGGGAAGAAGCTGTTCTTATTACTTTTAAAAAGTAATGTTTATTTCAGATATTCCAACATAAGATCATGGAATACTGAGAAAGCATGGAAGTTTGCTTTTGATTAACTTCAAAGACTAAGGAAAGCATTGAAAGAAGAAAAAAAATCTGTATCATGTAATTGTGAATATTACTGTACATATACAGTCAGAAACTAATCAACACCACTGGTCTTGTCTTGTCTTAATGTGTGTTTGCATGCATTAAATTTAATTTAATGCAATTAAGAAAATAACTGGAATTCTAACTTCATCTTTCAAAGGTTTCATTAAAAAATCAAAATGTGGGAGATCGTAGGAAAGAAGTATGCATTGCATTACTTCCCAAATGGCAGTCATCAGATGTGCTAATATTAAGTATTTCAGAATGTTCCTACTAAACAACATTAGATCTTGCTGTCCCAGGTTAACTGTTATGTCCTTCATCCGACTTTTTCTTAACATAAGTAATGTGTTTAGACAAGCAATTACAATATCAACCCAATTTAATCATGTTGATTCCAGCCCAGTCATGGCTGGTAGGGTAGCTATCAATGGACCAAAGATATTGGGGAACCCAACTGGGTTAATTTGAAGTGTAATATCATCACCATTCCCATGTTTTATTATCTGCCGATTTCCCTCTCTCCCTCACACCTGAAGAAGGCTTCACAGCTGAAACATTGTGTTTCTTTTTCTTACCTTTCAGCATGGAATGAGCCTTTACTTGTTCCTTTGTAGCTTACACCTGGTGAAGCAGCTCCCTACCTGTATTATTGCTTATTTGTGGTATGTTATTATTATTACTATTATTATTGCTTACACTTATATAGCGCTTTTCTGGACACTCCACTCAAAGCGCTTTACAGGTAATGGGGACTCCCCTCCACCACCACCAATGTGCAGCATCCACCTGGATGATGCGATGGCAGCCATAGTGTGCCAGAACGCTCACCACACATCAGCTATCAGTGGGGAGGGATGTTCGGTATGTAAAATGCATTCGCAGTTTGATTTAAACCTAGAGATTGACTTGACCACTTCATGGAAGTAAGAAGGAAGCTGTAGTTTTCAGCCTACCATCAAAGACGTCGTTACAGTGGCAACCTATTAAAGGACAATTTGTTGACAACACACCAAAGAACAAATGAACAATCTGCTAGAGGTGAGTTGTTAACAACCAAATGGGGTTGGTTGTTAGATTAACATTCCAAATGCATGGTTAACAACAGGCTTGTAAAGTATGTGAGTGGTCTTAGCATGTCTCCTTTGCATTTTACTCTCTTTTTGGTTTTAGTCCTTCATTTGTCAGAAAAGTGAAAACAGAAAGGGTAATTTAATTTGTGCTCTTCAATATGAACAGACCTTCACTTAAATCAATTTAGAGCTTCTTATTAACTGTGACATCCTCACAGATGCCAGAACAAGCTAGCATTATCAGTGTTTGAATGTAGTCTTTGCCTCAGCCCCTTCTCTGTGCTGAAGACAAATGCTGAAGGTAATTCTCAATAAAGGCCTCTGAAGAAAAGGATTTTGCTTCTCTGATAGTAAGACATCTGCTTCATATCAACTTCTTTTATTCACATCTGCCTCAGCTGGCCTAGCTGGAGCTCAGGCTTGAGTCACTTGACATCACTGCAGAACGCGAAGAGGCAGAAATTAAAGGGAAAGTTACCTGCAATGATTACAAATGAAGGAGATCAACAACAAGCCCAGAGGAAGGCAAATCGGTTAAAAAATCAAAGGCGTCAGATCTGTTGTATGAAGGCTAGAAATGAAGAAATAGAAAATTTTTTAAGTGTGCAGTGGGTTAAGATCATCAGCTGTGCTACATACAATTTGCTACTTTAGGTAAATCAGAAGTTTTCAGTTCATCAGCCTTCATAGGTTATTGAAACTGTTTTTTTCTTCGTATAAACTAATCCATTTTGTATATTCTGTATAACTACCTGTTCCAGCTAGGGCAGCTTCTAAAAGGACATGAAAAAATTCATCAGTGTTGCAATTAGATAACATTTCCTTGTCCATGGGTCAAAATGTATTGTGTAATCCAAATATGTTTTTGAAAAAATTCAGAAGGTATTGACATTATGACATAAATGAAAAACTTGTGATAAGAACTAGGCATGACAGCACAGACAGAAACGTCTTATTTAAGCTTCAGCAAGGTGAAAAACCTTGATGTCAAAAACATCTAACATTGTAGAAAAGTAAATGTAAGACACATCTACATCTACTTTAATTTATACTGAAGGTTATATAAAGTATATCACTCTATTTAGGCATATATAAAGTATATGGACTTTGGATATTGTTTAAATGTTTTTGACATCATTTTGATTAATTGATTGTTCATGACTGACTATGATACAGTCAAGTAATTGTTGTGTAAGCACTCATTGACTTCAGAAGACAAATGGTATTCTTCATTTGCTTCCATTCCAATTTTCTCATGTGACATAATGCAATATCAGATTTTTGATATGCCACCTCTTTCCCTCCCCCCTCCCTCATGCTTGTCAGTGATCTAAACATCTGATGGAGCTTGAAGCATGCTGTACTGATGACAGCACATGTACAGTAACAGAGGTCCATGTACAGTACAGTAACTCCCAGGTGTCCCGCAGTGTTCCCAGAAATGGCATAGTATTTGAATGAAGTATGTCAGGTCTCCAGATAGCTCACAAGAAAGTGTTGTCTGGACTTTTATAGAATTAATACTGTAGCAGAGTAGGACAACACTGTGGCATGGAAGCCACTATGGTGCCTTACAGCCTTAGAATTCTGGCTTCAGACAGCTAATGTATCTGAATGGAGTTTGTGTTTTCCCTGTCTTTGCTTGGGTGTTCCACATTCTTCACCTCCCAAAAACTGGCGAGAACCATTTGAACCTTCTCTGTGGTTTGACAATGAACTGATATCCCATCCATGGGGATGGCGCTTGTGTGCTCTCAGCCCTGCCTTAAGCCCTGTGCTTTGTAGATAGGCTATTGAGTGCCATAACTTTCCCATAGAAAAGTGATCTTCTGATGAGAGTTTGATGGAATAACAGAAAAAAAGACAGAATGTGCTCAAATTAATATTTCACTTTTGCTGATAATTCCAGTACAACATTAGGCATGTAGTTTTAATTTTTGGAATGTTCCACATAATCACTTATTTCTTTCCAATACATATCATCAAAACTTGGGATTTCAACAGAAGGAAACCACATACATCAGAAGGAAAAAATAGTGTAAGCACAGGGCAAGATTGAAAAAAGTTTGCCTGTATGATATCTTTTTCTTATGTTCTCTGGATGCATACAGTACATTACGCCCCAAGGGCAGAGAAACACTCACAGCTGCTCTGTATTAAGTATTGAAGTTTGTAATTCCCCACTAGAGACTGAAAGTTCCATTGACCCCTTCCATGGTGTTGTATATAGACACAGACCTGCAAACTGAGTAACACAATATGTGGTTTCTTATAAAGTTTGTAATGCACACAAATTATTTCACCAATTGGCTGGACATTGTGATATTAAATATTGATTAAAAAATTCTTGATGTCTTTACAACAGGAAGAAATTGGTGCATGTGGTTCAAAACTCCAATCACTAGAAACTGCTGTGTGAAATCGGCATATGCCAGAGGAAATCTGACAGCTGGTATCAGGAACATACAGAATCTGTATTTCCGGCTGCTAGGAGAAAATGAGTCAGCTGCAAATAAGACTTTGTATTAAATGTAATAATACTGTTGCCTAGATGCAAACCCAAGATTTCATTACTCATTTTATGATACCAGCATAGTGCACACTTTAAGGACTTGTCAGGGAGAAGGTCAAGGGAGTTTATGTGATAATGGATTTTACTTTAACAATAAACCTCTTAATTTCTTCATTATCATGCTACTTTGTGTTCTCTGCTACAACCAAAAAGAAAAATCAACATCGTAAATGTTAGTTACATGAAACAGTACATTTTCAAATGTACAAAATTTCACAGTATAATCCAGAAAAAAAATCACATTTGGTTCATACTGTAAATAAACTTGCTACATACCATATATACCAATCAGCCTTATCCTATGAAAATTAAAATATCAATGCATGACAGAGGCAGAGGAAATCAACTGGTGTTATGAATGGTTTGCTGTGATCTAGTTGGACTGTAGTTCCTGTATCCTTAGCAAACAAATCCAATGAACACCGAATCAAGAAACAGAGGACACGTGCGAAAACTGTCCGGAAGAGCATTTAAAACAGAACAGGAGAACAGGACTGGGAGTGTGGGAGTGTGGAACAGGCTGCCCATCCATGTTGTTCAAGCTGATACACTGGCTTCCTTCAAGAAACAGCTGGATCAATTAGCTACAGCACTAAGTACCAAACAGGCTACATGGATTGAATGGTTGACAGTGGAAATTCTAGTGATTAAACTTTTTCTCCAACATAAAAGCCTACTGCTGGGTAGCATATGAGGTGACTGGTAGGGTATTTCTTCTCTGGAAAGGATCTTTACACATCTGGAATCTGCAATCAGGAATTGAACCTGTGAACCATCAGCTGAAAGAACATTAACAGAGGCTGATAAAATGGGATAATTACTAGTTCTGATTTGATTATCCCTAGATTACTACAGGTTTAGAATATTATGGGCAATTTATCTAATGGAGCTAAAGCCTGTAATCTGAGGGGAATTTAAGTGAAGCTTATGCCAATGATATATGCAGTTTACAAAGGACCACCCACAAAAATGAAATCAAGGTTAATTTGCTATAATAGATTTTCTGCTACTGATGCACACTACAGTCCAGTTCTGACCATATTATTTGCAGTGTACTGAATTCTTAGGTTTTGCCCAGTGATCACAGCTTTGTCTTGTTTTTGTCTCGAAGCATCACTAGTAGCAGGGCTTGTACATACAAATATACAAACATACTGTATACAGTTTTGTACTGTAATCATGCAGCTTTTATACCATATCATCTTTTGACTAATTTTCAGATGCAAAGGTTACGGGGCATGATTAGGTTTATTCATCACATGGGAAACATGATGGAATGAGAAAGGGGTTTTGGTGTTGCACAGAGTATGTTCTGTGCGACCCCCCTTTACTATCAGCTGAGGAACCTGTTTAGTGATCGTGACTGTTACTGTATTCACTTCTATGGAGTGCAAGTGATTTCCCTTCAGACTACATCACACAGCATGAAGTAAAGTGAGGCGAAGTCTTCCAATGCGCACATACTGTACAGTAGGTGTATTGTGTATCATGTGTGATCCCTAGAGCCAGTAATGTGTGGAATTTGGAATGGTGATCATTGTACTTTAAATTATTTGCTTTCATACCAGACATCCTGGAACATGATCACACTTCTAGGGAGGATCAGGTTATCAGTAGTATCCCCTTTCTCAATCAACTTTCAGAAATTTTTCTGTTCGTGACTAGTGTTTTTTAAACATCTCTTGGATTTTTAAAGTGTCCTATCTTAATTTTCTGTGTCATTTTCACAATGGTTCCTATGACTATTCATATCAAAATAAATCAAAATCAAAATGTCAGGTAGTTTTCTATATAAAATGTATATGAGAAAGGTTCAGCTTTCAAGGGTTGCCAAACCGAATATAATACTACCCAGTCATCTGCTATCGAAGTTTCAGAATTTCCAGTGTCTACTAACTAATGCAGTGAAATTCTGAATTAGCCCTTGAAAAGGATGCTAATTTAATTGATACATGCGGTAGAATGAAAATAGAGCTTCACAGAGTAACTTGTAAAATTTAAATTTGGTAACCATTTTTCAAAACAAAAACTGTATGCAGTACTGAATCCTGGGACTTCTGGTGATACGGTTTTCAATGTCTGCTTTGTAAAGACGTTTCCATCCATATCCTGCTATTAACTGTTTGCAGCCTATACAAATTTAGTTGTTATTTACCCATAAGAACTAGGGGTTGAATGAACAAGGGGTGTGCTTTACAGTCTTGGTCTACAACTTCCATAAGATGGAATTCTACTGTACATTAACCCTTCTAAAAACCAGACATTTTATGTTTCCAGGTTCCAATTTTCCAATTGTCAGTGTTCTTCAATTGCAGGGCCTAGGGGATGCTTTCAGCCAGTTTCCCATGAAAATTCATTCCACAGTGAGTTATTGATTCTGGCTTGGCTCCCTCTCTACTCAGTAGTTGCTAACTGGATGCTGACATCACTATGAAACACAAACTGTGCTGTCTAATAGATACAGCCGAGGGGCATGCAACTTTGGCAGCCTGTTCCCTTTGCTTTCCATTAAATTCATGGGTTCCTATAATCTTTATTTTGTATCAACTCTTTATGAGTTAGGCTGCAGGCACTGTGTGACCCTTTGTCAGCTATTGCTTGTTATTTTACCATCATTTCAAATGTACGACCCCCTCCTTCCTGTCTATGTGGATAGGCCCAGCTTGTGATTGCTCATGAGTTATTCCAGTGTCACAAGGATTTTATTAGAATTGGATCTCGGTTTATTGAAAAACCTGGCCCCAAAATATGCTGTCATTTCACTTCAGTTTCTGCATTCATCAAATCTCAGAAAACTTGGTTCAGTGCTGCTAGTTCGTAGTATGCACAATGACCAAGCTAAAAGGGGGTACTTAATTTATTAAGTCAAACTCTAGGATAATGCTGAAGAATAATGTCTCAGTGGAGGAAATGTTTATGAATGCAGAAAATAAGGAGGATAATAATGCTTTGGTATTTTTATTGATATTATTTTTGTGTTGAGAACACATTATGGCTTATTACCAGAATTTGTGTACAGTTTTTATCAAAAGTATCTTTTGCAGCCTCCTGACAGTCTAAATTTTCTATACAAAAGACCTGCTAATTTATTTCAACATTTTTAAAAAAATGTATGGCATGTGCTTCTTTTGTATGCAAATGTAAGTTCAATGCAAATTGTAAAACATTCAAGTGTTGGCTGATTCAAGGACAGCTTCACAAAATACTGCTGTAAAGTTTTAAATGCTCCCTCGGGTAATTTACTTAAAAATGCCCTTGCAAAAGCATGTACTGTAGATACTGTATTGTGCTGCATGTACTGTGGATTTCATTAGATTGGATTTCATTAGGTTCTTTCTTAAAGGATCCTGCAACATTACCTGGGAGTCTGGTACATAAACTCTATTCATTGTAAAGAGGAGAAGCTCCTATATTTAGAGATTCTATAACAATCAGGACAAATGGTTTCAAAATGATGAAGAAGGAATAGTACAAGCTCCTGTACTGCAGATTTCTGAGTCACCCTTTATTGCTGATATATCAGAGAGGCAGACTATATGATAAATACTGTATGAACAGCAATTGTGACACACGTATGCTTTTGAGGTCTGACTTCAATTTGTAGAATAAAATATTGGCTAAAACAGAATTCACTGGTGCAGTCCCGGTCATGTTTGTGTTTTGCCACAATGCTGGGCTGATTATGAAGAACAAAGTGAAAAATAGATGTGTTTTTAAATATCTCTGATGGCATGTGAAGCTAACTGGGGCATAAGAGCTCATGCTTTGATGCTCTCTCACAGAATGTGGGATTTGTTCCATCTCAGATTTGAAAGGATGGCCCATCCTACAGTATGCAGTAGGATGTGTATTGCATTTCTTTATTAGCTTCAGAATGGAAAAGTTTCCGTATCTTTTAATTCAGGCTGACAGATTTTTTTTATTTACACAAGGAGGAAATGATCAGCTAAACACTTACATAAGCCCCAGAAGAGCTGACTCACAGGGCCACACAGAAGGGTTTAATCAGTGCAGTAAACTGTGACCTGAGATAGCAGTGCTGCACACAATGAGAGGGAAATGCAGGTGGTAGAACATCACACTGTGTGGATGTAACAGTATGAAGGCATACATATTAATGTCTTCTTATATTTCAATTTCAGTGCTATCTCAGAATTCTAAATTTAAGAAATAGCAAATATATTACACACCATGTGGTGTGCCTGTTTGAAAAATGGACCAATAATAATGTACTGTACTAACATTTACTCCAGCCTGCGGTTATGCTGCATTCTGCACTCATATACTGTAATGTCATAAAGAGAGGATTTGAAGGGGTCTTGTTTAAGGTCCTAAATTCTAACAGCAAATTTTCCTTTCCAAAGCATTAGAACATATTATATTTTTACCATGTTTCTTTAATCTGCATACATTACTCTCGCAGGGGCAAATAAATATCAGCAGACATTGATCAACTTTAACAATTACATCGTAGCCATATTTCTGAATATAGTTCATGAGTTCTGCAGAACACAAGAAAAATTCCACACAAACTTTTAATTTAGATACTCGCCACACTCTGGCAGCTGAACTCTTTCTTTGAATTTACAGCACTCGTGCACTTCGATAGTGCTGTTTTTCAGGATGTCTGCCAAGTTGCCATCAGCAATCTGAGCGGTTTTAGATATGTAGGCAGCTGCATACTAAGTGCCAGCTATCAGCTCCCTTTATGGTCGATAAGATCTGTTTCGTCACAAAGCTTGAGACAATTAATTGGACAGCAGTGTTGCTTTGCTTGCAGTGTGGAACTACACAAAAGAATAAAAAAAAGATGGTATTGGATATTAGACACATTTTTAATGTTAGTTTGCTACCATGTATTTTCAGCTTTGTGTCCACTTCCAATTTATATTTTGCAAATGATACTTCATCATCAAAATAAGAAAAACATTTATTTATTTTAAACTCAGGATAATATAATTGTATTTATGTTCTGTTTTAGCCTGTTTTTGCCTGTGGTCTCTGCCAATATCATATTGCATTTTACATATTATCTTTCAAGTATATCACAATATTTTGTGTCTCAGTTCAGGAAGATTACTTAATAAGGAGAAGATGGGTCATAGAATGGCATTTAGCCAGTTTTCCTTTCTTCCATAAAATAGAAATTTACTTTGGCTCAGCCAGCAATATGAGAAAATGTTGTTTGGGTTATCATGGGCTATCCTGTACCCATGCTGAAGACAAGCATTTCCCAGAATCTTTCATTTCACAGACAGTATAAAGATATATTTCAGATTTAGTTTTAGTCCTTTTTTTTCTTTTGAGTAATTTCCAAGCAGTATGATTAGAAAGATTAGTTTATTAAGTTATGTTATTAAGTAGATTAGTTGTTTTTTTCCCTTATGTAATTATGAGGCTGGGATTTAAATAATTTTTCACTTATTTTCTGTACATCACTAAAATATAGCACATCTCAGGCCTAACACCTGAAATCATCTAGAGATTCAGCTGGGACAGCATTTAGGGTTAGTTTCTACTGATTAGAGCTTAACTTTTTTTCAGTTTAGGGTATTGATCTCTGCCACTGTGAAGTTGCATAAGCACTTAATGGTCTGGCTGGTTTTACCAGACACTGCTCTAAATGAATTACACATTTGAACTCCAGCCTCTGTTGCATGACCTTCATTTTGACCTGTTTCATTGAATGTGTAGCCATTAACATTATCATTGGTGTTATCCTTCTAAGACTAAGACAGATTGGCAAAATTAAATTAATGTCTTCTTTGGTAATTGGTGTGGACTACACCTCAAAGTGGCCAATGCATAGACAGTAGTCATGGTTGCACTCCAACATCTATGAAAATATCTTACCAGATATTATACAGAGTTTACCTCTCTTCATTTGCCTAATCCCATCTATTGAAACAGCTCAGTGTTTCCATGAATAATAATTCATCAGATGAGAGGGACATTATTTAGGCAGTTTTCTAGATCAAATGACTCTAGATACATACTGTATACATACATATACATACATATATCACAGAGGACAGTTACCTGAGCTCTTCACCCCGCTGCCCTCAGGCAAGAAATACAACAGCATATGGACACTTACCACCAGATTTTTCAATAGCTTCTACCCACAAGCAGTGCGATTGGCAAACAGATTTGGCCATGCCCCTCGGACCACACCTACACCATCTACAGTACCTCATTATAATTTTATTTATTGCACATCTGCAGTTGTTGTTTACATGTCTGTATTGTTTACAGTCAAACTGTTTACTTGTTTACTACTGTTTGTATATTGTCTTCATGCACTGTCTGCACTTTGTGTTTTACACTTTTTTTTAACAATCAAGAGACTTTCTGTAAGTAAGAATTCCATTGTACCAGTACATGTACCGGTAACATATGGCAATAAGTTAATATATTCTGTATTTATCTATAGATTTTATTAAATAGAACATAAAAAGTTTCTTACCAGATTTAATGTCGGTCCAATTAAAGCTGAATGAGATTGTTTTTTTAAAAAGTTACAAATATACAGTACACTGGTAATTTACTGAAATTTCTACACATGACATTAATGTTTCAATGGTATGCATATGAATTAATTTCTGTACTAAAAGCCCACACATATAAAAGAAATGCAACTCAATGGCAACTTACTTAGGAATGCATTCAAAGATGACATTCCACTTGAGGTAAAATTGCATGTTTTTTTTTAAGAACATGTTTTCTCTATCTCTGAGACACAAACTGTACACACAAGAATGGTAAATTATTTTAATTATTGAAAAGAAAGCTCTGCCTGATTCTCGCCTCCAAACACAGTGAGATTATTCCTCTTGGGGGTGGGGGTTGTTGCTATTCACTTTAGAACTTAAGTTAACATTAACATTTTAACACTTCATTTCTAAATTGCTGAATAGGATTGTTGCACTGAAAGTGAATGTGACACTGAGAACAGAACACATCTATTTGCATAAAGTGTTGCGAGACGTCTGAAACCAACAACCCAGCAATGTTGCAGACCCTGATGGTGAGTCTGAAAAACTTTATAAAATGGCTGGAAATGGCTGAAATCCTCGAATTAATTAGATAAACTTGCATCCTCTTGTTTGAACATATATACAGTATGTTATTGTTATCATTCGTCATTCCCACAATTTACTTTTAGAAAATACATTTATTCAGATTTACATTGTGCATACTGCATAGCACACACCTGATCTGTAATGTTAACTTGTGATCCACTTTACAGAATAAGATGTTTGATGTCTTAACATGTTTGAAGAAGTATAGAAACCATATAAAATGTTTTCGTGCTGTGCACCTTTATCATATTATTTACTGCATGCATTTTTCCAGAGGGAAGGAATGTAAGCTGTAGAAGTACTGTACTGTTAAATGAAATGCGTAGTATGCTTACTATGATTCTTAACAGCAAAACAAACGGTGTCTAACTGACGCCGTCTTCTCGTCTCGCTTGCAGCCGCTGCAGTACGATGATGTTTCTGCTGCTAGATTAACATATGAACGTCGGGGGTGTGGTTTCTGACATCATCGTATAAATGCTGTACAGTACAGCGGCGTTAGGTCTCTCAGGTCTAGCTGAGCGGCACTTAGTAGCGAGACCCTAAAGACGTCCATTTCAACGCTGTCAACTTACCTAACAATAACATCTATTACAGGTTACAAGCTGTCTCGTGCATGGGTTGCTCTGATGCATTGCAGACGTGGCTATAGATAGAGGCAGCTTGTCGCTTCAGAAAGTGGTAAGTTTATCATTTCTTTTTGTCTCCCTGGAGTTGCAGCATGCCACAGAAGTTAGCTAGTGTTATTTGCCCAATCAGACGCCTAATGATTTGTGTATTCCTATGCCATGTGTCATTAAGAACTCGGACGGTATAAAGTATTTTTTTTTCAAAAGGATTTGAATTCAGTGTACTTACTGCGTATTAACGGCGTACGCTTGATGACTGTTCCCTAACCATAAAGATGATTAATAAATAAGCAAGGAAACTTTAACTAGATTTTCAGTTTATTCTTTGCATTTAACAAATGTGTGATATCTGCATTATTAAAGGAATCCACAAAAATGTATTTATAAATGTGTATAAATTTCGGCTCACTTAAATGACATTCTAAATCCTGTAATATTAGTTCCTGTATTAAGAACAACAGTATCAATTCTAATAATAACACCAACAACAATAATGATGATGATGATGCAATTTTCAGGTGTCCTGGTGGCAATATTGTGGATACTGTTGAGAGACAAGAGCTTATGGACTGTAAGAAAGTGGAACACTAGTATTTTATTGTTTGAAGTGGATTTATGTTAGTAACCAGTAATGTGCTTTAAATGGCAACACCTGTGACAAAACCGTGAGGAGTCTTTATGGAAATGTTTCATTATCAGCTGTGGAACACTGCCACCTCTGCAGAATCAAGTGACATTTGATGGCTGACTGTAGGTCACTCTGCCTGTGAAGTGATACCACTCTCCTTTTATCTCTTTGTCAGATTTCCATTGCATTTTTAACACATTCCTATTTTTGAAGTGGAACATACAGCCCTTTGCTTAACTATTGTTAATGCTTGCCTGCTTCAGTCATTTGCGATGGAAGCAATCGATTACATATGTACTCCTAAAACTGCACAAATCTGAGCTTAAGATAACAATATCTGCAGCCTGGCCGAAACAGGAAAATATCAAAATCAACTGCAGCATATGGTATGGTTGTGGACTCCCATACAGTGCCTCAACTTGTCAACTGTGTGCAGGCAGCTTTGTAGGGCCATCTATGGGATACTTTACATTGTAAATACAGTAGCTTGGTCAGCTGCAGAAGGAAGACTTTAACTTCCAAGGATTTTGGACTCTGAGGAGATCCTTGAACAATGGGGTCCGAAGTTTTCCATTATCGTGCACTGTTCGAGTACAAGAAGGAGCGAGGGGATGATATTTCTCTGCTACCTGGCGACATTCTCGCAGTTTACAAAACGGCCCTGTTGACACCTGAATACCAAGAGGGGGATGAGAGAAGCCCCAATGGGTGGCTGAATGGGATAAACGAAAGAACGAAAGAGAAGGGGGATTTCCCTGGGACGTTCGTGGAGTACGTGGGACCAGTGCGGGTGGGAGTGCCGGCTCCAAAACCGAGGCCCAGGCCTGTGCCTCCAACGCCAGGTGGATCACAGACACCTGGGGCTACGCAGACAGGAAGTGAGTTATGGTGTTTTATATGGGTTTAATTTTGCTGTCTTCTTTATATTGACTTATGTGGTTGGTGGTTTTGTCCAAAGCAAATTAAAAAAGTTTTTTTTTCCATAGAAACAGGTGGGTTTGCTGTGACTGTTTAGCCCGTCTGGGGTTTTAACCCACAATCCTCCATCTGGGAAACTGGATCCCCAACCCTCTCTGCATACAGTCATAAGTGAGAGAAGATTTTATTCGAATACTATAAAGCGTTTGTTTACAGAGCTAAATTACTGTAACCTTGATGTTGTTGCAATAATATATTCCAGTGAGATGTATTATTTATGATGTATTTTTATTTTGCCAGTGCTTAAGAAATAGAGTGAGGTTACTATTTACAAAAGTTAAATTGGAATAATTATACTTTAATCCCCTATTTCATAGATTACAGTAGTAGCTGTAGTGAATCCCTCCATTAAATAATATATTTGTGCGTCTCTTTAAAAAGATTTTGTGCTGTAAGTTCCTTTGCAAGCAAAAGGTTATTTCCTTAAATTGTATTGATAGAGAACTTAAATAGATGTTTTTGTACATCTGTCAGGGTGATACTTACAGTAGTCATCACTGCATCTTCTTAACCCAAGGAACATAAATATTTCAACCTGATATTAAGTTTAAGACTGTGTTTTTAGAATTACTTCCTTTTCTATTACTAGCTTAACAGTAAAAATAAATACATTTTCTTAGAATTTTAATTCAGTCATCGGAGTCATGGTGGTATCCTAAATCTAAAAATATCAGAATTTCTGTTCCCCTACCATATTTGTTTTGGGAGAATTTTGCCAATATGTTTATTTTAAGATACATACTGTTCTGTATCTAGTGCTGTTCTGAGAATGTGTATAAATAAGACATCTTCACAGTTGAGCTGCAATAATATATATGCTAAGCATATGTATACACATAGGGTGTACTAAGAAAAGAAAGAGAAAAATTAGCTCATAAACATAGTAACTAAATACTGTATGAGAAAAAAAAACATTAATTATATTTTCTGTTCAAGGGGAAGTGAACTCTGGCTTTCTGTTGCAGAGATCTAGCTGCATTTAGCAAGGCGTGGTGGACTCTGAAATGGATCGATCAGCTGGTGTTGAATTGCGAACTGGAACAGACTGTGTTGACATTTCTCCCGAGATGGCTGTTAAGATCTTTAGGCGTTGCTTCTTGTGATTTGTAATTTTCTGGCCATGCTGTCTTGCTTTACATTTTGGACAGGCAGTTTTTCACTTATTACTAACCTGTGACTCTTTGGGTTCTGGCTGAAACTTCACTCCAAAAGTTTAAAAACAGCAAAAGCGCTCAGTACAGTGACGTGCAAAGACTGGTCAATTTAATATCAAATAAGCAGGGTCAATGATCTAAGCATGCTAGAGCATAGTCTGTTATCTATATGAACAAAATTCTAAATTTCTAAAGTGAAAAAAAACAGTGAAACACAAACCAGGCATACAGTAAGTGGAAACTAATATATTTAAAACTGAGAATAGGAGGGACTTCTTTATTCAAAGAGTTAAGGGAATATAGAATAAGCTACCCAGCCATATTGTCAAAGCTGATACCCTGACTTCCTTCAGAAACCGGGTCCTGAAGAGAATCTTGGATCATTGGATCAATTAGCCACCTGCTACCAAATGGGCCAGATAGACTGAATGGTCTTATCTCTTTTGTAACCTTTCCTTCATTCTTATGGCTCAGTCAGTTAGAAAGTGGATATTTTTAAACTTATATTCTTTTCCCATCTCATGGGATAAGTACTCTGATTATCTTTGCAAAGTGCATGCAAGCCTGTGTTAATGCTCTAAGGTCTGCAGGCAACATTAGTGAGGCTGCACTATCTTATATAATGATTTTCGAATGCAGCATTGAGCTCTTATGCAAGACTACTGATCAGCACTATATACTGACTCCTTCTCATAAAAATCTGATATGTATACAGTAGCATCATATAAGTATCATGTTGGGTTTAAAATGAAAGTTTTGTCAGGCAAGAGCCATCCAGATGATAGCATTACGACTGGTGATACTGTCTCAAGACATGCAAAATGTCTTTAAGCTTTGGCTGGAGAGTATCAGGCTTCTTATGAAATATTTCTCCTCAGGGGTAACATAATACTACAAATTAAAGCTGCAATGCCTTGATGAGATTCTTCCTTGGTTACAAAGCTTTCAATTTTGAATGCCAACTGTATGTGTGATTGAATTAGAGCCATTATATTTGGATTTTTAAGTGTTTGTTTTTCATATGTTCCATGTTTGTTTGCATATAAATAAGCATTGTATTATCCAAAGAATTGCAGATTTGGGCTTTTAGTGTTGGTTCTGGAAGTGCCTCATAGTCAGCTAAGGATATGGAAATAACAGTTATTTAAATAATTCAGAAAATAATTGATTGAGAGCGTAGTGGGAATGAGCAAATTAGGGGATACTGTTGGGTACCAGTACCAGAGCCTACCACAACTGACGACCCCTACCACACGAAAATGGTACAGTTGTACAAAATTCATGTTGGATAATATAGCCAACTATTTTTTATCCACTAGAGCAAAGTGTATACAGTATGACTGTATTTCAAATCAATTTGTGCAGGCATAGATTCTTCTTTTATTGTTTATTATCACATTTCAACTGTTATAGCACTAGCATCAGACTACCTTTATCTTTTTCTCCCATGCTTGCATTTTCATGCCTCTTGTTTGAAAAAGTCAGAGTTACATCATACATGTAGCTGCCCCGCCCAATACATTTTCTTTTAGAATTTAGAATCAAGCTTCCATTCAGTTTTGGAATTCCCAATTGTTTATTGCATAGCACATCTCACTGCTACAGAAATGTCCTCTGCTTGTGTGCGTGCACTGTCAGCATCTTGATTGGTTTTTCACATTGCGAGACCACAGTGCCAGCAATAAAGTTAAGCTGTCTATGGAGAACTGATTCAGCCCACACAGATAATACTGCAAGGTCACAGACAACCCAACAGGACTCTTCTACAGTCAACTGTTGTTCTTGGTTCTACAGCCAACCAAGAATACCCGGGCCAAAGTCAACCTTGCCCAGTGCCCAGCATTGCTTAGACAGATGTGCACCATCATTTGAGAAAGCTTTAGTTTGCTAAGAACATAACTTCGGGCAGCAGTTTCTTAATTCTACAGTCCACCTATGCTCATTTAAGCCATTCGGGAGTAAAACAGCATGACATGTTCTAACACTGATGAAGTCAGTTCTGATTCTGGAGAGAAGGTACTGAGGTATTAAGAAAACAAGTAAGACTTTGGAAAAGCTTTCAGTTTCGACCATTTGTGTTAATAATAACTGATTGCAACAGTACCTGTGGCTCCCGAGTACTGGGATGCCTATCCCTTGATAGGTATGGTCAGCCTCAACCACTATATGGGGAAGATAAATCTGGCTTCTTGTTATTTTAGAACGTGTTCCTTCTGCATGTTTCTTTTTTTAATAAAGTATTTATAGACCTTGTTATAGTTACAACTGGCAGTTTAATATCCAAACGTGATTAATGAAAACTAAATCATCAACATATAGGACTAGCATATACGGTAGATCTCCTTTTTCAGAAAAAGACTTTTACAAAATTACTTACAGTAATATTCAACAGAGCCTCTTTTATCTGCCAGTATTTGCTAGTGCTGTTAAGAGGGAGGAGCCTTTAAACGGAACATAACACTACCAAAGAACATTTGGTCTTTATTGTGGACAGAAGCAAGTAATAGCCTTGTGTTTATAAGGTCATCTTATAAACACATCTTGTGTCATTTGTCATTACTTTTAGTGGTAACGAAATTTGAATTCCCTATACCTGGAAACATTTTCCACTATAAAATATTTACTGATTTCATAATATTGTTACATTATTTATTCAATCTTCATTGAATCTTCTCCACCAACTGAATTGTACCAGAATTATACATTAGTCTACACTTACATATTGTAGCTAAACAAACAGTTTATTAGAAAAATTAAACCACAGCCAGTCATAACTGTGATTGATTTCAAATTCTTAACCATAATATTGTTTAATTCATAAGTACCGAGCATCAATTTATAACATAAATGAGTTCTATTAAACACAGAAAAAAAGAAATTCTGTACATGAATTGTAAATACTGCCTGTTTTGTTTATGAAAACTAGGTTTTCAAAATGATATTTGCTAGGGCATAATAATTGACATCTGTATGTACCATTACTGCTATGCTCCATTTATGCTTAATGTTAAGGGTGGTTCAGACTGCTATCTGGCAGAACATTTGCTGGCTCAGAAATCCATTACTGTGCTGTGGCTGGAAATGTGGTTGGATGATTTCACATATTTAACCTTGAAGAATTGGATTAGGCTAAAAGATATTTCCATTTATTGCTTAAGAGTTACTAATGCCATCATGCAGTAGTAGATTTAGTTGGATTTAGTTGTGAATCTGTAATTTCAATGAGCACTGGATTTAAGGAAACAACAGAATACCTCTGGGAATCAGTCTGTTTCAACATTCTTTTGTACTCTGTGTGCACGGTCCCATCTGAGTATGGTAGAAGTGCAGTGTAATAAAACTTAACAAAACCACAGGAAAACTTACAAATATGAAGTCACATCCATAAAGCTGTGGTATCAGATTATGATTTTGAAAAAACATAATATTATGGGTGGTAGTGTACAGTATGTCCCGTTGGATCTCTTAATCAAAAATCAGCTAACTGTGAACACTCCTCTGTTTCAGCCATATACAGTATACTATAGCTTTCATGTTTCATAATAGTGTACGAATTAGGATAACACACTTCAACAACTTTATAGATTATCTTGCTAATTCAGTTTTTCACAGTACTTTCATTGTGTTCTTTGTGCACAAATGCCCAGTGCTTCAAATTATCAGTCTAAGTGTAACTGTGTGCAGCTCTTGATGCAGATACCATGGGTCATATATTGGGCTGCCAAATTGTCCATATTTAAATTTGAGCTTACTGAGTTGCTGAGAGAGTAACTTAGAAGTTTCTTGGCAGTAAACAACAGAAAAATAAATTATCCAGCAGCAGACACAGGACATGCATGAGCTGTTGCAACTAAAAATAGAGTTTATGTTAATGAAAAATAACATAATTCAAATGGAAAACTAATGTGTTACTAAGGTACAGTACTGGGGATGTGATTAGAAAATAAAGGAAAGATTTTATTTTTTTGTTGTTGCATTAAATTCTTACATTTCAAGATGTAAGAGACTTTTGGAATGTTCTGTGTGGATGATCATACTCCATTTTTCTAAATGTATTTTCTGACCTACAAATGTCTCCCTATCAGATACAGCCTCATTTTTGTGAAAACCTGGCATCTATAACATTGTTACTTTTTGCGTGTTGCTGCAGAAAACAATACTGTTGCTACAAACCAATTACATTTTAGTTTCCATCATATTCTGGAATATTGCTATAGAAACAAAAAAAAAATAGATATGCATATGTAGGATTCATTCATGTCAAGTTTTAAAAGATCAAGAACATGAATATAAAAACATTTAAAGTATTTAAACATCTGACACACCTAATGACTCCTTATGCACAGATTGTTATTTGTACTACAGTACAGTATATAGCAACATTTTAGAATATGATGGAAGGTTTAGCATAATAACATTTTTTTATTTTTTAACATAAAAAATGAAATTGTCACTTCAGAATGGATAGAACGCACAATACAAATTACTATTTGTTGTCAAATGAAAGCCATTAGACAAATGTCTAATGTAAATCTAGCCACATAATTTGCATTTATACTGTATACAGTATATATTGAATTAGGTAGTATAAAAGGTTTTTTATTTATTTCAAGAAAACATTCCAAATGAAAAATACAAGTACAGCCGACTTCATTAAAGATGAGAATTATGAAGGATAAAAATTAGAACTACAGAAAAAAATATCTAGATTAAAGCATTCTTATATTAATAAACAAGAAAAAGCCACAATATAATAATTCAAGCACTCAATTTCGTACATCTAATACAAGGGTAAAATATTAATTTGAAAAGGAAAACTTTTAGCCATTTATGGCACAATCAGAAAACCTAGAGTACAATATGACAAGAAATTCTATCACACAAATTAAGCAGTAAAAGAATTGGAAAAATATTACAAGAAAATACACACATCTGTCAAAGGTATTTTGTGGACAAACAAGATTTGTTTTAGCACAACAAGCAATTCATGTCACTGATCCCTTTTAGCACAATGTGAACTTTAGTCGAGAGAGGTGTTCATCTTGCTGGTAGCCATATTCCCCAGTGACACCATGTGACCCCAGGAGAGGGGGTTATTGTTATCCAGGCTGATGTCCATGTTTTAGATTAGCAGTATGTGAACATCAATGAGATGCTTTAACAGGTGGAAGTACTGATCAAACACATTTCTCCCAACAGCATCATGTGAACAGAGAAGAGGCTAATTTGGTTGCAGTTCACCTGTATTTGGAGTTTTAATAGTCCGTGTCTCTTGATAGTTCTATGGGGAGGTTATGTACAAAGAAAACATTGGTCATTTACTGTAATTGAGTGATGTTATAGTGTAATGCCCACATTGTGTTATTCACAGTTACATGCTGTATACATTAAGAGTTATAATTTGATGGAATCAAAATCATTGCAATGTGTTTTGTTTGACAAGAAATATAAATTGACATTAGTGTATTGTGGTTGTTTACAGAGCAATTTCTTGTTAAACAACATTACATGAACTGTAATCAGAATTTTTTCGTGAAAAAACAAAGTTAGTATGAATGTAATATACAAATGACTATAAACTGTACAGGATTACATCATACAAATTGTAATATTGTTTTCCTACTATGCTGCACATATGAACAAGATAGAATAATACAAGTTAATTCCTAAATATAAAGTATAAATTACAGTATTAAACTATTTTTTAATTGAGTATTGTGGATTTGTGCACACAAAATCAAGCTAATGTACAGTAACAAGCTATTGTACTGTATACAGTATGTAAATGAAATGTACTGTAGAAAATAACTGTAATTTGTGTTAATTAATTAACATTTGCACAAAATAACTCATATGAGATTTTTTGTGTCTGGTAACTTTCTTACCTTAACAGAACTATTAAACATACCACGTTAGCAATGAAGCTGAATCAGTAAATCAACTGTATGCTGATAGCCTCATGCAAATCTGTTATTTAACAGATGTTTGGGTTAGAGGTTGAATTCTAATGTTGCTTCTCCGCACCCTTACAAATAAATACTCGCTGCCTAAACTTGGTGTGCATCTCCCTCCACCCCAGCTGCACCCTTGTGGCTTCTCCTTGGTTCAGTCCCCATAAGTGAGGGGGGTTGTGACAGCACTGTCCTTTCCTCAGCCAGGTGAGTTAACTCCAGAGTATTAAGTACACTATTAGCTTATTTCGTCGTTATTAGAATGTGACCAAACTACCGATCTAAAATTAGTGGGAATTACGTCAACTTGTACAGCACATATGAGTTCATAAACGTGGTCTTTGTAGAAAAGTTTTTCCATTTATACAATTTTTTGCCAGACCATTTTGGTTGAAATCTCCATGTTGAATTAAATCATACAAGAATGTTTGAAGGAAAGATCTGGCATCAAATCATGGCAGGCTGCAAGTCTATGAATGATAGCAATGTTAAAGCCTTTAAAGGAACAAGTAAAGGTTTATTCCATGCTGAAAAGAAACACAACATTTTGGCTGTGGAGCCTTCTTCAGGTGACACATGGAATGGAATCAACCTTGGAATAAAGCATGGAATAAACCTTTACTTGTTCCTTCGCGGCCTATGCATGCTGACGCAGCTACCTACTTGAACTACTTCATGTTAAACCCTTTGTCAGGCAAAGTAAAAAATTCTTTACTTGTAAATCTAAGACATTGTACTTTTTGATTATTGTGGTTTAAATTGGGACACTTCAGGAAAAGGTGGATCAATGCACCCATTGTTAACTGTATGTAAACATTATTAAGGTGAACTGTCTATGTAAACAGAGTCCTGTGGGAATATTTCGACCCACATGTACAGCATACTTTCAAAACATCTTTTTTTCACCTCAGAAATATCGCTTGACTACGCCCTATGCTATCACTAACTGTGGCTGAAAAGCTGATCAACACATTTGTGTTCTCTCGAATTGACTACTGTAATGCTCTTCTCGCCGGGGTATCTAAATGTACTCTGAACAAACTGCAGTATGTCCAAAATTCAGCAGCCAGAATCCTGACCAGGTCTAGTGCAAGTGTTCACATTACTCCTATCCTGGAGTCCTTGCACTGGCTTCCGGTCAAATTCCGTGTAGACTTTAAAATCCTCATGCTCACCTACTGTATAAGGCTCTGCATGGCTTGGCACCTCAGTAACTGTTTGAACTATTATCGCCTTACTCCCCACCTCGCAACCTTTGCTCTTCTAATTCTGCTCTCCTTACTGTCCCCCAAGCCCGTCTACATTGTATGGGTGACGGGGCCTTCTCCTGTTATGCCCCTAAGCTCTGGAATTCTCTCCCCAAGGATATCAGAGAGTCACCTTCTCTAAACTCCTTCAAATCCAGACTCAAAACCCTCTTCTTCAGAAAAGCCTTTACTTAACTGGTTCCATTTTTCACCCCTCTGCTTTTCTTAGTACCACCATCCACGGTCTCCTCTATATATTGTAATTGTGTTTTATCTTGTGTATTCTTCTTATTTATTGTTGTTGTCATCCTGTAAAGTACTTTGCGAAGCCACCTTTAAAGGCGCTATATAAAATAAAGTTTATTATTATTTTTATTAATGCTGGGGTTATTTTTGTGTCATAAAGGCTGATTCTGTTCAAGATGCACATTTTGTCTTGTTCCCCTATCAGTCTCCCTTCCCCCTGTCTGTCTATTTTGTGTAATTGTGTCCAGTACTTCTTTATCAAGATACCTGCATTTGGAGGAGGGGCCCTGGGTCTTTTCCCCTTTGTGTGGAGAGTCAGAGTCTTGCTTTATTGAGTCTATACTCTGTAGTGCCTCAATAAAAGAGCTTTTACATGTTCCACACAGTTTTACATGTGACACACTGCAGACAGCATGACAAAAATATTGTTCACTTGCTTGTTTCAGATAAAAATTGAATAATGCATGTCAGTTATTTTCGATTTAAATAGAATGATAAATTAATGTCATATATGTATTTGTTTCTTTGATAGCCTGTAGTTTATCCTAATTACTACTGTTATTAGCATTTACTGTATAGTAAATGATTATCTGTATAAATGCTGAATATAATCCTATTAAAATCATGATGTTTTTAAGAACGTACATGTCTGAAACTGTACATTCTTGAGTTGCAAAGGCTTGGAAGCTTTATAGTTGCCTGTGACCTCTTACTTATTTCTGGATGATGAATACTAGGCTCAGTCGGGGAAATTTCTCCTATAAATCTTTCTGTTCTTGGATTTAAGAAAAGAAGCTCAGAACTGGCCTTTTAAAAGCCAGTTAGAATGTGCTTTCAGTATCCCTTCCAATTGTTTTATGTCTACTTAGAAAGTAAACCTCTTTTTCTGCTTCTTTATGCAGTTCTTGGTCATGCATGTATAATGTGTTATTTAGCTTCATGATAGATTTCCTGGATTCTTAATTGGGTTATACACAATGTCAAACCCAATACAATAGAATATTTTTCCTTTACTGTAAAGATCAAGTAACCTGTCCTTGGGTTACACTTTAAATTAAAATGTGTTTTGTGCACATGGCTTTTACAAAATATGCTTTGAAATGTTCTGGGGAGTTATTCACAAGCTGGAAATTAAAGGACAAAGATTGAAGGGCAAATTGCTAGTTACTCTAAAATAAAACATGTTTTTGTTTCCTGTCATACCATAGCATATTTTATGGAAGCCCGTTTCCGCCAGGGAGTAAAAAAAACGCGCTATGGTATCTCGCAATTGCGACTTAGTATCTCAGAATTCCGACTTTATATCTCGCAATTGCGACCTGATATCTCAGAATTGCGACTTAAAAACTCAGAATTCCGACTTTATATCTCACATTTGCGACTTCGAAATAGCCCACATTTCATTGTCTGTCCTTTTGTTATTGTAAGAGATTCGGGTTCCAGGGCTTGTGTCCTCGCCGCCCCCACCCTAGTTCGTGCCTCACTGCATTGGCTCGAACCCAGGTCTTGCCAGCTGAGCTAAGGAACACTTTCTTTAGCCCCGGCGGCCAGCATCCCTGTTATGCGCAGGGGAGGGCGGTGCTGTCACCACACTGCAATCAGATCGTACAACCTGTATGTCGGCCGTTCCGTTACACTATATTCATGAATCGTACAGGATCATAGGATCTATAGACCTGAAAACTTGTCTTATACATTGCCCTGATAAAAATTAAATTAATTACACTAATTTTTATGGAATCCCATTTCCGCCAGTGAGGCTTCCATAGTACCCGGATGGAATAGTGGACGGTGGGCTTTTTTAAAACGTTTTTAAACACCAGAAATACAAAAACGGAGACAGAATATGAAATAAGATACAGAAACAGACACTTCACATCCAGAGGAATTCACAATTATAAAAGCTGAAACTTATACTTTATACATATTTCCATTGTATGTCCTTTTTTACTTAAAAAAGAAGGTCTTCTTTAGCTCAGCTGGCAAGACCTGGGTTCGAGCCAATGCAGCGAGGCACGAACTAGGGTGGGAGCAGCGAGGGGCACAAGCCTTAGAACCCAAATCCGTTACAATAACAAAAGGACAATGAAATATGGGCTATTTAGAAGTCGCAAATGTGAGTTTTTAAGTCGGAATTCTGAGATTCTAAGTCGGAATTCTGAGTTACCATAGCGCGTGTTTTTTTACTCGCTGGCGGAAACGGGCTTTCATACATACGCGATTAAATAAATGAATTAAAAGACAGAAACATTAAGCTTCAACACTTAATTTTCTGTCCTATACCATTCTTTTAATATTGTAAGAATTTGCTGTTGCAGAGTCTATACAGTAATTCAGATTTTACAAGAAGTGACAAATATTAAACATTAAATCAAATACTGTATAACACTAAAAGAATTCTGTCTTGGTCTTCACAGCTGGATCAATGTCCCCAATGTTAGAGACCATTGTTCGTATCCTATTTAATGCAGAAAACAATATTTTTCTATAGTTTTCTAAAGGAGTCATTACATCACCAATGCATTTGTATGAGTATGTCTGTTGCAAATGGTAGGCTATACAATAGCTGTTTGTACTATTTGTAACATGCGCAGCTAATTCTCTGAAACGATTTGAACCTCATCTCTCAAAAATCCCCCTAGCTCCAAACCACACAGCACCTCTTTAGGCAGTGGTGAATTCCCATATGCCATTCTCTTCTGACAATTCAACATTATCAATTTGTATTGAATTTTATGTCTATGGGTGTATGTATTTGTATGCATTGATCACTACATATAATTGAATTTGCTGTTATACATAAAATTTGGTTTTTGATCTTACACAATCTTTTTACCATTGGAATTTCAAATCAATTTTCAGAAACGAAAATAACTTTGCTCCCTCTTTTGTTTTTGCTGGTTTTTCTCCCCACAAACACTAACACAGGCATACAGCACTGGCAGACAATGTTCTCACAAGCCCTTGTAGATATTTCCACAGGGAATTTGTAGTGTGTATAAGCCTGACACCCAAGTCAGTCTATATGAATTTGCTTTTGTACAATTTGATGTATACCAGTAGGCATGACTGAAGGCCATACAGTTGATGCCGATTTGGCATATTAAGCAGGTGTTTTGAAATGGACAATAACTTTGCAATGGAGAACCCAGTCTGAATTTTAATTTCAGTGCCGTCTCTGTGTGACCTTTAAAGAACAGTTGATGACAGAAACACACAAAAAACAATGAAAACCTGTTGAAATCGCTGACCCTCCAAGCGCACGGAATCTTAGTTATTTTCTGCTTTTTATTATAAATGCCCTCCTTAGCTGAGAGAGAGAGAGACAGGGGTCATAAAATTCGTACAGTATCTGTTGGAAGCTAGTCAACATTCCTTGCAGAAAGGCTGTGTGTGCTTTCTTCTGTGGGTCTGCCCCAAGTTCTCTGATATATAGCTTGACCGTGCCGACTCTAGGGTGTTGGGTTGTGATCCTGAATAGGAACATTGTTCGAGGAGAGTTTGTGGAGGAGTCTTGGCATGCTGTGCACTGTGTGAGGAAGAGCCAGGCGAAACAGTTGGGGATGATGGGTGCCAACTGTCAGTCTGGGAGAGTAGAAAAGAGCTTCTGTTTGTTCCTGAAGACTGGAAGAATAAATCTTTACCACAGCAGACAAGCTTGTAAAAGTGTCAGTGGGTGTAGCTAGAGGGAGGTAGACAGCTTGATGTAGTTTATGTTTCAAATTCCGTGTTGCAAGATGGGAAGAGTATCTTGTTACTTCAAGGATTCATCCTCTAAAAAGTAGAGATTAATTAAATGCATTTTTTGTAATTTTTTGCAATTTATTCATGTCAAGGAAATTTTTTTTTCAGTACTGTTATTTTAACTCTTGCTTGTGTGGTAGAGCACACAGACACACATGTGGTGTAGATTATAATTTCTTTCTCCTTTGACAAAATGTATTTTCCATTATCGGTGTTGGAACCATTGAAAGCAATGCAGACATTGAAAGGCTTAGTAATACCTTGATATTTCAGAAATACAATGTATTGGATTGGCTGCATATTTTTTTCATATTTTTTAAATTAATTTTAGTTCAAAAGTTTTGTGACCATAAACAAACATTGAATGAAATTCAGTAAATGCACATTATGTACGCTGTATTATTTTATTATCTTCATGATCTAGAGTTATAGTGTCAAAGACAGTGAAGAAAATGATCAATTATGGGACATATGAAAAGAATGTTGTGTTAACTATACATGAAGAAGAATAAAAAGACTGTTAAACAGGACTGTTTCCAATGCCATAATATATATACAATATATCTATTATGTAAAAAATAAAAAGTAATTATCTTCTTTTTGTTACCCATAACATTAAACTCCTCAGTCTGGAGGCTGCAAAGCTAGTTTGTTTGTTGAAGATTCTTATGAAACAAACAGTACATCCCAGAGGAGATGTCAGTAATCTCTGGGAAAATAAAATTTGTTAGAAGACAGAACACTAGAAGAAAACAGTGATCTTCAAAGTGCACAAAATCTTAGTTTACCTCAAACAGTAGTTTGCTAGACTGCCAAGATTTTGCCCTCCACTTTAAGAATTATTTTAACCTTTAATCTTCTGGCTAGTAAGCACATATGCTATACTTTTTGTAAGTGATAAAACATATGCTTGTGCATCCAGCTCCTGGAGTAATTTATCACACAGCCAGAAGTATTTTCTTATTTGTGTAATTCTGCAGGCACCCATTCTTTTCTTCTAAGTTGTATACTGTATACTGTATGTGTCTATTTTTGAATGATCACAACACGTATGTTATCTTTACAACAGCATAATCTTGAAAGGATTAACAAAGTAATGTCAATTGGAATTAAATTAAATTTTCATGGGTTGCCTGAAGTTATAGCAGAATGTAAAATCAGTGGATTATATGAAACTAAGCTTCCATTCCATTTGTGCACTGAACTCATCTGGATGTATTTGATGTTATTAAAAAAAATGTAAAGGTCATTGCTTTTTGATACACGAAGAGACCGGGAGCTGTTTTTTGTATTCTTTGCTGTACAAGACAAGTTGCTTGTGGTGCATTCAGTGCAGGAGGATCTGTGTTGGAGTAATTCTATTGTAAGCTGCACCAAATTCCTTGAGACTACAGTATATTGCTTTACATATACTGCTTTACATTCATATCATATATTGCATTACACATAATTTAGAACCTTGTTTTATTTCAGTATAATCAAACTGCTTGTGCTACACTGACAGTTCTGCTAACTCAGTTGGATTTGTCAGGAAAAACATAAATAAACTGATAGGTAATCCATTATGGTAGGAGACACTTCCCCTGCAAAGCCAGTAACATTTCCTGAAGGTCAGGGATTTGCAACAGTAGACATTTTTTATTCAAGGCACATTTGATTTAAAACGTCATTTTTTTCATCTTTTTCTGGGGCTTATTTTTTGCCCTCTTGTGTCCTTTGCTTTTACAGTTTATGCTTCTGCTATTTGTACCCATCCCACAGGTGCACAGTGACATGAAGCTGTCTGAGGTGGGCTGGGTCCTTGTATGGATTAATGGTCCCATTGCTAAAACATTGGAACCTCAGGCCAGCGCATTTTGGATCACGTCCAAAAAGAAAAGGTTATTACCCTGCAACTCAGTACCGCTGAGCCTCTTCTCCAAAGCGCAGGAGAGGGCAATCCTGAAGGGCAGGTGTGTCTGCAGATTTTTATTCCAACTCCACTCTTAATGAGCAAACCCAGCTGGTTATTGGCTTAACTGGACCAATTTAACAGCTTCTTCCAGCTCCTCTATTGCTGCTGCTTTAAGAGTTCTGGAAAACCCACAGACCCATTGGCCCTCCAGTTCTAGAGAGATCCTCCGCTGTTGTAGTCAGGATTCTCTACTGATCCTTTCAGGACTTTTGTTTTGAAGAGCAATGTATCATTCAGTGTTGAGGGGCAATGGGTTACAGGTAACTGCTTACTGTAATCGGATTCAGATAGTTTTGTAGCATGTAGATTGAACAGTTCCTTTTTCATACAAGTAATGAAATGCTGTAACCAATTACATTTTGCACATGAACTTTACGAAACGAAGTACCTTTAGTTACTACACAGTCATTCTTGTCAGTTTCCTGTCATGATAATCATCAGTCACAAAGCATTTAATGTGCTGGTGTGTGTGTCACAAGCACATGTCACGTGCTGGGCAAACATCCTACATCATGTTGAGTAAAAGTGTCTGCCATAATGGGTATATTTAATAGATGGATTTACCATGAGTAATTTGACCTCCAGTGTAACACAGAGAAGACAAAAAAACACTTCTGTTAAATGTAAACTTTGCCTGCCAAAGTCAAATCCAGTTGTTCAACATCAGAAAAGTAGTAATTTATGTTGAATATGTTAATTGTGTTTTGTTTGTGTCTGACCACTCAATTAATACTTGGTTAATGCACACGCAAATTCAGCTTTATTGTATGCTGCACGGCACAGGATGAGAAACAGAACTCGGCCTTTTAAAAGCAATCAAAAGTAATTAAATCTAACTGTAACACGTATGTTTGAGTAGTGTATAACTGTAAAACGACTTTTAGAAAGTAGATTCCCCAATACTAGTATCATCTATGGGCCAAAAAAATGAAACCACATGCTCTACACACAATCTACAACTAGACAATTCTAATGCTGTAAATGGGCATCCACAACACAAGAGCATCCTATAGCAAAAATAAAATAGAAAAATGCTCCATGTTTTTTCCCAATATCATATTATTTCTTTATAATTTTTTGTGTTTAGAATATACTCATAATTCACTTTATGCTGAAAAGTACATGATGTTTTTTTGTGATCCTAACCCTAATATTGCTGTATTTCAAATACTAACTCCATTCAGAAACTATTATACCGCTGACTACCACCTGTAAGTAATGTGGTTTGTGATCATGCCCTGGAGCCTAAACTTGCCTACTGCTGTATAACAATAAAAATGTGAGTAACAAGAAAATAAAGCAAAAGCAGTAACGTGCAATTAGTGTGCAGAAATATTGAGAAACACAGCTTTGTTGGAAAAGGGGCTGTGAGGGAGCATTGTTGTGCTGGTCATTTGGACGGCATTTTTTTCACAACCTATAATTAAATATGAAAAAGAAAGCATGGAAAGATAAGTCATGTTTATTGCAAAGAAAAAAGACTTCTGGGAAAGAGCTGGCCGGAACATTTTTACACATGGCTTCCTGGGACGGTGCTTTTCCAGCACAATTAGCCACCACTCCCTTGCAGCTTTTCTCATTTTTTCCACTCATTAAGCTGCGTAAAAAAAGCAGAGTGTTTTTTATTAGCTATGTTCTTGGGCCTGGTCTGAACTGTTCCTGAACTGTGCCTCATGTTTGGCTCTCAGTGGTGTGGGTCTTGAAAATGGTTATTCGCATAATGTTTCTTCCCTCGCTGCATTTCTGGATAGTTCTTGGCGAGATATTGGGAGTTTTCAAACAAAACTTGCTTTGTACTATATGCCACTAGTTTCATCTGGAAGGGGAAATAAATTGTAGAAAGCAGAAAGATGGATGAACTTTCCTTTGGCAGTTGTGTGATTCTCCCCAGCCAGTTGAGATTGCAGATGAAAATTTAAAAAAGTTATCTAATTCAATGATGGATTTTTTTTTCAAACCTTCTTTAAAGTCAACTGGAGCCTCAAAGATCATTTTAGCCTTGTTTGTGTGAAAGAAACACAAAAAACACAAAAAAAGAAGCATCTTTTTTTTAGTTTTTGTTGAGCCACTTTTTATAAGTAACATTCTCAAAAACAGAAAAATAAAATAAAAACAAAACTGCATAGCATATTGAAATGATGGAAGCTTGATTTTGCCTTCATATGGACTTATTTATTTTCATATACTGTAGATTTTGAATTCAAATTTTGCACTAAACAGTATTTTTGTTGGATAATGTAAGAAAAATATCAATTTATTCTGAATGCAGTCTTATTTTTCACTTACTATATTTTCATTTTGTTCATGATAGCTTTGAAAACAGTGTTCTTTGCCTTATGATGACGCGTAAGCAGAAGTGTTATTGCTTTTGTTTTTGAAAACGCACTCTGTTTTAATTAAAATTACTGTAGAATGTCTGCAGATACCAGTTAGCAGGGTCAGGCCAGAAAGTATTTAGCTATGTTAAATGGTGATAAATGGAGATAATGCCATTCATATCATATAATTGTTGAAGAAGTGCCCCTTTGTATTCTAGTAACATTTTAAAGAGAGTAAAAGCTAATGTGAAAGAAAAGAAAACATCTTCACAACCAGTTAATGAGGTCAATCTCCCAGACTTCTGAAATGTAACCACTTTTGCTTTTGTAGTGCGGAAAAGATGAAAGTTCTAAATACACTGTGGCTGAGGGTATGTGTAGGACTGGAGGGGGAGGCAGTGAATTTTCAGTTGCCTGCAAGTTCACAAGCTGTGGTTTTCATGAGGTTTACCATGCTCTGACATGGAAGCAAGCCTGCAGCAGTGGTCAGCCTTCTTGGGTTCTCTCCAGAGGACCAGGCAACACCCTCAGAACCCATTATCCCTCTTCCACATTCCAGCTTGGGTCTTCTCAACCAAGAATTCCAAGCACATAGCTCAAAGTGTTACGGAGTTTGTGGATGAAATCAGTTGCAAGGGGTGAGGAAAATGTGAGATACACCCTAAGTTTTTCATTACCTTGCAAAAGCATAGGACAAGAAACGTAAGATCTGTTTCTCAATCATGTAATACTTGTGGCCAATTAATGGGGACATTCTCTAGTTCTGCAAAGTGTAGTCTGTTGATTGATACATTAGAATGATAATATTGTGGATGACTCCAGTGTCTCCCAGTTTGGTAAGTGTGGAAAGACACAGGCTTATTGCCCTATTATTTGCAAAGGGGTGCACTGATCACAGGAAAGAGAAAATCGAAAGACCTCAGAGAGAGATAGAGATGTAGAGCATCTACAAGACAGACACAGGGACAAAGAGGAAAAATGGAGCCTTCCTCTTCTATTTTAAAGGAGAAGAAATGGAAAGAGCTAGCCTGGTGAGGTTGAAAGGGTCGAGGTCATGGGACAGTCCAGTGCCAGGGGGACACAACATATTGTTTAAGAACCTTTACAGTATAGTAGTAAAAATGTAACTATGTCTGTATTCTGAAATATGACACATAGTAATGCCATACAAAAACTAGGTGGATTGGTACAGTATATCAGATAAATAATACACACATTTGACATGCCAGCAAGCCCAGAATGGGCCAATATGAAAATTCTAGTAGTCTAGGCTTGTGCATCAAGCAGAGTGTGTTATCACTTAAAGGACTGATATTTTGAGTACGGAAATGAAATTGTTGTGGGAAATTCTATAATGCTCATATGGCAGGGTGCTGTATATTAAATTATTTACCAAATTATAGTCACTGTCTCCTACAAGTGGGTCTGAAGTTCCAAAAGAATCCTGAAAAACATGTGCTATGATGTTACTGAGGCTCTCTTAAGACAGCTAGAGTTTATATACTGTACAGTAGTGGTGTTTTGGAGAGGCCTCAGTCCAAAGTTCTGGCAGAGTGCATTACTGAACTCATGAATCATTTGGTGACACACACCTTCTCTTTTTATTTTATTACACTAGCCCCTTTCCTACTGTAGGTAATCTTCCTTTGATATTCTATCAAACACCAAATTGTTATTTCAATTGTTGTATATCCTGCACATTTAAAGTGAATTGCTTTCACACTAATTATGTACAAATTGAAAGCTGTATATATATAGATTTTAGATTGAATTAATATGGAATAATTGTTATTAATAGTTAAAATGTAAATAATGTGTAAAGTGCACAGAGTAAGGTGTAAGTGGCACTTCGAGAGAATACATTTCAATATCAGCCACTGGGTAAGAAGCAATTCTGATACCCGTGCCTCTAATAACTTTATCTGGGAAGCAATTTCTCTTTTCAGTGGCTGTATTTAGAACAATATGGTTCCAAAGCAGTCTTTTTCTAGACTCTCTTTTTAAGTGAAAATGAGACGAGTAGTGATTGGTGCCCATATATCATAGCTGAGAGAGACTGTCACTTCAATCAGGCTATAGTCTTGTCTACCATGCCTCTGTGCTATCTGGAGATGAACCAATAGAAGCATACAACCAAAAGCTGTCATCAGTATCTTTCACCTGCTTAGCTCTCTGTCCAATACATGTGATGATATCTGTTATCGTTTTAAGCTCCTGATTAATAGTCTGAGGACAAAGCAGTCATCGGCTTAGCTTGGCACATCCTGAAATATATTTCTAGCGATGAGGATAAAGATCAGACAACAAAGACTGCCAATGATGGGATCTCTGCTAGGATCTTTTGTATGTGTGAGTGTGTGAGTGTGTGAGACAAGGGAAGTTGGCTTTGATTAAAAAAAACATGAATCATGAATCTATGGATATAGGCACTAATGTCTGCAGTTTCTTTAGGTTTTTAATCAAAGAATGAAGCATATATAATTTACGTAGCACAGTATTTAAACCTATGCATTTTTCATTGCTGATGCAATTTAACAGAGTATGGTGCATTCAGCTCCAAAGGGGACTACACAGCAATGTGAAACCAGAGCAAATCTCAGCAAGGAACAACCAGTGATGAAAATGCAATATATTAAAACAATAAAATGTTGAGCAACATCTATTAGGCAGTTGTTACCCACTTAGTGGAAAGTGTTGAGCTACAAATATGCAATTTATAAACACTAGGGAAAGCTTTGTAAACCAGTTTACAAATCTCTTGGTAATGACCAGAATTCAGAATAGGAGACAACATTCTTTATGATAATACAGTACACATGGGGATAATAGTAATAATTAACTTACAAAGCCTTATTCAGTGCTTGTAAATACTTTATTAGGAGTTATATACTGTAGGAGAATTATTATAAATGGGCAAATTGCCTAAAAGGCAGTGTTAAAAATAGTTTGATCAAATAATATAATTGATAAAAAGAAGTCTTTGTTAGTATTTATATATGAGTCCATTTCCCAAGAGGATGTGTGTTTCCATCTGGTATGTAATTATATGATTGCTGTGGTTTTGAAGAGGAACATTCACCCTGCAGGTTTAGTCGGAGCTAAGCAGGTGTGAGTCTGGTCAGTACCTGGATGTGAGACCTCCTGGGAAAACCTAAGGTTGCTGCTGGAAGAGGTGTTAGTGGGGCCAGCAGGGGGTGCTCACTCTGTGGTCTGTGTGGGTCCTAATGCCCCAGTATAGTGACAGGGACACTATACTGTAAAAAGGTGCCGTCAATAAAACTTTGGTGCAGATATTTTGGTCATGAATGATAATCTTGTGTATAGGTCCTAAATCTCTCAAATTAATTTCTGATCTTTTGAAAATATCATCTTGTAGACCATATTCAACCAAGACTTATCTTTTCAATGGCTCCAGCTGTTTCAGTGGTTTGCTGTGATACTTTCTGCTATGAATTCCCACTCCATTTACTTTTCAGTAATTAGCAGTTATTCATTTCATCAAGAATTGTGAAAGTGAGGAAAGGTCCACTATTTTTATGTTTTTGAATAGATGACTGTTCTAACGGAAGCTTGAATACATGGTAATGAAATGCTTGATTTTCCTGTACATTGTTGGTTTATTTAGTGGTTATTTACAAAGGAAATAATAAGCACATCTAAAGGCTTGATATAAATATTATTTATTTACCTTGTAAAATCATTGGAGATTATCTGTGCAGTGCTTTTAATTGGCAGTCTCTGTAATTGAGAAATCAACAGGGTTTTTTTCATTTCTGCAGCTTCCCTCCCCCACATCCAATTTTGTTATGAGGCCCTTAAGTAAATGGTACTGTATATACTGTATTGACATCACAAGACTGTGTCACTGTCTATAAAGGAAACTGAAAGAACTACTAATTACTTTTCTAAAGTATTTATTTCTCAGAAGTTTTCTGTAAATATTAGATAACATTTCTACAGTTGCTTTTTCTACAGTTGCTTTATAAATTGTACAACACTTTTGTAAGAATCTCACAATTCACAAAGGACAGAATACCCATGAGCAGAATTCCATTGTGGGAATGTCCAAGATGCTCCATGACCTTCACGGTCTCTAGACTTTTTTTTTCGAACATCTTTTCTGATTAGGTTATTTTGATTTATGCTATGATACTGCCAAGTGCCAGGATGAGCAGCTGTCAATGAAGTGATGTATAGTATATGTGACACAAAAGATGGGAAGGCATTTTGAAGAGTATTTCTTTCTTTTTTAACTAGCATTGTGATCATTTGTATTCATTTCAGGTCTTATGTATTGATGATATTAACCACTTAATACAGTATCTTAATTTTCCTTTGCCTGTCACCTTCCATCTGTCTTCCAGTTTTTATCATATTTAAGCAACGTGGTGTATTTCAGGTTCTTTGGGCGCATGCAAACACATACATATATGCAGTACATGTTTTAGTACATATACTGTACAGTATGCAGTACTAATCTTTCTTTACTGATACCATTAATGCTCTATAATCCTCTTTAGTCTCTTTCTTTAAGTACATGATATTCTCTGCAGCATTAGTCAGCTCACTATATGCACATTGAAAACAGATCTGTTTCATATTAAAAAATGACCTTGAAATCTTTGATTATTTTTAGCCACATATCACTCTGCTCACCTGGCCTTCTTATTCCTATACCATGCTGTTATTTTTTTAACTGAATTTTCAGGGAAGGATGATTTTTTTCCCTAGATGAGCTGTGCAGGATCTTCTGTCCAAGGCAAGTGCTACAGTATATGTGTTAAAAAGGTTGCGTGCCCTGTTATGACTTCTGAGTTAATGTCTTTTCCATTACTACTGTGAAGGTGACAAATGCTTCATCAGCCGAGCAAGGAGTGCGGATCTGTTCCTTCAATGAGCTGAGTGAAAAAACAGCTTACTCTACCGTGAGTTATCTTCTGTTGAGCCAAAAGTAAAGTTGGAAACTATCTATACGGTACATATAAGTTAGTCTACCAAACCTCAGAACACATAAGGCACTCCATACTGTATATAAAAATAGGTCCTTTGGATGTAACAGAACACTAAGCACAAAATTTATCATTTCATCCACTTTTACATCTTAGATGCTGACTAAATAATGAGTTGTCTTCGTTTTTTGTCTTTGATTTATCTCAGTCAGCCTTTGTTAATTATATGTCTCTCTTCCTGTAGTCATATTTATCACATTAGTGGTAATCCTTACTGTCTCATCTGTAAAATAACACTCTCTTTGGTATTGGTCAACTGCAATTTATGATCCAGAGAGACTCCAGTGAGAGCAAGAGTACACGTTAATCATTTGACCAAGATTATGAATTATTAAAGCCACAAAAACATCCAAAAAGATGGTATGCAGTACTGTCTTTCTCCACTGTTGGCAGGTCATGGAAAATCGGCACAAGTACCTACCACCCCTTTGTTAATGTTCCCCTGTTGATTATGAGCCCATGTTGCGTCAGTGAACTGAGTCATTAAAGATCCAATGCAATAATTTGAATATAATATTCATGAACCCGTTGCCACCAACATGCTATGATTTTTGCTTCCTAGATATTTCCTAGCTCTCTTTTTGCAGCTGAAAACAGCTGTTTTGTTGTTCTGCAATTAATGTCCTCATGAAAGGCACAGCATCTGAGAGTGATGTGCTTTTAACAATTTTCCTGCAAGAGACCTCACATTCACTGTAGTAGGGGTGTACCTAAAGCTTTTGCTTTTTTTTCTGTGAGAAAGCAGGTGTCAGATAATCTAATGCAGTATGTAGTGTCAGTAATGCACAATACCGATCCAGTAAGAAATCAAAATATCTAAAGTGCTGAAGAGCAAAAGTGTGTGGAACACTGGCAGGGCAGATCTTTGTCGGGAATTGTACTGTACTTCTGTGAACTCTAGGAGAATCTTAGACATCACTACCATGGCAATTTTTTTTAAATAATTGAGTTCAGTACATTTCTAGTGGTGAAACTATTGGGTTCACCGCTATACTGTTCAATTAAAGTAAGGGAAGACGGGGTCAAATTTTACAAAAATGAAAGCACATCTCTTGAGTGTTTTTTTCTTTTATCTATTATTACATTACAGAAGATGCACTTTTCTGTCAAGAGGGGGCACTATTTCAACCTCTGACTTCCTCCCCCTATCCTAATCAGGCTAGATATAAATCAGAAAATGGGTTTTATTACTCTGCAAAAGGTATCTGCTATGGCAAGAGTTCCTTGTAGAATTTTATTAATTCACATATCCAAGCCACACATAGTGATTGAAGCATCTTAACATTGTGATAACAAATTCCTTGTCTTCTAGATATCTGTTAATTTCTACTGTATATTCATAGCCTTGGAGCTGTCTTGTCCCATGAGGTGAAAGGATAGATTTCTTGCCATAAGCTTGCTGCCAGAATCCTTCTAAGTATCTTCCCAGCTAACTTAACATTCAGCCTTTAGTCACTCATATACCCAGGCAGGCCTGTATAGCATTGAGACTACTAGAGAGAGAATATTTTATACAGTATTGATATAAAATCCAAGACAAATAAATTAATAAATAATTATGTCACATTAACACATTAGAATGTATATTGTTATTCATAAAAACAATAAATATGTCAAAAGAACTGCTGCATATGCAGTACTGTACAGTATATTTGAAGAGACTCACAACCATATTCTTTTGTATTGAAATTAATTTACTTTAATTGCTTTGTGTTAATCTTTTCCTTCAAAAGGAAGTTTACCTTGCATTTTGATTAAATCAAAGACAAGCACAGAACTTAAATTCAGAATAGGATTTTCAGTTTTGTTTTTTGATTGATATTTTATGATGAATGTCATGAACAAGAGAAAATGAGACACTTCAGTATTTGTTTTCTTTGTACAATCTTTAAGAAATAAGTCATATGTCTGTAGATTCATTATTCATAAGTGGATGTTTTAGTTCATTCAGGTTGTCCTCATCATTGTAAAAATAAGAACCTGAGTGAGCCGTTCGCTGATGTTTTAGATGGTTATCTCCGATTCTGAGTTAATTTTCTTACCTTCCTGGTTCTTGTTGACAAATGTTATTGGGTTCCCGTTGGTGTAAATAAATTGTGGTGCCATGATTTCTTTACTCGTGCACAGTGATCCATCAGTCTGCACATGCATCCTAATAACTTAAATGTTCCAGTAGTCGCAATCCATTGAGCATGAGCAAAAAGCAATAAATGAAGAGGTATTCTCAGTCCTTAGTTGTAACATAATTATTGAATTTAATAAATAATATGGTCTACATAAAGTTAAAAATAATAACTCTACAGATTAGTCTACAGGGAACTCGGTTTCATTATTTGAAGAGCACTATTGCATACTGTACTGTATATACTGTACCATAAATAATCATTTTAACATATATGCATTTATGAGACCTTTAGACCATTTAAAATTAAAGTATAATGTACAGTATATTATTGCTGGAGTTGCTAATTTGTCACCAGCTGAGATGATGATTATTCGAAAATGATTGGAAAAATATGTATTTTTGTATGCCTGTGTGATTCTTTTCTAATCTTTTGTCACTACACTCTGTGCAGCAGAAGGTGTGTCAGTACACTCATGTATAGCTCTAATTGCCACACTAAAAGTCCAGGAAACTATTTTTATTGGCTCACAGCTTTCTGTAAATCTGCCCCGAAGCTAACCACGGTCCTCTTGTCAGGCCATCCGGAGGAAGATTAACAGAAATAACTACATCCGCTGTTAATATAATAATTTATTCCGCTGTCTTTAAAGAGCCCCTGTTCAGTGTTAAATTGCTCTCAGTGCTGAGTGCAATGTAAAGTTTTTATGTAGAGAGGAAAGTCAGCTAAAGCTATTGAGAAATTAATTTGTGGACCACTGTATAAACATAACAGGTATGCTGAGAAATTTCACTCCAGCATGCAAAATCTGTGAAACCATTTTGAAGTACTTTTAATTAAAAATTACACTGGTAAAGAGTGTAATTTTCCTCCATCCTCCATGATCCTCCATTCTTTGCTCAGATCTGTTCAGGGCTTTTATGGCGTATGTGAAACTGCTGAGCATCAGGCTGCTACTAATTGCCTAGGTGGAGACAGAGCAGTAACTCTTTTGCATTCATCTGTGAGCACTGCTCAGAGCTAACTGATGATGAATTCAGAAACAACAGTGACACTGAATAAATTATTAGCTCTATATCAGGGCATACAGGAAGGGTGACTGTAGCTCTAAGAGAGCCAATATGGCATTGAATCACTAAGCAGTTTTTACCAGAAGACCAAAGACACACTGTAGGTAGGACACAACCGACAATTATACAATGGTGTTAGAATTGTACACAACTATGGTGCTGTCCAAGCAGTGCTCCAAAAGCAATTCAGCAATTTTCCTGATCTCATTCTATTTTCTTAAGATTTATTTGAACTCCAATGCCTAATGTTTTTATTTATCTCAAAATATGAAACTTTACTGGGAGCTCAAAAGATGCTAGAAACCTAGGTTGATGAATTTTATCAACTTTAGAAAACAAGGGAACGTTTGACCTCTGATATGTAATTTGTTATCACTTGTGCAAGTTTATTATTGTGAGTTACTTGTATATGTTTTTGACATTTACTACAGTTTTATCTTATTTCTTCTGTGGTTTCTTATGGCTTTGGAGACTATGTACAACAATTAAAACCATTTGTTTGTTGTGAATGTATGCTCATCGGTAGTCGGTAGTGAGCAGGGTTTATTCTCTTGTGAAGCGTGACACATAAGCACCGCATTAAAAGGGCTTTGTGAAATCTGTCATGTGCAAGTCAGTACTTTGACACTCCCTACAGGACTGAGGATTAGGGAGGAAGCTAATACAGTCTCATTGTTGGCAAAAGCTGTTAAATGGTTAAGAAAATAAAAGCAATGTCATGAACGGATTATTGTATGTATACATGTACTGTATAACAGTGTATAACTGTATGCATTCGTGTATATCAATAAGCTATACAACAGGCAACACATACTGTAACAGAAAGCATATTAAAGATATCTGTGAATAGTTTAGTTTAACCTTTCTTGTGGCCTTTCTCAATGTCTGGGGAGCTCCAGACAGTTCAAAGCCAAAAAGCTGAAGTCAGTGAATGAGTGTAAAGAAAATAAGCTGTTTCTGAGTTGTGTTTTTGAAAGCATAAGCTTATTTTATGCAATTACCACTTTGCATTCCAAAAAAATGCATTTCTAAAATACCCCTACTGTAAGTAATCAGCTCCCCTTTCTGCAGAAGATGATACTGCAGTATCTGTGCTGTAAGAAAGGGATTTACAGTACTTTCTGCCTAAATGAAGAATCTGCTTCTTTAACTGTAAAATTAAAAAATATGGATATCTAGCTGAAGATATTTTTAACTTGAAAAGTTAAAAAATAAACCTTTGCCTCCTTTCCCAGAGTTTTTGGCACATTAGCTATAGATGTTTTATAGTATATATACAGTATATACTTTTATATAGTAAGACCTTTGCTTTTTATAGCAGTAAACAGGCAAAAATGTTCTCTTGAGCTGTGCTCATCTTTGATATGCTTATTACACATATGGCATTAGTTTTAGCATCTGTTAATGAGCCTTCATTTAATTGCCAGTGAGCACCCCTCCCACTACCTACACCTCATTCCTTTTTGAAAATCTTCCTCTAAGCAATGAGGATTACATGTAATAACATCTAACGCCACCAGGATTTATGTCTGATATTATGTTAAAAGATGACAAGTGCAGCTCAGGGATGCATTTGGCTTAATATGGTGCTACACAGTATCTCATGTTTACCTTTCGGCACCTGAAAATGACACCAGAGCTCCTTTATAGAAGATTTATAGAAGAAAAATATTGTGCTTAATTAAAATTAATTTCCATTAAAATGCCATTTGTCAGTGTTTCCTTCTGAATTGCACATTGCACTCCTAAATACATCAGCTGAATCTTCTTTTTAATTCTCAGAGTCCAGAAAGCCACTGGACTCAGTGAGAAGAGTGATAGTGATTCCTTTCCAGCATCTACCTGCTCCCTATGGTATCTTTGCTCCTCTGTGGGTTTTACACCTTTGGTTGCAGACCAGGAGCACTGTTGTACAGCAAATCAGATCTCCACAGGTTATGATGTCCTGTTCTTTCAATGCAAATCCATGGAAAATGGCAAATCCATGGTTGTCTTTGCCTGACTGTGCAGCAGCATTTCCTCATGTTTGAAACGACATCACTTAGTGATGCAACAACCCTCAAATTGGTGTTAACGCTTACGTGAGGTACTATGGAGATTACAGTCTATCAGATTATGAAAAGCTTTGACATTGGGCTGAAGGTGGGTTGAATGCATGAGTGCACTCTCAGGTATGTGGTGTTGAGTTTGTGATTTCACGGGGAGAGAAAAGATAATAATTCTAAATTTTTTAAATGGGCATAAAATGAGCATGATAGAAATGTGAGGTTTTTAGAATGGAAGTGACTGGTGAACATTTGTTTGACTCTTGTAAGACTGTTTGTTTTCTATTTATCGAAGCACATATCACTGGGCTGAAATCCAAGCTGCTGGTGAGGCATATGTAGCTGAATTCATTACTGAATTGAAAATGTCACCCCCCTTATACACACACTTTTTTTCTCCCCTTGTTATACATCCCCACAAGGAGCAGCTGATCACCTCATCCACGTCTTTCTCTCTTTGTGCTGTACAACATGATGACTACAAGATTTGCATGTCTGCTGAGGACGCAATCTACATTTTGTTTCAGACTTTACTGCTGCTATATTCTGATATTGTTGTGTTTGTATAGCCAAGTATCATTAAATCTCTTTGTCACTGATGGTGCAAAGCTTTTTGTTGGTTGGGAAATACAGTTTACTGTCCTCAGTTATTAGAACATTGTATGTGCCAATAGAAGGTTTTGCTATTATGTAGTGTTTATTGGGCATAATAGGGAATAGGCAATAATAGGGAATGGCTTAGAGTAGTGTGTACACTTCTGGACTTGTAACTGATTGTTTTGTGAATTGAAGTCCTTGCTGCAGACACTGTTGTTGTACCTTGAGTGAGATACTTCATTACAATTAAGTAGGGACCAGCATTGGTGAGGGTGTCCCTGTGATAAACTGGTGTTTCTTTTATATTGGGCATTTTTGGAACTCTCGTAATGTGAGGGCGTAACAGTAAAAACAAGTAATTATATTGATTATGACTGTACTAAATGTACTATATTAAATGACTGTACTCCAACACCACTACATACACAACTACTGAATGTAAGCTGAAATTGTACTTAAAACTGTACAAAGTTCTACTATTTATCAATCACCGTATTATTTTTGCACTGTTCCCCGAATTACTTTTGCACTGTTTTTGTCCTGTTTGTATACTTTTCTCTGCATATTTGCACAGTTTTTGATGATTTTGCACTGGCACCATACTGTTGTTTACACTGTTATTGTTATTGTATTACTGTCTTTTGTCTTGTCTTCTGTTCTATTTATATACTGCACCTGAAAGACTATTGAGAAACACTTTTCACTATACAATGCACCCGCGTAAGTATAATGACAAAAAAAGTTGAGTTGAGTTGAGTTCATGACCATATTATAAAAACAATAGTTGAACCAATTATAATAACAGCAATGTTTTACCCTAATTTTCCCCTGACATCCATGAGGATACATTTGGAATTTCCTGCAGAGTCCAAGAGTTTCTTGGTCTTGCTCCACACACCAGATACAAAAGTCCTTTGCGAATGGGCTTCACTGTTTTCTGCCACAGTCAGTTTGCCAAATATTTATGGTCAAGTAGCGTAGAATGCAGACGGCACCTGTTACATTTTTACAGTTGCTTCATTTTGCATGAGCCATCTCTCTTGCCAGACTGAAGCGAAAGACATAAACATAAGATTTCTAGCTTTCCGTATTTCCACAGTGTCTGCTTCTTCTTGGGTGAGGTGCTTACAGATTTGAGTGTAACAGTAGTGTAAGATGGCACTGCAGTCCTAGCCTGTACAGTATGTGCAAAACTTTGGATGAGATCCTTGAACCAAAGGTGATTAGAAGTTTAATAAGCAAGATCAGTTGAATGGCCTCCTGTAATTTATGACCTTTCTTAAATTCTTCTGTTTTAATACCTACCTTAATCAAAGAGAGAGAACCAGTTACTTTCTCAAGTTATTGTGACCTTTTTTCAAACTGTCTCCTCCTCTTTCCAGTGCATTTAAAGACAGCAGTTTGTTTTCTGAGTTGTTCTGCTGATCGTAATCACACATTCTTTAGCTGAAGCTGGTGGCTTCAATCCTCTAAACCGCATTTCCAAATTATACAGGGATTTGAATCCAACAGAACTTTGGCGAAGACAAAATCATTTTATCCATGTGATATATGATGACTCAGTTTCATCCAGAGTGTCCAGAATCCAGAGTGCTAAAGTGTTTTCAAGGAGACAAAAATGCTATTGATCCTAACCAGACAGAATTGGAAATGGATTTTCTTGCCCATCTGTTATTTAATTTTTTGTATGAAAGGTAATTTTCCAATTTGTTTGCATCCCACTTTTGGCTATTTTACTAACTTTATACTAATACTAATACCAATACTAATATTTATGCTACTTGGAAAAGTTTCTTTAAAGGCAGTTTGCTTAAGCGCAAGCTTATGGATAGCAATGTTTTAAACAGGTTTTGTTTTCCAGTCTGGGTGTTTGACCCTGGGAACCCTGCATTGCACATACAATATTGTATGTAACAATATCACATTTTTTTAAAGTGTACTTAATCCAAAGGGGGAAGAATATTTATGTTTGGGTTTTACAGGTTTAATGCTTTTTTTAACTTCACATAACAACTCTACTGCTTGAATTTCTGGAGCATTTCGGGTTGGTCTTGGGAATCATTATGAAACTATGTAACAGAAAGCAAATTTTGTAATATATATCAAGAAAACAGAACTTTCAACAGGGCCACCCTTCCATACACCCATCCTTTAACAAACACTTACATTACACACCCCATTCGCAAAACTTGTGCTGACAGCCCAACTCCTCCACAAACAACAGCTGCCTTTTGCCACATGGTATTGGAATCAGTATTTGGAATGCTAGTTTAGAAAATAACCCCACTCCCATCCTCATCTGCTTGGGAAGGAGACATAAACAAGCACCTACACAGCCTTGTGCTGAATGGTTTCCAAATGTGTCGATGCTTTCTTTTTTCAATTGCCAGTGGGCTGAATTTGCTAGAGGCACACTTAGCAACTGACATCATTCTTTTCCTTTGTCATATTGTTTTGCACTGAAGCACCTTATAGCAGATTTACACCTCTTAAAAAATATTTCATGCCCCTTTACATAAAGACTGTTGCAATTCCATCATCAAAGTGTATTTCGATTCAGATAGGCAAGTATAGCCATGACCATCACAGTGATGCTTCATTAAAGGATCATTAAAACCTGATGGTGCATTACCATCTTATAGCCTGATCTGCTCACAAAGCTGGGCCTGGTCAGTACTGCTATTGAAAACCAAATTCAGCTTAGCCCTGAATTTTAAGGAAATTGTACTTATAAATTTTGAAAGTACAAAGCTACATTGATGACTTTAAGAAAGTTCTTAATTTAAACCAACAAGTATCTGCTTTTGCATTACTTCTGAGGAGCCAAAGCAAGCTCCGTGAGGCTCACTAAATTCAAGGTATTCTTGTAGATCATGGTGACGGTTGACCAGGCTGCCCCTCAAGGGGCTGCCCCTGGTGTTAGATTAGTTCACCTTTGTCAAGCTGCTGCCAGTACTGCAGTCCCAAAACACCACACCACAGAATTTATTGGCTCCCCAGCTATGATTTATCTTGCCACACCCCAGTTGCCCCACTTGTAATCAGCCCATAACAAAAGAGTGGGGATAATAAATAATTCCTAAAGACCTGTTTAAAGTATTTCGTTGTACACTACTCGTTACTTGCATTTTGGATATTTTATATGTATGTTTTAAACCATGAATTATGTACATTATGTACTGTACATTATAAGCATGTGATTTAATGAGCTTGCTTTTCTTATTTATGATCAGTCTTGTGGTAACAAAAATGCTTGTGATGCTTAAACAGTTAGCTTTAAATGTATTCATTGTTTACAGATTCCTGTTAGTTCCCAAGTTCAAAAGTACACTTATCTCTTAAAGGGATGAATTGTATTTTTGTCTGTCTGATCTTTTATACAATGCATCTGACACCTACAGTATAGCTGCATGCAGAGGATAATGGCCTGAGAGAGCAGACTCTGCAGAAAGTCGGTTTTGGACAGATGTTTCTGACCTACTGTAGATAATGTGAACAGTGTCTGCACATAGTGAGTACAGGACCCAGAGCTTATAGTGCAATGGTCACTCCCAAAGCAAATTAAATAACTGTTTCTTCACACTTAAAACTAATCTGTGCAGATGAGTAGGAAAACGCACTTCTCCATCACCAGAGTCTGGATGTTATAAGATAACTAATTCTTTGGTAGAACCAAAGGCATTTTTCACAGTGCCATCCTTATACTGTACATTACATGCTATCATGCCCCGTCAACATTCTAAATGTTTTAGACAGTAGAAATCTCCAATTAAAAGTTTTTGTGTTACATAGTGAAAAGTGAAAAAGAAAAAGCAGAAAATTAAAAATGTTTTCACAAGTTGTGCGAATCATGTATAACAGAACCAAAAGGTTTAGAACTGTTCACTCTAGTCTTGATATAATAATCAAAGTTGTTTGATTTTTCTAAACTTATGAGGTGAGTTATATTTCTTTAGCATCTTGAATTGCTCATCAAAAATAGTGAGCAATCATTCAATTCATTTTTAAGTTTCCAGCCAGTCCACAATCTGAAGCAAGTTTTCAATCCTTATTTGTTACCACGCTACTTCTCACCGCAGGAACCATATTAAGTTTGTTGAAGAGAAGTTCCTCTTATTAAGAGAGGGGAATATGTACAGTAATTCACAGTGATTTCAGATTTTCCTTTCTCAACTATCACTATGTAAAATAATAATATTTTATAATACCTAAAATTTATAATCATTTTATAATCCTTGCACAAAACAAACAAGCATATTAGGTATTGGTTCTGAAAAACTCAATGAACTGTCCTAATTGACAGTCAGTATAACTCTGTCACTTGGGCTTCCAGCCCATTCTATTATTGCTGCTATTCAATTAGTAGAGAGAAGTCTTTTTGTAATGAGTTTCAAATCATTCTCTTCTGTGTTAGATATGATTGTATGGTAATTAGATTCCTTCTCTTGAGGGGTTTTAAAATAAATTGTCTTATTGATTCTGATTAGGGTTAGCATGCAGACAACCCACTGTAACTCAAAGTGTAAACACCACTTCATTTAATTAATGTCAGTTTTTATTAAGTCCAAACCCAGAGGTAAAAAAAAATGAAAAAAGTAGAAATGGATGCACTATGTCCTCTTAATACAATAAAAAATTGGCTACAGTATGCTTACACTGTATTTGATGTTAGTAAACCTCGACTACTTTTTTATTTGGCAATTTTGCCGAGAAATTCTCTGAAGCTGCTTTCAATTTTATTGAATCTTAAATCTTAAAAGTTTATTTTTTAACTTGTCATATTTTTTGCAGTCATTTTAGTTAATATCTTTTTTATCTTTCTTCAGGACTAACAAAAAATGGATCAGACTTAGTAGCAAACAGTTGCTGTCTGCATTGCAGAAACAGGAAGGAGACTCGGAGACCGCTTTAGAGAACCTGTTAGGGCTGTGAAGATTAAAGATCTCTCCAAGCCCATTGTTTCTCATTTCACCTCTGATGGCCACGACCACTCTAATCTCTCTGTCTCTGTTTCTCAAAGACGGTTTTCCGAACTCATACATCATAAAGACTACAGAAACCAAAATTATTCTTCAGCTAGTATCACACCTTCCCCCTTCTCTTAACGACAGACTATTTTTCTTCTAAATTCTTTCTATTCATTGTAGGTTTCATTTCACACCTCTCTTCACCTATCCTGACTTCACACCTCCTGGTTGACCTCTTTTTCTGTTCCCTGCTCCTGCCCCTCGCCCCTCCTCTCTCCCAGCTTTTGTTCTCCCACTACATTACCTTTGCTTACTGCCCTGTTTTTCTCACACCTGAAGAAGGGTCCGCGGCTGAAACGTGTTTTCTTTATCCTCTTTTCAGTATGGAATAAACCTATTACTTTTTCAGTTGCTGTCTGTTGCTACCTTGCTCCTTTTTTGATCAAAGTATCCATCTCAGATATATTGGTTGTGCTCCAGAAATCACCCAGAATGTCTTCCCGGGTGATGCAGGTGTATATCCTGTTATGTAAACAGTATAAATTCACTGTCCTGACACAATGTGTCAGAGGGGAGCATGCAAGGAGTTTGTGGGGGTAGAAATGATTGCTCATATGAGTATTACAGCTGCTTTCTGAGAGACAGTTACAAATTGTGTTCCACTACTGCAGCAGATGAATGTGAATTACATTCTTTGTGCACTCTTGAGCTTTGCTTTAGAAAGGCAAGTTGTCTTCAATATTTGTCATTCAGAAACTTATAGGTCTAGAAACTACTTTACAACTGTGTTACGGTCACTTAACATTGTGGAGAAACGCTGATATTCATATTTAACACCACTTGAATTAAGAAAAAATGTCACATTTTAATTGTGTGATCTGACTCAATGCAGGATCATTCCTTGACTATTTGCTAATTTGATTGGCCAGTTGATCTCCGATTGCTGTGCTTTAGCTCTCGGCTCGGCATTCAGTCTCTCAATTCAAGAACAGCAGCAAGTTTTTATAGTTGATATTGCTCTGTCAGCCTCGGCCACGTGAATCACTGTGATTAACGCCATGGTCCAAACTGCTGCACCATTCCGTGGCTATTGGAGTATTGAAGGAGATGGAGATCCTGCTGTATGTTGGGCTCGCCTGAGTTAATCATTTAATCTTGAATTTTAATCTAGAATTCTTGAATTTTAATATATATATGTATATATTATAAATGTAATCTAGAATTTTAACCGTGGCTATAAAGCTGAGGTATGAAGACTTAATGGATGGTTCATCATAGATGTTTAGAGTTTCACATGCGAAATAGAATTGTTGTACATGTATTTTACATATAGTGCATGCCAGATACATACAATACATTATACTATGTATGTATTATGACCATCGCAAGTTAATTTGCATTTTTCTCATGGATCATAGTGATTTTTCTGCTTTCTTCTTTCTTTGAGGAGTGATTCTCATAATGACCATAAGCCAGTGTCACCAGTCAAGATACAGCTTTATCACACCGATGAGTCCTACAGAGGGAAAAACATCAGCCTTTGGCTACTTGACTGAATATTTGTGAAAATTAAATATGAATATAACTAAAGACTGAATATGACTGAATATAAAATACTTTTTAGATGCCTACATGGACATTCTATAATGTTCACAGCAGTTCAATTTGTTAGAATGAATAGATTTCTGTACCATTTCAATATACAAAATACCATTACGTTTTATGTGCTGTGGTATCCTTATTCTTATGTCTTGTCAAAAATAATATGATTAGTAATTTTGGTTATGGACATCCATCCATTCATTTTCTAACCGCTTGCCAGTATCTTGGCAATCGATATGTGTAAGGCGAGGTGCACAATGGACAGGACACCAGTCCACGCAGGGCAGACACACACACAGTCACACCAGGACCAGTTTTCCCAGAAGCGAATTAACCTACCAGAATGTCTTTGGACTGTGGGTGTGTAACAGGGCAGCCAAATTTGATTTGGGAAAAGAGGATGGAGCTGGAGGGCGATGATGAGACATTCAAATGCTGCATTCTCGTCAGGAAATTAAGGAATAGACTAAACAAGTAGACACCAATTTCTACAAAAGACAGGCAGAGTAGAAAAGGGTTATCTACTCAGACCCTCACAAGTGTCCCTGACAGTAAAATGTGACATTTCAGGGTGAGATCAACTGTGACACTGTGGAAAGGATTTAAAACATACTGTACAGGTTAGGTTACAGTATGTCTACGTTTTCTGAGTAATAGCCTTGATTTTAGCATTGCAAGCCAATTTTTAAGAAAGAAGCTAGTATTTGGTGGACTGGCCAAGTGGGTTCGACCAACTGAGATTTCCACTGTTACTGTTTGTTTAAAGGGAGAACTAGACACACCTTAATTTGAACTAACAACAGGTTGGAAAGGCATCATTACATCAGAGTGGTTCCACTCTTAATCTACCTGTTAAGGAGGATCTGTCAGAGTGAAGAAACCGGAGAACCCAGAAGAAACCCATATGAACATGGGGAGAACATACAAACTCCAAGCTAATAGAACCCTAGGTTGAGAACTGAACCCAGGACCCCAGAGTTGAGAGGCAGTAATGCCAACCACTGCACTACCATGCTGTCCTAGTTATTAAGTGTTATTTTTTAAATATATGTTATATTTAAAAAAAAATTGACATGGTAATGTGCAAATCTTGCCAAGAGTACAATGCAACTCTTACTTTTGTTTGAGTACGTTCTGCAGAAGTAGCTCTGCAAAAGAGGGTTTATTATCAGCCTGCAATAAGGTAAGTGTGTTAGTAATATCCCAACCACCAAAATTCATTTTAATTAATTAATGAGACGCTTGAAATACAAAGACTATGGCTATCCTGTGGGGGATATGGAAATACATTGAGAAACCTAGATCAGAGGAATAATTAGATCTGGCCCCAAGAAGTCTGACATCAACAATGAATGTGTTGTCAAAGAAGCCAGGCAGAAACACGTGTGAGGTTTGATGGTGCTTACGATTACCATCATGTCTCAAATAGAGTTGTACAAAGAAATTTTCTAAGTTTTCAAACTTGCCCCTTTGTGTAGACAAAACTACTTCAACTTTAAAACAAAAAAAAATGATTTGTGTGTGGATGTGCCTTTACCTGCGAATGTTCTTCCAAATGCATTTATTTAATGACAGAAAGATAAAAGAAAATACTCTAGGCCAATTTGCATGCCATTCACCATTGTCTATAAACAGCTGCTCAGAAGTGGATAAGAAGTACACAAAATAGTGTGTATCTATTTCTCACTAGACCTGAAGTGCAATCTCTTTGTCCCTGTCTTTCCAAATATCTGAAAAAGGGTTCTAAGTTATACACTAAAGTTTTGGGTGGTTGGACTGTGGAGCTGAAAGATATCAGGCTGTAGTGGAGGTTTGCTACATATGGTGTGTGCTCCCTCTGAGACATACTTGAAAAAAACCTACCTTAAAAGTGATGTCAGTTCTACCACAATTTTCCAGGCCATTGCCTTGCCTGAAAACCTTTAAAAATGATTAAGTCCCCTCTTCTCGTCAGGGTGAAATCACATGTTCTCTACAGACAGTGTATCTTATTATTAGGTCACTTTTTTCTTTTCTTAGGAACTGCCACCTGGAAATCACACTCTCCAACCCTTTGGAGTACAAGGTTGTACTTTTTTAGAGAGATGCTGCATTTTATATTTCAGGGATTGTTGTCTACAGAAATGTTTTTTTACAAATAACCCAAATGTTTGTTCACAAGGCAAACAGGGCACTGTCTCCTAGATGCCCTCCTAGATGGCATGCTCTGGCTAAAAATAAGGTATAAGGCAGATGCAAACGCCTTTAATAAAATAATAAAAATTAATAAAAACATGGTTGTTTCATTAGAGGTTATCCAAATATACTAACACCTAACCAATACTGAGTTGTTTTTTTGTAAATAATATGGTCCTATGCTTTCCCCATGGCTAAGCATTTTGACAGGAGAGACAAAGATAGGAACACTGCATGGAAGTACTAGGGTATGCTCTGGGGAATCTGGTTAGATCCGTGCTAAGTGCTGGAGTCTTTCTGCCATGAAAGAACCAATGGATTTGCATAATCTCTTGTCTGTCAGATTGAAAGGCGTTCCCAGTGCCCTCAGTCTCATACCTCTTAATTTTCATATTCATATTTGGGGACTCTGTCTTTATTACCTTGGGGCCTTTGGAGCCCAGGGCTTAGAATGGCTGAGGTTGGATTTGACATAGAGAAGTTGCTTAGGAGCAGAGTGCTTGTGACCTTGATCAACAGATACTGTATACACACAGTCATGCATTCACACGGGCACACATACCACATACTTATGCACCACAAGATTTAATGGTACATATCCGTAATCTGGGATAGAACCCAGATCTGTTCCTGGAAGGGCTCTGTGCATCCAGAAACTCTTATTTCCTTCCAATTGAAAGAACTGCTTGGCTGTACTGTGTGTAATAGTGTGCCTCCCAGAAGTAATTAAATGAGTCCAGCTTCAGATATCCCTGAAGGGGATATTGTAAGATCTTGCAGCACAAAATGGAAAAATTATTGCTGGCTTGCTGCTCAGGTTCAAGTTCGTCTGTTTTCTTACTAGGCTGGGCACCTGATTCAGGTATGCACATCTTTATTGAGTTGAATGTAAGTCTTGATATTCAATACCTTTTTCCCCAAAGCATGGACTGAATGCAGAGATAAAACAATACTCTCATTTCAGGTCTGTCTGAGCCTTATAATATTTTCCTGATGTGATTTATTCATTACCTCAGAGCTGAGGAAAGGACATGTTTTGATGAGCAGAGCAGCAAAGCTTGCATCCCATGTAAAAGAACAGGCTTTAGAGTGAAGGAATGTATTGAAGTGCAAGAATTCTGTTTCTGATTTTATCTATTGAATCTATTTTATTAGGTGAGTACAATTTGAAAATGTTAAAATGTACAGTAGTATAGCACAAAAGAGAACAAAATATGTTTAATAAATGAACATTAAAACATGATAAATATAAAGAAAGGAATGTTTTATTTGTATTATTGTGTTCATGGCTTTGACAATGAAATCCACTGACTTAAGATCACTCCGTGTTTTATCCTTTAATTTTACCGGTCTGTTACTGTTCCTTATGTCTTAATATTGTGTTGCGCTTGGTAGTGTGAGCCTGGGATGTGTTTTTCTTCATGCGCTTACAGTACATTCATACAATTATATTAATCATAATGTCTTAATAAGAAAACACATAATTAGTTTTAATTGAAAACACAGAGAAGACGCAAAACTATCTGCTAGCTTGGCAAACAAGTGAGTTTGTCATACAGAAGACTGATATTCATACCAGTGGTATTCAAGGACTGTAATAAAGTCTTTAAATCCCACTTGTTTGAAGGATGCTTATTATAAGTTTGTAAATGTGCTACACTCTTCTTATTTTGGATTTGTCCGAAAGAAGCCGCTAGCTGTTTCTGACATTTTGACTATTTTCTCAGTGGCCCTACACATTGCATCCACCACAGTTGTCTGTGCTCAAAACGCACAAATGAAACAATGACCCACATCTTTTGGGGACATTTCTTGTAACCTGCAAGAATCTATCACTACATCTTTTAAAACTGGAAATGTGTAATCTACTTTAACTGAGCAGTTTCAAATTAATCCATTAAGTGACATTCTGAATGTTAGAATGCTTCCATTCTGATATAATGTAAGCTTCATTTTCTATTTGACTTGGTTCCCCTGTCTAGTGATAAATTATGTATTTTTTGTATTCTGTTTGACTTCAGGCCAGAGTCCTGATTTAACCTCAGTTAAAAGGCTGATTTGGTGACCTATTTATTTAATCACAATTGATTTTCAGTTTTCATTGTACATACTGTGGTTAGATCTGCTTGGCGTTGTCCTTAGGCAGTCAGCAGACAAATACAGCTATTGGCTTAAGGAAGCAGTATTGATTTGATTGCATTGTGTCCAGAGTGCAGACCTGCAGGCTATTTAGGATATCCTCCAAAAGATAAGGTTTTGGTGAAAAGGTGAATTATAATTATCTTTTGATTACTGACCACCTACTGTATGTGTATACAGTATGTGATCATCTGTAATAAAAAAAATCACAATTCTGATGGTGATCCAATTAGCACAAGCTGCATAATCAGGAATCAGGAACAGTTTTAGTCTTACAGAAAAGTAGGTCAGGAAATACGAAAAAAAGATTTGATCTCACTCCCTTCATCCTATTTAACATCTTCAATTGCTGAAAGAGCAATTCTACAGTTACAAAGGCAAACCGGAGTCCTTGTCCCCAGTGTCACTTACTCGGCCTGAAAAGGAAAGTCAATGAAGCAGAGCCTGAGGCTGATTGTCCACATCTGGAATAACCTCTAGACTTTCATCACAGTGCGGCTGTGTGAGAGTAGTATCAGTGTTCATTGTTTTCATCATTGTTTAAAGCACCTGACTGCTCACTGCTGTGCATGCCCTTCCCCTTGACAGTCACACGTCTAGTTTAGGTTCACTGCATGCAATAAAAGATCTTAAATAAAATAGAGGAAGGCAGCTTCTTAAATAGCTTTGGTTAGATAAGCCTTGATACACTGCTGTGCCCCGAACTTGCTGTTTAACAGGTTAGCTTAGAAAAAGATCAGTTTGTGTCTGTCGTGCTTATTAGATAAGAATGGATCTTTACCTTTATATTTCTTTCAGTCTTAAGCATTACATTTCAAACAAGCATTTTGTCCTTTCATTTTTATTTAGTCTAAAGTAAATCTGGATTCTGCTCTGTCTTTGTGATTAATCTTACTCTGTATGTGCATTGCAAGGCTTACTCAAAGTCATACTGTATATACAGTACTGTCTGTAGTATGGACCAATAAGATGCATGCAGCTAATGGAAAAGAGCCATTAAAGGGTAACCCCATATACTTACACTCCCATCAGTTGACAGATCAATCAATATTTTTAATATTGTAATGGGGAGTCCCTCCAGTAGTACATGTAAATCAGCAGCGTTTCTTTCTCTGTGTGTCTGGACATTTTAGAAACAAGGTAATGCGCTTGCCTTCAGAACTGGCATTTGCCAGTATACTGTATAAATCCCTATGGGAACCTGCTTACCCCTGAGAGTTTTAAAATTATGTAGCAGCTTTTCATGATGAGTAGCAAGTCAAAGAGATTCATAAGGTCCAAAACCAGATTATACACCGTCTGGACTGACAGTCTATCTCAAGCCCTACATATCGTAAAAATTCAAAATTCAAAATTCAAGGTAGTATTTTTTTTGCCCTGTTAATATCCATTGCACAAACAAGACAGCTTTGAAAACTGGAGTTTTTTCCATTTTAATATTTGTATTTAAACTGAAAGCAGCAATCATGTATACAATGGTTTTTATGTTAAAGAAAAACAAAACATGACTGAAATATTGATGAGTAAGCCATGCGTGTATTCACAAGATACTGCCAATAATAAGTTAAAATAATCAATGAATGCAATCTTTAAAGATGTGCATCTGAGAACCACAGGGACATACGACTGGGGGACTGAGTGTCAGTTCAAATTCAATGCAAAATGAAGAGCAGTTAGGTCATCCTAGCTTAATGTATGCCAGCAGCAATCAGTCAATGTCTGTGTCACGCTGTCCAAGCCTCGAGCATTCTCATGAAGTAATGCCTCTTTGTGGCACTCCAGCTTCACACAACTTCAGTGCCATAGCCACCTGGATAGAATAATAATAACATTGCAAAATAAAAAAACAACAGGACATAGCTGGAGGCTAAAATTATACAGAACAAGGATGTTTAATGGGGTTTTGATCTTTATTTAGAACCAACAGCGTTCTAATTTATCGATGTTCTCTGCTCTGAGGTGAGTATAATTTATGCCAAATTTTCTTGAAATTGTAAAACACACTGCTAATGGCACTTACACACTGGGAAACAACTCTTCCAAATAATTATAGGGTTTAATGGTGTTCTGGTCACAGATTTTTTTTTCACAAGAATTATAGAAATTGTGTTGCAGCTACTGTTCTGTGTGAACAAGGGTCCGAACGCTCAGTACATGTTGAGTACATGAAGACTGATTAGCAGTTCAGTTATACTGGGGATTTTTCTGAATTTCTCAAACTTTGGCCTATATATTTTAGAATGTTAATAAATAAATGATACTGAAGAGTCTGAAGGGAGATCAGATGCTTGTTTGTCTTTGTGTTTGTATAGTGTCAAAAATGCTCTGTAGTGAAGTATGAAGTATAAAGGAGACTTCATGGTTCACAAAACACAAATAGAATTGACCATTATTGTAGTTCCTGGCATACCATTGAACCGGTCAACACAAATGACATTTGAGTTAAGACTACCTGTGTATAATGCTGCAGCCTGTTATTATATAAGCCATAAAGAAGACTGCAAAGGCTTCTTAACAAGTCATACATTATTTATAGAGCTGTGGGTGCTGCCCTACATTTTGGTTTTTCGTAATGCTTCTGAATGTTTTAGCAGCCACAAATAGTTACAGACTGCTTTCATCTCCCCCTTTTAATTAAAGATTTGTCAATTATAAGTAAAAAAATTTGCTATTCTGAATGCATTGCATTCAGTGCATTTTGTGCTATTCTTGTTTCATTCTGGCAATGAGAGACATCTACTAAGTTTTTGTAGATAGAGTGAAAATGAGCAGTAAGACAGTAAAACACCAGGGCTGTCCATAATTTCAGACACAAACGGCAACGCCCGAAATAACATCTTACAAGAAGAAACTGATTTCCTATACGTTTGTCAAACCAGTTTCTTAACTCAGCAGCTCTGCTAACAAGAATTTCTGTATTTTATGTGCCCATAGTTTACGTATAGTATAAAGAATACTTCAGCTTGGTCTTTTTTGTGCATGAACAATAGAAACTAGGAATTACAATGTAAGTGTTTAAATCATTCTATGAACAAGGAAAGAGTATTTTAAAGCACATGGAGCCTGATGTGAACAAGCCGATAGTTTAGATCTCACAATTGTAGCTTCTTTCTTTAGATTTGCTTTGGAGGACAGTGAGATGGAGATTGCGTTGCGAAACTGAAGAGCCGCCTGTCCGCAGTTAAAAAGTAGTCCCATAAAATGGTCAAGATGGCTGTTTAATGCAACACAGAGGACAGTGTGGGCACAGAAAGCCGCTCCTTGTTTTAATTGGAGAGGCATGTTTACTTAGGCTAAAGCTGGCATCTTGTCTTCTCCGCCCATGCAATCCTCCTCCCTATTGGCTGGAGGAGAACAGCAGAGAAACAGCAGGGACTGTTGAGTGCCAGTCCCTGCATTTTGGCTGCATTTTGGGAAGTCCCGACAAAGAGGAAGACCTCTTTATCAAGCTGTACTTGGCATCTCCCTCTTGACCTGCTCTTTCTGGTCCTCTTCTTCACAGACCCTGATGAGGAAATCAGTGCAGAGACTGATGCGGGGTGTTTTTTCACGATGAAACATTCTTACTCTTATGATTGGTATCTACTGTAGGAAGGTTTTTATTCTCCTGGACTAAAGGGCAGAGACATAGTTGCTATTGTGCTCCATGGAATTCACTAATTCGGTTCATTAATTGCTCAAGCTTATTTTTTATCCTTTTTTGTTTTAGCAGACTATAGTGTTAGAGTTCAGCCATAGGCTGCTCTGCAAGTATGCAGCAGACCCAGAAACGACCTTTGACAGATGCGGGAAGCCAGCTGGCGAGGGGAGAAAGGTCTGTGATGCCAGGATGGGCGAGAGTTCTCTCCTAGCTGCTGCAACCCCACTGAGTGCTGAGCTTGACGGGCTGGCCAAGACTGACACTGAACATACTGAAACACTTCAGTAATGCCACACATATTTTCATGCTTAATTTTCTATTGTGCAACACGAAACCTATTTGAGTAGAATATTGTGAGATGCAGTGACATGTGACCTGCAGAAAAAATTAGAGTTCATGACCCATTTTGGCACTTTTTGTTACCGGCTGAGAATGAAATGGCAAAAAGTGCAACAACACATTTTATGGCAGGGATGATAGGAAACGTGTGTCTGTGAGGCTATGCAAGCACACAGACTAGACACACAGATTTGCCAGTTTTCATCATGCTGGGATGACGCAACAATTCAGGGGAATAGGGAAGAGATGAGCTCCAGCAATGTTGCAGACAGGCATGTTTCAAGGTGAGGCTGCTTTGGCATTTTTGGTCCATCTGTTTACCCTGACTAGACAACAGCAGCACAACTGACTGGCTGAAAGCATCTGTCATCAACTCCAATACAGGAGCTCCTACAACGGTAAAGTCACAACTCAAAGTCATTGGCCAGTTATCAATGGCAATTTTTGCAAAATCTTAAATGCAAAGTCAAATACTCTTTATACATCATCATAGACTTCTCATGGATACTGGAAGAAGGTGTTTTCTGAAGAAATCAAATTCTTTCTCTCATTTGACACTGTTACAGCAAAAAATAAACCATTTATGGTTCCCTCTGGTCTGTGTAATAAGTGATATTCTGATGGCTGTGGTACTGCTGTGTAGGTGGCCATAAATACTACATTTTGGAGTCAGCATTGATTATTATGAACCTCACCACTAACATTATACAGCCAACATTTTAAGACCTACGCCCCACAAATCTTTAGAGAAATAAAGCACATCTGTGCATAGATAAAAGAAAAGGAATGAAAAGAGTTGTATAAGATTTTCTGTTCCAATCTTGGATTCAAATTCTAAATACAGTTTAATAATTGATTTGAAATCAAGATGCCACTTGCCAGATTAATTAGTTTGAAGATATACTTTTGCACTATTGTTTTGCATGCAATTGCTTTAACTACTGACATTCCTTTTGAAACACTCTAAAGACTCAGCATCCACATTGTGTCTTAGTTGTCTCATCCTTCTGCATTACTGTAGTAAATCATTTGTAAGAGTAAAAGTAATATTTTTACATATTAAATACAATGTTGCTTGTGCAGAAACTGCCCTACCTTGCAGAAATAAATCTTTCACATACTGTACAGTGCTTGGGGGAGCAGGACTTTGGAGGCAGGAGAGTCCTGCCGTGTTCTGTTGCTTGTTAGATTAATACTACCTCTCAGCAGGGGAGCAGAGCTACCCGGTGAGGGAACAGTCTGCAGTTGGAGGCAATAAAATAAGTCAGATTTGATTTCAGAGAGACCAGAGTGAAGTGGAGAGAGGAAGGGAAAGAATCTCCTTCTCAGCCATCAGAGAGTTGCTTTCCCTTGCGGTGTGAATATGTTAAAGGTTGTGAGGAATGAGTGACCGCTGGTGTCGTTTATCTCCTCCAGATGGGGTCATGGGTTAAAGAGTACTTATTGACAGGAAGGACGGTAAGGAAAAATTAAAAAATGAACATTTAGTTTAATCAAATTAGAGTTGAGGCCTTCACTGAAGCAAGTGTGCACTATTAATTAGCAGTGTCAGGCAAAAAGCAGGCGGGATGAAGGGAGACTGACCTTCTGTTTCGGTGCTGCGCCACACTCGTCCCATATCAAACTGATATATTGTTATATATTGTGATATATCGAACTGAGCCTGGGAGCTCAGGGAGTGAAACGTAGGCTGAAACAGTTGCAGATATTTTCTCTGTTGTAGTCCTTCTAAAAGCCTAAAACAAAGGGTGATCTTTGATCCTGGATTGACTTTTGAACCGCATGTACAAAATATTGCAGACCTAATTTTTCCATCTGAAATATTGCCAGGATGAACGTAATGTTCTCTGTGTTTGTAGAAAATCTGATTCCTGCAATGTTTTTCTCAAGGATTGGTTATTGTAATCCATTCAGTACTCTCTAAAACTGCAAATCACATCACTCCTGTCTTGGGGTCTTTGCTATGGCTTTCTTCTAGGTTTCAAGTTGAGTTAAAAATTCTTCTGTTTACGTTATACTCTCAACAACGCTCAGTACTTAGCCAGTATTTGGTTGCTGCCCTCCATGCAATCTTCTCTCAGCTGATTCCGTACCTAAGTACTGGAACACCATCCCAAAGGAAAGAAGGGATTTCAGACTGTAAGCTATGTCAACTCTAAAATCTTTTCATTAAGAAAGGCTTTTTTGTTATTGTTTTACTTTCTGTATTCTATTATATTCTGATTCTGGCTGGAATGCTTACTATCACAGGTGTGGTTATTCTATTCCTATTTACAACTACAAGGTTTTAGGTGGGGACTTCTTGTAGTCTTGAAATAGTACTGTTCACAATGACAGTGATTCACATGAAATAGAAATTATTTTTGCTGTTAACCCATGTTTTTTTTTTAGTTTTGGGAAATATATTATTGTGCGAGGTAAACACCTATAAGTACTGTAGTGAGAAGGAAATAACTGTCAATCAGACGAGAGTTGTGTAATTAATAAGTAGCAGTTTAAACAGGGGGACGATTATTTCTACATGTTAACTTCCTATTAAAGCTCTTAGTTAAAAAAATTGATTTATAATATTGAAATCTGAAATGTAAAGACCGTTCTCTCCTGCTGTCCTGATCAAAGAAATGTGCATTGCTGTTCCTTGACAGCCTCAAAGCTTACAAAAGCCACAAAAGAGACTAAGAGCTCCTCCTTGTGAGATTCTGAGATACTGCATCTCTCAATAGTTTTACAGTCATGCAAATAATTCGTTGCAGCATAATGAGTCAAAATCATTCACATTCTTAATAAATTATTTTGTTAATCAGAATATTTTACCCAAGAATTAAACAACATAATTCAATTTACAAGTGCGGGTGAATATGATAGGCTCATGCACGGTGTTACGATAAAACATATTCTCCTAATGAGCAGCTGTTGATTTTGTAAAATATTCTGGTAGATTTACAGTATATAGAGTAGAACCCTGTAACCCTTATCCTGAAGAGCAACAGGGCGTTTGTTTTACATTCTAACCATGGTACTCTATTAACAAATAGAGAACCTAGCCTTGGCTTAATTAGTCAAAATTAATCAATCACTAATTAAAGGAAGGCCTTAAACTTAAAGGATAGGGGTTATCTAAGATATAATTGATATTATTTAAATGACAGATACTTTTTTAGTAACTTAAGATTTATTATGATGAGAGATATTCTGTCTCCGTTTACGATGCAGAAAGACACGTGCCACAGAAACACACTCACATGTGCTCACTTCTAAAACGCACGCTCATAATTACCCACGAAAGCAGTTCATATGGTATTTAAGAACACGATGGGAAAATTGAAAGGGTAAAATGTGCACTTCATAAAGTCATGGCCTTTTAGAACCCCTGATCAATAAATAATTTTCAGGCTATGCTGGTGAATTAAAAGAGCATATTGTATGTGAGTAAGTGTTTGTAATGCAAACCATTCTGCTCCCTCCTGATAACTAGCCCTAGAGTCCCCCTAACTAAATAGCTTTCTGGTAAAATGCTGATCTCCCCAATAATATGCCATCATCATGCGTGGAAGAATGTTCCCAAGTTCTAGCAAGCAGTGCCGCGAGGACCTGGGTAGAGCCAAATAAAAGCCTGAGAAATTGGTTTCTGTCTTCCTAATAGAAGAGGGATCAAATCTGAATGACTCAAGCCTCCTCATAAAGTGGTGGGGGTATTGAAGCAGATATCCTGCACTGATGCATACAATAAAAACGAAAATGACAACATTTGAATGGAGTGTTTTATTTACCATAGGTGAACAGGTACATTCATACTAAGTTTATTAACAGCAGGAGCATGTAGCTCTCTAAAGTTTTCACTCTTCTCTTTAAGGTTCGGAGAAGCATGTGCTTTTGGGTATTGCCTCAGTTAAAGTGCTTCATGCCTATATATGCCTTCAAAAAGTGGATGTTTATGTAATAATTGACAGGTCTTTTACCTTGAATGTACAAGGAATTGGAGTAAATATACCACCAGAGCAGCCACACCTTCCTTCACTTGATTTAATTTTTTTACAGAATAAAATCCTTTGCTGAAAGGAATTGTGTTGGCATTCAGCAACGTTAACTGAATTGCACCAAATTAAATTACCTGAGTTGCTATGCACCTGATGCCTGTTATGTACAATGTACAAGGCCTTGCATTCGCCTGCAGAATAACACATCTTCCTTCTAGAATGTTCTAGTTTGACACCCAAGTTTGAAGCTCGTTATCACCCTTTGTTGTTTCCCTTTTTTATATTTTCTCTAGCAAATTGATGGCTGCTCATTTAGAGTGGCTCTGGGAGTCTACTCAGTCAGTGCTTTCTTTCTGTGCAGTGGTATTAATGTCACTCAAGTGAAAAAAAAGTAGAACACACAAGTTGGGTGACAACAAAGGGAACTAGCAGGCAAATTAAAATTCTTTTCCTTCTCTTGTCTGTTTGCACATTCATAACCTATTCTCTCTTCTGTAGAAACCAGAAAGGATGGGATTTGCAATTAAATGTGCAGTATGTTTTTGAATACCAATGTGCGTCCATTACACGTGTACTCTTACAATGCTGTTCAGTGGATCTTGAGGTCTAAGTGGTACCTGCATCAAAACCAGCATTTACTTTAACAACGCATCAGTTAAAGTCTGAGAGATGTCAGGCTTTTCCATGATGATGATGTATTTAGTATTTATTTGATGCTATTAACATATTCGGTGACTTGCAGTTTGTTATTGGGTCCCTCATACATATTTTCAGCTAGAATAAAAGCATTAAGTATTTTAATATACTGCACACTATACTGTATACTGAATATAAAAAAGCAACACATTTTAGTTAGAACCAACAGCATTTGTTTCATTTTTAATGTCTCATAGTATACATAAGTATGTCCAAGCATACACATTTATTGTCTCCACCACACTGTTAAGCAGATAAATTGATTTAGGCTTTCAATTGCAAATTACAAGGAAGTGCATACGAATATCATTATTACTACACCAGTATGGGACCAACTGTGAGTAATCAATTTCCCTTAATTAGAAATAGCTGTATGTATAATTCATTGAAACACGATTAAAATGGTGCCAAGATGACCATTGCTTTCTGACTTTCTTTTCTGTAGGGTTTGCACATGTTTAATGATAACATAATGCAAATAAATAGCCTAGCCTTGAAAATTTCCCTTACAGAGATCATCCTCTGTTACAATACTACTTCTGAGAATGGAATGATTTACCCTTGGATTTACAGTTTGGAATGTACAGTACATCAACACCTATTTTATCATTTTGTAACTAATATTAGTAAATAAAACTTTACCAACAATTTCAATGCACTGTACTCTCCATTTTAGTTTTTTGGTTGTTTCCATGAGTCCCATGCACACTGTGGTTCAGCCACAGTTCAATGGCATGCCAATAAATTAAATAACCATAAGGAATCAGAAGACATTTTCAATGTCTGTATCTTCTGCAGATTTATTCTAGTCCCAAGCAGATGTTATTTCCATGCTGAAACCTAAAAAAAAGAAGAATAAACACAGTTTTTCAAATGTGGGACTTTCTTGTATTATAGTATGTGGGTGAATGAGGGAGAGATCAGGAATATGTGGATAAGGAAAACAAAAGAAAGTGAATGTGAGAATGGGTAAGGTGACATATGAAAGGGGCGAAAGAGACAAATTATAGGGGATGTGTGGAAGCCAAAATCTGTGAATGAATGAAGAAACAATTTTACTTTACAAACAAATTAGTTGATAATTGAGGACATGGGGAAGGTGTGAACCTAGTTAAAGGATACATTTAGCTTCTGATGCCTTTCTGGAATAGGAGTCTTTTGATCCATGTGCAAGGACATGGCTGGGGCAGGTAAAATGAGGAACCATCAGCTTGAAAAGATCTTTGATCCTCTCTGACTTGACATGGATGACTCTGAAAAGGCTGGTCAGTATTCTTCCCATTTCACCAATGTAAATGGCAGGGCACTTTCTATGAGAGCTGCAATAAATGAGATGACTGGACAGACCTTAATGCAAGAGTTATTCGATATACTGTACATAAAACAGCACGTTAGAATGATACTGTATCAGTGTATTTGTAAATCAGATTTGAATAGCATAATTTTTAATCCTCAGGTTTCAACTCCAAGTATTTAAAACAAAACACTAAAGGGTAAAGATACTGGAGAATTGATTCTTTTAGAAGAAATGGGTCTTACAAATAGTGTTCCAGTAAATGTCTAGAAGCTTTACAACAAGTCATTCCTGTTTACACTGCTGTCTTTAAGACAGGAACACTGCAAAGGGAGCTAGTGATTGTGAATCCAGTCATATAGCCATTAACTTACCCCTGTACACTGTATTACACAGTGGGTCCTTTTGAGAGCACTTCCACCTCATTACTGATACACTCAGCACTGGCTTTTGCTAAGTGTTTACCTGAATTAGAACGATAATATCCAACGATTAATCTTATTGTTTTTTGATTTGTTAAAAATTAACACCTTAACACATTGTTTAAAAAGTACATGCTCTGAAAGGATTTATAAACACAAGCAGTATGGAATAGAAAGTTTTAGTTGTACTAGACTAAAATAGTGTTATTCTTCTCTTGTCTCTGTGAAAAACATATAGCTGATGCTTTCTTAAGGGTTATATACAGATTCAACATTCCAGGGCTGGATTTTCAGCATGTGTCATGATTCAGACCCACAGCTTTGCTCCCCTGGAGGACTTTGGGCACTACACTGTTAATCAGGCAGATTAGTGTAAGAGCGGTATTCCTAAGCTCTGTGTTTTCTCCCTGTGATCCTCTTTTGACAGGCTGCTTGGGGCAGAGTGATGTTGCAGAACCATTGCCGCTTCCAGATCAGGCTTCCACAGTGGTGATGAGACTCACTGAGGCTTTGGAGAGACAGGGTAGGGAGTAACTTTTTCTCCCAAGCTTTATTTACCGCAATAAGTAATAATAATAATAATTGCTTACACTTATATAGCCCTTTTCTGGACACTCCACTCAAAGAGCTTTACAGGTAATGGGGATCCCCTCCACCACCACCAATGTGCAGCATCCACCTGGATGATGCGACGGCAACCATAGTGTGCCAGAACGCTCACCACGCATCAGCTATCAGTGGGGAGGAGAGCAGAGTAATGAAGCCAATTCATAGATGGGGATTATTAGGAGGCCATAATTGATAAGGGCCAATGGGAAATTTGGCCAGGATGCCAGGGTTACACCCCTACTCTTTTCGAGAAACGCCCTGGGATTTTTAATGACCACAGAATGTCAGGTACTCGGTTTTATGTCTAATCCGAAGGACGGCGCCTGTTTACAGTATAGTGTCCCCGTCACTATACTGGGGCATTAGGACCCACATGGACCACAGGGTGAGACCCCCTGCTGGCCCCACTAACACCTCTTCCACCAGCAACCTTAGTTTTTCCCAGGAGGTCTCCCATCCAGGTACTGACCAGGCTCACACCTGCTGAGCTTCAGTGGGTTGCCAGTGACGCATTAAAATCCATTTACATAGTCAGACAGACCAAACCCTACATTAAGATCAGTTTATTTCAGCTGTGACCTGATTCCAATTGTGTTATCATTAAATAATCAAAACATTCCACAGAATTGCTACATTACCTGCCTCATACTAACTGTGCAACTATTTTTTTAGATTTTTTACAACCACAATTGACAATATCCGGCACATTCTCTTCGTCATGCTTGCCATTACTACACCTCCTCCCTGCATGCCTGTATTTACTGGTTCTCCTTTTTCTTGTCTTTTTCTACTTGACACTGCATTGCCTTAGTAAATGAGTCGTATCAATGGCCTTTAAAGCAGCTTCAGTTGCACCTCTGCCTAAAAAAACCAAACATGACTCTGGAAAACCTTAACAATTTTCTTCCTATATATAACTTATTTTAGAACAAGCTATTGCAATGCAATTTAACTTTCACCTCATTGCAAATAACCTCTTTAAACCTTAATGTGGTATCGGACAATTACACAGCACAGAAACTACCCTTGTTAAAGTTAGTAACGATCTTCTTATGACAGCTGATTCTGGTTCTATACCTATCCTAATTCTCCTAGACCTAAGTGTTGCTTTTGACACTTAAACATGACATTTTACTGTTCTTTCTAAGAGACTGTGTCACTTAAACTACAAAACTGCAACAATACTGAGGTCATGCTTCTCGGCTCCTCCCAGCACCTACGTAAAGCCAGTGCAGTAATCCTATCTGTGAATGGCACTGTGCTTGAATTTCAATCACAATTAAAGAATTTATGGATGATATTTGATCCTGGCTTGACTTTTGACCCACATGTGTGGAATATTTGAAAAACATCATTCTTCCATCTCAGAAATATTGCCAGACTAGGTCGTATGTTGTCCTGACTGTAGTAGAAAAGCTGTTAACATATTTGTCTTTTCTGGAATTGGTGACTGTCTTGTTTCTCGTACACGTATAGTGTAGAAAGTAACAACACCGAACGACGATGTGACACTCGAACAAACTCTTTATTATTTAACCTGTAACTCCGAACCCGTTAGCTCCTGCATTCAATATGACCTGTGACCCTGAGCAACCGTTATTTCTGCTCAGCCCTCCACCAATCCACATGCAGTTTCACTGCTGACGCACACAAATATTACAGTGACTGCAATACCCTTCTCATTGGGGTATCTAAATCCATACTGAATAAACTCCAATATGTTCAGAATTCGGCAGACAAAATCCTGACCAGGATGCGAGCAAGTGATCACATTACCTTGTCTTCAAGTCCTTATGCTTGCTTCCTTTCAGGATTTGAGTTGATTTCAAAATCCTCATGCTCACCTATAAGGCTCTACACTTGGCTTGGCATCTGTGTACCTATCTGACTTATTATCTGTCTATTCCCCACTTCACAACCTTTGTTCATTTGACTCTGGTCATCTATGCAGTATGTCCCCCAAACTCATTTACATTCTATGTGTGACAGGATAGAATTCCGAAGCTCTGGAATTCTATTCTAAGGATAGACTCTAGGTTTTGAGTCTATCCTCAAATGGACTTTTAAGGATAGACTCTAAATAGACTTTTAAGGATAGACTCTAGGTTTTGAGTCTATCCTCAAATAGACTAACCCCTAACCCAAAAAAAGGTTTTGAGACTCTAGACTCAAAACCTTTCTTTTCAGAAATCTGTTCAGAATAATAATGAGGAAAGAATTAAAACCAAACCATTTTCCTGCCAATCTTTGAATCTGATGAGTTTCTGCAGTGTCCATATTGCAAAGCTGTGTAATGAATAAGCAGCTGAAGGAAGTGGATGGGGCTGCAGATATCCAGGAAATGTTATTGATTGTTTTTTGTTTTTTATTTTTAGGGTGGGAAAGCGAGCCCCTCTACAGAGCCCCTCTCAGCCCTCCTAGACACCCGGAGCTCAAACAGGCACTGGAGACAGGTTAGTTTCAATTACAAATACTGCAATACTGGAAACCAATATCCTGATATTTCTCATTGAGTAGACAAGGCCTAAATCACAACTTCAACCCACCTGCCAGTTGAAAATCCCAAACCAAATAATTGATGATAACTGTTTGTTTTACAAAGGTAATGTTATTTTTTGCAGTGAAAACCTTTTGTCTGGTATTTGCATTTGCAGGTGTGGGAAAATCTGGATTTATTTCAGGTCCTAATTTCTTTTTAGTACGTAAAAAACCCCACAAAAACAGATTATTTTATGTATGTTATAATGCCAAAAACTAATGACTGTTGTATTGTTTGATACATGTTTTAATTTAAATTTTAGCAAAGATTGTTAATTACTGGGAATAACATCTCAAATATAGTTTAGGTAGCTTAAATTTCTGAAGCCTGTAAGTAAGGCTAAGGAAACACATCTGCAGTTTTCCCTGACTTATAAAATTAAACATTCCCAAAACAGATTGTCTAACTTATTTCAGTAATATTGTATGAATATTTAATGTCAATATAGACATATTTGTATGTATCCAAGTATACAGTATATACTGTATTGTCTGTTGCAATAAACTATAATACTTTTAGGCGAACGTGCAGAATGATATGAAAAAGATGAAAATGTAAAAGATGATTGGCACAACCAGTTAAGTCATTCTCTCAGAGCACAGGTCAAGCATTATAGTCCTCACGTCGCCAGTTTAGGTATGGATCTTTTCATTAGCTACAGCAAGTGTGATCCTCAAGGGGTATCGTAAAATTGCATGAGCACCCAGTGGCTGGCTCAGCTTACTGAGCCAACTCCTGGAACTGAGCAGTAACAGTAACTGTGCACCAGCAGACTTGCAGTGACATCAGCAAGAGGTGCGCTGCTCCTCCAGTCAGTGCTACCTCTCCTGTCAGGGGCTGTGGACCTTCAGAGTTTGTCAAATGACGAAAGGCAAGCATGCACATCTGAGGAGCTTGTCTCCATGTCTAGTTCACTCACAAAGGAGTAGAGGAGTTGCCATGGTAAAGTCCGGTCATGTATAATTCGGTGGGTATAAGAAATAAACTTAAAGTTTTCAAGGTGCAATTTGTAGTGTTATTTTGTATGATCTCTGTTAAGTTTAATTTTAATGATGCCCTGGATAAACTCTCCCGAACTGCTTTTAGCTACGTAAGATGCCAAAGATGTGGATTTGCTGTAGGTCACATCTTATAAAAGCTGGGAAACCAATTTAACTTCTTCAGGTGACATGCTTGTAAACACCACCAGGGAGTGCTCTGGTTCAGCAGTTTGCAGACTTAGTTGTGAGATTTATAGATTTGTAACCAGAATTATAGTTGACACCACGATCTCTGCAAATCATAGCATTTTTACACATTTAAATTTCAGTTAAAAAAGACATTGAATTGATGGATATGTTCATATTTTTTCCATATTTGTTTAACTGCAGCATGGTGGAGTTACACAAACGCACTGCTTCAGGTTTCGCTGACCGTGAGGGGAGGTGGTATTTGCAGTGGTATTCAGAGGGCTATGAGTCATCATCAGACAGCAGTCTACAAGACAGATCCATTCTTTCTAGAATGTACACATTTATCAGTGCTTTACCCAGTGGTTTACATACATAGATCTATAACAGGAATTTCAATCAATATCGGAGGCCACTGAGGCAGATTGAATGTGATACAAATGTGCACTTGTTATTCAGCAAACACACTTCACCCTCATCCAGCAGTGTCCAAGAAAGTACAGCAAGCAGAGATAATAAGACACTGGCAATGTAATGAAGTCAATTCATAAGCAAAATCACCACAGACCAGGTGCAACAGCATTAGGGGGTTGTGGGATGCCCTCTGCTCTCTGCTCAGCTCTTGCATCTACCGTTCCACCCATCCTTGGTTACAATAAGGAAGATTGAAATTGTGCCACCTCCCCCTATCCCCCAGCTCTATCACAATCCATATTTGCGCAGGAACTTTTCAAGTGGCTTGATGACAGTAATTGAACTGTTCCATTCCATCGGAATCTGATAAGATAGCTATGGCCCAGAACTGAAGCTCTTAAACAAGTAAATGACAGTCCCATTAGGAGAGGCAGTGGAGCACATCATCAAAAAGCTATGAATACGTCTCAGGTTATCACAAGTCCTGATTGAGCAATGACATACATATACAAACAGTCACATAAATAGACTGTGTAGGAAAACACACAATTCAATATCCTTGTGTTACAAATGTACGTTTACAGTATATCTGTGGGAAAGCAGAAACTCTCTCTCTCACCTTGCATCTTTTTTTGCTATGTTTTATGTTAGTATACTGTACCTTAGAACAACCCTACACAGAAAAGTGTATTTGTGAATCCTTATATGTACCTTGTACAATACATAAATCATAGCACAAGACTATTTGACTGGCAGAAAAATGAGAGATTGAAGGATAACTTTAAAATCCTCCAACTTAATCCTGTGGTTCTGGTGATTTTCCCACATTCTGTGATTGCTCATATTATACAAGTCTTTGTTTCTTCACATTTAAAATATTCAGAAAGCAAACAGACAAGTTTATGTCTTGTCCCTCAGTTGCTCAGCCTAGAAACAACGTGCAAATTAAATATTATCACAAAAAAAGAAACAATCCTGCACATTACAGAGGTGACATAAGGACCAAAGGGAGTCTATGAAAAGTCTATGAAAATGTAATATAAATAATTGATCTCCTCTCAGCCACCTATAAGTCACAGCAGTATTACTTAGGCGTAGATCACATCAGATCTCAGATTTTATGCAAAGCTGGGCCTAGACAGTGTTAGAATAGGAGACTTCCAAGAAAAATCCAGTTGCTGCAGTCAGTAGTGTTGATTGGCCAATAGGTGACACTCTTCTCTTTTGACCATGGTTTCACAACCAATGCCCCAGTATGATGTCCAAGTACACTGTACTGTAGGAGGCGCCATCATTATGATAGAACATTAAACCGAGGTCCTGATCATTAAAGATCCCATGGCACTATCTGTGAGAGAATGGGTGTTAAACACAGTGCCTTGCTTCTGCTCTGGGTTTGTATAATCGGCCCTTTTTAAAATGTATTCAATTGGCAAAACAATTTCTCTCATCTCCACCTGAGAAATGGACCTGCTTGCATAATGGTTACTTTGCTTCACCCAGTGGTGGATAAAGTGTGTCCCCCTACTATATATACAGTAAAATACCTTTAAATCAATTTAGATAAAAAATACTTTAAAATGCAAGGAATAATTATTACATTATGTGTGCAGTGGAGTTTTATATAGCTCTTGAGACATTATGATGACAATACTCTGTAAATCCATACTATGTTAAGCTACAAGGGCTATAAAATTTATATTACGTTATAACAAGGAAACACATTTCAGAATACCATAACCAAAAAATAGCTTTTAAAGGTTTTGCCCTTTGTAGGTCTGTATATCATCATACAGTTCTGTGTTATCTTACTTTTAGCTGTTATCTCTTCAGATGTCTTTCAAAGACATTTGAAAAATAAAAGAAATGTGACCGTATAATGATTACGTGAACAATAACACCTGAGGGAACAGTGAATTGCAGCCTCTTGGAGGTTTGATGAGGACCTGGACTGGCTAAATTCCTGCCTGTGTCCTTCTGAAAGCAGCACAAAATGCCTCACCTCTGCTGTCTCCACACAGCATCTTGCTGTCATCTTTGGGGTTATTTATTTTTTATGGTCTGTTGTTATATTTTTCCTTCCTTCTTGACAATAGTGCTGCATTCAGCAAAAAAAAAAAGCATGCTGCTCACTTCGGCTCTAAATGATCTGTGCTGATTGGCTACAGGTGATGTCATCACATATGCAATAGTCAATAACCTATTAGAGCTATAGATTTTACAGTCAGCTGGGGAAAATGCACTTTTGCTGCCAAAGCTAATTTTTATTACTGTAATTCACTGAGCAGTGCGATTAATAGACAGAAGCATTTGTCTTGAAGTTAATGTAATTTCAGATTCCAATGTGAGAGACTGTAAATGTGCATCAGGAATGTGTGGTGTCTCTCCTTTGTTTTGCTCCAACTCCTTTTTTGTTAGTGTTATGTATTTCTGTCAGTATGAAAATTATCCTTCTCTGACTCACAATGCATTCATGATTTTCCTCCCTTTCATGCCCATTTGAAATTGGCTTATGAAGAATAATTCTGGCAGCCTCTGTAAACGGTTGTTTATAATAAACTTATAACTTATTGCTTAGCAACAAGTTTAGAAGGTGTTCTGTGAAGTACATGTATATGTACTGTATATGCATATTTGTGTAGGTTACTTACAGTAGTTTGTTGGTCTGCTTAAACAATAGTCTTCTGCGAACTATTGAAATTTAGTATTCATACAAATGTGACCTTAGGGAATGTAATGACATTGACAAGGACAGCACAGACCAGGAGCTCTGTATTGGCTCAATGTGGCCACCTTCTGTGTTCATGTTGTTTTGCATGCAGACAAGGACATGAAAGCTAATTGCATGAAGCTGTTCAGTGCCTAGTATCAAAGTTCAAAAGGATGTGTTCCATATACAGTAGTTCTGTTTGTACTGTATGCATATCAACTCATTCTACATGCACAGTTTACAAATTTTACAACAGCCAAATATTATTAGAAGTACTTTATACAAATCATTTTGTAAAAATGCATGCACACAATTAAAAATATATATATACTGTATACTGAACAGAGCCTGTTCCCTTTATGTAGCATATTGCACAAGTCCATTTTCATCAACAAAAGAAAAACAAATTGGTGTCATTCTCCAAAAGGTTTCTCTTCAGTTACATGACATGGACTGAGGTCTAATTCCAAATGCCCATCTTCTTGTAACATGATTAGGGTAAATTAAAAATTGTACCTCTACATTTATACGTCTTCTTCACCCAGCACAGCCAAGTGGCTCCCTGTTGCTAATCCTGTTCTATTTGGTGGTGATGAGAGAAGCTGATGAATCACATTTCAGACACCAAGGAGCCCGATATTTTCTCTCTCTCTTTTCTCTCTGCCGTTCATGTTTGTCATGAAGTCAGTGCTGTTATAGGTGCTCATCATTTCACACCTCACAGACAGATGGCAACTCTTATTGCTCTCTGATTCCATTGTTTCCCCCCCCCGGCTTTGCTTAGCTTCGGTCTTCATTAAAAATACTTTACTCCACACTTAAAAACTGGTACCAGGCATGGTTGCCCTTTGACAAACTTTCGCTTAAGGAAGTTTTTTTTTCTTTTGAGTTGCTCATCCATAATATGTAGGGTGTAAACCACCTTGTAATAGTACTAGTTGTTGGTTCTGTAAATAGCTACTTTAAATGTCAGAAGGCAGAATATGAGGAGATTCCCAAGACAGTGCTGTCTGTGTTCTTTTTTATTTTTTGTTATGTTCTATGGACACGCAACTGACCACTTGGGGCTGGCGTCTGTGAGGAGACGAGCCAGAGTGAAGTGATTTCCTGCTTTGCTGGTAGTGTGAGGGTCAGGGAGTTCCAGAGAGGCCAGGGTGGAGACAGAAGATATTGGAGCTCTGAAGGTCTTTGTGGTTTCTGAGCAATGCAGCCTGTAAACTGAAGATATATTTTCTTCATTGACTATAATCATCTTGTTTTACTGGAAGTGAGAACCAGACTGGAAGTACTGATGCATATCTAAAAAAATGCAGTTTTAAAGTATGAGCATTAATGAACCGTAATGTATGAATTCATTTAAAGAGTAGAAAATATGTAATTTATTCAATGTACATAGATCTCTTGCAAACGTGTAGATATTCCTTGGGAATTACAAGGTCCAAGACAAAGCTCAATTGTTAAAAAATCACAATCTCATTTCAGAACTCAGACCTCAAATTTTAAATATCCAGCATGGTAATTAACAGTTTCAGGAATTCAATGTTGAAGGTATAGAAGAACTGTATAAAGCCATGATATCACCTTCTGGCTGGAATTCATGAAGTTGGCAGTCAACGTTCATTTTTTTTTGGTATCAACCAATGGAATGTGTGGTTGAGTGCTCTTCCATTATCCTTATTATCAGAATCTCACCGGAATCTTAGTAATCTTTCAAAATTCTGCCCTCAACGGTTTACTGAGAACCTCTCCTTTCTACCACCATTTATCTTCGGCCTAGTATTCTCATATTCACCCTCTATAAATTAAAACAGGTCCATTAAAGAACTCTGTATATTTCAATTATGCATATTGTAAGCAAAAATGACTACATTCTGTAGTAAATTAATTTGAAGTTTCAACCAATCTTTAGAATCATACCTCAACAATTTTTTGTAAAATAAAAAAAGTATTTCACTAATCCATATTAAAATAACTTACGTTGTGTATGAACAAACACTACAGCATGTTAGAAGAGAAGATGTACAAAAAAAGAGATTGCATAGATTTAGCTGTGGAAAACTATGCAGTACCCCAGACAAAATGACATTATTAATGTAGGTTACTTAGTTTGTTACATTTTCACAGATTGCTAGTCATAGGATGGCCAGGCACATATAAATACTTCTTATGACCCTCCAACTAGAAACTTTTGTGGAATACACTATCGTCTGCATTCTGCGAATGCCACTTTTCCCAAGTCTTGTTGCTCTCTATTATTGACTCTGTCTACTGTCTGGTACATGCCTACCCTTATAAAAACCTAGAAACAATTGTTGTGATTACAGAGACATGCTCCTATACTGTAGCTTGTGCCCCTGGCTTTGAAGTACTTGACAACAAGCCTGATTTATAATAGTGAAACTTGTGCTGGTGTGTGTGCGCTGAGGAAGGGTGGTGTAATCTGAGTCTTCTAGAATTCAGTCTCTCGGAACCCTGCCTGTCCAGGCAAGTGGTACTGAAATAACTCCAGCTGCAGTCTTGTTTCAGCACCCACACAGACTGAACCAGAGGATCCAACGAGCAGTGCTTTGTTGTCACAGATGGGTTAAAACCATACAGCATCCCTTCTTGTAAAACTCTGTCCTGACAACTCAAGGAAAGTGTGACATACACACACCCCCCAGTACAGTCTCTTCTTGACACAGGTTGAGTCAGATGGATGGAATAAAAGATGACAAAGTTGGGGCCCCTGAGTGGTTCAACCTGTAAGTGCAGATGCTTGATCTACAGTAGATGTCACACATTCTGGCCTAAATCATGTCATTAGCTGGCTGCAACTGGGATTTTTCAAGTGGCATAGTTCAGTTGTGGGGTACATTTTAAGGCAGGTCAGTCAAGGCTCTCTCAGATTTCAGGCAAAATATTGACTCCTGTCACTCCTTGCCAGGTGATGTCAGTGAGAGGTGTGCAGTTTGCTGTGTCAAATGATGAGTGGCTTGGCATGGCTTGGAGGAGCATGTCTACATTTCTCATTCTCTTCTGACTGGGAACATCAATTGTTGCCAGAGAGACAAAACATATAAATTGGGTAGATACTGTATATAGCAAAAATAATTTCATGTGTTGTTTAAAAGTGATCAGATATTTACAGGTTTAACAAAGACTGGCAAATCATTTTGAGACAAAGGAGAGCATACTGGGACAGTGACTTTTCCACTGAATTTTATTCACAGTTCTAGCTATTTCCAGGTGTTTGTCTACCATTACTGTTAAAGAGAGTATAATTACTAATTCAGTTATTAGCAAAGACATGAGAAAGGATTCAAAAGAGAAGAGGCCATTCATCCATCCAGTTAATGTGGTTGCTAGAAGCTAATTGTTTTCAGAATATCCTCAAGCTTTTTCCTGAAGGATCTCAGGTTATCAGTTGCAGAAACATAGCTGGGTAGCTCATTCCAGATTCCCACAAACCTTTGAATGAATGAGTAGCATCCTTTCTCATTTCAGGAATGTGTTTTCCTCTTTAATTTCCACTTATGTTTGGTGGCTCCTATTCTGCTGCTAATCCTGAAGAAGACCACAGAGTTCACTTTATTAAATGCCCTGGGTTTTAAAAACTGGTATCAAGTTCGCTGGTCATCATCTCTCAAGGAATAAACCTAGTTCTTCTCTGAACTTATTCCCACTTAGCAATGTCCTTTTTACTGGCAACCAGAAATACACATATTTGTAATTTATCTTATAAACGTATTATAAGCTGGCTTCATTTTAGAATTATTATGAGGAGAAAAATTCCTGAATATAATTGTATTGTGTAATGGAGAGAGGTTAAACTTTCAGGGTTGAGCAATTTTAATTTCCCTTTTGCCATCTTATTTAAACCTCTCCAACCTGCTCAGATATTATATGAACAACTTAAACTTGCAAATGTGTAAGAGCCAGGTCTTCAGTGGTTTATGCACAGCGGATTTATTATTAAATAGGTTAATTCGGCAGTAGCAGGCACCAAAGCATACCTTGGACGCACTATAAAGATTATTGAAATTGAAAGGCTATACAGTGTGTTGGATATTTGACTTACAAAGCATTACTAACACTAAAGGGTAATTTCCTTTTATGGTCAAGAAATGGCGCCAAATAAAAACCGCAGCTGATTGGTTCAGCCATTCTGTACATAAGGGTGCATGCTGCCAGGTTCCCTTTCTTGGATCACACTCCCTCTTCTGGTTTAGCATTGAGTGTTCAGCCACAGCATTTAGCCTGAGCAGAGTGATGTTAAAGATGTTTACCTTGTCATAAATAAAGAGCCTTCCTAGTTTTCCTTGAACCATTCAGCTCTGGATTTATTATTTGAAGCAGATTATACCAACCTAGGAACACTAGCTCCTATGAAGTCTCAGCTGAGACATAAAACAATGGGCAGTAAAGTCCTTTTATCTATTGATTTATCTAGTGTAATTCTCTTAAAGTTTAGTATGGAAAATTTTAGTCAAAGATTAATTAATTCAATAAACGGAATAAAAGATGATAAGAAAAGGAGGGTCATAAAAATAATCATATGTCTCTCTGACCTGTTTCTTAGAGCTCTTTTGTAGCAACTATTTTGATTTTTTTCACAATACTAAACAAGTGAAATTAAAGAATCTTCTCCTCCAGATGTTGCCCATTAAATGTATTGCATTTTATTTTTATCTGTGTGATGTCTCCTTTTCATATATCAATTAAATTGGAATTACTTTAATTTTAAATCTATGAAAAATAAACTCGTTCTTTTTTTCTAAAAGTAAAAAACAGATACAATTTCACAATGCTTTTATAAATTTGATTAAAGCTCTTGTGTAGTGAAAGCCACAGTGTTATTAGTGCTGTTCCCAAGAGAAGATACATTATACTGTGGTTTGAATGTGCAGCTGTAGAACTGCATAAACACAAGAGTCATAAAGGTATTAATTGGTGTTAAGGTGTATTAGGACAGTATGACTATATTGTTCAGTTTAATTTTATTTGGATCACCAATTTTACAACTTTCATATGCAGTTTTAATGTCATTAACTCAATATTCAATAAACCCACCAAAAGTATCTGTATAGAGTTTTATCTACTCAGTTCTAAGTGTATTATGTTTAAAAAATTAAGGAATGTGACTATCTGTGTCCACAGGCCTGTGCTACCAGATTTTTCTTGCCAGATACTGCTATGTATGCTCTGCGTTGTCTTTGGTGTTTGATCACATGCATACATAGTGGTCCTATTTCAAAGCTGCTCATTTTAATATGGCTGGGTTCCACATTGTGAACATCATGGAAACCACATTCTGCATGTGGAAAAATAGCAAATTGCACCACTTTCTGTCTTCTATGAAAAATTGCCATTTGGTAGGCTATGCGGCTTGACATTTCCTGTCTTTGGAATGTACGGTACATGCTGATGGAATGAGTGACACCTACAGCAGTAATTACTGTATACACAACGTAACCCCACCTAAAGACTAGGAAAAAGGGGTGAGTTTAATGAGTGGCAATGGCAATGAGTTATGTTAGAGTGTCTGAAGAGTTTTGCATGAGAATAGTCAACTTGTGGCACTTGATTTTAATATTCGTAACAAACTGGAAAGATATCTAGCAAAGACCAATGTAAACATGGCTCTCAAGGAACAAGTAGAAGTTAATTCCACACTGAAAAGTAGAAAGAAGGAAAAGACAACGTTTTGGCTGTTAGGCCTTCTTCGGGTGTGAGAAGTTTCCCTCTTCAGGTGTGATAATCCTTAACAGCCAAAATCTTATGATTTTTCTTTATAAATTCAAAAGAGAAGGAAATTTTACACTCAAAAGCAATATGACTGGTGTGCTTTTATAGAAAGGCCCATAAAGTAGTAAAGAAACTGAGCATTTTTTATTTTTGAGGTATTTCAGAAAAGCAATTTTTACTATGTAAAATGTAGGTTTTTCTTTGCTTACTGTACATTAGCAGTGTATCAGTGCATCTTGTAATAAATCATATTACCATCTTTCTGTTAATGGTACTGTACTTCTTAAGTCTTTTTGAAGAAGCCTGTTATTCCTGTCTGAAATTTAAATGTAAGATTTTTAGGCAGGTATCTCTAGGCTTATTGTGGACAATTGCTATGTCTGACTTTCAAGGTTTTTGTTTTAAACTTAAGTTCATGTGGTTCCTCTCCACTGTTTCCATTTCCTGGCTTTTCCGTTCCTGCATGGCAGTTTTCTAAGGCTCTGATGATGGTATTCTTTGAACTCCAAGTGTTTTGGGTAAGTGATGCCAGACTAAAAAACACCAGAAAAAAAGGGCAAAGAAAAATGGATCAGGTTTGTAAGGAGAGGCTTAAGTTTTGGTACTGTAAATAAAATAAGATTAATGACGGCTGCCTCTCAGATGGTAGCCTGCCATTTGGATGATGAGAAACCCCAGGATTTGGTCTAGGAAAATAATCCAACTGAATTATTCATTTTTAGTTTGTCTCATTTATCTCTGTTTTTTTCCTTTGGCCGGGACCACAGCCATTAGGTTTTTAGTTTGAATCTGAATATAAGGCTTTAGGCTGCCAGTAGTGACAGAGGAGAAGGGGAGGCAGGGTCCGTGGAGAGGTTGTTTGAGCAAATCTGCCCAGAATGCAGTTCAGCTAGGGAATAGCAAAGACAGAATGTAGTGATACCGGCACCTCAAGGTCAGTATTGACACAGAAAGTCCATTCCATTTCCTTAACATGCCAAATGCCTTTTTAGCATTCCCAAAGCAGAAAATTGCCTTTTACTAAAGTATGAATGCGTAAGAATGCATAGTTTTTAGTATTGTTTTAAAGAGAAAGTTCTTGGGAATTTTAAATCAGAAATCAAGAAATGCCTACTACAGTTATAGCAAAGTACAAGACAGCTGTAAAATGCTGGAAACATGAACAATGGGGAGTAGAGTTTTTAAATCAGCAATATGCTTAATATCTACGAATGCTTGGGAGTAAGCAGGGCAATTCATCTGCTCTTCCTTTAATTGAATTTAAGACTAACAGACACAAGGTCCTTTACTTCAAAGCTGACTGATCCCTTAAGGTCATTTGCATGAAACAGAGCATTTCTTAATCTCTAGAAGAGATCTCACCTCGTGACTTTGCAATCTGCAGTCAAATGATATAAAACATTAGAGGCATCTTTCAAAGTAGGTCCACAGTGAAGTGTGTTGCTGTTGAAAGATAAATCTGTGGGATAGGCAAGGGCGACTGCAAAGCTAATCATGCCTGTGTTTTAAATGGGCCCATTGCTTTGTAGATAAATAGATAAACTCAGAAGGATCAATACAGTATGCGGACAGGTTGCTGTATAAATTGACAGTGAATTAAATTGACAGCCATATAAATAGATTAAATAAAAGCCAGATGACTGGGTTTGTAGCCAGATTGGCAGCCTGGAGAACTGTAAAGACAAAGGGGTTATTCTGAAAGACAACTATCAATACACAGCACAGGGGAGATACTTGAAATGTATGGATTGAAGGGGCAGGAGAGATTGATCACCAGATAACTAGAAAAACTGCAGCAGATGGATACATTTTGATGGTGATTAGAATCCAGTTTGAATAAGTAGAATATAATATAATATATACATACAGTACACTGATCAAAAGAGCAGATACAATAGGTGGAAAATGGGAAAGACAGATACGTAAATGCAAGTGTAGAATAAGAGTGCATTTAACAAGTGGGCTGATGCATGCAGAGGAGACATAGGGAGAAAAAACTGAGACTGATATGTGGAGAAATAGAGGTGAGGGTGGTATGGTGTAGAAATGTATTCAATAATTGTGAAGCTCGCTCCAGACTATGTGGTGAAGACTGAGGTTATTGAACAAAGACGTTTTTTCATCTGCACACAAAACTCTGCTGACTGGAGGGTCACACTGAAGGCTCTGGCCAATGGATTCACCTGACCCTAAAGCCAGCCGGGCCTGCTCTGATTGCTCTTTGGCTGACCTGTGTACCCTTGGGGCAATGGATTAGCAGCCTTCTCTAATCCTTTTGAAAGATTAAACAGCTGTTGGTCATTGGCCATGCTGTATTCAATAAGACTAGACAAGGGATCCCACTAAATTTGGACTGACCGTCTTGTCCATCACTTTGAAAAAGAACAGATCTTGACATTCTCCCTTCAAATCTGCAAACATCTTAATGGCCTTGAACATGCTTACCAAACCCCTTTGCTTTAAGCATCCATTGATTAATTCCATTGTAAGACACATTATGTGTTTGATCAAATAAGTCATTCATGTTATAAGCACACTTCAATAACCTATCATTTAGAAAAGTTAAATGTAATCAAATGAAGCATGAATATAATATTAATAATAAATTGTTAATTAATGAAAAATATTTTTGCAGGAATAAATTTGCCATTAAACGTCAATAAAGATGTCTGAAAAATCCATCTGTTGTCATTTGCAATTACAAGAAGCAATAAGGAACACAGTAAGGCAGAAAGGCAGTTTTTTGTGGCAGATTGCATACTACTTGACTCTGAAGCCTATCGATAAGATTAAGGTTGGACCAAAACATTTGTCAGTCGCTGTTGATGCATATTGCATGTTTTGTGCTTTAGTGTACAGTTTAACAGTGGGGTATAAATGAAGAGATGCCTAAGAAACGAGCTGTTATCAATTTTGGATCTCATTTATCATCTTATTGATTCTTAATGATAAAAAATGTAGATAGAAGCTATGGTGTGTATACATCATTGATACACCTATCATAAGTCCCATTAGGTGGTTTGCTGAAGTATCTGAATCTGAAGCTCAATCATTGCCTTTGTTTGTAGTGTCAGCACATTCCATTGTCTGATACACCTGCAATAGGGAGAACAGTGCTCAGCAGAGCCTACTGTATGTACAGCTGCAGCAACTCTGCATCTCACCCAGTGAGTAATTGTATTGGACAGGGATAAGGTCGTAACCAGAGCTTAATGAGCTTTTGATCTCTCAGCACTTGACGAGGGGAAAGTTTATTAAACAATTAATCAGGAGTGAATCAATGTCATTAACAACATCCCGCACTGGGTCAGACATGAGGAGAAGTGGAGAAGGTGGCTGATGAAAAAGAGCAGCGAGCTCTAGAGAGGAAGGGAAGAGGTCTTACTGGCCATGAATGGGCACTCACTGGAAACTGTTTTTCTTTCACTGTTTTTTTACTGTAACCCCAGCGGTTCTCAGCTTTGCTTATCAGTTACTGTACATGCCAGGTGCTTGTTGTGTCTACAGATTTGTGTTATGGGCACACAAGCTTTATTTACAGCAAAAAATCATTTTCCAGTTCACATGATATGGTTCCTCTTTTGCCTTCAGTCAGATGACTCAGAACCATGAACTATGTTTATTTTTATTGAAAAATAAAGTTCTTTGCATGTTATGCTTTTGGAATAATAAGGCCAGTACATTAAATGTTGCAAATTGCATTAATACAGTATGTGTTCTTGAACTTCAGGATTGCTTATCAGCATCTATTATACTTTACTTTCTTTGCAGCCTACTGTATGTGAACCAAATTTTAACCATCTTTTAACCATCTCTGAAAGTTTCTGGCCTAAACTATAGCATGCAACTGTTTTTAAAGGGCTGTGACCTGCTCTTAAAGTTGGCAAAGGTCTAATGACAAAGGTCTAATGTTGCTATTTTCCAGACCCCTCCTCAGTAGAGCTGGATCAGTATGAGCTCCCAGTCTTAGCAGAGGCACTGAAGAGCTATCTACAGGACTTGCCTTCCCCCATCATTCCAGCTGGGATATACAGCGAGTTAGTTTACACTGCCCAAGGTAAGGCTGTAATGAGAGCAAAATGAGTGATACAGTATGTGAGGATGCTTTGAAAGTGTTGTACAGTACCATATAAAGAATGAAAACACAATAGATAATTTGCAGTTGCAGACACTTCCTTGATCCATGTTGCATATACTGAATCAATCGTGTTCTATATTTTTCAATAACTAATTTCCCTTGCGGTGGTAGACTGAAGTGGACGATAACAAAGTCAGCTGTCACGAGGTACCATAAACAAATTCACTGTTTTTCACCTTTTCTCTTTTTTTTCTTTTTTCTGTGTTCTCAATTTAAAATTTGTAATGTGGTAATGATGCTTGATATTTTTTTCACCTTTAGCATCCATCGTGACCTACCTCACCTAAATGTTTATCCTTCTTTGTTAAGCTCCGATGAGATTTATGATCTTCCCTTATATATTATAGAGATCCTGTCATCACTGGCTGCATGAACGGAACAATACTGTATGTGAAACAAATTCTATCAAATTAAAAATCTGCCCTTATACATTTTAGTTTGAGTAAATCTTCATGGCATCTTTGTGTTTTGCCCAGGTTTACTTTGCTTATACTATGCATTTATCATGCTGTACAGTGGTTTATATTTTGCACTACTATACATTTTATGCTATACCATCCTTATTCCATGAGAACACTGTACAATTTACTCTGTTTTTACCATGATATATTGCAGCAAATGTCTGCAAGTGTGAACCAAGAAATTGATAAATGTAGCTACGAAAAGCTTGGCTACCCAAGGAGAAGGAAACATTTTCCAGTCGCTAGGAAAATAACCTTTCAATCTGACTCAGTAAAGCAGTTTTAATAGGGTAACCTTTCCCCTTTTAATGCACTGGAATCTATGTTGGCTTATGACACAGTGATAGTGCTGTCAGCTTTATGCTTTGGCATAAAAGTGGCAGAACTGTTTTGAAAGAACATGAGATGAACTTGTCATATGAATATTCACCTACTGTATTACATAATATCTTAATCCAATTACTTTCCTGGTTCTGACTGGCACTTCATGGTAGATTATCTACAGAATCATAAGATTCCAAAATATCACATTCCGCTTTCCCAAAGAATGACTTAATTTCTTTGCCCTTTGCATCACTGTTATCTTTTTTAACAGCCCTTTATATTTCACAGGCACAAAAAAACATTTACTTCGGTTTGTTCTGGATTCCATCCAATTTAATATTGTGTTCTGAATCCTGTCTTGTAGATGTCTTTGCCATGACATCTCGGTCTTGTTAAAGAGCAGCTATTATATATTTCCTTGCTGGCAGGAACTGTCTTGTACTTGGAACTGTGGTCATCTTTCAGTGTGAAAGCAACTGCCACCTGCAAGGCAGGGAGTTAGTCGGTGAGGCCATTCCTGAAACTTCTATACTGAATGAGTTTCTAGTTTTCCTTTGGCTTTCATGAGAGCGACTTACAAACTAGGTCCTTCTGCACGTGCCTGCATGCAATAGGGGTTCTGATAGCTGAACTGTCCTTCTCTACTTGAATGCATTATCTATATTACAGACTATGTGCCGTGCAGAGAATTTGTGTGTTGAGAACCTTGTTATTTAAGATTTATTTGAATTTAGCTGAGATTTAGTTTTTTAAAGGCAAGGTAATTCTAGTTTCTTATTACAGATCACAATGTTGTATCACAGTAAAGACTAGATAAATATGAAGAAATTCTTTTTGAGATACAGTAACTGCTTGTGAAATAATCAGTTTTTTTAAGTATTTAAAAAATTCAGACAAGCCATATCCATTAAGTATTGAGTGCATTTAAAGGGTTTAGTGTTGTCAACAGGCTTACAGTGAAATCTCTAGACAGTTGGCATGATGCCATTTAACACACATTTCCAACTGTGGCATTTATCTTTCCTCTTGAAGTGTGTATTTTTAGGGCCTTATTATGGATCATGTTTAATTTGCTTTTAACATCCAGAACAAATGCATTGTCCAATTTTCTCTTTATTTGTACTCAATATGTTCCTAGATTACTGTAGATCCTCACAGTATTGGCCCCTTATTAGTTGTAAGAATCTCTGTGATACTGCCTTATTTTTCTATTCTTCAGAATGTGGTTCCTCTTTGAAGAATTTTGGTGAGCCTCAGGCATTATCTGATATAAGCATAGAGGATTCACAATGGCCCATCTGGCAAGCTGGGCAGCTCAGGGAAAATTCCAGGAATGCTTTCTGGCTGACTACTGCTGGGAGAAGGGTGCTTAGAGTGGCAGCTGGGGTAGTAAAGTTCAATGTGCTGCCCTATTCAATAAAGGTCAAACTTCATCAATACAGGCTGGGAAAGCACTGGTAGGGGGCAAAGGGTGGGGGGGCAGGGAGGATGTTTTAACTCTGACCAAAGGCAGTGGGAGTAAGATGAAGGTCATTATGCTGACCCTGATCACAACAGGCAGCATACTTGGCCAGCAGTCCATCAAATTGCCAGCTAGCTATTGGGTTGCTGTAGACCCCTGGTCTGGAAACGCTTATCTTATGTAAGCATTCCAGTAAAAAAGCTCTCCTTAATTGCTGGAACCACAGTAGTAATTCATTAAGGAAGTACAAAAGAAATAGGCATATGCTACTCCCACCACCTAATGCTGTCCTGGCCTGCAGTTTATATATATATATTTGCTCTGACATTCACCATAATTGCAGCATTTGGTAAACCATGATACCACAGTCAATAACCCATAATTGCACAGGTCCTGCTATAGCGAACCAGGGGATGGCTATCTGCAGAGTCATTTTCCATGCCTTACATCCTGCCATGTTGCTGCTATTTGATTACGATAACTAATCACTCATCAACATTTTGACATTTCTGCTGCACCACACTTTAACAGACTAGTCCCTCTCGGGCAGAATTTTTACTGAAGTGTTGACCAGCTTGTGGGTTCCCATTAAAGCAAATTGCACAGTGGAATACAAAAAGAAAAATGCCCCAAGGAACGAATTAAACCTATTAAACACTAAAGAAACAGCAAACAGTTAAAAACAATGGAAATAAGTACATTGTGTATAATCATTACTAGAAGTGCAGTACTCATACAAATTAAGTATTTGTTTTGCCATGCATAAGAACATTGGTTGAGAAGACACTAATATTGACATCATTAATGACAACACAGAAGAACCCTTTAAAAACACAGCTCCTTAATATGTGTAGTATCTTTGTAATCAGATTGCAGTTCTTGTGCAAAGGATTTCTAAGACCTGTTACAAACAAGATTTAAATCCTTATATTGCAACATGTTTTTGTACCGTTTTACTTATTTCAAATATATTCCCTAAACATTTATTCCCTAAACATTACAGATGTGTCAGCATTTCCCGCACAACTGTAAAAGGTTTGACCTCTTTTATGAGGTTGACTCAGATAGTGTTCATAACCTTGCACTAACTGTTGTCCAGGCTTATATTAAAGGTCTGATAAAAGTGCTAATCTAGAAGAAAGAATAACTGTAATGCTCTACTTGCTTGGGTATCTAAATCCACATTCGAACAAACTCCAGTATGTCCAAAAGTCGGCAGCCAGAATCCTGACCAGGTCTAGTGCAAGTGATCACATTACTCCTATACTGGAGTCCTTGCACTGGCTTCCTGTCAAGTTTCATGTTGACTTCAAAATCCTCATGCTCACCTATAAGGCTCTGCATGGCTTGGCACCTCAGTACCTGTCTGAGCTATTACCACCCTACTCCCCACCTCGCAACCTTTGCTTCTCTAATTCTGGTCTCATATCTGTCCCCCAAGCCCGCCTACACTCTATGGGTGACAGGGCCTTCTCCTGTTATGCCCCTAAGCTCTGCAACTCTCTCCCCAAGGATATCAGAGAGTTCTCTAAACTCCTCCAAATCCAGACTCAGAACCTTTTTCTTTAGAAGAGCCTTTACTTAACTGGTTCTGTTCTTTACCCAACTTTATTTAGTACCACCTTCTACTGTCTCCTCTGTGTATTCTCATCGTGTTTTTCTTGTGTATTTTTTATTGTTGTTGTTGCTGTTGTTATTCTGTAAAGCGCTTTGAGAACCCACCTTTAGAGGTGCTATATACAATAAAGTTAATTATTATTATAAAAATTGCTGCTTGGTACTTATTTTTTCACATTATTTTTTACATTGGGAACTGTAACAAAGGCAAACAACAAAACATATTTTTCACTTGTCCGTGTCCCAGGGTTGAAACTTTCCGAGAAGCAGCCTGCACTTGTTTGCGGAGATGGGTTCCCTAAATTGAGCTTTGAGTTTGGGTTTTCCACTCGCCATCCCCAAGGATTTGTTTGCACATGATCACATTGTGCTGATGGGGCAGTTTCACTGAAATACACAAGAGTGGTCACCGTTTAGTTTCAGCTGGCAAACTCCCCTGCACATCTTCTGGGTGCTGGCCAAACCCACAGTGAAGCTGGACTGTATGTACAGTAACAGTGTCGTTTAATGACAGACGTGCTGTGGGAAGCTTACACACTCACAGACAAAACAAAAAAAATTAAAAGAGGGACTGTAAGACTAGTAGACCTGTTTCTGCTTTAGTGTGTGGTTGTCTAGATTATATTCCACTTTTCATTTGTCATACAGCATAGTAGATTTGGTGTTAACCCCTTGTTAACTAAAGGTTAACTGGATGCCCTTCTTTGAAGGTCTGTTGTCCAGATAAAATCATAACCAGGTTTGGGATAGGTGTATGTCACTCTGTACCCAACTGTACCCAGGACTGTTTTTTGGCTTTTTTTTTCTTTTAATGTCTGCTTCTGCCAAAACATCTCATACAAATGCAGCAGAGATAATGAGCCATACATGTTCACTCCTAAAGAGACACTGTTAGGCCATCCTCTTTTATTCACACTACAAACACACAGAGCTGAAAGCTCAGTTAAGGCTTTGTAGGGAGGAATCAGGCAGCTTTTAATGACAGCAAACTCTCAGGTCTCAGGCCAGACATACAGTAGGGTTGCTGTTGTGTGGCAAGTTGAAGATATACTTGCAGAATTTTTCTGAACCAGCCTGCAATGCTTGATCTATTTTTGTAATACCCCTAGATAAATCCCAGTAACAGTAAACTAATGACATAACCCAGAGTACAGACAATAAACCACTGGATAAAAGTGCCAAAAGGCACTCCACACTGACACCTTTAGTAGTTTTTGTACTGGTAAGTTCAAGTATCCTTGAAAGTAGTTTTAAGGAAAAAAAAATCAAAAACTGGTCTTGTCAGAATAAGTCAAGGTGAAACTCAATACTGCACAGCAAAACCACGTAGTATTGGGTGCCTTGCTGATGTCTTCAGTTTTTGCCAGTCTCTTTCTGTACTGGTAAAACACAAAACTAAAAAAACTTTGCTTTGTCAGACATTATCAATTCTACTGAGATAAAAACACATTTTGTCCATTTCACAGGATAAAAAGGTAAACTAAAATGTAAATTTCTTTGTCTTTTTTCAGAGACTCCAAATGTAGAGGAGTGTGGACAACAACTCAAGAAAATCCTTGAGTCTCCTACCATCCCTCAGCCCAACCATCTTCTCCTACTGCATCTAACTAGACACCTGTACCGTGTGGCCCAGTGTGGGGGACAAAGCCAGCCAACACCCAGGCTGCTGGCCCAGTCCTTCAGTGAGGCTCTCTTCAAACACTCCCTCTCTAGGTAAGGAATGTTTTTGTTCTCTTGTTTTCCTGCTTCAGATGGTATTCAATGATGTCTGGTTAACTGAATGTGTTGTGTACTTTTTACATTTTTAAACAGATAGATGGTTGTGAGTATTTCAGTATTGGAATTTTGCCAGACTAACATCCATGTTTCACAATTAAATAGTTCTGCCTCAGGAGACGAGAATCAAGAGATTATAAAGTCAATTCTTTTTCATTTCTGGGTCACAATTGCCCACCAGCACTCAGTGAAACATCACATGTTCTTTCTAAAATAGGATTGCTTGTCAGGAGCCCTAGTGAAAATGCTGAGCACAAGATTTATTAGGTATTGCACATCATTAATGGGTCATCTGATTGTCCCTGTTGGGAACACTGCAACCTGCTATGAATCAGCTGAAAACTGATGGATTAAAAGATACTGTATTTGTCCATATCTGCCTCCCCACTACCTTAGCTGGCAATGTTGCTTTATCATACAGCTGTAAGGCTGCAGATCTAACCTCCTCATCTTTGGTCTTACCATCACATAGTAACTAATTCAAAATATGTACAGCCACCATGGATCAACCATGGTTCAGTTTTGGCATTGTACTAGACAAAATGAAGGCTAACGTGTAAGAATGCGCTAATTGTTTTCTGGCAAAGGTGTGTAAGAATCGGTGTTGGCAATTCCAGTGCTACTCCACACCAAGCTGCCTTGTATGGATCTGAAGAGGCTTGTTTTCTGAGGTTATAAACTCAGTTTCAGAGGTTTTAGAAGATATGTACTTTGTCCTGAGGTCAATGAGAAAAATAATTGTCACCAAATATGCACGTACAAAATTTGCTTAAAAATATGCCATCCAGGTACGTAGACCCAAACTAAGAGAATCTAAATGCAAAACATTGTATTTATGAATGGGTCAATTTTAGAAAACCTCCTAATAACCTACTTCAGTCCAATGAGATTCTACTTTATTCTTTTTTCTTTGGGCAGATGGGGATTATAGGTGATAGTGTAGGATGTAGAGTAATTGTGTCGTTCTGTGAAATAGAATCAAGGATCAGGCCTTTGTGTTTTGTAATTTCTTTCTCCTTGAGGTGCCTTTAGACAACATTTAAATAGGAGTCAGCTGATGGTTGTCACTTTAGTGCACATTGCTGTGCTGACAGCTTTAGACTGGGAAATTTTCTCTCTGTTTTTTGTTAGTATTCCATTAATGTGGATCTAGGTGGAACCAGGAAAGATTATATGTATACATATATTTACCTCAAACAATGAATCAGCAAAGGTGTTTTCTAAGACTCACATGGCTCAAAGACTACATGACAAGGGAAAGAAACTCAAAACAAATAGCTACTGGTAAAGTGAAACCAAAGCATGTGAAACTAAAACATTGCAACTTCACAGCAATATGACCTGTACGTCATCTTTATTTTAAGTAGTTCTTCCTCAACGCGAAAATGTTTTCAATCATAGCATAAATTCTATCTATTCCCATCCATTATCATATGCCTGGATAAGTGTTGTGGCAACTTGAAGCTTTTCTGGGAAACATAGAGTACAAGGTGGATACTTTGGGAAGGGTGCCAGTCCATTGCAGGACACAGACACAGGGGTGTCACCTGTTATTTAAAGATTAGGAACACTTGTTTAAGCAATTGACCAATCAAGACATTAATGTTTCAAAAAAGATTACATTAGTCCTTGAGGGCTGAAGGCTCTTCTGATTTTTGATCCCCATAATTACTTAAATAAATTGATCCTAGTTAAAGTGTTCCAGGCCATTAGAAAATGGTCATCATTTAAAGGCTACCTGTAGTACCTACTGGACTGGGGCTCTCACTGCCCAGGGTTGGAGACACCTGATTTAGAAACACCAACTTACCCTGGCAGCATTTCTCTAAAAAATGGGAGGAAACCAGAAAACCCAAAGAAAGCCTATGTATGTGGACTTGGGTAGATCTGGAGATGCAGCGGGGAGAACACTTCAGACTCCTGGGATAGACTCAAACCCCAAACTCTAAATTTCATATTCCAGTTTTGCTGAGTCCTCTATAGCTATTATGTCTGGCTCCAAGTCTCAGCGCTTTTCAGAGACCTGTGCCTGAATGTTTCGCTCTATGTGCATTGCAGTGCTGGCGTGAACCCGGAGCACCATGTGAAGATCGTTGAGGCCCTCATCATGGCTGGGGGACTGGCAGAAATGCAGGCAGCACCAGGTAGGACACATTGAGGTTTCCTCTTCTCTCTCCATGGGAGGGTCTTTATCAAGGTTGGTGAGCCGTTTGCTGATTCTTTGCAGAAGATACTAGCTTGACTCAAGAAGGCACAGTGTACATTTCCATTCATGTTGTCAGTTGATGTATTCTGCTGAGCATCAGATTAATGTAAAACAGGTCAAGGAAGAAAGTCAGATCAGAATTCTTTTCTTTGTCACTGCTTTGGTCTTTTTTAATTTCGACATTGGTCTTTCACAGTTTGTTGTGTATTTATCTGAGTATTAAAAAATAAGTGATATTATGTTGTTTCTGGTTGAGGTTAAAAAATAGTATTAGTTCAGGTTGCATTCATACTGCTGAGAGAGGTCCCACAATACTTCTGTTGCCTGCTTCTGTAAATGGAAGTAGCGGTTGGTACATAACCTGTGATGTGCACTGGGTGTTGGTAACTGGAGTTATTAGTCATATGAGAAGGAAATAAGGTATTAATGTATCTTTCTTGGTCTTAGTCTCCTGGGTTTGGAAAGGTGAAGTCATCAGTTGCTAAATTTAGATAAACTATTCGCAGACAAACTCTCACGTCTCTTCTATAAACCCCCTGGACAGGTTTGAAAATTCAGGATGTTTATTCTATGATAATCAAGCCAGTACCTTATACTGCCAGACATCAGCTGCAGTAAGGAATAATTAGTATAACTTACTGAGGCTTAAGAGTATAGTGAAAACTCTTCTTTATTCAAGGACAGTATTCATTTGTAAGTCTCTGCAGGGTCTTGGCAGAGCTCTGAGATAATGAGTTCTTGCTTCCCTGTAAGACTCATTGGCAGTAAGAGTTTGTAATAGGTCTATTTTATAGTTTAATAAATATTATTGAGCAAAGAAGTCCTTAGTTTTAGTTTATAGTTTATTTAGCTGACATTTCTCTCTAGAAAAATAAATAGGTTCTATACATTGTCCTTTATGAACTAAAAAACATGCTAATACAAAATCCCTAAATCAATTTTTTAGGCTAATGTACTGTAATATAATTCTGACTGTAAGTGACTTGATATCTGTAATGATACAGCAAAATCCACTTTACTGCAGACATTTTCCAACATGCAGAAATAATCAGAAAGATTTTCATTAAGGGTATATAGAGTATTCGACAGATTTCTTAAGCTATCCCAAATGACAGGTATCAGGTGTAGTCCACACCTGGGCAATGAGATAGATTTGCAAAGTATCACCCAGTGGGAGTTAAGTGAAGGCCTGTGGAAGTCACTGAAGAAGTAGGGCAGTGGGAGGGATGAGTCAAAAGAACTGAATTTGTAAACAGTGTGTCGTTCCTGTGAGAGGCAGGACATGTGGCAGTGGGTGAGCAGCAGAAAATCTGGGGGTACAGTGGTGTGTGCCAATGGCTGGCTGGAAACTGGCCAGTACATTTAATCAAATGTTATAACAGCAGTGATGAACACTTGAACTGGAAATGAGCAGAGCAATCCATGAAGTCAAGACAAGACCACATAACTTCAGAATAAATTACTGCACCTGCAATCGAATCACTTGAGAGCTGGAATTTTTTTCATTCTGAATCTGAAAGACAGCCAGGGAAGTTTCACAGTTTTAATGTTTTTAAGGGTTGCACCATGAGCCTTCACAAAAGTGGGAGAGGGCAACATTTGGGGGGGGGGGGATCCACTTTTGTTATGTTTAGTGGTCATCTTGCTTGGGAAGCAAAAGGGCTGTAAAGGAAAAAAAGGGAATGAATGAAACTAGATTAATGTTGCTTGTAGACAGTGTCATTCACATTGAGTGAAGGCATTAAGGAGTACGTGGGGCTGTCAATGGCATAAAGAGCAGTGCTTCTGTACGATGGGTACCTCGCTCTTTTGAGCAGCACAGAAATGCTCCATTCTTCTTTACCTCTCCCTGGGTTGTTGTCTCTTCACCCTTCATTTTAATTAATCTGCTACACCAATGTTTTAATGAGTCAGCAACCGCTGATAGGCAGCCCTTCTAATGGTATTAATCCCCAGTGGAAATGTATCTCTTTACATAGCGTTTTTGTGAAGAAAACATTGGGCTCAATATTTTAGTTGTAGGTTTAGATCTCCGTTTTTTATTTCTTTTGTTTTGTAAAGTCTGTGGTGGAAACTGTAAAGCGCAGTGAATACTGAAGAAAAGACTAGTATTTTTGGTTGATCTGTGAAGGAGTCTATTAACATTTTGGTTATGATGATTAGGCTTGCTGAGTGCCAGCTATGAGTAGCGATACATTAGTATCTCATTAGAACAGTACCTTTAGGGAAAACAGAGGATTTAGAGATTTTTTTGTCTCAAGCAAATAAATCACAGGCAGCAAAAATGATGGAAAGCTAAAAATTCCTTTATTTCCATTTCCTTGTTTCCAATTGTTTCTTTTTTTACCTCTGGAGACATACATACAACCCCACGTCCTTTCACATTTATTAAAAAAATGCCTCCGGCCATTTATTTTACATTTAAAATAATCCAAGTTAGGAAGTTGTGTTGGTAAAACATTGCATTAAAAGAGATCTTATGGGGTCATGTTTGAATTTCTTTTCTCCTCAGATGACTGAGTCTGTCAGAGTCTGATGGATTTATCATGGCTCAAAGCCATTAGCATTTATAAAAAAATAATGTAACTTTAAGAGAAGCACTTTATGCAAATGGAATGATGCCATCCTTTTCTCCTGGTGCTATTTTAAGCTGTCTTAATTTACTGGGGGCTCTGCTTTATTATCTCATGCAATGTCTTTCATCCTGGAGTGCTTTGCATCTCAATTGACAAGTGGTATTGCAAGGTCCTCAACTGAGCTACAGTCTCTCTGTTCACATCAGCGAGATTTGAGCTTTGAGAGACAATTAAATAAATAAAAACAGTGCCCATTGAAAAAATGTTGCGCCTTGCTTTGAAATTTGTGGTCTGTGCTTTGTTTCTCATATGCAAAACACCACTCTCCTGATTTAATCATTCAAAAGTCAAAGGAACAGTTTTCCCCAATTGTTCCACTACTGTACCAGCTTTGATTTTTTTATTGTGGCTCTCTCAAGGTGACTCAGCACTTTGAGCTTTTTACTCACGCCTACATTGGACGCTACCTTCTTCCTACAGCCTTTTTTTTACATTAAAATCCCACCCATTTCTAGATGTGAAAGTCACGAAATAACATGGCTCGTGATTCAGCATGACCCACTGGGCATTGTGTTTGGTTTCAGGACACAGGTCTAATTGTGTTTCATTGTTTTTTTATGGACAGTGGTGGATATTCAGTTACATATTTTGCCAGTAATATTTTAATTGAAATCATTTGTGATTGAAGGAATCATAAGTTCTAGTTTTTGATGATGAATATACTGTAGGATTAAAGGATGTTGTGCCCCAAAACATGAAGAATAAAAATAAGTAAGATTTTAGATTGTGATATTACATATTCAGTTATATTTAACATTTTACTTAACATTGCTCTGTTAACTTCTTGATTAACATTAAGGTGTTGTTATAGTTTATCTGAAAAGTTAAGATATGGTGTATTATGTACTGTGACTGTGTGTCAGACACAATACATTTTTAGGACAGTTGCTCAATGTGAAACAAGTTTGAAAGGGGGTACACTGAGAAGTAAAATAACCCAAAAGCAACAGGTGTGTCAGTGTGTTGATGACGCTAACAAAAGGAGCATTACTGTCATTTATTCTGCTAAATGAGAAGACAGAAACGTGATCTGGAGGATTCTCTATGTGATGGGGAGGGGATTGCTGTCAAAGAGCCGTGAAGTACATGGGGTTTGTCATTAATGGACAATGAAAATGCAATCCTTAGCCCCTTGCCTGATGGCTGGTCACCAGGTCTAGCTGAGGTGGAGATCAGGAGTGACAGTGCTGTTAGAGGCTGAATAGGAATTAAGATGTAACGCAATACCCACTGTGTGTCTAAGGACTGAGAGGCCTGCATTTTTGTAGTGGAATTATAATCGTAAAATGTTTCTGATTAAAATAAACAAAAGGCTCTGTGAAACCAAGCAAATTTTTAGGGTGAGAACCAATTATTTAAGAAAAATTGCTTTATCAGGTTTGACATTAGTATCTAATGCAATCCCATATTCAGATCTTGCTGTTTATTAAAGATTCTCAGTAAGTTCACTACAACAACATGGCTGGATAGGTGAAAAAATGAACACAGTCACAATCCAGAATGATATAATCAAAGTTGATTCTGGTTGATTTTTTAATTAATCTGTCCCTGGGGAAAATTATTTAATAATCCCTCCATTTATTTTATAGAAGTGGAACTACTGTATGTAGATCCAACGCCAGCTGTAAATTTATATATCAAGTAGCTCAAGCATTTTCTAAGGCTGTAGGAGGCAAAGATTAATGTCCTGGGGTCAGGAGGTCACCAAGAGCAGTCTTAACCCTCTTTGTGTGCTGCATCTTGGGCTACTTTCAGTAACAAGGGATCAACTGGAGCCATCACCAGTGATAAGAGCTAAGAGATGAGCAAACTGATGGAGATGTCTAGCAGTAAGACAGACAGGACTGCACAGGGAGTCTCTGTTAAGGCCTCTGTGATCTAATTACATGTTTGTACCTGAGTGTTTGTCTGTGGAGACTCAGCGTCTTGTCTATGGCTCCACTAGTGTTTGAAACAGACCGTGAAAAATTCACCTGGGCAGCAGTGCTTCTCTTCCCTAGAATGCAAAGCCAAAACAGGTGTAAATGGAAAGCTGTCACACTGCTGTTTTCTTCAATCTATATCCCAGAGAACCCCTTCAATATTTCCATTTTTCCTCTGCTATTCCTTTTAAAAAATTATCATAGTGTATGAGAAACACACTTTTACAGTGTTTTCCCTGTACTTTTGTGGCATGCACACCCAGTTTTAACAAACCCTTCCTATGCTTTATTATAACTAGATAAGAGTCACTGGGCTTTCTGTGTACACAAACATTACTCATTAAAACAATGCTGCAGTTCACCAGGATACAACTGTAACACAGGATAGTAGTATATGCTTCTGTTACAGCAGGATTCTTAGCTTGAAAAGTCTCTGGAGTGATCTCTGTGAACCTATCAGCTGTCTTGCATCAGAGCTCTGAGACTGAAGGGACTGACACTCAAGTCTTTCCCTTCTCAAGATAGCTCCTTTTTTTCTTCAGTTAAATTACATTAACAGTAAACTTTTTCTCTAAATTAAACGTCTGTGCTTAATAATACAGGTTTATTATTTTGGTGTGCATCCAGGAGTCCTTCAAACATATTAACACAAAGTTAAATTCTAGTTAGAATCAGTAACACAAAAGAAAATGTCCTTTTTGTACAAAATTGGTTCAAAAAGAATAATTGTGTTTATAGCTTGGGTTTAAAAGAATTTGTGGTTTCATCATTACTAGTGGTGTAGCCTACTTCGAGATTCAATAATGTAAGACAGGCAAGATTCATTAGAGGAATTTGTATTTTCTCTAATAAACTTCACAGGCCAATGTTCTTAATTTAGACCAAGGCCTCTTAAATTGCAAATATAGATTTTTGGGATGGTTTAGATACTTAACCTTTGTACTGGGAAGCCTATTCAATAAAAAAGAAGTACAAACTCTACCATACAGCTGCTTAAAATGTCAAGTTATGTGTCTTTTTGTTAAGTTGCTGATAGTTACAGTAGGTTTTGGCATAGGGTAATATTGATTATAACTATGTTAGCAGAGCAGATATTGAGGCATTGGTAAAAGCAAAGCGTCTGAGAAGATCTGAGGATTGGATTGTGCTTTTAAATAATTGTTTCTGCTACCCTGAAGAAAGCTTTTGCAAGGATCCTGCAGGTAGTTCTCTCTCTCTGAAAATGTATCCCTTGCAGCACTTGTCAGGGGCAAGTTAAGAGCTTGCTAATGCCTGTCCGCACATGTACAAAGCAAGCAGATGTTAATCTTTTTAATCATTTATAAAAGTGGAGCCTGTCTTCCTTTAGCAATTTGCAGTCTCTAATTAATGTGACGTCTCTAATCTTAAGCAGTTTACATGGGTCACCAGTTCTGATAAGACCATCTTTGTTGCACTCTTCAGTAACCTCTTTAGTTATATTACATGTACAAATGATGTCAGTTTAACATATGTTACATAAGCTGCAGTCTTCCCAGCGTACGTGCTAGCAATATTTTGTTGGCATGAAATGTGGGGCAGAGATTAGACCCTTTCAGCTTAAATGCGAAGAGACCCAGATCTGAAATCAGACACTTTCAGTCAGTCAGGTCCTGTTTATCCACAGTTTGTCTCATTGTACTTTACTTCATCACTCATACCGTTTCTTGCTTGCTAAATTTTAGCAGCTTGAAAACACTGATTTTAGAAGAATACAAACCTTCTAAAGGTCCAATGAACAAACCTACTGTGGAAAAGAAAGTTACATCAGTAATTCCTAGACCCTCAGGAAACAATTGAAAAATGTAAGTTGAGAAATGCAAAAAAGACTACATATATATATGTATACTTAATGACTACATATATATATATTTGTGTGGTGTGTATGCAGAATAAAATACCATTCTAAAATATGCACAAATTAATGGAATCTTGAAGTTATCTAGTGTATGTATGTCTAAAAGGTATGTGAATTTATTATTAAAAATAGATTAAAAAATGTTTTGAAACCGTATGTTTCAAACATACTGTATTGCAAAAAATATTTTCTATTGAAAGGTCCTGTTGAAAAAGAATAATGACATGTTTATAAAAGGTTTATCCTAACTAAACATCTCATAACTTAATCTTTAGTGTTACACTTGGCCAGTTAAACAGGTCTCAGGCTCTCTCCAGACTAATATTTTAAATAAATATTTAACTCAAACAAGTCATTGTAGACCAGCTGACTAACAATCCAGACTGTTGTCATGATGCAGCTATTGCTAATAACTTGGTGTTTCATTTTTGTGTACAAGAGATCACGAGGACAGCTTCTCAATCACTAGATAAATATACACAACCTCAGATTCAAAATAAACATAAATCCGGATAAGGTTAGGTTTATTCTGTAAGTTTTGGCTGTCACATAAAATTGTTATAAACAACTGTTCAACAAGAGAACAATGGTGTGGCTTCATGTCAGGCATCCATAAACACATAAGAAACTAAGAAAGGTTACAAATGGGAAGAGGCCATTCTGTCCTCCTATGACCGCTAGAGGCTAATAGATCAAAAGATCTCATCCAGCCCCTTCTTGAAAGAAACCACCAATCAATTGATCTCAGTTCCTGGTATTTCTGTAGTTTCTGCCTGATAGCTGTGGCTGATGGCTAACCAAGTCAACCCATTGGTGCTCGACTGGGATCAGATCTGACAATACATTTGGACAGCGCACGAGGTTGATCCCAGATTGAAGCAGATTGTCTTCAGTGATCATTGCATTATGATGTGGAAAGATGAAGGGATTAGTTTAATGTTGGTGTTGCTGTAACAGTGGGTAAAGCATAGGTCTCTTGATGTCAACATTTTGCTGTGTAGAAACATTAGCATAGACAACAACAAGCCACCTACTTATGGCCAACACACCTCCTTCCAAATAATGCCACCCAAACAATGTTAATTCCTTAAAAATACTTCAGAGAATCTTTCACCTTTATGCACATGCTCTACGATTGCTAAATGAAGCACATCACCTTTGGTCAATATCCAGGGGCCTGTGGTTTATGTTGATTCACAAACTCCAGGTATGCAACCCAGTGACACTGAGTAATGACGTTACTGTCGTATGGCCCTTTCTCTATTCCTCTGAACTGTTGTTAGCCATATCTTATATTTTTTTTGCATTGTTTTGCAAACAGTTTCTCATATTGACCTCCTCATATTCCATAAAATTATTTGGCTCTCTACAGGGTGCTTATCTTTCTCCCAAGTAGCATGCTCTGTGAACTCCTTGATTGCCCAATCAGTGAACCGATTGATTTCTGCTATCATGACAGCTCGTTGCAGGTCTGTACTGTGATGGTCCAAATGATGTAACTGTTAAAATTGCCAAACATTCATTTGTCCTATGCCCCTCACGCACATACACACACTCTACGGTTGGAACGTACTAGCAATTGTGTATCTCACGATGAATGTCAATTGCACAGAATTCTGGAAGACGGCCACAGAAAGATAACATTAAAGACAGGCTACAGTGAATCAGTGGTGGGTCATTTACACTCCAGCAGCCTTCACTCAAGCACATTTCCTCACAGATAACCCTTTTATGACAGTCACTGTAGACAGGAAGCTGTGGACACACATCCCTTCTCCTTGCCTGGATGTGTTGCTTCACTAACACTAACGCTTAGCTAAAGTATGGCCTAAAGCTGAGACAAAATCCAGGCAGTCTTCCTGTGAAAAGGAACCATACCTTACAGTACCTCTACCAGCAGCCATGTCACTCTGCAACTCACAACTGGCAACCCACTGAAGCTAAGTGGGTGTGAGCCTGGTCAGTACCTGGATGGGAGACCTCTTGGGAAAAACTAAGGTTGCTGCTGGAAGAGGTGTTAGTGAGGCCAGCAGGGGGTGCTCACCCTGTGGTCCATGTGGGTCCTAATGCCCCAGTATAATGAAGGGGACACTATACCGTAAACATGCACCGTCCTTCGGATGAGATGTAAAACTGAGGTCCTGACTCTCTGTGGTCATTAAAAATCCCAGGGCGTTTCTCGAAAAGAGTAGGGATGTAACTGGCCAAATTTCCCATTGGCCCCTACCAATCATGGCCTCCTAATAATCCCCATCTATGAATTGGCTTCATTACTCTGCTCTCCTCCCCACTAATAGCTGATGTGTGGTGAGTGTTCTGGCGCACTATGGCTGCTGTCGCATCAGCCAGGTGGATGCTGCACATTGGTGGTGGTGGAGGGGAGTCCCCATTACCTTTAAAGCGCTTTGAGTGGAGTGTCCAGAAAAGTGCTATATAAGTGTAAGCAATTATTATTATTATTTAGAGTAGTGTTTCACTTTCATGGTGGCTTTTGACTTTCAGGGCCATTTATATTTGTAATAAAACATGGAAGTGTGAAATCCAGAGCTCTCAATTCTTGGGCCTAAAACTGAGAATCTTTGCAGATTGACAAAAAAAAATAAAATCCTAAAATATTTGAGACCCCATACTATTTAGGAAAACAAAGCCCATTTAAACATTCTGTTTAAATGGTAAGTGCACAAAATGCAAAAGAAAGGCTAGTCAGGTGATATTAAATGCTAAAAAAATATTTTAACAATGTAGTACATAAAAAACTGACAGGGGCAACATTTTTAAGGGCTGTCTTTGCTGTCATTATTAAAGGCTTTAGTGTAAAATTAGTTTGTAGGGAAGGCATGTGCATGGCTGAATGTGTAGTATAGGTTTCTTTATTTCCAGTTTAGGAAATTGTTCTATTCAAATGTATTAAAAATGGATCAGTTTAGAGGGATAGTTCCGGAGAATCACTTCATTGTATGAAAGTGTAGTCTGTCTCAGAAAGATGAGCCATGAAGCCCCATAGGCCTGTCTTTGTGTGTTTCATCTCGGAGAGCTCTTAGAGGTGTTGAACAAGAGAGCTTCCGAGGAGAAAAACAAATTCAGGATCCCCTTGCAGGAGGAATACACCTTTAAAACAAACCCCCTTCCCTCACCTCTCTCAGTGCTGACCGGGACCCTGTGCCAATGGATTAGATTAATTGAATCCCAAGTCCTGATGAAGCGAGGAGCTATGAGCTCACTCCGGTCTCTTTCTTTCCCTTGAAGAGCTCAGTTCAAACAAACTTGAAAAGCTCCCTGGCGAGCAGAGAGGACACACTCAGGCTTTGAAGGTCCAGCAGAGAGGAGCATCAGTAATCCCAGCTATATTTAATAGACCTTTGTGAGGGGGATGTTTGATTGTACAAAAAGAAGGACAAAAAATAAGCTATGTGTTTCAACAGCTTGGGAAAAAATATAATGTGATACAAATCCAATGCCAATATAATTTTAGTTTATAAAGTCCCGTCATCCCTTTTCATTGTAATCACTATGAAAGAAAGCTTCATCATGCCTTGTTTATATTACTGCCATGTCCTCATATCCTTTTTCTATAACCTATTGCTGTCATTAATAACCTTATAATAATTTTATAACCTTTATATCGCTCACAGTACTTCTTTTGTCATGCATTGACTGCTTGTGAATTATTTAGGGAAGCTTCTTATAATATTGTAGTGCCGAACAATTAAAATTTGTATGTTCATTGAAAATACAGGTCTTCTGTTAAGCATTCAACAATGCATACTAGAGTTTAGTAGCAATCATTTAGTTTCTTATAGTATCAAAAAGGGAGCAGCCTCTCCCAATGCATTAAAAGCATGTGCATACCTGTATTGCAGGTCAAAGTGAAATTAAATATCTATGGACTAGACAGGATCTGTAAACACTGAGTATAGGTCTGTGTGCAATTTGATTACCACAGAAATCAATCATTTTATGTCAAAATTTCATTTATTATAAAGGGACATGTACAATTGTGATGTGAATGCTAAGCAAGTATCATAGGATGCATTAAACACTGTACTTCACACAGCCCATGACTAATTTCTACCATTATTACAAAGGTGAGCTTGGGTGGTTTCTAGATAATAACAGTATGGTTGATCGTAGAAAAGATTTTAAAAATATATTACTTATCACTAACCACCAGGCAATTTGACTGACAACTCTTGCCCTTAAACATTTTTATTAAAGCCTTAAAAAATACACTTTAATGATGTTTTAGATTAGTTGAAATGATAGTACTGTGCCATAGTATTTTAAAGCAACTTATGTTCCTTATACTGTATATATGACCTTCATATGTCAATTTGGATTTGAAATTACAGTATACTTGTATCTTTTTCCCAGCTTCATTTTTTTTTATTTTAAGTTAGTCCAATAGTTTAGCTCAATGGGCTCGGATTTGAACAATTTAAAACATCCCAACACAGTGGTCTCCTTCCTTTTGAAAGTGCATAATGTGACATGTTTGAAATTACTTTCATGTTATATGTTGTAAAAAATGGAAAGCGATAACAGAGCTGCCTGTACTCCTCCTGTCGTCTCGTACTTATATTCCTCGGTTTTTGTATTAACATAATCTGTAGAGATAAGGGCTACAGCTGGGAGACGCTCACTGGATGACCTTGACCTTCTCAGCATGAACTGGGTTGAAAGAGAATCCGCGGCAATTAATTAAACAAATTAAAGTCTCACATAACAAGAAATGTCACATGTAGAAATTGTGGATCAAGCCCAGAAAGGGAACTAATATAGGTCTAGTGTTAATGCTTACAGACCAATCCATGCATCCATACACCAGATATAACTTCAAGTTGTGGAGCAAGCATGTAATCAGAGCTGGAAGACTGTTTTAATACATAGGCATCATTTCAATGCATTTCGTTGGACTGTTGAGATTAAAAAACATAACCATTGCCCGCTTTTCTAAAAAGGAGAAACATCTAACAGGCGTCCGCACATTTTGCGCAAGGCCAACTTAGTTTCCCCTATGATAAAATGTTGAGAAGCAGAGAAAATCCCTGCCTTTAGCTAAGAGGTAACACTCTTCAAGTAAATGAAGTGCCGCCGGGCTCCTTTGGCAGATGTGTGTGATGCTCATCGTCTTGTTCAGCTGGAGGCTCTGAGAACTGCCTCTAGCAGCACAGTGCTCAGCTCTGACAGAGCAGGGAAGAAGATGAAATGAAGTAATTAATCCACAAGGAGCAAGGGCTCCATGTCGTCCCTGGGGGAGGGCTATGCTGGAGTTTTCAGAGTATGTCGCCCGTGTCCCGGTAACATGAGATATTGCCATGAAGAAGGGAGGTGGAGATTAGAGGGATAGAGTAGGAGACAATCGCCTGTGGGCTCTTTAATCCCAGAGAAGAGGCCTTCCTCTTATCTTTGTTGTAAAAGTGGTTAATTTACAAGCCAGGAACTGGATAATTGACTCTCATTTTCAGTGAAATAGATTACTCCTGGGGCTCTAGACTGAAGAAAAAGAGAATGACAAGTTGCCCCAAATGGAGCTTATAATGATGGTATCATTATAAAAAAGAGAGGAAAAGTTTCAATCACTTTCATGATATTCTGGCACAGATTGCCATTAGCAAATTTGGTTTGGTAAATAAAAACATTTGAAAAGTAATAATTTAAAACCCAAAAGGCTTTAGATTGCTGCATGCATGAAGATCTAGAAACTATATTGTCTTGCAGAGGAATTGGCATTCATCCCTTATAGAAATTAAACAGAAATCTAATTAGAAATACTAGATTTCTTTAGTCATTTTATTGTAATCTAAGAACCTGATGTAATTAGTGATGAGGGCAAATTTCCGAGAATCATTTTTGTGGAAATGGGAATGGGGATGACTTGAATTTGTGGTTCTCGATGAGTGTTTAAGGTCTGCCTGGTTTGTGGTTAGCGATTGTTACGCATATAAACATTGAATTTCAATTAACACTACCATGGCCTGGAAAGTAAAATTAATTACATACTGTAGTAAATCAAATGCATTTCAGCATGGTAATGCTGGAGGTAAGAGCTTCTTCATCACCCATACCCACACTGCAGAAATTTTGAAAGATGGTATTATGCATTCCCGACCTCATTGTCAGTCTTTGCATCCCTGTGATATAAGATTTCCCCCCGACTTGAAGATTGTCCTTTCACTCCTCATCACGTTAAGCCTTAAGGATTACAATGATAATTTTTCTTTATTCATACATGTAATTATTAGTTGCTGTTTTCTTAACATTATTTGTTATTAAACTGAACATAAAGCCTGCATGATCCCCTTGCTGTAGTAGCTGTGATTGCAAAAAGCATGATAATAGAAAAGATACTATAGCTGTTGGTATTTCCAAATGCAGTGAAGCATCACTCCAAGCAGCCAAACAGAGTTGTGCAGCTTCCAGAAAACATTTGGTTTTAGTAGTTCCCTTGAAACCCATTTCTGGACTGTTTCTGGGGAAGACCACTTGGAATAATATGCCCTTGGGTTATATAGCAACATTGTAGTCTAAAAAACAAGAGGAAAAAAGTTTGATCTTGTTGTAAAATTGCTCTAAGATGTAATCTGTCATTTTATACAAGGGATACTTCAAAACCTTAAGAATTTAGTTAGAAAATGCATTTGTATTCCCTCAGGAAATCTCAAATTATCAGTCTCACTGTGTCAGGCGCAGGCATAAACAGGAGCTCACACAAGGGCTACTTACATTGTCAGCGGTTTGAGGTCAAGGTCATTCTGTCTTTAGAGATGAAATCATTTCAAAGTTGCAAAGCTGGAATGAAAGTTGGAATAATTGCTCTCTTTGCATTTGTATTCCTTTCACCTTTGGTCATACGGGGAAATTTTATGATCAGACTGAGTCCTATAATCATAGCATGGCAGGGTATTCTTTGTCGCAACAGTCCACAGGATGTCCTGTTCCCCTTGATATACTGCTACTGTGAGCCACATTTCATTGCATTTTATTTTGCCCTAGAGACTTTTCAACCTGTCTTTATGCACCTATGCTTTATATGGGTCTCCAGTGGGAAACCAACCTTAATAAGATTTTCCGTCAAAGCAGGCAGTCCATGAATCGCTACAGGGGAGTCTGGTGCCAGGGAGGCCCTTGATTGCTGTCATTAGAGTTGGTTGAGGTCAGGCCTCCTGGAATGTGGAGGAGAGTCTTCCCACCAGGACAGTTTGTGGTCAGAGCATAGTGGGGTTAGAGCTTCAGGGAAAAAGGTTTGGGTTCTGAGGTAAAGCCAGAGATTTTTTCCCAGCTCTCCTACAGAACAGTACAAAGGCTACTTTAAAAAAAAAAACACAGACCTGTCTGCTCTGAGAATTCAGAGCTGCTGGTTTCAAGTGGTTCTTTCCGTGCACAGTGCAAAGAAGTGTCATCGCAGGGAAAATACTTGGCCTCCTTGCGTTCCAGTCTTCAGATGGGATGTAAAACAATAGACCTGTTGTATATGGCTCTTTAGCAGAGGAGGTTGTTGTAGTTTATCTGCTAGTCTCTCTGTATTATTTTATATGAAATTAGAAAATAATAAAGCTTACAAAAGAGAGGAGACTTTTATACCATCTTGCTTATTTGTTCCTAGAACCTTATTGATCCAAAGATCTCAACCGGTTGTTTCTTGAAGGATCTCAGAGAGTGTGCTTTCACAGCAATGGCTGGGCAGTTTCACAGCAATGGCTGTGTAATTGTCTGCTGTCTTCTTCCATCCATCCATTTTCTAATCACAATGGACACAAGGTAGGGTACACCCTACACAGGGCTTACACAAACAGCCACACTCTCTCACCGGGGCCAGTTTCCCCAGAAAGCCAATTAACCTACCAGTATGCCTTTGGACTGTGGGACGAAACTGGAGGAAATAGATAGCACCCCAAGAATTGAACTCCAGGACTCCAGCGCTACAAGGCAGCAATGCTAACCACTGCACCAATGTGCCTCCCTGCTGCATTACTTGTTATTGCTAAAAGCATAAATAACTCAAAAGCATTCGGGGGAAGACCTGTTAAAGAAATCAGAAATGGAAATTTCACTGCTGTACCCTTGCCTATAAATCACTTTCTCATTTTCTTCTTTTAGACAGAGATTAAGCTTAGTTAGCATATTCCACTTCTGCCCAATCAGGGAGTTCAGTGACCTCTCAAATCCACTAGGAGTGCAATAACGTCACCTAATGCAATAAACAAATATTGCATATGCTTTCACATGCTTAATTATCAAAAAATAAATAGGAAAATGCATTTTGTAGACAAAAGCACTACCTTTTGCTTTAATAAATTACGCTCATACGCCTCACCCCACATAACCATTAACACTTTATTTCTCAAATCCATGTGTCCATGTTTCAGGAAGAAACTTTCTCTTGCTGGTTTCCTAAACACCTATGGACCCTTGGTGTAATACTAAAAGGGTTATCAGGAGATATGCTTTAACTTTCTACCTACAGGTTAAGTAAGGAGTACACTGTTGCATAGCTGTATGCATAAAGCTATGTTGTGTGACCTTCTACTCTCTCTCTTTCCTAGCGTTAATCCTGCATCAGCAGGGTCTGCTTGTCGGCACACCAGTCTCCATTTGGTGGTTTGAACCAAATCTTTGAGCTGACGTTGCCATTAACTGCGACCGAGAAATACTCCAACTGGCACGTCGCTCCGCCTGCCATTGGAGTGGGAGGGGGAGGAGAACAAAGTAATGTAGCCAATTCATAGAGGGGGGTTATTAGGAGGCATGGGAAGTTTGGCCAGGATGCCGGGGTTACACCCCTACTCTTTTCAAGAAACACCCTGGGATTTTTAATGACCACAGAGAGTCAGGACCTCGGTTTTACATCTCATCCGAAGGACAGCACTTATTTACAGTATAGTGTCCCCGTCACTATACTGGGGCATTAGGACCCACCTGGACCACAGGGTGAGCACCCCCTGCTGGCCTCACTAACACCTCTTCCAGCAGCAACCTTAGTTTTTCCCAGGAGGTCTCCCATCCAGGTACTGACCAGGCTCACACCTACTGAGCTTCAGTGGGTTGCCAGTTGTGAGTTGCAGGGTGATATGGCTGCTGGCTTGTATGACCTTCTACTAACTAAGATATATACTATCCTCTGATAAGAGCCTTTTTCTGACTAATCATCCAGTGATATCAGTTAGTGACTAAATTTCTTGTAGGTCCAGTAGTATATTCATGTTCTGGACAAGAACTCACTCATACTGTAAGTGTTAATTTCCCTGTAGATTATGGTATTCAGAAATGTTGCAACTCCTTTTGAAGAAAGACTTAGGGTTGAAACAAGATCCATCTGAAAATGTTTGTCTAGCCTTCATTAACAAGAATATTCTCTTTCTTAGGAAATATTTTCTTTATGGAGCATTATTAACAGCATGTTTCCATATACAACACAAAACATGATTTTTCTCAAGATCAACTTATGATATGGCAGCAAAGGGCATATGGAAATGCTTTAGAAGTTCATCGTCAAGCCAATGCCTTGTCTTTGATGTGAAATTACTTTACTGAAATGCATCCTTTAGGGAAGTGGTTCTCAAACTTTTTGGACCAAGTACCACCCCTGATCAAACCAAAGCATCCAAGTACTACCTACAAGTCATCTTCTCATAAGAACACCAGAAATTCTCAATGACCAACATGAGCGCACGTGCGTGCACACACTCACATGCACATATAATAAATATTATAATCATAAACTTTATTTGATATAACGCCTTTAAAGGTGGCTTCTCAAAGTGCTTTACAGAAAAAAAAACAGGAACAACAACAACTAAAAATAAACAATAAAAAGCACCATTTCAGTGAGAGGGGTGAGCCTGTTTAGTCGAGCAAAGCAGATGTGAATTCATTTTTCTTGCCTTGATACAATTCACAACAGTCAAACAGATTTCAGGCATTTTCTTGATGGCAAAGGTATCGATCGCGGTGGATGTTGCAGTGTGTCCATTCATTTTTGCAGCAACCTCTCTAATTCGTGCAACTACACTGCTGTGTCGGCTTGTCATTGCTCTAGCACTGTCTGTACAAACTCCGGCGCATTTTATCCAGTCGATGCCATTGTTTTCGATAAATTCATGCAGAAGCTGAAATATGTGCTCTCCTGTAGTTCCTGTTGGTAGCGGCTTACAGAACAGAAAGTACTCATGGGACGTACCCTCAAACTCGTATCGAATGTAAACGAGCAAATTGGCCAAATTGACGACATGTACAGACTCATCTAATTGCAGTGAAAAGCATCTGCTCATCTTAACGCGCTCTATCAGCGTACTTTTGATATCATCCGCCATATCAATAATTTTATGAGTGACTGTGTCTTTCAGAGGGGGCAGCAGGTCGAGCTGTTAAGCAGCTTTTTCTCCACACATAATACGTGTCAGCTCTTTTGCCAATGGTAAATAAGGTTCTTCAAAAATAGTGTGGGGCTTACCTGCTTTAGCAATCTGCAAGCTTGCATTTTTCCCTGTTTCCATTTCAGGAGTCAGTCTCGGAAGTTAAAAGAAGTTTTTATTTCAAGCGAAACACAGAGACACTCGGTGTATTTTTCTCAAATTAACCTAGAACAGTTCTTAAATATTTTTCTGTTATCACGGTTTCCTGTGCTTACAAGATTGCCAGCGTTCGTAGCATGCATTTCTATGCATTCCTGTGTTTACAACATTGGCATTGTTCTAAAATCATGCACATTCTCCTACTTCCCTATTTGCTGGAGATAACTCTTTTTAAATACAATTGGTCACTTAAGTTCGTAGCACGCATTTCGATGCTTTGCTGTGCTTACAATATTGGCGGTGTTCCAAAATCACGCATATTCTCTTACCTCCCTGGTTGCCGGAGATATGTTTTTTAAATACAATTGGTCACTTACATTCATAGCACACATTCCTATAGAATTACATAGTAGCTCTTGTGTCCTCTCAAGTATTAGCTAGCGCTGTATCATAGTACTGTATGTAGGCTGCATATTCGAAATTTTCTATTAAAATAGAAAATATGAAATCCTGTCCCGATTTTTCAGTGCACAAAACAAAGTTCCATATGGCTTACCACCTGGCAGCGCTCCACGTACCACAAGTGGTATGCGTACCATAGTTTGAGAACCACTGATGTAGGGTATGCCTCCTTGACTTTAAATGAACATTTCGCTTCCTGAGTAACACGGACAATGAGAATTATTCCCAAAGGAGCTCATCATTGTTCTCTTCCAGAAATGTATGTACTGTATGTGTAACTTGATAATGTGAGACATATTTGGGTTAACATGTTCAGTGTTCAGTGTGTGGTAATTTGTTTGGTGCGAGTGAAGTTTTATTTAATCTCTGACCCAGGGAAAAGTGTGGTGTGGACGGTTGAGGAGAGAATGTAGGCTCGCGCTGTGTCTGTTATTCTTTTTCTTCTTCTTGCTTGGTCGGCTAGTTTGTTTTTGTTTTTATCAATAAAGTTTGATAATCGGCCAGTGAAAGCTCTGTTTTCCTTCACATGAATGCCTGAAACCCTATAACGAACCCAGGATTTTACAATACAAAGCATTTAGAAACTAATTAGAAACAGAATGAAGGCATACAGTATACTACCCTGGTTTTATTTAAGACTTAGGAGAGGAGATCCTAAGTACTGTATCGCTTTATTCCTGAAAAAAGAAAAATAACTAATATATTTTTTATTTTGAATTTTACATTTTGAAGGTAAAACGTTATGTTTACTTTAGTGTTGACAAAAGGCAAGAGAAAACAAAAGATTTCTGCTCAGTTATGTTTCTCTGCTTTCTCATACTTCAGCTCTTATTAGAGAGCGCTTTGTCACAATGCCCAATGTATAATTTTCAAGCATTTCTGGTTGTTTTTTCTTCCTAAAACACATGAAAGCATCTTCTCAGGATTTAGTGCACAACTGGTCCCACTTCATAGGAATGCGTATTTGAATGTGTCTCTTTGCAGTGGGTTGATTTACACAGACACAGAATACAATCTTGATTTCAATTTGGTACAATCAGTATTCATGTGGAGATCACCATGTACACTAGAGAAAGGAAATAGGCCTGTCGGTAGATTTGAATGAGTGCCTGCAGAGGTGAGTGGGTTACACTGTGTGGGTTTGAGACTATTTTTAAATGTTGAGTGAATGAGCAATTATTCTTCTTATCATTGTGATCATTGATATTTTTAGCTATTCAGGCAGTTTCTGGGAAACTTACGTTTTGTGCTGTTGCTTAGTAAGTTCATTTAAAAAGGTATGAAAATGAAAACCTTGTGATGAGGCAAAGTCACTTTCTGATACCAACTCTATCCTCCGAAACACGTGTTAAACAAAGAAAATGAATATGTGTCGAGTTCATTTCACCTACTGACTCCCACAATGGAATTCACTGTGCTGCATGGCCCTTTAATTAAATTAGTAAATCAACGCAGGGATTTGATGCACGACTTAGCGCTCAGTACTTTATTCGTAATCCGATCATGTTTCCAGTACATCTTAGATTATTAGGTTAGGGGATTCCCTGCCAATGAGTTTTTATTACGTTACTTAAAAGAGTCTGTTCTGGAGAAGCAGTGACCCCTGTGAAGTTTGTCTTGTTTCTCATCCCTCTTCAGTTATGGTCTGATTATAATGCACTGCGTGTTATCACTTAGGAACTGTATTTGGCTCCATTTCCGACACAACACCTGACAAATTTTAATTATAAGGTGAACAGGGATCTATAGAGGCATTTTATAACTCAGACAAATGAAAAAGAAGCCTAGTATTGAATTCCCTGTTGTTGGAGGACAAGTAAGGGTAAGGAAATGAATTCCTTAGTAAAGAGGCTCAGAAGATAACTCCCCTATTTCCAACCTTTAATAGCTTCTGAAATAGCAGGTTTGCTGTTGGAAAGAATATATTAAGAAACTGTTGCTCAGCATGGTAAAGACCATCTGGAAATTTATATTAAATATCTTTTATTAGGGACAAGAAAGGGTCTGATCACCTTTGGGTAAGCACCAAATTTATTACAGAAGAGTTTTGTACAGCCCAATTATAGTTTGTGGTCTTTGCCTGATGTTATCATCCATCTATCCATTTTCTAACCACTTCATGTAATTCTGGGTGGTGGGGGAGCTGGAGTCTATCCTGGCAAGCAGCAGGCACAAGGTGGGATACAGCCTGGACAGGACACCAGTCCATCGCAGGGCACACACAGACACAGATGCACATACTCACACCAGGGCCAGTTTTCCCAGAAGCCAATTACCCTATCAGTATGTCTTTTGACTGTGAGAGGAAACCAATAGCTACAGTAGTGGCAAAGCTGCCCCTCTATGGTGATATCAGTCTAATCTTTGCCTTCTTTCAGAATGGCTAACATTGGATTATCTCACAGTTTAGAGGAGGGAACTAGATTGCGAAGACACCAATCTTATCTTGGCTTTTTTGCATGTCTCTTGCATGTCTCTTGGAGGTGCAAGGTCTGCAAATACTATTGTTGCAATGCCAGGGCTATCTTGGAAATGGGTCACTGGCCCCACAGAACCTTGAGAAAGTGCTGCCATTGTTTTCATGGAACAAACATACACAATGATAGCTCATCAGAGGCTAAACAAAGACCATATAGTCTCTTTCATAACCAACCATGTCCGCCCAAGCGTTACCAATTACCTTCTGACGTGAGATCGTAAACTGCTTTATTAAAACCCTGCAGTCTTCTTGGGCTTCTATTTAATACAATTAAAGACGTCCTTTTCTTTTCATTCTTCCTGGGGCTGCTTAGCCATATAATTCAATCGCTATGCTAAGCGTATTCTGAACTGCTCAATAAGTATTTTTTGTCAGTCATCTAATGTACAATTGTATTAAAAAACAAAAAATGCTCAGTTCTGAGCTACTTGAGAATGGGTGTAATGTAAATGTTTAGAACAAAGACAGATGTTGTATCTTTATCACACAGCATGGCAAAGATTGTGTTGTAGATCATTAAAATCCATAGTTAATTTCTTTAATTCAATTCAATTCAAGGTGCTTTATTAGCATGACCGATGGGTTCAATCAGTGTTGCCAAAGCAAATAAAAATAATAAAATAAACATGGAACAAAACAAAAAATAAAAGTAAAATAAAATCTACAGACACTGTATTACAGACATTTAAAACAAAGACATATCATAAACTATTTACATATACTTACATATAAAGATACATTTACATATATATTTATCTCTCTCAATTTGTCCTGATTGTCATGTCTTTTTTAGGAATCTAACCTAGGACTGATCATAAACTGCTAAATTAGTTTATGAGGGCATCACACTGCTTTGTAATAAGTGACTAATTACCTAATGTTTTGATGTTACATTTTTATTAAATGACAAAAGCTTTTCCGACTGAAATTACTGTTTCTTAGTGTATATTTTGTACACAGTTATTGAAGATGTTTTCATATCAGTGACACACTTTGAATGACTCTTCTGCAGCAGGGATATGTTACTATAAAATCCCAAAAGGGCTAAGTGTGGTCAGTAGCCCATGTGCCATGCTGTGTTCAGCTGAAGTGTGGTAAAGAGTAGGCACACTGAATTTACATCTTGCACAAACAGGCATTTTTAAGGCAACAGGCACAACATTGTTGAATTAGATAAGATAAGATCACTTTATTAGCTATATACAATTTCTTGCATTAGGAATTTGTCTTTTCGCATACCCCAACTTGCTCTCCATGAGACACACAGACAGGGAGAGAAGCTTGGAGTCAGAGCTCAGGGTCAGCCATTTATACGGCACCCTGGAGCAGCTGGGGTTAAGGGCCTTGCTCAGTGGAGAGTGAGGAACATGGGGGTGTTCAAAGGCATTGAGGTCCCAGTCAAGGCAGCAGGTAGCCTGGCCCTGTTCATCACCCGAGAGAACTATTACCTCAGAGATCTGTGGAGAGAAGGGAGGGAGGAAGCAGAAAATCTGTGGGAAATAGAGGGCATAGGACAGTATCTCAAGAAGCTGTGAAAAACATTATCATGTTAAAGTAAAGAATGGGATTTGCACAGGAACAAGGGAAATTATTGCTATGTAACTGTTACTGTGTCAAAACTTAATGAGATGTGATCATATGTACTGTTTTAAGTATGTATATTAATGAAAAGCTTTATTTTGTGATTCCATGTATTTTTTTGTGAAAAGAAAATAAAGTTTTAATCGAAATCAAAATCAGGGGCCCAACAGAGTAGGAGTCCTCTGCTGGCCTCGGGATTTGAACCGGCAACCTTCCAGCCACAGGCGCAGATCCTTAGATAACATTTAAATAACATTTGTGCACTGTTTATCTATTTACTGTACATTTTTGTGGGAAGGATTTTGTTTTCTCTCTGAAACATGCTAAATATGTGCTAACAGTTCAGTTGGTTAGCACATAGGTCATTGTAATACTCCCTTTCAATTCTTAAATTGATAAGCTGATTGCTTGTCAGTGGAACTCAATTTCTTTTTATATGCTGAAAACAGTGTAGGGAGGTTTAGTTATTACATGACTGACAGACATTGTTCTACTGGAGATACCTTTCACACCTACATTTACAATAGTGCAAAAGATGGCAAACAGATACCAGTCTACCAGTATTTGAACAAGGAAAGAATAGTCAATTGTGAAATTATGGACATGTACAGTATACAGTACATGCCTAAAAAAAACAGGCTGATTAAACAGTGTATGATGTACTGTATTTATGGTTGATAAAACTATGATGAAATGCATGGCTCACTCTAATGCAGATTTTGTGTTGGCAAAATTATATTAGGAACATTTAATAAAAGACAAGACATTCTACCAATGGACTATGCCTCATAATACATGATATCTACAGTACAATACATTTTATTAGAAGATTAAATCATTATGGGATTCCCAAACAGCCTTCAGGCTATAAAGGCTGTTTCTTAATAAGCATTAGTTTTCCAGCAAATAATTACTAATTTACTGCCACTATGGTTACAGGAATTAAATTATAAGATGACGTCTTTCTAGCTGTCTCCTGATGTTGGATTGAAGCTTGCTGTTTTGAACCCTCTGGCACTGAGAGCTTCCATTTAATAATGTTAAAGATGAAAGTGAAGTGTCTATTTTTATTAAAGCCTTGTTAATATACCGAATAAAAGCCAAGCTTGTTCTTGTAATTAGAACCAGACTGCTTTTGTAGAATTAACAAAGTTGCATTTGATTGGCCTCGCTTTCGGAGATTGGTACTATTCATGTTTGACTTGACAACTAGACTGGCTTTGTGGATTTTTAATGTTCTGCTGGTGACTGTTAGCCTTACAGAAAAAGAGAGATGTGAACTAAAAGACAGACCTGCTTTCCTGTTTTGACCATAAAACACCAACAGCTGTTCCTGGAATTCACAGGTTTGTGCATTTGTTAACATCTGTTTACCCAAATGTTAGCAGTTTGAGACCACTGGCTTCCACCACACCTCCTCCCTGCAGTTACTCCTCCCTGCAGAACTGTACTCTGTTCTCCTTCTGACAAAATCGGCAAATTACTGTGACAGCCAAGGTCCACTGTAATTCAGGGTTCCCTGTCAATTGCTTAGGCTGTACTCAGTGGGGTGTGGACATCAGTACAATATGTGGTCCATTACAAGACATGGCAGTGGAGTCTCTGAGCTTGGTGAGGCCGAGCAGTAGCTTGCTGCAGGCTTGAAAGAGCAGACTGTGGGAGAGTCTTAGGCTTAGCATTCCTGGGGCACCAGCACCAATCTTAGGCTTTATAAGCAATAGTGGCCCAAGGTACCATCTGACCTCTGAAGGAGATGTATAGACAACCCTGCTGTACAGGTAAAATACATGGTGCTGCAAAGGGAGAACAAAGTCGTCACAGCAATCAAAAGCATAAAAAAATTGACTGCATTGACTTCAGTAGAATACCAGGAGCTTCCTGCTGTAAGGTTTTTAAATTCGTATTCTGATTTATTATTTTCCACTTCCACAAGCATCTTGCTTATTTCATACTCTCTAGTATTGCACAGGCTAATGTGATTACAGTACTAATTGCATCATCTGAACTTATCGTCTAACCACTGTGAAAGGAAGATACATTTATTCTGGATATCATTTTTTAAATATGTGCATTCTTACATATACTGTATACAGTACTTATACTGGTTGATTACTGTATGTCAAGGAGAAAAGAATAAACAGACTCTGCCAAGATTTCCTCTCTCTGCCCTTCCATACTTTAACATTCTTTTCTTAGTGAAGATGTTTCATTAACTGATTTATGTGTCTGCCATAAAGAGTAAGCAGTTACAACCATGTATGTTCAAAGCACATTCAGTATCAGTGACTGAGCCTGCTCTGTTCTTCAGTGCAGTGCAGGTCCATAGTTGTCCTGGTTCAGAAGAAGATTTGTCAAATGGGACGAGAAGATTCTCTCCCAAAACACAAGACAGTCCCAGAAAACCAAAACGGTGTAAAAGAGCAGTAGATGAACACAAGTTAGCTGTTCTTATCTCTACGTACTGCCCAATACAAAGGCCACTAATGGTATCGGCTTTACTTGACAGGATTTTGCAAGTGCCTCATGTTTATTGTACTGACAGAACCAATCCTGTCTTTCTTAGTTTATATTCCTCGATGGTGCTGTCAGAAAATAAAAGTACCCAGAAAGGCAGTTGCATAGGTCATGTGCTGTTTTTGCATTGGTTTTCAGAGCATAAAACGGTTGTCAAATTAAATAGATAAAGTAAAAAAAAACAAAGCTGTAAGAGAGAAATTCTCAATGAAATGTGTTGCAGAAACCTGAGTTGTTTTGTTATTTTTATATTTCTTATTATATTCTCTTTGTGCTGTAGTACTTCAGGAAAACTTGAATTATCTACCAAATTGTTTTCAAGCAAAAGAAAGCAGAAGGAATTTTAGCTGTGAATATATGGAAAATGTCCTCGTCCCACAAGGATTGAGAAAGTTGATGAATCCAAACCCATACAAAACGTAGGCAACACCTGGGACCTGCTACTTAAATAGCTTGTTCTTTAATTGATTTCTATAGAACATGCAGTTTTGACATGTTCTCTCCAATATATTTAACATACTTTATTAGTTGTACTTTGACATACTATGTTATGTACTTGAACAGGACAGAAGTGGTCTAAATACAGCCCACAACTACAGCCCTGCTTTGCTTACCATTAAAGTTTGTAGGTGTCATTATTTAACAAAACAACCAGTAGGAAGGTGTGTAATTTGACTGCACCATTGTTTAGAGTAAAGGTCTACTGTCCCCAGGATCCCAGCTTTAACTGTAATCACTGGGGTGGAATCAAGAGACAGGGGAGGGTCTTTGGAACTAATTTAAAAAACCTGTAAGGTAGGACTAAGTCTGTGAATAATTCAGAATGCAATTAGAAGAGTGTGTATATATAAATACCCGCATTTTATTTGATAAGAGTTGCAGGTGTGATGAATCCTTTTGTAAGTTCTTTAAAGAAGTCCTGGACAGTCAGGAACACAGACAGAAGCATATTTGTATCAGCAGAAATCAGAGACTGCACTTAGGTCTGCATAACACCACTAAACATACCAGATGCTCCTGTTTTCACACTGAAAAATTCACGGATTAAAAGGTTTGTGTTTGCTGAAAACCACAGCAGTAAAAGTGTGTGCTTCAAAGATCACTAGAGGACAAGTCCTTAATTGATCCTCTTGCCTGTTTTTCTGGGTTTTTTTTACTGTAATGATCTCCTCATCAGTTTAGAGAGGAATATCATTTAGCAGTGCATAAAGTATATATATATAAAACCTTTTTGTGTCAAGGGAAGGACACCTCACTTCTTTTGCGCACTTTTATTTGCTAAATGAGGAATTTTGCAATGAGACATGAAGTAAAATGAAATGTGAAGTGCCTTGTTAGCTGGTCGTTAATTTAAGCGTATGTCATGCGCTTTACATGAAACATGTAGTGCTATTGTAATTTGCATGCATGATTAAAAATTATCCTCAAGATAGTGTTGCAATGCCGTGGAAAAGGTTTTTCCTGAATGCAATTCCTGTCTTTTGTTATGAGAGAGATTGTCTCTGTGTATGAATCATTGAGCAACAAATTTGTCTACTGTAGTTATAGTGTAGGTCCCTCTCAGAATACACATAGGAAATTAAGGACCCACGATAAGGAATTCAACTGCAGTTGAGGTAAAAATAACATTAATTCATATTAACTTAACTAAACAAGATTGACCTGATAATGAGAAAGTCTACTTTTTTACAACTACTGTAAAGTAGCACATGCAATTTGAACCACAAGGTCTTGCAAGCACTTAGAATAATTTACTGATGTTTAATGATAATATTTAATCTATTGGGATCACATTACTAATGAAGCTGGCCACCTCCTCTGTGGCAAGGTATGTCACAATGATGAAAGAAATTAATAAGATACTGAAACCTCATCCTTTCCTAATTCTAGTTTGCTAAAAATCAAATTACTGGTCAGGCATTAACATTGTGATAATATAATATTATTGTGTGTATTTAATGTAGATGTACATTTTATATAGTAAATACAATTGAAATGCATCTTAATAGGGAGATGTGTGATAGCTTAGATTTAAGTAAAAATTGGGACACTGTAAGGAAAGAATTGCATTTTTGTACTGGGGTCTGCATGATTGACATGGTAAAATCTTTCACAGTTGGTTTGAAAGGTTTCTGCCCAAGGCTAGTTAGTAAAAATGGATCAAATTATTAGTTGATATTGGAATAACTTTTAGCATGCTTGTGAACACAGTACAGAGAAATAGCCCTCTGTTTCTAAGATGCTGAGTTTAGTACTGTCAGGGTGATTTGCCCATTCAGACATGTATATTGCAATGCTTCTTCACATTATAAAGGAAATTCAACTCTTTCATAGCAGTTAAAATTCTGAAGTCAAAAAGAGATACAACATTACAGTCCCATGTTATTGTTCAGGGCAATTCACTCAAGCACAAATGCTTTATGAAGTGCCTTGCATGCTTAAGTAACCCAAGGCAGAGATTATGTTAAAAAATGCATGCCTTTTCACTTTACTTACCCGATCTTTTCCAGAAATGGCAAAATTTCCATTTCTTAAAAGTCATACTGACACAGCATGTCTCACATTGTTAGCAAAGCCCCCGAGGGTGGCTGGAGAAGTCTTGTTACAGGTTCATGGAGGGGTCAGGTATATGCAGCTAATATTTTGTTTTTCACACCCTCAGCAAAGCTGTCAAAACTGTTGTCACAGTCTGGTAAGTATAGATTGGTTAGTGCCTCCAGACATGCAGGTCATAATATTGCATGTGCAGCCTAAATATTTTGGCTGAGTTCTACATGTTGGCATGGCAAAGCTCAACCTGCTTACAGTTAATGATTTTGTGATGCCAAAAAATAAACAGAAATCAGCAACTCCTGGGCACTACTCTGATCCTTTATTGAACATCAGACATTGAGGTTGCACCTGGAATGTAATCCAGATCTAATTTTTAATGCACTTAAAGGTTTAAAGGTTCTCTTTAACATGTATATAGAGAGAGTATTCAAAAGTATTTCTAAAATGAATTGTTCAAATCTCTTAAGCAAAATTTTGCTCACTGCTTCTAGTCTGAAAATCATTTCTCTACCTACTTTCAAACAATTCTCTTTTGCACTCATGCCTTTAGAAGTTCCCAGCACACATTCGAGGGTGTTGTGTTTGCACCATCAGGAGTTGTTCAGCTGGGTTTCCCGAAGAACCAAGGGATGCACAATCAGACATCCAAACTTATTCCTTCTGAGCTAAACCAATGGCCTCTGTGTCTGTGCCTGACAGCTCTAGGGCCCTGACATAACATGCTGTGGTTCATGACTCTGGAATCCTGGGCTTAGAGCCGCACGGCTGGTTTGCATGTCTGGAGCGGCTGCACATCAGGCTAGGGTTCCTGTTGCGTGCATTCCCTGCCAGTGTCTCACGCTATTCTGGTCCCTAATTACACTTTGTGGTTACACTCAGCAGCACAGGAAGGTCCTCCTAAGCTAGGGAGGGGGACTGAAAACCCACTGTGCTGTTTGCTTCAAGATAAGTCAAATTCACTGCCTTTTACTCATGGCTGGCTTGGGCTCTTTGAATGCTAGGGGCCTTTTAAATTTTGACAGTCCAGGACTTTCCTCTTATCCTCGTCTTTCCAAAGAGGGTGACCCATTTTAGCATGCACTCACCCTGTGTAGTTTTGCTCAACGGAAACCTGTGTCTGTTTCCACACAATAAAATGCTTGATGGGTTCTGGCTTGTTATTTAATTTTGCATGATAACCCGTAGTTCGATATAACTGTCAAATTAACTCACTTTTGGGGATTTGTCATTATTTGCATCATAATTTGTCTTTAGTTAAATACTGTATATATAAACAGTACTTAATATATATTTATCTCCTTTTTCCTAAAGGATTTTCTCAACTTTTCTTAATTTGAAATTTTGGAACCGTCTATAAAATTGCTGTAATTGCAATTTTATCAACTGTATTTTGTAATATTTGTAATATGAGTGCCACTTTTGTCCACTCTGGTACGTCATGCCTTCCCTTACATTTACAAACTCTAATGGCTTTTAGTTTAGTTCTAGACGGTAGAACTAAAGTGTAGAGCACTTAGCATGAAGCAGACCAGAAGTCAGAGCTCATGGGGCAGTGTCAAATTGTCAGTCATTGGGCTAAAATGAGTGAGGAGTTTACAAAGCAGAAAGAGTTGGTTTGTCTCTCTCCTAGCTTCGGCTAGGTAATAAAAGTCTTCTGACAAAAGCCAGTTGTATTTAGTAAGTAACAGGAGACTAGCATTAGAGAATAGTGGCATTCTTTTAAAGCAATTAAAAGAGCCAGTTCACCATAAAATATGTCTATTATCCAATACCAGGAGGAGGACTGGGGGTGCCCTTCAGTTATACCACACAACATCTTCTAGACTCTAGAAGATAATACAGGGTAAATAACAGTGGCATCTCCTAGATATATCCAGAGGTTCTGTACTGGCTAGTAACTATTGCACCAGAGTAGAGAGTATTCTTAAGCACACTATCGGGTTACCAAATTATACATATTAAAGTTCAGGGAGTCAAAGTGTCTCCATTACAGGAGCTGAACCAAAAAGAAGAAAAAAGAGCATGTTTTATGTTTATTGTTCTTTCAAAGCTGAATTCAAAACTCCCCAGTCTGTTATTTACTTCTAAAAGATGGCATCATCACAAACAGAATTTTTTTTAATGTCCCCTCCCCCACCCACAACATTGGCCTTTGTCATTAGAATGTCCCGGAATGTATGTCTGAGCTAAATAAAAGTAGAGCAGTTTTGAGTTTTCGGATATGATCTTGAAGTTCAGTTTATGGTTTTGGAGGTGTTCTAGATGCATCTCTATAGCATGTCTTTGTTAAAGTAATAGAATAGAAGATCTGAGGTTCTGGTATATATTTTACCATCTTAAGATCAGTTGTGATGATGTTAATGGCAATGTAATGCCATTAATGTTGACAGTATTATTAGTGAAGGAGAGAAGGCGCCTGCCTGAATAACAGTGTGATACTCATTGTGTGCTGCAAGTAAGACTGAAGCACTAAGGTGGAGGCATGCATTTATATATAGATTTAGAAATTATTTTCATCCCCTGAATATGAGATTTTGTAAGCAAATGGAAGTATACAAAAAAAGTTGTGTCTACCAAGACAACTAATATGTTAGTAACTACCATACAGTGGATATAAAAAGTCTACACACCCTTATTGAAATTGCAGGTTTTAGTGATGTAAAGCCAGAAATCAAGTCAAATCATGTCAGACATTTTTCCATCTTTAATGTGACCTTGCAACCAACAAAATTCAAGAGAAAAACAAACAGATAATTATTAGGAAAAATAACTGAAATTAAAAAACCTACAACACCCTGGTTGCATAAGTGTGCACCCCCCCAACTAATACTTTGTGGAAGCACCTTTTGTATTTATTACAGCAGTAATTCTTTGTGAATAAGTCTCTATCAACTTTGCACACCTGGACTTTGCAATTTTATCCCACTCTTCCTTGCAAAAAAGTTCAAGCTCCTTCATATTGCCAGGGGATCTCCTGTACACAGCCCTTTTTTAGGTCATTCCACATTTTCTATGGGATTGAGGTCTGGGCTCTGACTGGGCCATTCCAAGACTTTGATCTTTCTTTTCTGAAGCCATTCCTTGGTTGAGTTGGATGTGTGCTTTGGGTTGTTATCATGTTGGAAGGTGAAATTCCTCTTCATCTTCAGCTTTCAGACAGAGGCCAGCAGGTTTTGTGCCAAAATATCTTGATATTTGGAGCTAGTCATAATCCCATCTATCTTGACTAGAGCCCCTGTCCCAGCTGAAGAGAAGCAGATGCTTCCACCACCATACTTCACAGTAGGTATGGTGTTCTTTTGATGATGAGCTGTTTTGTCTTTGCACCAAACATATCTTCTAGAATTAAGGCCAAAAAGGTCACCCTTTGTATCATCAGACCATCAGACATTTTCCCACATGTTTTAGGGTAATTTAATGTATTTTTTTTTGCAAAATTTAGATGGGTTTGATGTTCTTTTTTGTGAGAAATGGCTTCCGTCTTGCCACTCTACCCCATAGCCCAGACGTGTGCAGAATATGGGAGATTGTTGTCACACGCAAGGAGAAAAACAGATATCTGCCAGAAATTCCTGCAGCTCCTTTAATGTTGCTCCAGGCCTCTGTTAGCCTCCCTAATAAGTTTTCTCCTTGTCCTGTCATCAGCTTTGGAGGGTTGTCCTGATCTTGTCAATGTCCCCGTGGTGCCACATTTTCTCCACATATTGATGATAGTCTTCACAGTGCTAAATGGTACATCAAATGCCTTTGATATTCTTTTATACCCATCTCCTGATTGGTACCTTTCAACAATAAGATCCCGTAGATGTTTTGTCAGCTCCTTGCAGACCATGGCTATTCCAGTAGGATGCAACCATGAAAGTTTCAAGGAAATCCTACAGGAACAGCTGATTTTTATTTGGGGTTAATCAAAATCACTTTCATTGATGGCAGGTGTATGCTACTTACCTTTGGACATGATTTTGAATGTGATTAGTTAACTCTGGACAAAGCTAAAGCCCCCATAATAAAAGAGTGTGCACACTTATGCAACCAGGGTGTTGTAGGTTTTTTAATTTCAATTATTTTTCCTAATAATTATCTATTTGTTTTTCTCTTGAATTTTGTTGGTTGCAAGGTCACATTAAAGATGGAAAAATGTCTGGCATGATTTATCTTTATTTCTGACATCACTAAAACCTGCAATTTCAATAATGGTGTGTAGACTTTTTATAGCCACTGTATATTCAAAGCCCCTTACGAATCTGTCCCGAAGATCTTTAAAAGTCCTCTCTGGTATTTTATAATAGTAGATGTCAATTTTCCCCTTAAAGTTCATTTTTTTGGCATTTTTGTAGTGTATTGATACTTTCAGCATAGTAGCCATGAGACAGAATGCATAATTACCAAAATAAAATATGTATATGTATCAGGTAATTGATGTTTTATTGCAAAATGGATGGTACTGTAATCAATCTATCATGATTGATTCATACGCTACTTATTCTGTGACACAGAAAGGAGTAAAATAAAAGCATTTTTTTTGCATTTATGTAAGGTCTTTTGTATCCTGCCGTGATCACTTGAGGAGAAAGAGAAAAAATATCTATTGTCTTTTTAAAGCACTAACCTTTTTTGGTAAAGACAGCTTTTTCTGAGAAAGTGCCACAGTAAGTGGAGGGTTTCTAAATGGCTGTTTAATTTAAAAGCACATTTCAGCCTGTCCTACTCTGCATCTCGCTCTTGAATCTGCTAGAGCCTTACTGCTCAGAACTACACAGTTCACTCTGTGAACTCAGATGAACCTCCCTGCCAAACAGCTCACTGTAAACCATATGGGAGACAATTAGAAAAAACATCAAATAAAACAACTTCAAAACTGTGTACAAACGTTCCAACAAAATAGGAGAAATTACCCATGATTCTGTTTGCCATCAATGCTAATTAGGTATATTAGGTGTACATTTTGCTTAATATAGTATATTTTTTCCAGTCTGGTATAATCTTTTTCAGATTACCTGGCATGTCTTGAAACATACACCGTAATATAGTAAAATAGATTTGGGGTAGATGATGTGCGCCATTTGTCATTTTTCTGGATAGTCTGTGCAAATTTTTTGTTGCTTGTGTTAGATTAATATGCCTTTCCTTTGGGTTAATTGCTCATAGCTCTGCTGTGCCCCATTTTAAGGGAGAAAAACTAATGGGCAGGGAAGGGTGACCCTCCAGGGGAATAATGGTGTCCTTTAGTCTGCGTCACAGAAAGGTCGGAGGTTAATGCTGCTAATGAATTTACTGCCTACTGAAATCACAGCTGAATGTCTTTATGTCAGTGTCCTTAAAAAAACCTAAGTTCCCATACCAATGCAGGTGGTCAGTGCAGTATAGCACATCACTGTGAGAGCAGGACCTTACTTGTAGAAAATGCATGGTGAAAAACGATTAAGAAGATCCATACGATAACAACTGAAAATATACAGGGTATATTCAGAGTACGGCTACAGGGTATCGCCAACCAGTAATCTCCCTCATCATGTCCTCTCTGCATTTAAAGATCACATTTAAACAGCAGTAGATGGTTTATAAAAGCACCCAGACTGACGTAATGTACCAAAATGCAGCCTCTGTACAATGGACAGCTCAGCTCAACTGTATAGCTTAAAGGGAGATCTTAAGGGAAGATATTTAGTCAAGGGATTCCCAGGGATTCCCAGCTTGGGATGCTTAAGGGTAGAAGCAAACTGTACTAACCTGTTTGGTTTGCCAAAGACGCTGGAGTTAGGGTCCTTGTTCTGTTGAAATGTTGTCTTGGGCTCTGATTTTCTGCAGCATAGAGAAGTGTTTCATACTTACAGTAATCCTTACATCTGCAATACCTGACGTCCTTTTGCCCCAGTTATATTTTTTTCAGTTTGCTTGATGTTGAGCAAAGTCTGAAATGGTTCATCAGCAAACATTTATGTTTTTCCATTACCATCTCCTTTTATGCTACTGGCCACATGTACAATTTTTAATCTTTGTTTTCTTTCTCCTTGTCTTTATTTTAATTTTTTTTTACTTATTGAGTGTTAGGGAATTTGTCATTGTGTGTGTGATTATTGTCATTTTTCTTAGAAAAATGAAAAAGGCAATATTCTAGCAAGGTAATGTTTCTAGAGTGTGCATGGTGAGGGGATATGCTAACCATGCTTTAAAAAGCAATCAAGAAGTCTTTTGCTATGAAACAGGGGCTGCTTAATGGAAAAATGACTGGTTAAACTGTATTGGAAAACCCAGTCATGGACAGAGGAGAACGTGAAACAAAGGTGTAGTTTTCCATTAGGACTCTGCTGCAGTTGATTCCATCTCATTTTCCAGATTGAGCAGCCTTTTTCCAGACTGACTGATGGTGTACCTGACTGATGAAGATTGGAAAAAAGACCTCGATATGTTAAGACTGAATGGACAGGATAATGAATCTCGAACATGAGGTTTAAACAGCTCTGCAGCCTTTAATGTTATCTGGGAGCCTCCAGTTTGTTATCCCAGCTAACGGACATGACACATGGTCATTCTAATGAGAGCTCAGGTTAATAACCTTTCTGAGGCACTTGCATTTTGTGTCGACCAGACATGACCTTGGGGTATACCTAGAAAGCCACTCTGTGATAATTGTGACCTTTGACTTACAAGGTAATCATGCTCTGACAGTGTTATCTTCTCTCCTTAACAGTGAAAACAAATTAGCAGCCCACAAATCAGTGGGCTAGAGGAGTGCAGGAGAAGCTGCAAAATGAATCTTAAAGGCTTTCATAACCTTGCCACTTTCTCTTGGAGGTTGGCAGTTAAGTGTGACCAGAAAGGAATATATAAAGACAGCTACTTCTGATAAATGCTGCATCAGCCTACCATTATGACACACAGCAGCACTGCAGTGCACACAAGGCTCAGGCAATAGAGACATGTGTGCTGGCCCTCTTGAGTAATTTGTCATAGTCAAACCATCTACTCTTAGTAATTTTTTTACCTGTGCTTCTTCTCGTGATCAACCAGAAGAAACTACTGCTATATACAGCACTTTGTTACAGTTTATGTTCAGTATAAATTTAGGTGGAATTAACACAAATTGTCAGGTAGTACAGTACATAGCAAAGTAGCTTTGTCCTTCTCAGAACTCAATGCCAGTGTTCCTATTTTTCAGAATATTCTTTTCCTACATCTTCAATTTTATTAACCCCTTGTCTGAGACACTTCTCAGTGTTTGATTTTTAGAAAAAATTACTTAAGGAGTTTCATCACATTTTTTTCCCCACAGCAGAAATTAAGAAGTTGGAGCCTATGACTATTCCATTTCCAAAGTCCACTTTCATGAGTGACAGCATAACATTCCATACTCTTCAATGCTGTGCACTTGGTATGCCTAAGAGAGTTGGTTTAAGAGTGTCAGGAAACCAATTGGTAGAATAGGAGGATCCTTATGCATAACCATGAATCCCACAGAATGCAGAGTAGCACAGGACAATCCAAAAACATAATCCAGGGGCTTGGTCAATTAGGGAGGTAATGAGCCCAGTTACCAAGGAAATCCAAAAGACAATCCAAAAACAAAATCCAAAAGGCAGGAGCAAGGATTCAGTACCAGGAGAGCAATCAAAAGGCTTAAAACCACACACAAGAGAATTCTACAGGAGGCTTCTCAATAGTGAGCATGGGAGGGTGTGTGAGGGAACTTTAAATACTGAAGGGAAAGGGACGTGGTTTGATAATTGGTCCGGAGTGAGAATTTGTGGAATCTGGTGCATGTGGGAATGTGATGGTGTTCAATTAGGAATGAGATTGTGAACAGTGGGTTTGGGAATGCAACGGCATTTGCGAGGGAGAGTGCGGGCTGTGACAAAGAGTTGACAAGCCTGGAGAAACATTGTCTGCCTCCTTTCATCAAGGAAAAAACAAAATCAGGACTCTAATCTTTTTTTTTTACTGATATATTTTCCTTTTCCATAAACCTTTTTTCCAGAATTCTGCCATTCACTTTGATATTCACTGAGATTACTATTTACTTGTCTGTCTGTGTGTTTATTGGTTGGTTGGTCTGACTGCTTGAGTATTGCTGAGAATGAATTTGCCACAATGTGTTATCCGAGTAAGCAAAAAAGAAAATAAGAATATTAAAATATAATTGTAATATGTTCAGACATATAATATAAGGTGAATATAATTATATAAAATATAATTTATATGACATTTAAATTAATAAATTATGATAACGTAATTTTAATAAGCCTTTTTTAACTCTTTACACATACAGTATAGGATGAATATATAAGTCCATTTCCTCAGCTATCTCTCCACATGCTTTATTACAGCTTTTGGGCTGTCTACGGCTTCTTTTAATCGTTATTGTGCTGATCTGTAGTGATTGCTTGATGCCGCAGGGCAGTTATATATTACACCCAGAAAAGAGTAAAGACAACAAAATGAAAATGAATGATTTTTTGGATGAGGCCTGAACAGGCAAAAAATCTACACTTTAATGTATCTTTCAGGCTGAGCACGGGGAATAAAATGAAAGATCAGTTTTTCATCATCAGAGGAGACGCCACTGTTACTCTGCGATTGCCTGAGGGGGTCAGAGGTCAGGCGTGCTTTGATGTGTCTGTCTCAGGGGTCAGACTAGCTCAGCTCAGACTAGAGGGCAGATTTTCTGCTGTAGTGAAAGCCCTGTTTACACCCGGTTGATAAAGCAATCCGTAATTCCACTGGAAACATGAGAAGGCTAAAGGTGTCATTGAAGGTTTGGTTAATTGGAATACCTGAAAAAACCCTTCCTTCGTTGGTCCAAATTCAAATTAATAAATTTAAATTGTGTTCTGTCAATGAGATTGCTGTACCCTGAAAAAGATATTACAAACAATACATCTTCTAGGGAAAACTATTTTTTTTTTCCTACAGACCATCTTAAGGGATTGCTAGATGCTGTGAAGGCCTCTGCATAGAATTTTGTGCAAACTGAGCCATGCCAGATTAATTGTTTAATGGCATTATTGATCATGTTCACATGCTAAACAGTCTGTTTTACAAATCAAGGTATCTGCTTGTATAATTAATCACCATTAACACATGGTAACTGTAGGAAAAAAAAAACATTTACAAGACTAAAAACTAAAATTAACAGTATTTCTGTGTAAATCAGAACATAGAGCTTCATGGCATAAGGATGTAATGTGTTTCAAAACCTGTCTAAAAATAGGTGGAAGGGTCACAGCAGTGAAATGTATTTGATGGTAAGATTTTGACCATACTGTATGTGTCCTAGCATAAAGCCTTCTGTGACACTCCGGATGTAAAGGGTGACTAAACTGCCTTGGCAGTTTCTCTGTGCCATTTAATAGGATTTAATGAGTCACTATATTGAGAGAAATACACGGCTTTCTTCCTCTGTCAGTAAAGTGAGAGTTAGAACTGAACAGGTTTTATTTTTATATTGGCTTATTTTATTTTAATTGTCATTATTAAGATCATCATGTATTGAGGGAGAGTAAGTTGTAGCATCACTGCCTGTGTCAGTTTCTTAAACGTTTCTGCTGAAGCTGGTTTTCTCCTTTCGTTTTGATCTGGATTGCTCTGGTTTGAGCCACAATTGTGCGGGTTTAATCGAATCAAGCCACATATCCTGGTAATGAAAAAGCACTTAAATGTTTGCAGTGTCCGTGAAGCCAGCCCAGGGATTTACATTATTGACCCTGTATCTCTATTGTGAGCTTGTGCGTGTGTTTGATTGGAGGGATTACTATGGCTATTATGGAGAAAATGGCTCTGTCCATCAAACTGCTAAAGCTCACATATCAGCTAGAACACGAGCTGGGGAGATTTGCCAGGTTAAATGTCGGAGTGCACCCCGGGTTTGCTTCAGAAATCTTCCACAGGAAAACTGGATTTTGTAAATCCATGAGATCTTAAAGGTACAGCTTAAATCCCGGATGCTTTCAACTTCTTTCCAGTACAGCAATGTGGCTCAGCTGGTGCATAAAGTGAATCTTTTTTTCTGGACCAGTGTCAGTTAAGATGGGACTTTGCATGAATATAGAATAACATAAGAAAGCTGTTAAAAGGTTGTTGGTTTGGTTTGACAAGGAAAAACAATTTATCAAAATAATGAGATATGTCTTCTTTAAAAATGCAAAAGACTGTAGTGTTCTTCAAAAGAGAGTTGGAGGGTGGCAGGAAGGGGGTTCATGCAATGGAAGCTATGAATTAAATGTTTCAAAGTCATAGAGTAAATGAGCAAGCACATACAATTCTTAGTGACTAGTATTTGTTATCTTGTCATTACACCTTAAGTGGGAAGTGAAGTGAAGCAAAGCAAGGAATAGGAGGAGGAGGATTACCAGGGTTACAGTGAAACTAAGCAAGCCACTTCATTGACATGACTTCCATTTGTAAGAGACAACAGGAAACTGCAGCCCCTTTGGAAAATGCAAAAGCAAAAAATTGCTTTTGTTGCAAGACGAACTTTAATCAACAGCCCTGACCGACAACCCCTGACAAACTGCATCAGCTGGGCGCTGTGCCCTGCACTGGTCTAATCAGCCGCCAGCACACCAGATTGCTGCAGAAAATGGAACCACTAGCGCACATCAGCTCAGCCCTCTTAACAAAGGTCTGTGTTGATCTAGCGTGTAGGTAAGTGTTCATTTGTTGTGCAGAAGTGCAAGACAAAAAAAAAGACATTGAGCAGTGAGCCCGGAAAAGTCAATTTCAAAATCAATTTGTATACCTCTCCAGTTCTGAACTAAGGCCTCAGTAAGTCAGAATTGCCCTAGAAAAAGACCCACGTCACATTGCTAAGGGGCCATTTGGAGTCTCAGCTATTGTTCGGGAAACAGTACCAGACATCAATTATGTAGCAAGAGAGATCACCTAGAAGGTTAGGGGTGAAGGTCACTCTGCGTTAAGTATAAATCGTGGGCTGAGTAACAGTGTCCCTTTCCTTTTCCCTATAAATAATGGTGTTATTGTTGAGGAAATTGTGCAGTGTGTCCAAGTGATAAGCCTAATATAGTTATAGCAGTGGTTTAATGGCAGCATGTGGAAAACCTTTATCCTTTATCTATGTCACAGGTAGTGCTCCTTTTTTAATAATTAATAGTGGTGCTGAACCATTTTTCATCCCACTACATTGTTCATCCTTTCCTTTTCCTTTCTTTCCATGAGTATGGTCATCTCTTACACTGCTGTGCTAAAGCCATTTTGTATCTTTCTACACACATTTCTGGGGTGATCTTCTAGTAAAGTTTTATCCATTCTACTTTAAGCTGACATTCCTGATAGATCTGTGTTTTGTAGTACAAAGCCTTTAGGGATATGTAGAGAGACACAAATGATGTTAATTATGAAGAACACCTGACAATGCATCAATAAGATTTGATTGGTCAATGTGATGGATTAGCTGCTGCAATTCTGATTGGCTGCCCATGCATGGTTTAGTTTTTGTAATTGAGTTTATGGAGATAAGTGTGATTCTTTAAGTGTGAATTAAAGATTGCTAAATAATGAACGTGTTTTTTCTCTTTCATACTAACCTGTATTAATAATTGTCAAAGTTTTTATGCCATTAGAAAATACAAGTGGAGGCTTTGAGTAGTTTGTTGATGCACAGCCATTTGGAAAGCAGAATATACAGTATATTTATCTCCCTTATCACAAGTAACCTATGTTCTATTGGAATGTGTCATTAATTCCAGGCTGAGTTTTCAAGGTGATAGGGCATTCTCTGTGCACTCAGACTCTGAATTCTCTGCCTAGGTTTAGCAGAGACTTAGGATGTGTTGGGAATTTTAAATAATTTAACTTTAAAATAATATTTTTCTTTTGCTTGCTCTTCTGATTTATTTTATTGTAGTTAGTTAAAATTAATATAGACATTTAAAATTGTGGGTTGTATTTGTCTTCTTTGCTTTCCTGTTTTAATCGTCACATTATTCCTTAGTCGTGTTAATCGATTGTGAAAGACATACAGTAATGTACACAGCATATGAAGGTGTTTGGATCTGTCTGTTGAATTACATAGAAGAGTTTTATTATGTGTTTATATGTGCTCCATTAAGAGGTTTGTTTAGTGTACAGAAGCATTCGATGGCTTTTTCACTGAGACATGGTTCTTTAAGTTTTGTATAATGTAAAGACAGAAAAAAAAGTAAAAAAAGTAAAACTTCTATATATATAAAAACTGTATTATTTAGTTTTTATATCATGTACAGTAGCTCATACTCAGGAATAGTTTACTAATCAAAGAATTGTTGCTATTTAAACTGGTATATTCCCTAAATAAGATGTCTCTGGAAATGGTACATTGTTTAAGATTACTTCAGTTAAACATGATGAAACATCAATGCAGTGCATAAAGGTATTGTAAAGCTATTTTAAAATCATATAACAAATTATATATAAAAAACATACACTAGCGGTTTTTCAGTCCTGAGAAAGGCATCTAATACTATATTTTCTGTTTGTTTAGAAAAATGACATAACAATATATCTGCCCTCAATGTAATAACAATTTGTGGCCTTTCCTGGCCACAATAATTAGAGATCATTGAAACAGGTGGGTTAAACATTAAAGGCAAGCCATCACTGAAGTCACACAGTACTTCAATTGTTACTGTGAATTTTGTGTGTGAGAATTTAGAGGGCTTCTTTTTTCATAGCATTTTGAATATTGCTTTTCATGTGGCTTCACATAAGCTTTTCGCTTTGCATATCTTAGCAAATAATGGACTTGCTTTAACTCTTAACTCTATCTCGATGTGACATGCAAAGGATAGGAATACTGTAGCCTTACTGACTACTCAGGATGCAGGCATGCAGAGAGACAAAAGGACAAAGCATTCACTTTTGCTCTTGAAGGCAGTATTGATAGTGCAACATATCCACAAAGGTGGTTAAGGTGGTGCACATGTGGAATGGGACATAAAAGTCTGGGACTACTTTTTCAAGGACATTTGGTTGTCTTTCCAAAACAGTGATTTGCCTTTCGTGGAACATGCACTTCAATAGTTTAACAGGGGTGAGAGATGGCCCTCTCTTTCTGGCTTCTGCTGGAAGAAGCCAAAAGACATAATGATAGCCTGGTCAGAAATTTCCATTGTTTTGGATTCGTTTTTTCTTCTCTGCCTTTTCTTCCTTCCTTGAAATGCTAAGTTCCCAGACCTTGCTATTTCTAGTTCAAAGCAAAGTTTACTGCTTCTAAGCCTTTTCCAAAAATACTGACCGCTAATCACACTCTGGAGAGTGACTCAGCCAGGCTGACACACTCCCAGGGTACCCTGCTGTGACTCTGCTCTTCCAGCCTCCAGCAGCATGGCAAATGCCAATTCAAAACACTCTTTCAAACTGCCATGCCTCTTGGAGAGGGTGAAAGGTTTTGCATGCCAATTGTGGGTGATGGTAGTCCCTACAACCTTTTTATTAAGACTTGTTTCATGCTGTCTGTAAACAGCCCCACTGTGCACCTGCCTTCAATATATTCCTCTTAGAAGGCCTATGACAGACTCACACACCAACTATTTACCTCTGTGCTGGCTGAAGTTCAAACCTGGCTCAGGTTACAAGTGAAAGGAGCTGGGTGGTGATGTCAGCTCACAAAAGCAGCTCACAGCTGGTTAGGTTGGCTTGTCACAGTTAATTTAAGTAGAGTCTGGTTCAAGATTGAGGTTGGGGCTAGAGGAGGAGGTCCACCAGTATCTTAAGTGGGTGTCTGTCGAGAATGTCAAGGGGTGTATGAGTTAGGACATGGCACTAGGGAGGAGACTTGTAAGTGCTCTTGGTCCCAGGAATTTGGAGATACTGTACAAGCTCCATTTCATGCTGCATCCAATAATGTGGACCTGATTTCATGCCAAAGGTAATTTTTAGACCTTAGTCTCTGAGAAAAATAATTAATCCTTCTCTTTAGTGTGCTTTCTTCTCTAGAAGTCTGAGTCCTACATTAAATAAGCAGCCCATTCTCCATAAAACTGTTATAGTCAATAGTGACACGACATGGATTATTGTGTGCCAAGATTTACACAGCCAGAGAGGACTGAAATAATTATGTGCTTCTTATAAAAGACTCACTGCACCCAATGACACTTGTCCTCACAATAGCACTTCTAAAGCAAAACTCTGTTATGGTAGGGTTCAGCTTACCATCATGAAAACAAAGCTAACTGAAAGAAACTACTAAATTATTATTAAGCCTTAATTGCCATTGTGATTTTTGATCTATTGCTGCAGCAGTAGCATTTCAAACAAATTCATTTTAAGTTGTATTCTTGGTAAGAATGGGAGTTTTATTCTTGGTGGGAATTTAATATTCTTTTATATATTAAAAAAAGCATTTTCTTCTTCATAGTGGTTTAGAAACAGCTCTTCAAAGAAAGCAGCAGCTGTGTCTTCATGTCCACTCTCTTTCGTTAAACATAATTCTGAACTGACTTCTGCTGTCAGGGGTCAGTTTGCAGAAGGTTGGAGCTAAACTCAGACACAGTCCCTGGGTCTACACAGCCTTTAGGAGCTGAGGAGCAGAGAAGCATTGTCCTATTGACACCCATTTACAACACAGAACATGTGTCTCAGAGACTCATACCCCAAAACAAAGGTGAAAAGGGAACTTTTCTTATCAGCTAAGCTCTGTCTCCACACCAGCATTTTGACTGGACCCATGCTTGGACTACTTGAGTTTCTGAGCTCTCAAATAAAAGGAATGGAGCAAAAAAGAAAGATATTTCAAGGGACAAAAAATGATTCCTTCATTCAGAAAGAAAAAACAGCCAAGTACAAGAGCAACAGAAATGTTTTTTTTCAGTATCCTAAAATATGCAAAACTATTGTGTCTGTTTGTAGGAGGTGAAATAATACCTGTTGTGAAAAATGAATATTATGGATGGGATTCAATGTAATGAAGTGAGCAGTGTAGCAGGCAGATGTTTCTTTGTGAGAGTTACTTTCAGATGTGCAAAAACACCCCATCAGACATTGGATCTGTCCTTTGTTTAGTTTTCTTTTATATTAATGAGACCTGAGAAAGTTCTCTTGAGCTTTTTTCTTGTTCAAAGGAGACAAATCTCTCAGCGCTGACCCCAGCTCTGTGAGGAAGGCTTGGTTTTGGCAGGCAGATTTGTATTACATCACTAGTGGTGCACAACATGAATATGGAAAGCAAAAGCACTACATAAGGCCAGTGCACTAAACATCCCCCTGTCTCTCCTGCTAAACCAGGGACATACAGTCTGACCATCGGATTAGAACAGGAAATTGGGAGTCAACTCCTAAGACCTTATTTGCTCAATTGCAACCCCCTGTGAGTTTCCTCTCTCCCAACAGGAGACTGTGTTGGCTTTTGATGACAATGCACAATTTCCAAAAGCCAGATGCACCAGGCAGGGGGTCCCTGCACAGGACAGAAGGCAGAATAATTTCCACCGGGTAGCAACTGCTTTAAAAGATGTCACAGTGCATAACCAAAGACGGAGCATATTTAGTAAGAAAAAAGACTGCAAATTTTATGCTCCATTTTACGATTCACAAAGCCCAGGGGATAAGATTTTTTCATTTGTGGACAGTGTTCTCCATGAATAAACAATACCAAAAGATGTATAAACAGTTTACAACATTTGGAGATTATGATAAAGAAAAAACTTAATAAAATATGTTTCTGAAGAATATGAAGAACAGTAAAGACACGAGTGGGTAAATAATTGCTTGTTTTGGCCACCACTTATCAGTATACTGCATAGAGGAAAGGCAATATCCTGACTTGATTTTCTGTATTAAACATTTAGAACAGGGGATCAAGCCTCCATTGTGTGGTCAAACCTTCAGTATCACTTTTGCTTTTATATAGACAAATGGTTTATGTTTTGATGAAGTATACTAAATTTAAGACAGAGCAAATTCAAAATTTACATACAATTACTATGTCTTGTGTCCCACGTTAAAGAAAAGCAGAAAAGATGAGTCCTTCCTTCTGTGTCTTTATGCTGAAATCAGGCAGTCACCTGACAGAGGCAGCAGTGCCAGGCCGGACTCTTCATATTACATTTCACTGCCTGTCCCAGCCCTGACTGCAGATTAATCTCACAGCTCATTTACCAGCGGTGCTCACAGAGAGGAAGAGAAAGGCCAGGCGTGCAACATGAAAGGCTCTTCCTGGGTCCAGCGAGAGAGGGCACAGAACAGGCCCTAACAGGGAGAGGATTCAAGGCCATGGGGTCACTGGACAGCTGAGCTATTTTGGATTGTTTCCCCTATTGGAAAAAAATGAACTGGATACATTTCCATTTTTGAAAGAAAATATTTTTTTAGAAAACGTAATGTTACACAAATGTTGTATGGTGGTATTTAGAGAATACTCTGAGTAGGGAAAGACTAAATTAATGCTATATTAAATTTGGGAAGCCTTGATTATCTGACACTACACTAAGCATAGAAAAACAAAGCATCAGGCAGGGCCAGATGAGGATGCTCCTGCAGAAGGCTGTTATTTATACTATGGTATGCAAGTGTTGTGAAAAAAACTGAACAATTCCACTGTTTTTAGGTCTGCTCATGTCACTTAAAGGGGAAGTCCCAATTTCTCAGACTGGGTATTAAATCTCTGTAACAAAATTTATTAATTCACAGTATCACAAAATTTTACAAATTTCAAGTTAAGTACAAAATCTTTGTGAACATTGTGAAACTACCATATGGTTGCCATGTTGTCACTGGCAGACCAAAAACCACTGGTCTCGCCACAGACGAAAGCAAGAGTTTGCACAAATTATGCTGTAAAAGCTGCCCTTTTTGCTCACTAGATGCTGTAAGCGAATGGGAAACATGGTCCTCTAACAAAGTTAAAATAAACTAGTGCATTTAAAACTAAAATGAAGCTACTAAGTACATGTTAATGTGTACAACCTCCAATTTACATGACAAAAGAGACAAGGTTTCAATGTGTGCGTAGCGCCATATTGCTGTCATTTGCTACAATTCAGAACGAGGCTACAAAACTTTGGGTGATAGGGCCCATTGTTTTTAGATACTTTATCTAAGTTTGGCAAAGTGTTGCCATCTGAACAGCTGATTTGAATTATTGCTATTGATTTGAATTCAAGATATCGACTCTGAGACAGTTTTGCCTACAAATACTACTTACTTGTTAACTCGGCATGCAGATCATGTTTGAACATTTCTGGGGTGAAATGTCTGCTGCACATCCTGTGCTTATTTGATTGTACATGATGCTGAATCTTGTCAGGAACTTGTCAATGGTACCAACATCAGTGCCCATGTTTATTAACCATCTCAGTTAGTTCAATATCCCTTGGAAAAGGAAACAGTTTGACTTTCTACTGATATGATCCTCTGTTTTGTGTGCAACCACTATGTTCTGAACAGCCAAAAACTCAACATTTAGGTATCACTTGAAATACATATGTGAGTTCAAAAAGACAAAAAGGGATTAACCCCATAATGTACAAATAGCACTCTAGTTCCTCTTTAAACTGGGCTCTATATATTACAATGGGTTACTAGTAACAGAGATATGTCTATGACTATGTCAAAACAAAAGAAATGTCATTGTTTTATACTAACAAAAAAAGTAAAGCTTTCAGTTTGGAGCACTGGCCAGTGCAGATTTGACTGAATCCTGGAAAAACTGAAGCAAGTCTAGCCTTAAGAGTAATAAGCAACTCATTTTATCAAATGGTTGAAGTCCACAAGGCAATCTGCAATGTAACAAAAAATGAAGAAGGTGCTCCAAGACTACAGATAGTGGAGGTACAGTGATACAGCAGGCCCTAGTTGCTGGTATCAGCAGTGAACCTGTCCTTCAACCATGCCAGTGATCCTTAGTCAAAATATCCTCCTATTTCTCTCTTAAGTCAGACATGCATTTTACTTTTTAACTGTAAGCATTCTATTATAAGAGTATACAACTGATATAATCAGCCCGATTACAGGAAAGTCCTCTGAGACCCTTACGCCCTAAGATGCTAAGACTCAAAGGCACAGAAGTAAAGTAACCAACTGGTTCTGAATACTGTATCAATATCAATTTGGGTATAAAGCGGGAATGGTGACTGCAGTTTCTTAACAAAACGGTTAAAGAGAAAAGGCAAGCTGAGAACTAGGGACTGGATTGTCCAGCCCAGGCTGTCAGACTGTATCCATCATGTAAACCTTAACAGCATCAGTATATGTATATGTACAGTATACTGACTAATCAATTAACAGAAACAATGTGACCTACCCTCACATGTTTTACTGTATTACATTTCCAATTTCCATGTTACTCGGGCAAGCTTCTTACCATGATTGAACAAGCCTCACAATGTTTTAATAATAATTATAAATAAATAATCATTAATGGGCTGTGTAGAGATGCAGCTCTGTTTGACATGCCCACACTTGAGTGACTCATCTCTTCTGGCAGCTGGGACAGCATATCAGCTTCTTTATAAAGCCAGATTAATTTAAAGAGATCTGGCTTTATTAATCCAATCAGGGCTGCCTAAATCTGGAGGCTATAGCACCAAATCTCCTCTAACCACTCCCGAAAGCTCTCTCTCTATTTGTCTCTCAATCCGCTTCTAGAACTCAGCCTTCTGTATTTTCTCCCTGTACTGCTTTTCTTTTCTGCCTCAGACAAACCTCCCCATCTCTCTCACTCTCTTACTCAAATTCAAATTTGCTTGGTTTCTAGTGATGAAAAAGAGACACTCCTGTATTCCCAACACACTTACGTATAATAAAAAACATATGAAAATATAATTTCTCTCTATGTATATTATATATGCATTTACAGTATGTACTGTAACTGTGTCATGGCATCAATGTGGCATGTGCAGCCAAGATTCAATCTGCTATCTTTCAGACATCTCTGAGCCCTTAGAAGCTGCAGAGCACACAACTGAGTGAACAAAAGACAAATCAGATTTGCAACATCTTTCAAGCTCCAGAGGGCTACATCACTGTTACAGGCTCAAATTGAATGAAGTCTTGGAATAAAGGTTTATTCCATGCTGAAAAGAGAAGAAAAAAACACCTGGAGAAGGCTCCACAGGCGAAACGTTGTTTCTTTTCTTGTCTTTGCAGCCTACACATGCTATACAGTATATCATTCAGGTTTTTAAAAGGTCCACACTATTCATTTTGTACTTTGTTCAAATGTCATACTTGTCTGTGAGATTAGATGGTGTCAAGGATTATATCTAGATATATAGATTATATCTATATACTGTATCAGATATATGTGGTAGAAAACATGTTCACCTCTTAGCCAGGATTGCGCAACAGGTCAGGTTTTCAATTTTTTGTTTCCAGAATCCATTACTTGCAAAAAATATATACAGCTAAATCCTCCGCAGTACAGCCTTTGCTGGAAAAAAAAGAAAGTGACAGTGATGATATGTTTCTGTTGAATTATAAAATGTAAACAGCATGTTAGTTTGGCCTTGCTAATTAATTCTCATAGACAGTATATACAGAATTTATCTGTAAATCTGTAAATGTGCGAGCAGGCAAGGGGTAGCTTCCAGGAGGGTAGGGGTAGTTGTGTGAGACAGACAAGTTTATTAAGATGTGCTCTTATCCATTATTAAATAACTGCTCCATTTGAATCCCTATTGAGTAAACCCATTCTGTGATTTGTTAGGGTCCAAGTGTATTTTTCCCCTGGTGACTGTGGTATGGGTTGATGGAGGGCCTGCAGGGTAGGGAGCTGGTGTAGATAAGTCTGCAGGGCCAGCGCTTCCTTGGCTAATTGCCTGGAGGAATCCTCTAACAAACCCCCTGGAGACAGGAGGCCTGGAAACGGCTTCCCCTGCCCGCGCTGTGCTCCAGCTTCCTCTTGGTCCTGCTTCATCAACCAGCTCACCTCCCAGAGGTGGCAGGCAGAGTCTTACAAAAAGATCATGTAGGAAATCAAAAGACACTTGCACCTGTACCTCAATCTTGCCACTTCTCCACTTCTTACCAGGAGCCTCTACACTGCGTCCTTCACCCACACAGATTATTTTCCTCACCCAGCTTATTCTAGACAGGTATGATTCCATCAGATGACAGTCAACTGTGCACATTTAACTCCTGATCTTATCAGTCAAAAGAGATTTTACAACATGTACTTTGAAGGCTAGTTTTGAAAAAAGCCCCCCCTTAGACTGTTATAAGGGCATTATTGCCAGGTATGACAACAAAGCACTTTGGTAGAATGCCTTGATGTTAAGAGAAGAAGACAAATTTATTTTTGCTAGCACACTACTGTTTTTGTTTCCTCTGCTGCAAAGATAGGTTCCGTACAGTTTTAGTACTGAGGAGTTTTCTCAGTTGCCTTCTCAGTCCCTCCCCCAACTTAAGGGTGTTTTTCATGACCTCTGGGCATCTTGGGGTTCTCGAGTTTCATGCACTCTGCTGTGCATGCGTCTGCCTCATCACACACAAACTGGGCAAGGTAATTGACTTTTGAACCACCTTGAATAATTAAATATCCTCTAATGATCTAATGCTCAGTTAACAATGCAGAGATCAAATAGGTCAGTAGAATTGGTATCAGTTGTTACAGGCCCCGATGATGTAATAATTCATTACCTACTTGGCTGCAACCCACCAACACTGTTCGGCATTTTAAGCATGCCGGTTCTGTGACATTATCAGGACACTTCTGGAAATACTGCGAAACAAGAGCTTTTTTGAAAACTGGAATTATATAAGCAATCAGTTGAACATACATTGAACAATCAGAATTTTGATAATTTAAGTACAGTGTTATTGTTGTATCCTATAAGCTCCTAATTAGATTTTCTGGGCATTTTGTATTTAATTTTTTTTCTCTCCGCTTTTTATAATAATATTTAATTTGGTTGTATTTAAATCAAAATTAGGAGCAGAATGTAACAGTGGTTAAAGTTAAATTAACCATTGCATAGATATTTCCAGCAATTCTTTGAATGTATGTTTTTCTTTCTAGAGATCACAAGGAATCACACTCTGTTTTAATAGAGCTGAACTTGTTGTGCAGAAAAATTCTGGCATCCAAGCGGTGCCAGTCTGAGCACTGAACAATCAGTGTGAGACTTATCATGTGGCCTTGTGGAAGACCTGGAACCTTTGCCAGTTTCTAGGAAATGATAAAAACAACATTTTTAAAAAAACATCTTAACTACTTCAGTCCTGGAATCCACTATAATCAAAATATTATGGATTAGAATGCATTCAAGCCAATGTGACTCTCAAATTTAACAATAATTTGAATTCAAGCCTGTTAGTTTAGGTAAAAAAGGTTAAGAATACATGGAAGGAACTTCAAGTCTGTCACGGCTAAGGCTGGCATTAGACAAGAAAAGTTAACAGATTTGTTGCTTATTATTAGAGATTACAACAGCTTTCTTCTCGTTAGCAGGCCTTATATGAAATATATTTTTTTTAAATAGCAGGCTGGCCAGAAGAATGTTTAGATGCTAAATTAGTCAATGCACTTTTCCCTCAGTTCAGTCTGCATGCTTTAATTTCCCCCGCAGTTAAAAGGTCGAGGTGCCTGATTTGGAGATGGGCAGCCTGCACACTGTGCCCGTGGGACTCTTTGGCCATCCTGCTCTTTGCCTGTGGCTCCTCTGACTCACCGCCTCTGATAGGTCATCAGAGGATACACATCTGCGCAGATTAAACAAATTATAGCAACATGTGCCACCTTATATAACATCAGAATGGTTCTCATGTTTGAGACTGACCAGGAGTTTGGGTTCCTTTGGGGAATTCTGCTTGTGGAAGCTCAGATTAGAAATCAGTACAGGTGACTATGATAGGAAAGGTAGACTCTCTAACAGATTGCTGATTTCATCTCACAACCATTAACAAACAGGAAGGCTATTCCTTATTGCCACCTGGATGAATAACAGTCTTCATGTCCCTCTTGTTGGACTATAAATAAAAAGGCCATGTAGCATTCAACTTTCTAAAACACTGCCACAGAATATTGGTACAGTCATATTGGTTTTACTATGCATTCTTCATACTTTTAGTATGTATTTATTTTGTATTTGTATGGTAAAGAAATTATTGAACCAATGAAATATATGTCTATTATGTTTACCAGGAATGGGAAGGGACTTTGAAAAAGCAAGATTTTTTTAACTCTGGAAGAAGACCTAGGAGCCCAAACTGTGTCTGCTGTCTAGTGTTTCCAGCCAGTACAGTGGCCAGATTGTTCTCTGCAGGTTAGGTTACAGATCCACCGTGCTGAGACTTAAAACACACCGATACTCACCTGCCTTCTCAGAATGGAACACAAGGCACCAGGGCACCAGAGCAGGTACGGGGTTGTGCTCCGGGACTGGGATAGATCATTAAAAATCAAAGAATAAAGGTTTCTGGCTATAGTTAAAGTGTCTGTTTCACATGTTAATGTTTAGGGGTTTTGTTCATACATTTTAATTAAATATATGGTTGGTAGCGATTCTTTTTTTTTTGACAGGCCAATCAGAAATTGTATCGTTATGTTTGAGCAGCAACATTACTACCTAGTAGCCTCTTCTCTTCAGGCCTCAGAAATGAAGGAAGGCTGGACTGGTCAGTGGTCAGGGATGGGAAATGGTGGATGCAGAGTATGGTGACCAGGAACATTTGTGCTGTAGGAAATGCCATCCATCAAATGAAATGTTAAAACTTTGAAAACTGACACTTTAAAAAAATCAGGGGTGTTAACCCCAAAGTCTTGGCTAAATTGCAGTCTGGCCTACTTAATGTTCCACCTTAATTCAAATGCTAAAGCAATCACTTCTCTACTTCAATGGTGGATGAAGTGGGACCCTTCCTATATGCCGAGTGCTCTGAGATCCTTTGGGATGCAAAGTGCTATAAAAATGCAAGGAATACGTTTGTCTCTTGCAGCAGCAAGAAGCAAGAAGAAGAAAGATCATCTCCCATCATCCCCTTCTTTACCAGGACATGGTCTGTCTCATGTAGAATAAAGAATGACTGCCAATGGCAATTATGTTTTTGTCAGCAATTCTGCATACTTTTGTAACCAGGTACAATAAGTTCTTTGACATTGCACACACAGCTCCTCATGTGAGATCACTTGACAAATGTTTGAACAGGATCTGCCTGTTTTAGGGAATCCCTGTTGATTCACCTGTCTCCACAAACTGCCTCAATAGCAGAGCACGGGTGCTGAATGCCTCCTGTCAACAGGTCTCTCCAGCCGTTGTTTGGCTAAACACTGGTTCCTAGGCATCTGCACAGCCGTATGTGCTTTATCTGTGTTGCATTTATTCAGACAATCAAATGAGTGCCATTATGGTTGCAGCTCTAGGTACCTGCCCTGCAGGTCCTGTGGCACAAAGATCAACCTGATAGCAGAAACTGCCAGTTGAAAGCAATCAATCTATATTTGCATACTTAAGGTTCGTTAGCTGAGGGATAAAAGATGCGGTGTATTTGTCAGTTCTGAGGTTTACCACATAATTTGTTTTTTTCAGCATATAAACTGTAGTTTCAAGGCCTTTTGATTGTTTTGTTTCTAGTGCACAGTAGTCTGGTACAAATTGCATAACTGTGCGTAAACTTTTCTGAATCTTCTTATGTTTTCTTCAAAGCTTGATTTTTAGAAAAAAAGTGCCAGAATAGCTTAAGACAGTTAGATCACACTGTCCATCAGGATTCTTGATATGTTCATGACCAAAAGTAACCAATCCCAACCACATTTATTATTAAGATTATCTATCACATACAGTTTAATCATATTGCCATCACAGGTAGAGTCCATCAGTACAGAATAGTACAGCACTGACATCCACCCTAGGATCTAGTGTCTTACACTTGGGATATCGGAATCACACTGCATCACTTATATCTCCCTAAATGCAGTTATTCAGAAAGACAATGATGTTTTAATCAGATCTTCCAGACACTCCTCATGGGATATCATTGAGCTTTCCAATAGATTATTATTTTTATTTCAATGTTTTCAGTCTCTTGATAATAATGGCTCTATTATGTATTTTCCTCAGGACTAGATAACAAGGCATGATGTCAGAGCTTGGCTTTTCTGGCATCATGTGACTCATGCCCCTGCCTTCAGACCTCTCCGTGCTCACTGGTAAAACTAGGAATGACAACAGAGGCTAGAGTGGGGGGCCCATTCTCTTTTAACCCACACACAAGTCAAGTTTAGCTGTATGCATCATGATTTTAAGAGCAATGAATCTCTGAAAATCACAGCTAAAGAGATAAATTGAAAGGCTGTAATCAGAGATTTTACTGGGAATGGGTAGGGACTTGGAATAGAACCTTAGAAATTTTAATATTATCTTTGAAAAACACAGTGTTTTGTACCATTTTTAGGAGAAAGTCCTATAATGTCAAAATGAAATACCTTGACATAGCCATAATAAGTGACACAGTCATCGCTGTATCCAGTGAAATGACATGGAGGAAAACCTGGTTCTCCCATTGTGTTTGGTATTTATTTAAATGTACATTTACTGAATCCGTGCGTTAAATATTTGTCCTGAGACATTCAAAAGAAGTCCTGCACTGTCCTTTGCAAGAGAATCCCTGATTTCTTGAAATGTTATTATTTGGGTTGCTAGTACACTATCTTCTTATCTCAGTTGTGTACAGTATTTCTCTGCAGATATAAGAAAAGCTGGAATATAGATTATGCCTTTTCATTTAATAAAACAGGGTAAACCTACAGTACCCTGTTACATTATGAATAACAACATCTAGATAGCAGAATCGCTGCATTGTTTTACTGTGCTTTCTACATGTCTGGGCCATTGGTGTACATATCATCCTTTTGAATAAGTCCTGCAATGAAACAGAGTAATACTGTGCTTGTACTGTGCTCAGTATTGTACTGTACCATACACACATGTGAGAGATGGTACTGTATTCTCTGTGTTGTTATTTGAGACAAGCTGCATACATATTATCTGTGTTAAGGATGGTCAATTTAACAAAGCAAAGTCCCCAACAAATACTGCTTACCTGAAACACAAATCATTTCTTTCCAGGAGTCCAAGCATTTGTTATAAAGCATTTTACCAAATGTATTTCTGAATTCAGAAGATTAAAGATAATGCTTAAAAGAAATGAACTGGAAATGTGAAAATGTATATTCCATATTTCACAACCCTTTGTCAGCATATTGATTATAAAAAGTTGCTTTGGAATGAATACAGTGAATAATAATATATTTACAAAATGATGTGAGAACTGTGCCCTGTGGAGCAGAAACCCCTGACTTGCATACTAATGAGACCTTGATCCTTACATGACAATGGACAACAAGAAGAAGGCACCAAATAAGCTCAATACAGCCATGACATATATAAAACCTTGAAAGAATGGAATAACGTGGTTCAAAGCTGCATGAAGTGTATATTACCCATGGTTCCATTTTTGTATTTGGCCAATATCCATTATTGCTTGTTGTACAGTTATCATGATACACAGTGTCTTGGATAGGCCAACTAATTTTGTAAACCCCATGGACTGTCCACCACTAGGCTTTCACTCCACTAGGGGGAAACCTTACTCTCTTACTCCTTTATTGACTCTTTGGAAACTGAGTTTGCACAAAAATGTAAACTCCTAGAAGTGTTGAATACCAAGCAATATGCAGTTTCAGAACTTCATTTCCTCCACAGAGCTGCACTTGTGATGTGTAGGCAGCAATGTATCTGCACAGGGTTTTATTTGTTGTTATCAGCCAATACAATTCATTGTGTGTATGACTGTAGGTAGGATACATATACAGAATGCAACACTTTTTTGGTTAATTTAATGACACTGGAAGTATTTACATATAATAAAGATAAAGTGCTGCATGTATAGTGTGTGTGCTTGGAATCCTAGATTTGAACTGCCATCTCAGGGACTTCCAAGCACCAGACCCACATAGTCCAGACAAACAAACAAACTAAAGCCCTCTGCCAAAAGGTCAGCTCTTTGCCTTGGGTTTGAGGACTCTTGAGAGACCTAGGGAGTGATGACATCTAAACAGGCTCATCTCATGCTATGAGACACAAGTGCATTTAGATTTGAGACCATTTTCAAATGGTTTTTAAACTAAAAGAAGTCATTCGCTCGCATATACTATTGAAGCTGTAAAATCCTGAGGTGGGAAATAGCAAATGTAGTGAATATTAAAGTATGTATAATTTCTGACTTTTCATTCTAAGCTTGGAGTTACTGGAATGTGATCAAAAACATTCCATTGCCTGTGGAGTTCTCGCGTATACAAGCCAAATACAGGCTTTTCAGTTTTGTCTTTATTTCTGTTTATCACTGGGAATTACAAAAGGAACTTTACTTAATGAACAGTGTTGCTGTTATCAAAGTTCTTGATACTCATCAGAGAGGGTCTTTGTCATTTTTCGTAATGATAAACAGATGTGACGCCCGCCCAGCTTTCACAGTCGATACATCTGTAAATTAAATCCCTCTGTGTGAATGTATAACAACATAGAGGGCTTGAGTTAAGAGGATTTTACTGTTTTTCCTCCTTTTTTCCCCAATACCTATACTCATAGTTGCAAACTCATTTGCATCCCATACAAATGATGCAGGGAAACATGCAAATTAAGATAATAAACTTGTCAAACAAGAGATTGTCTCGTAGATTAAGAAGAGAGAGAGTGTGTGTATGTGTGCGCACGCCTGTGTTGGAGGAGGATGCTTTGAATTGTAAAATAAGTTTCTCCACATATCCTGGCTGGAGCGTGAGAAAACTAATGAAGTTGGAAAAATGTCATGTGACATGTAACAACTCATCATTCCAGCCACAGATCTGAGCACTGGCAAAATTCTGAGCAATAAAATTAGGTCTCATGGAGACCAGCTTCCTTTACTGCTGCAGTGTTTCAATGTTTTCTTTCTCTTTTAAAAGAGAAAAAAAAAATCCATCTGAGTTTGTCAAAAGAAATTGCATGTAGCAGAAATACAAACTATAGATATGAGATAGAAAACACTGAACTTGTAGAAGCTGGACAGTATATGAAAAATACTTGGTTTTCTATATTGATACACTATTTTCATTTTCTAGACAAAATGGAGACGCTAAGGAAGACATTTAGGACATATAGTTAAAAGTATAGAATTTAAATCAAAGGCTGTTCCGTTAAACCTTATTAAATTGGTAAAGTACTGATGCAAATATGGATAGATTATGCAAGTAGACTGGAAACCATTTCACGAAATGGAAATCTTCAGATTTTAAAATCCTAATCACTCATCTTCCAAATAATAATTATAATAATTGCTTACACTTATATAGTGCGTTTCTGGACACTACACTCAAAATGCTTTACAGTTAATGGGGACTCCCCTCCACCACCACCAATATGCAGCCCCACCTGGATGATGCAACGGCAGCCATAGTACGCCAGAACGCTCACCACACACCAGCTATCACTGGGGAGGAGAACAGAGTGATGAAGCCAATTCATAGATGGGGATTATTAGGAGGCCATGATTGGTAAAGACCAATGGGAAATTTGGCCAGGATGCCAGGGTAACACCTATTCTTTTTGAGAATTCTTTTTTTTTTAGATTTTTAATGACGACTGAAAGCCAGGCCCTTGGTTTTACATCTCATCCGAAAGACGGCACCTTTTCTTTTTTACAGTATAGCGACCCTATCACTATAGTGCAGCATTAGAACCCACACAGACCGCAGGGTGAGTGCCTCCTACTGATTCCACTAACACCTCTTCCAGCAGCAACCTTAGTTTTTCCCAGGAGGTCTTCCATCCAGGTACTGGCCTGGCTCACACCTGCTGAGCTTCAGTGGGCTGCCAGTTGGGAGCTGCAGGATGATATAGCTGCGGGCTAGTTAAATAGACCAAGTTCTTCTTTTTTTCAGAAAAGCATTTCATTTCTATGCAGAAATGGTAGTAAACTATCCTGTTTCACCAAATGCAGAGGAGACTACCATCCAGACTACCATCCAAATTCAGGGGGTAAAATGACAAGTGTAGGCAGGGTCTGAACAGCAGGTACTCCTTGCAACAGCCCAGCCCCTTTGCAGCTGTTCAGCTTATCCCTTTCTCTTACCTTCCCACTCAATACACTAGTATGGAGCTGCAGCTTCCCATACTATACCAGCACCTTCCCAAACACACACTTGAGTCTTTAGACTATAGCCTCATACTGACTGAACCAGAGAGCTCAGGTGTTGAGAGCATGATAGAAGTAATAAGTTTAACTGTTTGTATAAATTAATTTCATAACAACGGGAAAGAGTTGATTTAGCAAAGGCTGCTCATCCATTATTAACAGTGGGATATATAGCTCTCAGCGTAAATTTACGCCTAAAGATAGAGTTTACGCCTAAAGGTGAGCCACCAAGCAGGGCCACTTACATTGTCTTTGCAGTATTGTTGGAGAGGAATGAGTGAGACGGTGACATACTGAAATAGACTGTTCATTATTTGCTCGAGCCCAGCACTATTAAAATGACTAGCATTGGCATACAAACATACAGTAACTGACACAAAATATCAACCACAAAATAGAGTAGCTTTATGCAGGAGGTTAATATTTATGTGAAACTGGATAATTGTACTTAGTTGATCATTTTAATAAGGCAGGGCATTGTCTTTATTCTTGGTTTCTAGGTTTTCTGCTTTGCTAATGAACAGAATTTGCATCAAACATTAGATATCAAACACTGCTACATATGGGATAATATATACTGTACTGTAGTGATTTCCAGCACTGGTTCTGGAGCAATGCTGTCTGCTGTTTTATTCCTACATCAAGAGCCCTACATCTTCAGTGCTAATTGATGATTTAATGTATCTGCTTGCCTGTTTATACTTTTATTAGTTATTCAGTTAGTCCTGAGAGTCAGAAATACATGCTGTCTCTCTTTAAATTGCTTCCTGTTATTTTTCTGACTAAACAGCTCTTACTTTTTGAGCAATTGATGATGAGCAGACACAAGTGAGAATGAGATTGTATGGGACACTCCCACAATGAGCATTTTTTCTTTACAACAGCACATCTGAATGAGGGTAGTCCTGAAACTCAGAAACTGGTACAAGGTTGATCCAATTAAAAAATTACATTTGACCCTTTAGGAGATGAAAGCAAGTTGCAAATGTGCCCAAATAGAAAAGCTGCAATTATTTAGTCTGTGATCAAGAATTCAGCTGGAACAAAAACCTGAAGACATAGTGGTCCTCCTCAGGAATGGAAACCACTGCTGTAATCTGTACAGCATTGATCTGAACACAGGCTGGATTTCATTGATTAAAGCTTTTGTGATTTCCCATTCTACAGAGCCACCAGCCTCTTGCAATGCAGTGAGAGAAGGGTTAATCAAACCAGGCTTTGTCTTCAAATCCAATTGTACTGTTAATGAAAAATGCTTGAGATTGTTGGCAAGAGACAGGAAGAGATGCATGAACGGAGGCCAAGGAGAAGGAGAAAAGCATAGACAAGGAAAGAGTTTAAGAAGGACAAAAAATACAGAGAAATGAGATCAAAGGATGAAGAAAGGGAGAGGCTGGACAAGAAACAAGGTTATTAAAAAAAGAAAAGAGGATACGAAATAGAAATGGGAAAACAGACACAGAGAAAGAGAAGGAGAGAGAGGCTGTTGCTGGCTCATTACAGACTGTCACTGGAGTATTGCATCAGTCCAAGAGGGAAGCTCACGTTGCAGTGAAGGATGACATCACCCTGCTGGCTGAGCGGATAGGAGTAGTGCATGTCTGCTACCCCAGAGAGAAATAGGGAGCGAAAGAGAGGATGCTGGCTTCCTCAGCCCTCTTGCTGCTCATCTCATTGGCTGATGAATAGAGTTGGGGGGGGGTTAATATTCAGTCTCGAAGAGATATTAATACTTTGATGTTTTTAAAGGGGGGCAGTATCGGACAATATTAGAACTACAGACTGCTTTATTATACGTCAAAATGAGTTTACACACAGAGCCCTAACAGGATAGGTAGTGTTAAAATAGAGGCAAGACAAAACACTAGGCACACAATATAGTAGTCTTAAATGTAACTATATCCAAATCAATTAGTCTTGTACATCTTGGGAAACTACAGTATGTGTGGTCATATAAAAAGGCTGAAATTTATATTGCTGTTGTAGAGGTATTTTACAATGGTAAAATTAAGACAGTTATACCATTTGTGGGGGTGCATTTTCACATGACAGAACACTGTATCTTATCCAGACTATGATTTGTATCGATAATAAAGATATTACCATTCTTAAGGTGTTGATCACACTATTGGTGATTATCGAGGAAAGACTCCTTTTCAGTGCATGTTCCCAGTGTTAAGAATGCTAAATTAGATGGGCTGTCGGCTGTCTCAGCGTCATGCATCTAGGAATTCATCAGCTAACCTCTATATAATAAGAATTAGGGAAGAAATATTTTCTGAATTTCTGTAACTTTCTGTTACTTGTACCCACCTACAGTACAATCTCATTAAACAGTTTAATGCGCAATTTAATGGGAATGTTAAGTTTTCATATCACAAGAACTTGTACAATATGTAACACCTGCATGCTTGTATGACTTAATGCCGGCATCTGGGCAAATGAAATGCAGAGGCGTCTTTTACGAGCACAGACCTACCGTACACTGCAGTACTTTCACTACAAATTATCACGTGGTTTTCAAAAAGTGGTCTATTTTGAGGTTGCAGTAAAGGGAAACCGGGATTACATTGACATGCTACTGATGAACATGGCATGCAACAGGCAGAGCCTTGTGTAGACAAGTGCAAAACAGGACACAGGACGAGGGACAAAGATTTGACATGCAAACTCTGTGACAAGGCAGCATCTTTGCTTTTCTGAATTTGTGGTTACAGTGTTTCAGGAGTAGATTTAAAAGGAATTTTAGCACCATATGGGTTCTACAGTGTGGGAAATCTGGCCTCTCCAGATGTCCAGTCATGTGGTTGGGACACTGAGGCACATTCTGCAGGCCAGCAAGGCAGACTGGTTAGCTTATTCAGGCAGTTTCGTAATGTCATACTTATAAGGAGGACATATTTGTGTTGTTCTCCGCAAAACCTGAACTACAAAGATAGCCATTCTGCAGCAGATGCCACGATCCGCTTAGTCACAAATGTTGGGATCTGGAGGGCAGTGGAGAGGAGCAGAAAAAATGGTTCCCTAAGTGTTTAATATAGAAAATACTATTTTGCAAAAATGGTTTAAAAAATTAGCTAAATGTGATTTTGGGAAATCTTGTAATTGCTTCAAATTCTTATGAGTTAGTTTGTTTTGATTTTTGGCTTTACTTTTTAAATAGTAAGAAAAAACAGCTATGAAAAAGCGTGTTTTCTGGTTTTTAGAGAGTCTTTTGTTCTGTTTTAGTATTGTTCCTTAAGAGATGTATAACATATTTTGCTTAAACAGCAATGCCCGTTTGTCCTATAATAGAGTTTTCACATTATAAGGTTCAGCTCTGATAGAGTTGAGCCTCTGGAGCTGCCTCTCTGGTGTTACAGTTTAAATGTATTTTTCACTGCACTTATTTCAGTCACAGCCAAAATGCTAAAAGGCTGAAGGCCAGAGATAATCAGCCCATAAATAACTCATTTCAAAATATGTCATGCTGCAAATCGGCTGTCAACACGTAGGGCTTGACTGTGAACTGTACAACACATAGCAACAGGCTATGCTTGGTGTTGACTATCTTAAAATACGCAACAGCAAACTCGATATTGTATCTTTAAAACTTGGTCTCCTTCTCGCATTTTCTGTTATGCAGGCATCGGTTAGCTTGGTCTTGTAGCCAGGCAGACTAGAATCTCTTCATCAGTTAGTCATGCCTGCCCCTTGGGCATAAGCACAAATGCAGCACAATTTACATGTGGGAAAGTCTCTTAAACACAATGAACAGTGTGCATCTGAGATGTTAAAGTTGTGGCATTTACAAGGGCATCTCATAGACAGCCTTCAGTTGAATTCTGTATCAGTGAATGTTTTTGTTTTTACCAACCAGGAGGGGATGATGTAAAAATGAAACCCAACTATAAAAATCTGCAAATTCATGCAGATGTAATTGGCTCAATGTGCATTTTGTTCTGGCACAATTTATCTTGTTAAGCACTTTTCCTCTGCTATTCACTGTTCTCCTTGTTGAAAGATGTAAAAATAGTCTTTAGAGCAGACCTGAGTAATATAAGTGACTGGACACCTGTAGCAACAACTAATACCTACTATATTATTGATTAAATACGTCATATCCAGGTCCAGTATTGAAAATGTGTGAAGAATGGAGAAAACTTGTAATAACATTCCTTTCCTAATTATTGATGTTGGGTCACAACTGACAGTTTTTACAGTGTTTTGTAAATTATGACTGAGTATACAACGTCAATAGGGTCCAATAAGATTAATGGAGGCAGTTAGTCTCCCTGTACACAGCAAAAGGAAGATTCAAGATATACATGCACTTTTGAAATATTTTGAGAAAAATGCAACATACTGTAGTAAGCCATAGTTTACCTGTACAGTGTGCAGAACTGCAGGCTTCTTTTTTATTTCTTTTGTCTTCATTTTCTTTTAATTGCATCTATGTTGGATTAACATTTAACAGTCCTGGTCATTTACATAAAGAGTGTCCCATTAAACTCCTACATTGACACATTGGTCACTGCGAAGCATTCCTGTGATTGAAGTCTACAGTGTTTGGTCTTAAACATGTGTTCAACAAGGCTTGTGCAGTGGCAACAAAGGTGATGACCTCCAGACCTTGCCACAGCGGGCAGACCTAAAGACTGTCTTAACCTTGATCTGTGGTTAAACTGACCGGGAGACCTGTTACGTGGATACACAAAGCCTTGAGGTGAATCTTTTCCACCTTCTTTGGTGCTAAACTGTTGTTTGCAGCCCACAGAAGTCCTGTGAAACATGTGATACATGCATTTATGTCAGAATATGGTTGAAGTTTCCTGCTGAACCAACCACCCCATATTTTAATACTTGCATTTTTCAACATTTGCATGCACAGGCCCTGTCCCAATTTATAGGACCACACTGATTATTTTTTTCCTTAGCTTCTCTGGGTAATGCTCACATCCAATTAGTTCCTGGTCATTGTTATGGATCCATCTGTCTGTGGGGCACTGTGTTACAGCAAGTGGCAATTAACCAGGTTTGACAGAGGGTGCATGTGTGTTATGCACATGCCATCTGGGAGTCTTTCTCCATGTGGTATTTAAGCAGATTCATTCTTTGAAACCTATGGCTCATATGGACAAGGGGATGTTCCTATTCTGACAGGCAGGAAGGACAGCAGACTTGTAGCCCACCAGACAGCCATTGTTTTCTGAAGTAGGCCACCTTCAATCCACTCTAAATGAATGTGCTATTATCAGAAAACAAATGTTTATGTGTTTGCATATTTTACTGTAAATTATGCAGATTACAGGAAGAATATGCAACAGTGACAAAGGCTCTGAGAAACAGAAGTATCATTAATAAAAAGTAAATAAACATTACACAGCTACCCTATCTCAGATGATGTGATGATATAAGTATCGTCCTACCAAAAATAGTCAAGACTACCCCAATTTCCTACAGTAAATTCCACTTGTGGTGCAAATGATGTAGTCAGCCATCTGACTGGCTGTCTATGTTAGGCCCTGTAGCACATAAACATCAACAGACCCTGGTGTTTTTCATCCCCTGCATGCTGTGAATAGTGCTGTGATTTATGTTGCAATTGTTTTGTCTGTGACATCACAACTCATTTCCATACAGCTCTATTGCTCTGTTTCTTTTAAATTCAATTGAGAAAAATCTCATTTATGAGTGATGATCAAACTTGTAAGATGTAACAACAGCCAGTAATAGCTGTAGTAGTCTTTAATAGTAGTCATAAAATCTAATAATTTATTAAAGTTAACACTGAATTATTCATAGTGCGAACTTAAAAACTTAAAACGTACTACCGTGGGGCTATCTCCCAAATTTTGCAAGACTCATATTTATACTTATACTGTCATGAACGTCTTTTGAGAAGGTAACCTCTGTTTTGCCTTGTGCACTTAAAAGTTTGTGAGGATTTGGCAATTAAAAAGAAAACATTCACACGTGTAGCTGTACTAAGTCACTCAAAAAAATACAACGTCTTTAAAAATCACAGGCTCTATTTAATGACCACGAAGTACGAAGGAGAAAACAGCGGCCTGCTGTCACTGAACTCCCTTTTCCCTCAAACGGTTCGTTTCTCTTTGTCCCTCATAGTAACTGTTTCGGCCAATCACGTATTGGCTTCCGTTTTTCTAGCCTGTTGATTGGCCGTGAGGAAGGATACCATGTTCCATGCCATCTCTTCTCCCTGTTTCGCTCAAAAAATGGGAAGACAAAGACGCAAACTCCGACTTTGGCAACAGAGCTAAAGTAACAGGCCTCTCTGATTGGCTCGCAGTCCACAGCCTGCCTGCGTGCAGCACAGATCTCGCCCTGGCAAGCAATCAGCACCGGGACCTACCACTCTGTATCCTGGAGCCGAGGCGGGGGGGGGGGGGGAGGTAGAAGTGAATGATGTCACTCATTTTTTAAAATATGTACATGAATAAAAATCAGCTGTCATCTGCTGTAGGAGACGGACGCAGAGGTTGTTACTGATCGATGCAAAACGCGGCGTTTGAGAAAAGTCTTTCGCTCTGGCGTTCAGTGCGGCTGAGTATATAAATCTTTTATGTCGAGAGGATCCTGCCTCCCCCCGTGCCTCGTCTTTGGTGCGTGAAGTGGTTGAGCCGAGATGATGTGAAAGGTTGCTCGCCGGGCCCTGGAGCTCTTAAAATGAAGACTACAGCTGGGGATCAGGAGAGCGGAGTGGATGGTAGAGCTGGCTTCTACTTTCTGTTCTGTCTGACTGTTAATTTTTTGTATATGCCCAGACGAGAAAAACTTTAAAGCCTGGTGCTTTTGGAGACCCCCCTCCCAGACTCACACAGTCCAGTTACCACAGATAAACCCCCCTTTCCCCCCGAGAAAACTTTATTTATTCTGAAGCAGGTTTTCAGAGCTCGGAGACTGTTAAAGTTCAGCTAGCTGGTCGCATGTCGTATTAAATACTCAAGTATTTTGTACATTATTTTTTTTTGTTTGCCCTTCTCTCCTTCTGTACATCTACATTTTTTTTCTTTTGTTTAACTAATTTGAGAGATTGCGAGACAGTGAAATCAGACCATGTATAACACAGTTTGGAATGCAGAGAAAGAAGACAATGACTGGAGAGAAGTGATGATGCCGTATTCAACGGAATTAATCTTTTACATCGAAATGGATCAACCACCAGGTACGTTTTTTCGGCTGTTTTTTTGTAATCTGAAATCGCCGTGCAAGATCTTAATACAACTGATTTTCAGGAAGAAATGAAATAGCAGGAGCAACTGTCTGGTAGTGTTATAATGGCTGAAATGACATTTGTAAAAACACCATATGAGCAGGAAAGTGGCCTGCTACAATAAATTACTTTTTCGAGGGTATTTTTTAATTAAAAAATGTAGCGCCTAAATTGCGCGTCAGAGCTCCTGGGAAGAACCTGCCTACTCAAGCTATGCATAGTTAGTATAGACTTCTTACATTTGGAGGGAAGTCGGAGAAAAAAAACGAGAGCAGTATAATGTCAGTATGCCCTTTTCTCTCTAAAATCCTTTTCTGTAATTAAAACTGTATTATTAGTTGTCGCCATGGTCTTGATATTCTTTTGTCTTGCAAATTAGTGTCCTTGATTTCAGTTTTACCCTTTTATGTAGTTTTCTCTTCAGTTGCCTCCTGAAACCTTGTTTAAAATGATTAAACCAGGTTAATGTTTTCTTTTTTCACTTAGGAAAAAATGGGGGTGGAGGGGGTTCTGCATCTGTATTGTAGAGCATCCATTTTTAGAAACTCATTTTTTGTTACCAGTCGCTTTTAAAAAATGAAAGTGCACCTTTTGGGACAAAATACGACTGGATACACTTTATTGCGTTAGGGTTACGAAGAGTAATTGTGTATTTAACTCACGAACTGTAATTTCTAGGGTCTTCAAAGCAGCAGGTTTATAATTTCCGTGATGAGTTCGCATTTGTGGCTGAAAAAAGGATTACTTACAGAGCTGGTTAGTTTGAAAAAAAAACATTCTGATGTTATAGTCTGTTAAATTGCGATACAATTAGAATTGCATTACTGTGTGTGTGTGTGGTTATAGTAATGCATTGTTCCTTCTTTGTCGTTTTTGCACTCTGTAATGATGGAATAAAAGAGCGCGTACTGTATCTGTGAGTATTGTTTGCCTTCCCACAATCAGGTCACATTTTATTTGATCACCTGAATACCTAAACGACATTCAGCTGCATATCTGTGATGGTTGGGGGAGGGGATGGATTGATTTGAATTGAAATGTGTTACAAGGCAGTGAGCCGCTGAGTATGCTTTATGTTTGTAAAGACATAAATTACATTCTTAAAACGCCGTTCAATACCGTAGGACCGCTGCCATTGCGATTATTGGCACTGTAGCGTCGTTACTGTGTTAATTGCTTTTGAAAAGATGAGTGTCAAAGTTTTGTCCCTTTACCTTTCTTCCTGTTTAATTGGTGGTGCGGAGGCATGTATAGATGGAGGCGCTGTTGAATTGTGTTCCCACTCTTTAGCGCAGGCTTTGTTTTCTTTTTTACTCTCTATGTACTGTACCGGAGCTCTGGAATGGATTCTTGCCAAAGTGAAGGTCTTCACCCCTCTGCCCTCGTCTTTCCATCTTGGAATTCTTTTGCATGTTTATTTGAAATGTTTATATATCAAAATAAAGTTCTTAACGCCTTTATATTACAAACTACACAGATCTGTCAAGCCAACTCAGGCGTCTATCAGACGTGTCGTTTGCACTCTTCATATTTCACGCAAAAAAAGAAAATATCATGACAGTGCTGTATTTGTGAGACTCGTTTTTCTGGGGGGCACAAGAACGCAACGTCGATGAATTTCTGGGCGCTGAACTGTTGTAGTCTGGGATTCATTAAGTCTCGGTCGTGCTGCAGCTGAAGTGTAAATCCTACAGCGACTACATGCCGTAAATCATGAGTTGCTTTGTTACGCACCGTTATGCAGACCTGAACATTTCTAGAAGAATTTGATCGGTAAGATTTGATGCGAGAGATTCTGTTCCTCTAGTGTCGTAACTTTGCATCTTAAGAACTGAGGATGCTAATTGCTATTATCATATTTCTTCGGATTGCACATTACATTGAAATATTGCTGTAGTTTACCCAGAACCAAATGTTTCAAGAAATATATATTTGTGTAGTTGTTATATAGGTTTAGGTGCCACAGTCTATACAAATGGAATGAGATGCTTTTCTCATTTGTAAAAGAAGCTTCTAGAAATTCTGCTGTTGGCCATGGAAAGCCCTCTTTACCATATGTGAAGTACCATTGTGCATTCAAAATGCATGAAGAGGCCAGGCTTAACTTTTAATTTCTAACTTCGTTACAAGGTACAGTGAAATTCTGTAGGCAATACTTTCTAGGAAACAGGTCAAGAAAAGGGCTTTCCAGAGAAGGAAAGAAAAGTATGGACGGTGAAGTGTCTTTGCTCAAAATCTAAACTTTTTTCTTTTTGTCTCACCCAGCATGAGTTTGCAGAAACCGTCTATTGTGAGGTCTCGAAGATATTAAAACTCCCATCATCTGTTGCGGCATTGTCACTACTAAAGCGTCCTGGATCAAACTAAATTTACACATTTATTCTGATGCTAACTTTAAAGTAAAGTTGACATTATTTTATGCCACGGATTGCATTATAGTCCACATTTGCCTTTAATTTTGACTTTGTCCTTCTTGGAGACATTCATTTTGACCATTTGTTGAAATTTTGCAAATGCGTTTGTGCTGAACTCCAAAGATGAAAATTGAATTGATCTTTTGTGTTTGAGCAAGCCACGCATTAGTGTTTTGATGTTTGAGGAGCTTCTGCCTTTAGAGCAATGAGTTAAATGAGAAACCTCAAAATACGTGCCCTTTCCGATGCAAATCTATGAGCTGATACAGAGCTGGTTGCTTTATCTCACATTTCCGATGGGCAATTGGAGGGCTGAGTGGCTTTCAGGGGTTTTGTTGTATTTTTCCTTTCTTCCTTGTATTTGTCTCCAGGAATTCTGTGGCTTTCTAGAAAGGTTGAGGTTATAGCTCCTCTGCAGCAGGAGCGCGAGGGAGCGTGAGAGAAATGAGGTTCTGCAGATGTTCATTAGAATATTTATTGCAGTGAAATTGAAATCTGAAAGGGACTTGGCACCCGTTAGGAGTTCAAGGGATGGGTATGAGATAGGAATGGATAATCAGCCGGCCACTGCCACCGGCTCCTGTCCACTTCAAGCAGAGGTGCCCCGATACTCCAAAAAATTGGAAGAGCTGAGCCATGCAGTGGTTTCTTTGTTCTGCCATGCTGTAAGTGTCAGGGATTAGCACAGGTGTACTTGAGCCTCAGGGGAGACTTTCTCAGGATGAGTAATAAAATAGCTTACTATTTGTAGGTTCCTGAAGTGGATTGTGTGGGATTGGGTGGAGGTGTGACAACCTGGTAAAAAAAGGAAAAGGAGAGTGTGGGTGGGAAGGGCAACATTTTTTGCCCAAATATTTGCAATATTTGTTTTACTTTAATGTTCTGGGAATGAAATGCAAGTCAGTCCCAGACTAGGCAACATCTGAATTTTGCATAGGATTGTACAGGTACTTCACACATAGAAGGGAGATTCGATAGTACCGTTCACATTGTCTTATTCAATTCTGCAGGAACAAAGAACGAGGCTGGTGTAGTTTATATGAAGATGTTTTGTTTTCAGTCCCACAGTAAACTCTTGGATGACGTTAGCCTTTTGTTTTAAGCCCTACTGCCTGTACCCTGTCATTCTGCCTGGTGTTGTTAAACAAATTGGCGAAATGCAGAAATGTGTGCCTTTTGTTCTTAAAAATGTTTTGCGTAATTCTTCTTTGAAGAATGAGATACTCCTCAGCCTTGATTTTAGCTTGATACAGAGCTGTTTAACTTGGTCCTTGTTTCTTCTTAGTGGGGTTTTGTTTTATGAAATTTTGAAAGATCCTTTTCTTAGTCTGTACGTAGTTGTACACACAGGAGAGTTGGATCTTTTTTGCGGATACATGTAATCAACCACTTGTGTATGTCAGTCCTGTGAAGCTCGTGCACCAGTGTGAGATTGAGACCCTTTCTGGCCTTTCTTTTCATCATCCCCTCCTGTAGACGGTGTTAATCGTTTGTTCTGTTGAGCTCCACCTATTCGTCATAACCCCCCACCACCATGCACACACTTGATCATCTCCCCATCCTGTCTCTGCACGCAGTGTGCAGACCCCTTGCGCTTTCCTGCCATTGGTTGGATTTTTGTCTCCGTTCAGAGATTAGTTCTGCCAGAGCTGTCTGATTTTAGGTTCAGGGATTTTTTTTTTCCCCAGTCTACGAGGGAAGGGAGGAGAGAGGGCCGAGGTTACTGCCAGGCATTTTGCAGGCAGCCAGCAAGCAGAAGTGCAGGCGCTCTGGCCCAGCGCTTGCCCATGTGGAAAGCCAGGCAGGGATTGTAATGTATACCAGGCAGATCACCGAGGCCACACCTGACACTGGTAAGGAATGAGGGTGGAGTTTGCTTTCTCCTCTTCTGGGGCCGATCGTCGCATGTGCAACAGGAGCCCTGTTTCCTTATTGCTCCAACCAGAATCATGGTGGGTTTTAATACAGAATGCCAAGAATCACCTGTCTGTGCGTTTCTTGTCCTAGCCAGGTACAGTAATTCCTGGATGTCAGGCATTTCTCTGTAATGGAGTGAATTTGAATCATTTTACACTTGAATTGAGTGTTGAAAACGTAACTTTGCATTCTTTCCGAGTTCTAGTTTGACTGAAGAACATCCTGGTAGGGGAAATTGATTTTGATCATAGGCTGACTGCAGCTGAAGGGTTTTACATTAGGCGATGCTATTACTCGGCATGCTTTTGTTATAAATGTTATCATCTTCACCTGCAAGTGTAGGTTTATTTTTGATGACCTTCAATTGGAGTTTCCATTAACCGTGAAACAAAAACTCTTCATAGTGGAATTTAAAGAATGGAAGTGGGAGATGCAGTGGTTTCTACTGTGCATTTGGAGTTTTTTCTAAATGGAGCCTAAAAGGAGCCTGCATGCTTTACAGTACATTGTGGTTTAATGCAGCTTCATTCCACAATATTTAATTTTCTGTGGCCTCTAACATCTGTCTGCAGCAGAGTATGCTGAACCATTCATTAAGCAATGCCCTTATATCTCTGCTGCTATGGAATGAACCTTTTTTGTTGCTTCTTACCAGGGGAGATATCGTGCCTACTCATGAATTCTTTTCCTTAAGTCTATGCTTAGTGTGTGCTGTCCTTTTTTTTTTCCCAAGGCTAATTTGAGCGTAGTGATTTAATTTGTCATTGTATGTGCCATGGTTTTTTGTGCACTCTGGAATGGGGATGAGTGGCTCCCCTTTAAGATGTCTTTGAAAACTCAGCAGGTACTCCTATTTGCACTTGGCAAATGTATATGTATATTTATATTATGAATCTCTTAACTGAATTGTATAGAAATTTCTTTACGTCACTTGTGAAACATGCACATTTTACATCAGTTGTTCCTTAATTTACTTGCAATATTATAAGACGGGTTAAGTCCTTATGCCATCCTAGAAGATGAGAAATTCCAACAACTAATGGAAAATGCCATATATTTTCCGTTAATAGTCCTGCTGTCCTGTGCACGGTAGCAGTTGCCCTGGCCTGCAGCCGAACTGAAGTACCAGGTGACCAATTGTGTCGACAGCCCAGCCACAGCTGGAGCCCGACCGCTGGATGAGGATAGCTTCAGCATGTGCCATCTCAGCAGACTGTGAGAGCACGTCTTCACTGGGGTTCATGGAACATCTTGGTGCCTGTTGCTCTCTCTCCTCTGGTTGTCAGTTAGGGGATCACAAGGCTTTATTTTATTGAACATTATCGCACATTAAAATCATATTTGCTTTCCTGGCTGTTGAAGGATGCAGAGACTGGCAGCTCTCAAAACTGCCTTTTTACCCGTCTCCAATCCCGAGCAATTTTTTAGTAGATCTCTCTCTCTACTCGCTACTTTTCCTTTGACTTGTGGTCAGTTTCTCCTCAAGGCAGTCCAACATTGAAGGTGTGGTATTGCAGTGTTAAATGCGCAGATTAAAAATCTGAGAGGAAAAAGTGCTCTGTAAGATGTATTTAATTGTTTGGTTTTCACGATGGTTAGAAAAGACTTTCACAAAGTAAAACCCTACAAATTAGACCCGGGGCCATTGTTGTGGTGTGTTTGTATGACTTCTCTTCCTGCACTATTGTGTCATCCCATGGTGAGCAGAAATGATCTTTTAAAAGATTGCCCGTATGTTTGATGAATCAGTTTTCAGTTATGTTTGACTTAATAGAACTGCTGGTTTCAGTCTGAAGGCTTCATTTTCAATATGCAGTGCATGCAGAACTAAGGATTTTTCATGCATAGTTAAAATTTAACTAGATTTAGCAAAAAAAAAATCTATAGCAATAGTCATATTGAGTAAAATACAGCGTGGTGACAAAACCTGTATTGTAGCTTTTTCCCCTGCATGTCTTAGTTGTTCTGCACAGCTTTGAACAGTCCCCTGAAAGGAAGGTGCAATGTTTCAGCTGTCTAGGCACATGTTCTCTGCTGAATGAAAAGCACTCTTCGAGGTTTTAAAATAGTACCGCTGTAGGGGGAAGGGACGAAAAGGGAAATAAACGCAGAAAGAGCTGACATTAGGAAACTGTTGGAAAGGAATTCAAGGGTTTTTCTTTTTTTTTTCCAAGGTACTACTGCACCTGCCTTTGGCTTGTTTGAAATACGAATTATGGAGCTTTCCTGAGTCCTGAATGGTTCATTGTGGTTATATGAAATCCAGCACACACGTTTCCCTAAAGTGGCTGGATTTTTTTTTTACCTTGGTGCCAAAGATCGTGTGTGTTGAGACCTGAAAATCGTTCTTAGGTTTTAAAGATGTTAATGCGGTGCTGCATTAGTCAGCCTAATTTAAGACCAGTGCAGGTTTAATCAGGGGGCATTTACCTTCAATGCAGCATTGTAGAGGCTGCCTATACCACTTACCGTACATGGCCTTGAAGGAAAAGATGCTCACATTGCTCCAGTAGAGGTATTTACAGTAATCGGACATATGGGCTGATCCGCTCAGCTGTAGTTCATGCCCTTTTAAAACAAGTTTTTTTTTCGCCAAAACCAAGCCGAGTATCGATTGTACAGTGCTGTAGGGGATTTTAATGGCGGCACCCGCCGGCCCACACGTCTGCTCGGCTTCTGCAGTTTCCGTCATCAGCTGCTCGCTGAATGTGTCCTGGCAAGTCCTGACCTGCGTGGGGATTTCCTGGGCAGGTCAGGCAGACGGGATTCTGGAAGGCATTCTACAGAACATCTGTGGAATTTCCCACCAGCTGTCGTGATGTAAGTGTTCAGCATGCAGTCCAGTTTGTGGGGTTTGTACAACACGTATGTGGATCAGAATGGCATACGTGTTCAGTACTGAGCCTTTTCATTTTGCCTTTAAAGCTGCATTTATTCATATTTGATGAGGATGTTTGTGTAAAGTTTAGGTTTAAGAGCATCCGAACTCCCCGGCACTTGTTATAATCTGACATACTGTAAATTTACTAGTGACTGCTGTCATATAAAACTGCTACAATTATCTCTCATAATGCAGCTGCATTGGATACTTAGTTTCCCAGCACAGCAGCTTTGTAACTAAAATACAAAATAAACTGGTTATCAGTATTTTAACAGAAATAGAATTGCTATTAACTAGTTTACTCTACAGCAGGCCAATGGCAGTTTATCAATATTTTAACAAAATAGAATTGCTATTAAACTGCCATTGGCCTCCACTGCCTTGCTGTAGAGTTTCAGGGTAAAACTGTATACATGTTCTAGGTTGCAATATACCACTTGATGTGCACCACACTGGCCTTTAAACGTACACTTACAAAAACCATTCTCATCCAGCAAATGTTGATGCTAGCTTTATCTGTACGTTACCGAGTTTAAAGTCGATTTTCCACTGTTGAAGTTTCCAGGCTGGAATGATTTAAATGATCCAGTTTGCTAAAAGCACACACTGAATTGTGTACCCTATAATATGCCTAAGGATGTTCTGTGAGTGAGTCCAGACATGGTTCATCTCAAGTTTTGGTATTTATCGCAGTTACCAAGGACTTTGCATTGTGCATTGCTTTTCCATGGGTTACAGACGTTCTCCAGGGCCCTAAATTCCTTGGCTGCTGCAGAGTGAAATAGAAAATGCTAACCTGCAAAGCGTAGCTCTCTGTGGAAAAGCGAGCCCCGACATTGGCTGGTGTTATCCTAAGTGTGTCTAGGTCAGGGGCAGGTTAGTTTGGCTTGGCGAAGGAGGAGGCTTGTGGTTTCTGAGCTGAATACAGGAGCTACTGTCAGCTTGCAGAGTTTTTCCACAAAGCCGGCACCTGGACAAGCATCCTAAACACCCTCCTTAACTTTCTGGACTTTCTGAGCAGGGTGTAAGGTTGTGAAATAGTGCTATTGAAATCCTCATTCCTTTTGATTTCCATAAGTCCAGAAAGTGTGGCATGTGGCTTGAAATTTAACCTTTATTGTAATCTTAATATTTCAGATGTACCTCTCCCCCATTTGAATCGTTGGTGAGTAAGTAGGCAGTTATGTAATATTTTAGGGTACAATTTCCCTATTAGCAAATTTTCAAAACCCAGTCCCTATCTTCTAGAGGCCTTGTGAGCAAATATCTGCATCTATATGCTGTACTTCCCTGATCCGATGCTTTGTTCATTTAGATGAGAGTTTTCTTCTGGTTTTTTTGCCAGTTTAAATGGAAACAACCTGTTAAGCAGAGCGGGTCATCAGTTGGTGTGTGAATGTGCAAGTGATTGTTGCACTCTGTCGACTGATGTGACCCCTCCACAACACGCACAATACGTCACACCTACACTTAAAAAATTGTCCATTTGCCCCAGGTGTGTCATGGTGGTCTGTTTGAAATGTCAGCTTCAAGTGTAGAATACGTAAAATGACATTTTGCTCTATGTGGAACTTCCTGTATAATATAGAATTCTTAAGGGGTAAGGTTATATACACATTTTTCACATATTTGGACAAAATGTAATTTATTTTACTGTTCTATGTAAAATAAAATAAGTCAAAGTATAGAAACAATGCATTAACTATGCATGTAAAACCCCTGTTATAATGCCCTCTGGTCTCAGGCACATGGGGTTGTAGTGTGATTAACATACCATATTATGATGCAAAGGAACAAGTAATAGGTTTATTCCATGCTGAAAAAAAGAAGAAAGAGAACACAACGTTTCGGCTGTGGAGCCTTCTTCAGGTGTGTCAAGAAGCCTTCAAGAAGGCTCCACGGCCAAAACGTTGTGTTCTCTTTCTTCTTTTTTTCAGCATGGAATAAACCTATTACTTGTTCCTTTGCAGCCTACGCATGCTGACGCAGCTACCCACCTATATTATGATGCAGTTCTCTAGAGCCATGGGGTGAAGTCTTGATTTTCATTCTTCCCCAGTGGTTTCACCAGCCCCTCGTAGCCTGAGCGGGTCTTTGGAGTTTGTGCAGTATGGATTTAGTCTTCCACATGGTTCAAAGCTGAAGAGGATTGTCCTGTCTAGTGCAATGAGTCCAAGACTGCAGCCTTTTATTTCACTTTATTTTACCTTTTTTATCTTGAACACCTTCTTTTGAGTTTGACTCAACGAGGATTTTTTAGTTTAACTTAAGGGGTTTGTTAAAAAGCTTGTACATTATTTTAAATGTTATAAATTCCGGAGCCTTGGCCTGCCTCTTTCTGGGAACTCTCTGTGTCCTGTAATATAATTCCCACATTCTAGGAGTTGATGTGGGGAAACCTGCCAGGCCTCAGGTGTCTGTCATCCCTTGTGCTCTGCAGTGGTGTTACAAGCCCTTTCCTCATGTCCTGCTCTTGTCTTTCTACCAGCTCTTCCTCCCAAGCCGCCCAAACCGATGACTCCAGCCAACACCAATGGCATCAAGGATGCAACCAGTATGTCGCTGCAGGAGGCCGAATGGTACTGGGGAGATATCTCAAGGTATGGGAGAGGACCTGTCATTTGTTCCACTTCACGGTACATGACATACTATAATGTGGGCTGCTAAAGATCAAAAAGAAGTCAGGCATGTCAGAGAACTGAAAACCAGAGGCGCCTGGTTAATGTTATGGTATAGAAGTCCGTTACATGCGGTCGTCGTCTTACAGTTAACGCCTCCCGTCCGCCAGAGATTCTTGCAGATTGTCAAACCCACTCAAATGCCATGTAGTTCTTACGATGCAAGTCCAGTTGAGTTCTTTAACAATGTCAGTGAGTGAGTCAGGAGTGAACTTGAGTGGGATGATGAAAGTGAACCAGCTGACTGGAGTAGCAGTGCTAGTGTGATCCTTTAGAAATCTCCTCCCGCCCGGGTGTGTATTGTCTTCACAGATATATGAATTGATAGTGCTGTGGCTAGCTGTTTTCTGTAGTCTGTTAACCAGTGACCTTTTTTTAAGGAATCCATGTCTGGCAGCTGATTTAGATTAATGGAAGAGGGGGGAGAGGGCACCCCCCCCCCCCCCCCCCCCCCCCCCGAAGACTATTTTCTAGACAAGCGCATAAAACTCTCAGATTTAACAGATTAAAGCACTGCTTAGTGACTGGCTTTAGTCCTATTTGATGTAGACGTGGTATACAGTGAGTACAGCTAAGGCCAGCTAATGCTGACATATGTTAAAAGACTTGGGGGGGGAATGTCCAGCACCAAGTAAAAAGCTAATAGTGGTGAATCTGTGGTCTGGGGTTGTGACCCCTGTGTGAGGGTTTATAAAGTTCTCGTCGAACACAAGCCCAGGTTGAAGCGTTCATAATCTCGCAGCCTTTTTTTCTGGGCTCAGAAGCGTCTGTCTGAGAGTGTGACCTGATGTCTGGTGAAAGCAAGCAGCTTGCAGGCGGGAGACAGGATCTAGGATGTTCAGTGTCCGGAGTTCATCACGGCGAGAGCTGCAGTACAGTACAGTGCAGACAGAGGCTGGCCTTCACTATTGGAGGGGAAAGTACGTTACAGGGAGACCAGTTAGCTGTGGCTGGAAGGTGATTTAGCATTTAATCATGTGAAGTTAAAGCCATTGGTATTATATTATATAAAATATTTCAGAAGGGATAAGTCTATTTAAACCATCTGTGAATATTATTTTTCACCAGGCATTTCTAATTATTTACTCCTATTGATTTTTTTGCAGGTCTAAGATTTAGATGGGGAATATCATTTTGAATATTTTTTATTCTTGGAACTTATTGTCCTGTATTTAGTTGATAGAAAGAGGTTTTTTTTTGGAGTATTGTGAGCCTGAAAAAGTTACGCAAGCAAGGAATACAACACGTGTCCCTGTGTGTGGGTATCATTTCATCACATAAAATGGCTGTGCGCAGCATTCAGTATTTCTCCATTGTGATTTTCTGACAAGTGTGGGATGACTGTAAGGTGTTATCGGCACAGTATCAAAAGGAGAACAGATTGAATTCTCTTGGCTTCTGTATTTTCTTCCCGTCTCTGATGGTTTGGGTGGCCGTTTTGGAACGGTCCCCATGCCATGTTCGGAGTAGCTCAGAGGGATACTGGGGGCAGACTCTGTAAAAAAACAAAGTACAGCAGCCATGCCTATTTGGCCAGACAGCTTGAGGGGGAAACCATTTAACTGTGGAATAAGCCCACATCTTTTATATTTGTTTTGTGTTTCTAGATTTTCCACAGCATCTCGGAAAAACGTGCATGTGTAGAAAGTTGTTGGACTCTGAGGTTATTTTCATGAGGTAACCAGTAAATCCAAAAAAAGGATGGTGATACATGTTGCATTCTCTATGAAATGGTTGAGTAATTAGTTAAATTTACCCATGTTTTTTAGTGTAAACTTTACAGCTGAACCTTATTTCTAATCCGTTGTGGAATTGATGGGTTGTACTTGGAAGAAGTCCACCTTTCCATGATTGAGTCTTTTTCCTTTAGTAATGACGACATGCACCCTGTCTTACTGGGTCTACAAGCCAGTCTTGTTGATGGGAGACAATCGCCACCACACAGGGCATGTTGATCATTAGCATTGCTTTAGCACCAGCTTTGAAGAAATGGCATTTCTGAACTATTATGAAGTAAAGCAGACAAGCAGCATTTTAGCACTTGAGACACAATTGCGCAATTTGTTGTTGAAAACTTCCTTTGATCCTGAGCTGTAGTATACCCCAACTATCCCTGTGTGTTCTTGACTTGTTTCTGAAGTTTCTCAAAATCCTTCATTGTATTTCCATCACTGACTACAGGAAATTGCAAACAGTATGAAGAGAGAGATCCATCAGTCAAGTCTCTTGTTTTATGTAAAATTAGTAATATTGAATTGTTCAATCAATAGCAGACTCTCCCAAGGCTGTGAACCTGCCCTGGTGTGCATTTCCTCAGTCTGCTCTGTCACTGTGTGCCAGTAGGAAGGGGGTGTTCTGGCCTCTCTTTAGAATGAATTTCCACCATGGGCCCTTTTCGCCTTCAGGTCCGCGGTAAGCTGTGGGATTCCCCCCTTGAGGTTTTCGATATGGCCCAGAGCCAGTGACGTAGTGAAACAATCTCATGACTGCTGCCTGGGGGCGTCTATACCGCTGCACCCATACAGCTGCTTCTGCTAATCCTAACCGCCTGATTGCGAACGTCAGAGCACTGGGTTGCTGTTTCGGCAAGGCTGGGCTTGCCAGGGCTGTTCCCAGAGGTGCAGATGTGACGAAGAGGAGAGGCAGCGGAGAGTTTGAGCCGCTCTTCCAGCAGACAGTTTCCACACTTGGGCTCAAGTTCTAATGGCTTCCTAACACCCGTCTTTTTGGGAAAATTTACTTCTTGCTCAATTACATGGGGTGATTTTTCCATAAACTAACCTAGAATTGTTGCCAGCATCAGCTGTATGCTTGGAGATGGAAGGCATTAGTAAATGTAGTTATTTGTTAGTGGTGAACACCAGTTATTTCTGCAGCTTGGCGCGATGAATCGCTACCCCATTGTGAACAGATGTATCGTCAGCTTCGGAACACAAGTACGCTTCACTTGAACAAACAACTAACGGTGAAACTGACAGGAAAATTGTGTAGAGATATTCCATTTCTTTTTCCGAACCACTAGTATTTCTGGAAAATGTGGTGCAGTTAAGTGTTGGAGTAATTTGGCGTATCTGAACCAAGAGCACACAGCAGGGTAGGCAAAATGAAATGTTTCATAACTTTGCAGGTCCTTTGAGCACTGTCTGGGCACTAAACCAGCTGTGGGATGGTGTGCTGGCAGATATGCGGGTTAACTGTTCTCTCTCTTCCACAGGGAAGAGGTCAACGATAAGCTACGGGATATGCCAGATGGGACATTCCTGGTCCGAGATGCTTCCACGAAGATGCAGGGAGATTACACTTTAACTCTGAGGTATAGAAAACACCGAAACATTTTTTAGGGGGCAATGTTATAAATAAAAACTGTACATGGTAAATGGTTAAGATATTTTTTTTTAATTAAGAGCAGTATTGTATGGACAGTTTGAAAGGTTAACTTGATTGTGCTATTGACATGTTGCCTTGGAGCCTTTGAAGCTTTCCAATGAAAATGCTGACCTGCATTTCTAGGCATGGGCTTATTTGACACTGGCCATGACTGTGTTACAGGAAAGGAGGCAATAATAAGCTGATAAAGATCTACCACCGAGATGGCAAGTATGGCTTCTCCGATCCTCTGACCTTCAGTTCGGTCGTGGAGCTGATTAGCCATTACCGTCATGAATCCCTGGCACAGTACAACCCCAAACTGGATGTCAAGCTCATGTACCCCATCTCCCGATTCCAGCAGGTATGAGGCTTCTCCTCCTCCAGTTACTTTCCTGTGGAAATGGCAAGATCACTGTGTTCAATAAAGTAATGTGTAGCCCAAAGAAATAATTGCAGCATTTTTTACAAAAAAACTGGAACAAGTGGCAAATTTGCAGTTGAAGAAGGACTCGAATAAGCATTTCTTTTCTTACATGATCAGAATGAAGGATGGTTTCCTTGAAACACTGATGGTTGCCTTTGCTCTCTGCAGGATCAGCTGGTAAAAGAAGATAATATAGATGCAGTTGGAAAGAAACTCCAGGAATATCATAATCAGTATCAGGAAAAGAGCAAGGAATATGACCGGCTATATGAAGAGTACACAAGGACTTCACAGGTATGGGGTCAAAGTGCATGGTACCATGTCTTGCACAGCCCTTGGAGATCTATTTTTACATCTTAAAACAAAGCTCCCCTTTATTTGTTCCCCAGAAAACCTCCAGTAACAAGTGCTAAGCTTAACACCCTGTCAGCAAGCACCACTACATGAAAGTTTATTTTGCTCATTATGATTAACTTACAGTCCATTGCCTGTCACTTTGTCATCTCCCTGTGAACATCTCTTCCTCACAACCACTGTCCTTCATATTTGGGTGCCACTGAGGTTTTCCCAGAGTTACTTATATCCATTGTACAGATTTCATAGGGAAGCCAATAAAAGTTGCAATAAAGGCCTTTTGAATTGGTTGTTTTTACAGTAGATGGTTCTTCTCCCTCCAGGAAATCCAAATGAAGAGGACAGCCATCGAGGCTTTCAATGAAACAATTAAGATCTTCGAGGAGCAGTGTCACACACAGGAGCGCTACAGCAAAGAGTACATCGAGCGCTTCCGAAGGGAAGGCAACGACAAGGAGATAGAGAGGTAAGCCCAGTCACACTCGCCTTAGTTCGGAGAAATGCACAGTTCCCCACCATGAAAATTCATAACTGTCACCAGTGTATCTCCTATATTACTGTGGCCTGGTGGAGGTTTTTTTTACAGCATTTACTTTATAATATTGGCTGCTGCTTAAAACCAGTTTTAGATTTTTTTTTCTGTGCAGGAGTGCATAGTAGGTTATGGAGAAGCATTTTTTTCTCTCATTTCTCAGGGGCTGTGAAACCCTGGGTTATAAAGTAAACAGAAGGCATCAGGCACTGCACTTGGGCCCGAGTTGTCGAATGCATATGACATTGCAGGGATATTGCTGAAGACTATTTGAATTAGTGTTTTGAAAAAGTAATACAAACTAAAATTTAGTATTTCCTGTATTGCAGAAACAAAAATGGCAGCAAATGTTGAACCTTAAGAATTTTCCCCATGTTGTGCACAACATGCTTAACCGTTTCACGATGAATCAGTTGAAAGAGTTGATGAGCCCTCTCTTTGGCAGAATCATGATGAATTATGAGAAACTGAAGTCCCGCCTTGGCGAAATTCATGACAGCAAGATCCGCCTGGAGCAGGACCTGAAGAAGCAGGCGCTGGACAACCGGGAGACGGACAAAAAGATGAACAGCCTGAAGCCTGACCTTATCCAGCTCCGCAAGATCAGGGATCAGTATCTTGTGTGAGTGTTCTGTGTGGCTTACCTTTTTTATCACCATTTAAAGCTTACATATCTCATCTGAATAGCACATGATTTGCAGTGCAAATGCTAAAATGTACTTTCTCCAAATTTGGACTGTTTTTTTAATAGTGTAAAAGCGAACAAGAATCTACCTTTGTATGCAGGAAACGTCAGAATATGGAAGAAGTGCCCGATTCTGTTGGAATCTGCAGTGAAACTGAAGTTATTTCACTCTGACAGTTTCTTTTGATTTAAAGCAGCTCAACACTAGCCAAGTGGGATGTTAAAAGGGCCATTTGGATTCAATTATAATATGTTTTGGACAGTTCGAAAGGGGGGGTTAATGAAACAATTTTTTTTACCATACTTTATGCATAGTGCACAGCTGATCTACTTCAGGAATCCCAGCTTTGCAACAAGCTCTGCCGAGGCCTTGCAGTTATATTACTCTTCATTGTAATGCTGTGTCCTAAAGGTCATATAGAAGGGAAAAAAGTTGGGTAAACCTGTTGCGTTCAAGTAAATCGAAACTCATTACAGGTGTAGGCCAATAACGTGATTTGAATTACCTTTAGGAAATTTAGCACTGCATCCCATCTGACTAGTGTATTTTTTTAAATGAAGCTCTTTAGAATTCAGGGCTAGTTTCTGCTCTCTGGATTTTTTTTTTGTTGTAGTCCGTGTCAGTGTTCCTTGGCAGAGGGTGCCATTCTGAATGTGTTCTAATACCTCCCTCTCCTCCCTGCAGCTGGCTTAATCACAAAGGCGTGCGTCAGAAACGAATTAACGACTGGCTCGGAATCAAAAACGAAAATCTTGATGAGTAAGTACATTATGCACGGTTTTATTTTACCCCCGTGTTAATCAGTTAAATTTAATGTTTTTCTGTTGCTAAATATAGTAGTTGTAATCCATGCCAAAAGAAAACGGATTTTTATTCCCCCTTTTACAGACTATTTTAAAATTTAGTGCTGGCAAGTAAGTGATGGCAATTTAAAAGCTGTGGGTTGTAATGAAGTGCTAGCTGTGAGGACGGCAGAGTGTGCCAGCACTGAGCCCACTGCCACAGCACTGTGATCTCCTGGAAGGCACAACTAAAGTTAGTCAAAATCTACCAATTGAAGTCCATTTTACTAATGCAGTATTACCAGAGCTCCGATTTAAAAAAACTTGACTTGCATGTCTGTTGTGTTTGAAGCTTTTGTCAGTGCCGTACCCCGACGTCCAGGAGACCTCCATTGGGTGGTCTCGGAAGCTTGAGTTAATAGGTGAAACCATGGAAGTGTTTTTGAAATCCTCAATCTTTTTGGCAGCACCTACTTCGTAAACGAGGAGGACGAGAACCTGCCGCACTACGACGAGAAGAGCTGGTTTGTGGGGGATCTTAACCGGACCCAAGCCGAGGATCTGCTTCTGGGAAAACCTGACGGCGCGTTCCTAATCCGGGAGAGCAGCAAGAAGGGCTGCTACGCCTGCTCTGTGGTGTAAGTAGCAGACCAGTTTTCAAAGACTGGCATCACCGCATGCACATACATGGGGAAAGCCATGCTGCAGGGCGCCCTGTGTGCTTGGCACTGCCACACAGTTAAGCCGGGATGCTTTTCCTCGCTGCTGTCTGTGCAGTTTGCCATTGCTTACCCTCATTGCAGTGTAAAAAACCTCCATTTGACAGCTGTTTAGCAGTGTTAGGGTTTTGTATAGAAGACTACCTCCTAACTGCCTTACAGATTTCATCCATGCAGGATTAAATTTCAGTTAGCTTGCCTGTCATAATTTATTAAGTGTCTAAAGATGCACAAACCTGGCATTTAGAGCATTGCCAAGACTGCTTTGTGGTGCAAGCGCAGGTGATCTTTTATAATTCTGCTGTAAATTTTTATCCTGCTCTTTTTTTTTTTACAGCTCAGTACTGCAAGTCCTCATTAGGAGTTTTGTCTTCCCATGAGATTTAGTTCCTTTGTCTGCAATGCAGAATCCCCTAGCGCAATGCAGTAGGGTGATGGGGAGAACATCTAAAGACCACGTTTGTCACTTTCCGTTTGAACCAGACGCTATTAAAATATTTTTTTCTTGAATTTCCCACGTCCCACTATTTTAATCCTCCTTTGTTTTGCCCATTGTGCTGAGCTCTGTGCCATGGCCATTTTAAGAGACGCTGGCACAACTACGCTCCAGATTGGAGACCCATTGTCCCAATACCTGGCTCCTGACCAGGTCTCAGCAGGCCTTGCAGTGTGAGGACTTTCAACAAAAAAAAAAATTTAAAATAGGCAATTGTCTCTCCCAAGCTCCATTCTCCAGTGTCTCGCAGAAACACCGGTTCAGTGACCGCCCCCCCCCTCAGCTCTGTCCCGACACCCTTCTTAGCATTCAGAGGTCACTGGCTGGCCTGCAAGGAGTATGTCTGGCAAGACATGAAGGCATAAAATACATGGTTCTCTGTGCACAGATGTCCGCACACTAACATTTGCGAGCATTTGCACCTTAATTGTTGTATTCAGTATCATGTCCACTTTGTTTTGTACTTAATGTGGGGCTTTGAATTGCAAGCCATGTAGTTGCTGTGCGTGACTGTCATTGTTGCTGCATAAATGTATATAAAGCTTGAGTTTGAAAACATTTTGCTGGCACTGCCTCTAGGGGAACCGTGCCGTTTTTTTTTTTTAAAAGGAGGCAGCTACGTCATGCACTACCCAACAAGATGGAACTCCCCCAACCCCCAACCCCCCCCCCACCCACTAGTAATTACAGGATTTGCAAGAACAGGCACGGAACACAAATGTTTTAACCTAAGAACTCGCTAACATCTACACAAAAGGTTTTTGATGAAAATGCTTGTGAACCAGTCTCTTGTGCAATCCTCCAACCTACTTAAAGTTTGATTCTCCACACTATCATTTAACCAAACGGCTTTGGTTTTTAAACGCACTGTGAAGTGTCACACAGCGATGGTGCCAGTCTCACTAGGAATGCTGTTTATTTTCCCCCACCCCTCCGTTTTCATCTCTTGTGCTGAATGTAGCGCCTGCAGCCATGGCCAAATGTTAAGGCCTGCACATAGCGGAATGAGTTTTGTTTTTGTGCTTGATGAAAAGGCGTTTGTTTGCACTTTGTGGCTTGTGCTCTGGTAACCTGCTCTTTTCTTGCTTTGCATTCGCAGGGTGGATGGAGAGGTGAAACACTGTGTGATATACAGCACCCCACGCGGCTACGGCTTTGCTGAGCCCTACAACCTTTATAGCACTCTGAAAGACCTCGTACTGCACTACCACCAGACCTCGCTGGTCCAGCACAACGACTTGCTCAACGTGCGACTGGCGTACCCGGTCTACGCACAGATGCCCTCTCTCCGCAGATGAACCCTGGAGGGGCGGCTGATTCAAACAAACACTTGCTGCAACACGCGCGTCGGCCACCTTGGAGTTATATATATTTTTTACTAGAACAATTCGAGGGCATTCTTTCTAAAGACTGCTTGATTTGCACAAGGAAGTTTTAACGTTTGTGAATGTGAAACCGAAAAAGAGACATAAGAAACAAGAGGCAGGCTCGTCTCGACCCGAGTTCAGGTGACCTGGTGCTACCTAAACTCCAGCTGTGACTTTTTACACCCTTTATTTCTCGCCTTTTCTTTTTTTGTTTTTTGGTTGTTTCTGTTCCCTCCTTGGATCAACTCCATGAAAGGAGAAAAAGGAATGGAAGTTTTTCTCCATGTTGTGAGCGAAACGAAAAAAATGTAGCATACAATCCACAGGAACTTTTCTGGATGTATTCATCAGAGACACTGCTGCTGAACAAGTCGGGTGGGGAGAAAAGGTTCTGTAGTCTTAAAGACCTTGCATTTTATACTGAATTGGACAGGACATGATCAAAAGGAGGGCTTTTATTTACTTTTTTGTTCTGTGGGTTTTTAGTTTGGCTGGACTTTCGGAACTGGCTAGTTTTCCTACGAAAAGAAAACACTTCAGTCAAGTAGAAACAGAGACCAAAGTTAGCCTTGGAGAAACTCCACTTAAATATGATCTGAATGAATAAAGGCAAAATAAACGCAAAGATGCTTTGTTTTGTACCACACATAAAACAGTTTTGGCTAGTGCTTGTACAACACTGAAGCTCTTTAAGTTTATTCTTAACCAAATTGTACCCACCGCAATTCTTCTCGGTTTGAAGCACTTATTAAAAAGGAAAAATCTCTGCAGCTGCACATCTTTACACCAAAAGAAAACGAGAAAATTAAAACCTGGAACACTTTTTTTGTGTTTGGTTTAAAAATACATATATATGCTCGTGTCTGTTAAGCAAAACCATGACATTTTGTATGCTATGTTCTTTAAGGAACCTTTAAGATAAGCTTGAATTTTAAGGTATAAGTGAAGCAGGTACAATGGTTTCTGAGTTAAAAAAAAATGCTTTAGAAAATCAAAACTGAAGGAAGTGCAATCCAGTGTTTATTGGTGGGATTTAAGTCTCCTCGAAAGTCAGTATCACCTGCTCAGTTGCACAGATAACGGAAAAGCAACCAAATGCACAACTTACCCTGGGAGAAACATTTTTGGATTGGTCATTGATGGTGCTTGACTTTATAACCAGTTGGAAGCATTTGTTAAGAATTTTAACATTGGCTGCCTGTATTTTATTTTATGTTGCATTAATAAAATAAAAATATTGCATTCATTACAGGCACAATGGCTGTTCATAAAGACTTCACTTCCTGAAATCACAAGCATTCTTTTTCAGATGCTTGCTTATGTTCTTATCACGCCATTACTTGGCAATTGTTGTTTGCGGAAGTGAGCAGTGGAACTCTAGAACAATAGCCCGATTCTACAGTAAGCACTTAAGGCATCGGAATCTGGAAACAACCAGTGACCAAGGCACGTGCTTCCCTTCCATTTGTGCATTTTTTGTCCTTACTATTGTAGGGAAGTGGTGTAATAACACTGTCATTAGTGGTATGTTACAGAGGACATACTTTTTATTCCTGCTGTACCTTGAAAATGTTTACTTGATGTTTCTGAGGGAAGTGACTTAAGGGAAAAGGTTTATTTTTAACATAGACCATTAATCTGTACTGATAAAAGATTTTCTCCCCAATTTGTAAGGACCTAAAGGAAAGTGGGGAGTTTCACAACCCATTGCTACACCTAAATCACAATAGAGACAATTCTGAGAAATACAGCATTCTTAACAGGCACCAGCTAGAGAAACCTATCAACAATTAAGTTACGCATGTTTTTAACTGTTTCTCTGCCAAAATTTTCATCCATAGATACAGACATAGGTTGCATGGTGCCTCCTTGTATATTTTGCATTTTGACCTGAATGGAACAGTACCCTGGAAAACAAATCCAATTGCTCCTTTTGCAGACTGGTTACAAAGTCAGCCATGGCTGTGATTTAAGGTCCTCTCTGCTAAAACAGTATAAACGTTGCCAGTATGGGAATTTTTAAAAACAATGGTGAGGAATATTGCAACATTTCTGCAGCTTTGTTTTTGTCAGAATTAACTTCTTTAAAAAGTAGTAGTCTCTCACAGGAAATGTTTTTCAGGGGGTTGCAACCTTAGAAATAAGTACCAGACTTTTTCTTATTGAATCCATAAAGAATGTCTAGCTTGTCAACACTTTTAGTCCAGCAGACAAAGTATTTGCTGAAGGGAAGTGTTCTGGAAGGGCAACACTGAACAACTTGCTGTTATCTGTGATACGCTAAGTTTTTTTTCACCTGCTCTTGTGGCATTGAAAAAATACAAATGGAGTGCTGAGCTCAGGCTTCTCAAGTCTCCGGACAATTGGGGAGGAATTGTTGGTCAGAAGATCTGGCGCAATTTCTGTAGAGTAATTATTTTTAAAAATGTGTCCAATTTAAGCAGTCTTCAAATATCAATAATGCAAAGTTATCTTCTTTATTATAGAAGGACAGTGACACCACTTATTTTTTAAGAAATAAGTTGAATTTGTTAGGATGTGCATTGGACTTAGTTGTGTGGTTTTTAAGGTCCGTTTACCTTTATAAGCAAATGTCTGGCTTTTGGGAGCTACAGTTGCCGCTGGAATGTTGAAATTTTTTCAATGTAGAGGCAGGTGTGAACAGGGGTATTGTTACAAGCTATCAGACCATGACATCTTTAAGTAAGCAGCATCCCGGGAATAATTCATGTTCAGAATGCAATTTCTCTGAATGTTGCAAGAAGCAAAGTTTTGCAAATTCTTAATCATCTTATGCCTCGGTGTTTTGCAAAACAAGAGTTTGTTATGGGAGTCTTGTAAGAAGCTGTTGCGAGATTTGTAGTAGTGTTCTTTAAAATTTCCCTACAGCAAGAAAATCACTGCTGACTCAGAACATTTCCACAAATCATCAATCAATTTGATTCCTCCCCTTTTTTATCCCTGTAAAGAATTCTGATCTCTTCTCGGGGGCTCAGATGATCACAGCTGTTTGTATGCCAGGACTGCAGTTGTGTACGGCAGTGTGTTCAGAGACGCCTGTCCTGGTTCTTCTTGTTCTGTAAAGCAAAACCGGCTCTGGTTTATAAGACTGAACTGCCTAGCCCTGTTCACATTGATCCTGCCTGTATCCCAGTCATGATCCAGCACACTGGCCAGCCAGCTGGGGGACAGCCAGACAGGCACTTCCTCAAACTGCAGAGTTGTAAAGCTTGTCTCAATGAAACTTTTTTCACCCTCCTGTTACTTCAGATATTTAATGGGCTTCTAAATGGTCTTGTTTCTATTAACGTGAGCTATTGCATTGCTTGCTGTTGAATGTCTTTGTATCCATTTATAAATCCCTTCTTGTTTCAGTGGTGCAAAATGCAATGCCATTGGTCTAAAAAAATTATGGATTTTTTCTTGGAAATGAAACTTTGCATTTTACAATTTCAGAAGAAGGGGGTTGGATTTTGGAAGCCTTCAAATGTCCACAGTTGTTGAAATTAATTTCTGTTGGCGGTGATAGTCTGAAGTTACACACAAACATAGTGCTAAGGCCAATTCTCCCGAGCACAGTTTTCAGTTCTCTTTAGACATATTTTAATGTTGGTTGCTGCAGGATATAGGGTTGTTGTGTCTGGGTACTAACTGAAGGATTTCACACTTTTTTTCTTTTCTTGGAGACCAAAGATTTAAGTTATTAAATGTTAGATTTTAAAATCATTGCAAAGGGATGCTATTGAAAGATTACTCACGTTAAAAAAGGCTGGTGTTCTGCACATTTGTTGTTCAAAATGTTTATTAAAATTCTAAAGCAGCTGTCATACAGCTGGGTTATCACATCAACCCAAATTGAGTGATATCTGTAGGGGGTTAAGGTAGGCCACTGAGAACCCTTGCACCATTTATTTCTCTGCTTTAGATCAGTAAGAGTGAATTTCTTTGAGGTTTCTACATCAGTTTCTCCGAGTTAAAAACGAAGGCTGATGAGTTGTATGTTTTCAAACTTTTATCACTGGTACCTGTGCAGGTCCTAACCAGTGTCCATTTTTTTTTTAATTGCGATGTTCTGCTGTACTTGCAGTAAACGCAAAGCTCAAAGTAAAACTCAAGTCATTGTGGGAGCTGCATATATGTTTTGTAAAACCTATGTTTTTGTTTTTTTTTACTTTTCTCCCCATAAGTGCAGACTGCTTGCAAACCTCTTGTTTTGGATCACTGAGGGAAAATCTGAGACTTCAAACCGTTCCCTCTCATAAGACATATTTCAAGCTATCGCTGTCACCGCTAGATGGTTTCAGCAAAACTTTAAGTTCTTGTTCATCCGAAGAGCCCAGAGGTATTTATTTTCATTATTTTAATTATATATGCATTGTTTTGTCTGAGTTTAGTCAGTATTTGCACACTACTCTAGCTGGAGCAAAATGTGCTCTTTTTTCCCACCCATTTAAAATGCCTATAGTACTTGTTCGCTGAGTATTTTGGTTAGTCTTTAACAAACTCGTTCTCTGCAGGGCAGAAAGCGGTATGATTTGTACTGATCTGTGGGTTGTTGGTTATATCACTACAGATTAAAAAATGCAATATCCTTTTGTCTTTTATAATTCAGGGTCAAAAGATCATTGCTAGTGGTTTAAGGGAGAAAATGGCTTAATTACTGGATAAATGCTTTTTTGCCACCTGAAAAAGTTAGTAAATATGGTGCATTATTTAGATTGTACACTATTGGGTGGATTAACCAACTTACATTTACATTCACTTTGTAATAAAATTCTCTTTAAAATAAAAACTAAAAGTTAGAGCACTGCTCCTGAACTATTCACTGACCCTTTTTTGCAGAAAATGTTTGGTGATAATTTTTGAAGTTTTGCTTACACAGTCCTGAAAAGTTTTATTTGTAGTTCAATACATTGAATTTTTCACCATCAATTTGTGTTCCCAATACATCTCCGCAGAACAAGGCCCCATTTAAAAAGGAATACTGCGTCTTTAATGAAAGAAAATCAGGCTCACTTATTTGCTTTTTTCCCCTTTTGACATTTAATACAAAAACCCAGCATGCATCTTTGGTACTCTTGACTGTTGTTTTTTGTGTAAAAAATACTGTTCTTTGTCTGTTAATGGTGTATTCAAACTGAATTTAATATAGCTAACAAAACAAGTCACTGCTTTCTGCAACAAAGTTAGAGCCCTGTACAACTGTAGTGGTTTTAAAAAAATAAAAAGATAAAGCATATATACTGAGAAAGAGGCTAATGAGTAGTGCAATAGACACCATGATTTTTTCATCCAGATAAGCAATGTTAAAAGAACTGAAGTATATTGTGAATTCACAGGAATTCATACAGAAAGAACTTTACGCTTTTAATATTCTTTGTAAAAAATGTGGGTGTGTTAAATGTATGTAAAATTGGTAAATAAGCATTAAAACACCCATAGCTTTTTTCTGTTGCATTGTAGCACTTTATTTTAGGATATTTTCCAGAAACATTTTATGTTCAACAGTTCTTGTGCTGCATTTGATCCAATTAATGAATTATTTTAGGAACAATGTAAGCAATAAGAACAGTTCGACTCTTCCTGCCTATCTGTAAACACATAGTTGGAACAAGAAACCTAATGTTCATAGTCTTATACAAAATGTGCTTCCATCTTGGATAGATAAATTAGTTGGATATTTCCTGCAGTTTGTTCCCTTACCTCTCACAGGAAGCAGCTTAGAAATGTCATCTTCTGTACTTCTTGGCTTCACAATTAAAGCTTACGCTTTCAAGCTCACCTTTTTATTTTTAAAAAAGCCTCTTTCTCAGTATTAAAAGAATACTTACATCGGGCTTATAGGAATCATTCAGTTACATTTTTCATCACAGTACAGTTTTTTCTTGTATCTGCTGCAATAGTTTGTATTGGTTGTAGGAATCTCCATTTGTTATGGGATGAACTCATGTATAACATTCTCAAAACTCCACAAATACTCATCTCTTGCAGAATAAAGAAAAATATTTTGTTCAAACCTATCTTGGCATCGCCTTCCTTTCTGTATAAGGATGTGATAGAAGAACAGGCTTGGGCTCAATTATTTCTCTACCAGTCATGGTTCCCTGTTAAAGATCATGTAAGTTTCTGGCATAATCCCCAGAACTGTCTGAATGAGGGCTGTCTAACACAGATTCTAGAGGACCAGAATGTCAGCATTATTTCTCGGTTGATTCTGAGCAGCATAACCTGAAGAGCTGAGAGCGGCCATTAAACTGGACAGCCTTCGTTTACCCTGACCACTGGTTCTCAGTCCTGGTCCTGGCGATACCTGTACCTGCTGGCTTGGCACCAGTCAAGCTGTTCATCATTTCAGTTCTACATTTGAGGACTATTTTTATTTGCTTTCGGCAAAGCTGATTTTTTTTTTTTATTTGAGATCAGCCCTGTTCTCAATGAGTTTCAGGTGTTCAAGCTACAATCTCACCGATTGGACTGGCACTCCACCTGATCACAGGTAGAACTTCTTGCAAAATAGATCCCCAGCATGAAATCAATTTCTGCACCCTAAAGCAGGTTCTGCGTTCTAAGAATGCCAAAATGTTCAAATCTTATTTCCTACAACTGTAGCATTCAGAATTTCTCATAACTTGTCCCCTGATAAAGCATATCTTACAAGATGATCAATTGAAGAACAGCAACAGGAGGGGGGAATGAGGTGTTAAGATGTCCTGCCCTCACTATAAGGGGTGTCTCTGGAGTCTTTTTGCCCTACAGTGCGATAAAAGATGCATAAATGAGTATTTACCAGATACCCATTTATTCATATGTAGGTTAAAACAGGTCATTATCATTTCAGATAGCAATAATAAAAGGTTTCCTGAATTTATACTATAATGAAGCCTGCAATAGAGAACTACAGTATGCTAGCTCACTTTCAGAGTGATGTCTTACACAAGATGTTAAATGTCAATCAAGTAAGAACTGGAAACGGTTTCCAGTTAAGACTTCAAGTGAACTAAACCAGTCTTTATTAAAAGGTAAGGTACAGAATAAAAATAGGTTCTTGCCATTTAATTTGAGGTTTCTGCAGTTTCTAACTTAACACCTAGGCACTGTCCAATTAAACTATTGTATGTTCATTTCATAAGACATGGTTTTCTTAGAAACAACTCTATAGAGCTCTGCCTTCTTCTAGAGAATCTTGGTTCATCATGTCTTTAAATTCTTAATGACCAAACACATCTTTAAGGGGTTTCTTTGTAGGATTTTGGAAAAGTAAGGCCACGTTTTTATATTCTGTTATCCACCCATAGGTGCATACATTCAACTGAAGTATAATCTGTAATCAATTGAACTATGCCTATGTAGTACATACAGATTATTAGATTCTACTATTAAATGCTGTAATTAAACACAGGACAGGCACTACTGGAAATTTACACCACGAATAAATTTTAAAACTCGGTTCTATTGTTGAAAAGAGAAAAATTGAAATAGCAGAAAAAATAACACGAGACTGAAATTTTCATTTTAAAAGTTTATTTTAATTGAGTATAGTGGAAAATCAGAAGACTTTTTTACAAAATCCATGGAGTAAGAGTACCAAACACTATTGAGCAAGAAAAGGGTACTGAGGAATTTTCTTTTTTTTAATTGGAAAACCAATCTTGAACAGACCGATCTTAAAGTCTTGCGCATAAGGAAAGAGACGACCACTTGATGCCATGAGAGCCTTTGTTTTCTATTAATGAGCAACTCCCCACCTAGGTGCTTCAATTCTGTGTAGCATAACATTAATTTTATATGAATGTCTCTCAAATTAGTAATCCAGTCCACCTTTTTTTTTAATAATACATTCTGAAATAAGTTTAGAAACCAGTGCAGTCAGTGTTGTCCTTTTCTTTGTCCACAACAAATCGAACCTGGAGACCCTTTTAGAGAGCAGGGTATTTACTGGAGCAAGCACTTTACCTGACATTTTAACTGTTCCTTTCGATTGTCCTGTCCAGAGGCCCCACTGTCCGCTATACTGCTGCCTTCTGTTAATTTATTCATATGGGCTGCTAAAGAAGGCTAGCAGACCCAAGATGTTTGGTTTGATTAGGAACAACTTAAAAAACTGTTGACGGCACAAGCTCTGATTCAGGAGTATGATGACCACTGAAGGAAAATTTACCACAAAAAGTTTGCCGTTGCCGTTGTTCAGTTTTTGAATCAATGGCACATGTTTTAATTAGGACAGTACTCGTTACCCCCTGCTGTACAGGTTGTTCTTTCCTCCTGGCTCTTGAGTATTTAATTGATTTTAACTAAGAATTTCCAGCTTCTGACATGTTGAATTCTTTTGGAAGGCTTTAATTTGAAGTGACTTTAATTTACCTGTAAAACTGACATAATTTGAAAATTCAAGTTTGTTGCAGGGGAGAGATGTGATTTCTTAAAATAGTCCAACTAAGAGCTCAGCAGGAATGAAAACCAGCAGAGACTGGCTCATAAGAGGCTGATCTGGGAAACCATGATTTGGCAAGATTCCTTTTCTAAATTCGACATGCTGGACAGAGTGCAGAGCTTCACCAAAACCAAACTTGTCAAGAGGATTGGAGATTTTAGTATTCAATATAATGCGCAATGAGTGAGAATTTTTGTTTACCAAACTACAGTCATCACAGTTTACCTGCTGATGACAGTGTATAAGGCCTGAGCTTCCCAACAGGGATTCCAATGAGCTTGTGGCTAAAGAACTAACGATGGAAATAAATCTACAACCAAATGCAGCAGAAAAATGGTGAACAAAATTAATTGGAGTAATTGTTAGCTTGTAGAGAGTCAAAAGCAATGTAAATTAGAAGCACATATTCATCTCTGGCAATATAAGCATCTTCAAATTGACACCTCATTATTCCAATGATAAATGAAGCTTCCCATTGTTCCATACCTACTAATCTGCATCCCTTAAATATGACAGACAGATACAATGCTAAACTCATTAGGAGGCTCTGACAGAACCCAACATACCAGTGCAAAGATGTTCTGTGGGAGATTCCAACTGGGGCTGGTTATACACATGGAAATTGTTGTAATTAAGACATGGCTTTGGGGAGTCACAATGTGAAAGTGCTTAATGAGTGACTGTCAGCCCCTGAATTGGAATGGATAATTGGAGTTCCTTTTGTACCTGAAGTCATTCCTGAAATGTACTTTTATTATTCATTAAACCTCAGGTACCAGAATAGGGGCTCTGAGGAATAACATCTCTTCTGCATTTAGCTCTTCACACTTAGGTGGGTGTTTTCAACCTCAGTGCAGGCACCCTCTATTTCAAACACTGCTGCTAGAGTACACTCCTATATTACATGTAATACGTAAATTATGTAATTGTTGGATAGGTTAACAAGAAACGTGTTTTAGGTAATTAAACCAGTAAATAACTGCCAATATTTATGGCCACAATTGCAACATCTACCCCTTAACTAGCCAATATGCAAAACCTTAATATACAAAGCAAGATACTTTTTTGTTTCATTTGTGAATGATCTATAAGTCATGGAAGATTTCAGCACACACATGGCCTACTCTGAAATCCTACTTTATCCATTCAAATGCATTGCTTACTAAAATTGTAATTAACACATTTTAAATTTGTCGCTGGGGAGGACTTTGGGCCCTGTACAGGGACTAATGGACAGAAGCAAGTGGTTGGGCTTGGAGGGACTATTTAATTGCGCAAATCCGGCCCCATCCTCCACTTGCACAGATTGATAATGGACAATCACCCCCGTTTGGAAAGTTTTTATTGCATGTTAAGTTCATATCTTGCTAGAATGTTTACTGATGTTTACTAATTGTGAGAATGTTTCTATTGTGAGATGTTGCTTTTGGAAATAAAGTATATTTTGATTTTAAAAAAATCTGGAAAAAATCGAGCAAGCACAGACACAAAGTCATGCAAACTCCACACTGAGGGGGTCCAAGCCCAGAAGTAAAACCAGAACCCAGGAGCTGTGAGGTAGCAGTGCTACATGGCACATTACCATGGCTGCTAACTCCATTGAGAATCCATATTAAAAAAACTGTTAACACATGGCAGGTTAGACAAGTTATATTTGATTGGCTATGAGTGAGTTTGGAACTGTATCCTACCCTCCATTTTTCAAATTTATAATTTGAAATGAAAATATAAAAGAAATTATGAGTTGCTATCATCCAGGAGATCATGAGGCTCTCTGCCTACATAATCATATGCTGCAGTCTTCACAACTGCCACTTATAGAGCTGTTTCCATTGGATCTACAGTGAGTCTATTTACAGGGTTCTTCATTGATGTCACCTACATCATGTGTGGGGTGCCGCTTTCTGTTCTTTTTTCATGTTTTTCATATCCACACAGTGTTCACCAGTCTTTCCTTAGCACAGCATCCAACAAGTCCCACTCCACTGCAACCCTTTAAGTGGGCTGTACCAGATGAAGCAGAGAGGGATAAATATTAAGAAATTCAGGTGGGTAGCTGCGTCAGCATGCGTAGGCTTCAAAGGAACAAGTAATAGGTTCCATTCTAAAAAGAGAAGAGAGAAAACACAACGTTTCGCCCGTGGAGCTTTCTTCAGGTGTGCTAACTCCATTGAGAATCATATTAAAAAAAACTCACACCTGAGTTGTTTGCTCACACCTGAAGAAGGCTCCACGGGCGAAACGTTGTGTTTTCTTCTCTTTTCAGCATGGAATACGCCTATTACTTGTTCCAACAGTAAGAAATGCCAAGGGTCTTTCTGGCAAGTGGTCCTAACAGACACAAAACTGGATACCACAAAAAAGCAGTTTTGGTTGTTTTGCTTACCTGTAAACAGCTAGGTTCAAAAAAAATATTTGTCCATTTGGGTATCGATTTAACTTACCCAACTTACTCACAGCATTTGAAGTGAAAGATGAGATAGACACTATACCTTATATATCTATACAATATTTATATTGGAAAATGCAACGCTCCATATGTTGAATATATTTAATATGCTATCAAAATTCCCACAGTTCATTTCTCAAAATCTGAATTCCCCATACCAGCTATAAAGGAAACAGAGTCTGGCTGTTTCAAAAGAAAACCAAAATGAAAAAAGAGAATCCTGGGGTTCCATTGCATTTTCAATAGGACTCTCTTAGAACTGAAGTTCTGGGCTGGCCTTTGATCAGCAAATCAAAGTTGTTTTCATTATTTTTAAAGGACGGTGAATACCTTAAAATTCTAGAGTAAGGGATTAGGCTTATATTTTATTATTCTCTGGAGCTTCCTGAACTGTTTAACTTTTTTTTCTTTTAAGAGCTATTGAGCCCTTGGTTCTGTATGTAAAATATAAATGGTACGGTATCTCGCTGCCTCCTGAAACCCACATCAAGGAATGTTTCCTTTATTTCAAACCATAGAAAAAGAGGAAAGGGGGCTCAAATGAATATGCTGCAGCTTGATGAAAGAAATTTTCGGCACTAAATCTTCACAGGAAGCCCAATGCTCATTTAAATACATCTCCCAAAATCCGGTGCCTCCTTTGTTGGGATCAGGAATGAGGGAGAATTAGTCATCATGCTCCCAATATCAACTGGCCAATTTACCAGAGATATTGCAGTCCTTTTTATGAAGATGAGGAGATTTGTACCCAAGATCCCACTGTAACCAGAAGGATTAATTAAACTTTACTCACAAGCTTGAAGGTATGCCTTTAAAAGCAACTGAAAAACAAATAACTATGCTAGCTTTTATAAAACATGAAAAAAGAATGAATTAGTGTTTTTCTGCCCTGGTTGCTGTCTAATTTTAAATTTACTCAACAACTTCATAAACTGTAACCATTTGCATAAATCCATATTATGAGTACTTGTAAGAATGTTCAATAAAATCCAAAGAATATCACCACACATGGAAAAAAGTAAACTATGCCTGAATTTCTCAAAGGGTGTGTAGAACTGGTCAAAACAGTTAATCGGCACCTACTGACTCACAGGGGGTTCACAATGAGAGAAAAGCATTAGTTGCATGAAATTACATTTGAAGTGGGAACACATCACACACAAATGGGATTCAAATTACATATATGTGTGTATATACTGTATATTCAAAAAAAAAACAGTTTATCTACATCAAACTGAATTAAAGCAGGCTGGAGGACTGAAATGGGCATTTTACAGTGATTAGACTCTTCTGGTGAAAGGGGCTGTTTATCTCTGATGAATATTCAGAGCCTATGTTCGCAGTTCTCTAGTCATCCGCTGTGCAGCTCCCCCGCCCTTGTGCTATGCCCACAGCGCTGCTCAGCAATGGCTGTTAATGGATTTAAACTGCTGGCAGTGGCCACAGCCTCTCCTGGGTCTGGCGTGCTTACTGCCATCTCTATGGGTTTATTAACCGCACACCCTGCTCACTGACTTCAGACACATGCTGCATGATGCATTCTGCTGCTGCGAGCACACTGACAGGCTCAATCAGCTCTCCCTCCTCTTTATTATCATAGTAGTGTTGTGAATGGCACTAGTAGCATTAGTATACAGTATCAGTGGTAGTTTAACTCTCCAATACATCTCAACCTTATGTCCTGATGTCTTGACAGAAAGCTAAAATTCCCTTGTATCACTTGTGTTGTGTCTGCAATTGATAACCATATATACAGTTACAACTATACAGTTCCACTGGTTTTCTGAAATGAATCCTTGTTTTGTTTGTTTCTTAGTTATAAGAACATACTACTCATGTTGTAGAGTATCATGTGAAAACCCCAGTTTTTCTTCCACCTTTTAAAAGCAATGTTGACATGGAAGGAAAGTCTATTATACGATTCCAGACTGCTTGAAGTGTTCTGAATGCTTTTTCCCCAGCTATTTAACAATAATCCCTGTATTAAAGCATTAAACAGGTTTATTTTTTTATCTTAAGCAGAATATATATGGCTGATAGTAGTACTTTGCATTGGATTAAAAAATATAAATAACACACAGCAGCTCCTGCTGTTTCAGCAAATGAAGAGCCCACAAGATATTTAAATACAGAGCAACCCTCTATGCTGGTCCTGCTTATAGGAAATCTCAAAAGGCAGGATTTCAAAGACGTTGCGGAAACAAGTGAAGCCAACTAAGTGTGTACATGTAGGATCAGTTTAAGAATACGCATGTAATATTACAGCCCTCGTGGGTATATATTAATATTAATCCCCGGTGCTCTATGCATCATACAACCAGGTATGATGGTTGGTATTATTATCTCCTTTTACCAGGGAAGCGAGACTTTTGATCCCATCTGTCAGATCCTATTTTCAAAAAACAAGCTGTGTTTCTAACTGGATGGGGTTTTTTCTACACAAACAGCAATTTGTTCTTTCCCTTCATCTGTCTTCCCCACCCTCCACCTCCATAAACCATCCCAACGCAAGATAAAAAACGACACGACCACAGTTGCTTTACGTCTGGACCACAATGGGCCCTTTTCTTGTCACGATGTTAAATTAAAAAGTATAAACAAAGCATGGAACCTTTCTGCTTCTGGGACTTCCATAACAGACACACCCAGAGAGTCAACAAGGGCAAGGTGCTAGTTTAGACTGCTTGTGTACCCAATCTCCCCATCTCACACATAGGGGAGGGCATTTTGTTTGTCTACATAGACAGCACCAACAGGGCAAAACACTTATTTCACCTGCTCATACTGTTCTAAGTCTTCGGTAACTCAGACAGAACATCACGTACTTAAAATGGATAGTGGCATTCTCTTATCACTGAAAGGAGAACGTTACAAGAGCGCATGTATGAGCTTTTCGAGCTTGTTGGAAAGCACTCCCAAATAAAATCGCATTGTTATTGTTTTATTTCCCCCTAGCTAGCAGACAAAAATCTCATTTTTCTAAGTATGAGGGGAAATAATTAATACAGTGCATGCTTTAGTTTTCCCCCTAGTCATTATCATCGTCTGTGTGACCTTGAGCTTTACAAACGAAGGTTCTGTTAAAGTATAATGTAACTAATTTGGCCTGTATGAATAGGAAGTTTCAGGGTAACTTTAATCAGAGTTCAGCAGCAAGTTTTTTTTTCCACTACGGCTTTAATTAGACCCCTGAAGTCCATGCAACCCCTACGCAGAGGGAGGGGATGCGCCGGCTGCAACAGCCGCAGGCACAGAGGAATAAATTAAAGCCAGACAGAGAGAATAATAAAGTAATAATGAGCTTGCAGCTGCCCTGCTTGCCAACCCTGGGCACTGCCTTGTGAAAATTTACCACACGATAATAAGTCTTCCACATTAAATTACAACCTTACCACGGCAAGCTGCGTAGAGCAAAAAAAAAGGAGAAACTTAAAATAAAGCAGCTGAAGTGCATGTATATCATGCTGAACTCATTTGTATGAAATCATAGCTATTTTTATTTCCTGTTCAGTACCTGAGCTCTCTCTCCTTTCACCATCCTGCACAATGTCCATTAGAGAGATTCCCACAGATCAGCCTCTATGCATGTTATTCCAGAATAAGAACACCCACACAACACAAGTAAATGTGAGACCTGGGGATTTAGGGAATCCACTCACAGCACTAGGCCTGAGCATCCTTAAAACTGGAAATAGTTGGAAAACTGTCCCAACTGAATCAATAAATAGTGTAAATAGACAGTTAAGAAGTGAGTTGGAATGAAAACCATCCAGACACAGTGGACCTTCAAAACCTGGTCAGGCACCCCAGATTCAGGCTTTTGGGTTATCTGCATCCACATCAAACTAACATTTTGGAAGAAAAGGAATCTGCAATTCATGAGTTTTGTGGAAACCTAAAGAGATGATTTTGGTACGATGATTTTCCTTTCCAAAACACACAGCTGTGTTTCTGTAAAGCACACACAATTTTTCAATGTAAGAGCTGGCTTCTTTTTGCTTCTTTATGAAGATATTCCAATCAAAACATGTTTTATTAACAAGCTTGCTGCTACCCTTGGCCCTGTGTAAAGCAGAGATGTCAAAATAATTTTCTGAACAGCCACAGTGGCAATCCATTATTGTTCCAACTTGAGTTCTCAAATAACGTAATTGATTAAATTACTAGGTCACATGGACATATTTTCAAGATCTTTTAAAAAAGCTAATCATAGGGAGAAAAATCTTCCATTTTTCATGTACCATCTTCCCTTTGTAGACCACTAAGAGCAGGGATGTCTAATCCAGGTCCTGAAGGGACACAGCATTTGCAGGTTTTCAACTCGACTCTTAACGACCTAAAGCAGCTCATTATTGGCTTAAATGGACCAATTTAACAACTTCTCCCGGCTCTCCATGGGAGGACGGTGCTTCAAAGAGACCTAGAATGCCTGCAGATATTGTATCCATGCAGAAAAGGGTCTGGGCAAGAGATGTGCTTCTGATGATATTCCAAAGCAATTCACACTGACTTTCTCTGGTTTTCTTCATGTTTGGTAACTCCCACACTTGAAAAGAAATAAAATCAAAATTAGTATCTGTAAGCCACTCCAGTCCCTGGCTAACGCACAGTATGCCGCCATGTTTAGTTAAGCTAACACATGCCTTTTAACAAGCACAGCCGTGTCCAGCCCAAACAGTTAAGAGTAAGACACAGCTACAACAAATAACCAATCATTAAAAAGCAAATAATTCACCGTGTGTAAAAATATATCCTGACTACCAGTATCCTACCAGTAATGCTTGCTGTCTATAAACAGCAAAAAAAAAATTAAAAAATCATGTATGACCTCTATTTGAGGCATACCTAGTAATTTCTAGAACAAGCTATACTGTCCTAATCCAATATAATTGATTGGCAATAGAATCAACCCAATAATTAAGGAGCTGATTGTAGCAAAGACCTGGAAAGATCTAGAAACAAGGAACACCCACTTTCAAATCCATAGACTGTGATATAGAGTGACTGGCAGGACAGTGACTGGCAGCACTTACAGCAATTGAAGGGAAACTTACAAAAACAAATCAATATCTTTGTGTTGCACAATTCACCAGGATGATCCCACAGTATGTTATTACACACAGCAACAAACTGTCACATCTGCCAAGGAATTAAATTGGAATCCAGTAGTAATGGATCTATTGCTGCAGATTAATGCATTCAGGCTTTGTATTGTCATGAGAAACAGAACAAAAATCTCCCCTCAGAAAGAAAAGCTGTATGAGAACCATTGCTGCCACAGAATTGTCTTTAAGAATATAAAATGAATCTGGTCACATGAAGAAAGAAAACATAATTTTTCAAAAAGTTAATTTATTGATATTGTTTTTCCCAGTCTTCCTACTGTACAAAATAATATTAAGAACAGGTAAAGGTTTATTCCATGTTCGAAGAAAAAAAAAAAGACACAATGTTTTGGCTATGGAGCCTTCTTCAGGTGTCGACAGCTGAAGAAGGCTCCACAGCCGAAATATTGTGTCTCTTTTCTTTTCCTTCGAGTATGGAATAAACCCTTACCTGTTCCTTTGCAGCCTACACATGCTGACGCAGCTCCCTACTTAAAATAACCTTGGGCCTATGTATTTAGTTGCGGCTGCAGTGGGATCTCTCTGGCTTCTAAAGCCAATGCCTTCATGAACCTGCACAGAAGGGCTTATTGTACTTCATGCACATGTGACATCTGATAGTAAGAGAAGCATTTACTAATGCTTTGCTAGAGTTAACCGCTTTTGAAATGTCAGAATTCCCATTTATTCTAAATCAGCTGTATCATAATATCTCTAACATTGTCAAGTCAAAACATCTACCCCTGGAATATCTGTTTAAGTGAGGTTTACTGATAGGAAACCCAGCAATAGCTGCTGCAGAAACTAACTAGCTGAGGGATATATTTTCAAGACATTCCAATCACATGCAAATGTTGCAATAATGAAATGTGAATAGCTCTGGCTTAGGAAATAACAGAAGGTAGGTGGGAGGGAGAAAAGCTTGGAAATGTCATGTACTGTGCACATCAAACTGCATGCAAGAAAACCGCCTTCTTCTGTGATTTATGCTGTGAATGTGTGTGTATAACAGGAAGCAGCTGTTGCTCTAGGCAAGCCCAGGAGAGGTACATCAGCGTATGAACGTCATTAGACAAAAGGGAGCTGCAATTTTCAGCATTAAAAACTTTTCATCCTGCTCTACCATGATCAGCCACGAAACCACACTCCAGCGAAAATCTCCAAAGAGGTGAAACTGAGCCTAACTCTGGCACTGCCCAGCGCTAACTGGCCAAATCCAGTGAACAAAAAACACTTTCATTCAGAAGCCCTGCGAAAATAAACTTGGCAAGTTTTCTTTTTCTTTTTTTTTCTGAATCTAAAGCAGGCTACTTTTGATCTTGTTTAAATGTTGATTTTATTTCAGTTCTCTACATTCTTTGCTAAACAGTTCTTCCACATTCATGCAATACTACCTTATTTAGGCACATGTTGTTGATCAAACTGACAGCTATCCAACAGCTACAGACATCTAGTCTCTATAGACAGTTTGGGTACTCCTTCCTCTCTGACTGTATTCATCCTTGAGTGAAACAAACAACACATGAAGATGACTTTGCTGTATACTCCAGGGGCTCACACACTGTGGGGATCAAACAGTGTTTTGCAGGCACACAAACATTTTGCAAGCTCGTGCCTTTGAACTTCACTATCTGATGCATTTGAGTGGATTGATACACAGAAACAAGAAAAGAAACAAACTGAAGATAACTTTTCACTTTATCATATTCAGCGTTTGAAAAAAATTTGCAATTTTCAGTACTAGCTAAAAACAGCAGACATTTTGTGCTGCATTCATATCCCTACCCTGCACACAAAAGTGAAACTGTTTTTTTTTCAAATCTTAATTCAGTCAGAGGGGTTTAACCTACTTTTGCTCTGGTATTTTCCGTACCTCATAAAGGAAAACATAAAGCTAACGAATTTTTCCATGGGTTTTTGTTTTTGATTGTGCTTATGCAATAACCACACACTCTGTTTCACTGCCCCATTTTACAGTAGGTTTACTCTTCTGCACAATCTAATCCCAGGTCTCCTGCAGACCAGCCCCCCTCATCACACCTGGATTCATTCCGATGCTGGGCGGCGTCATGGAGACGTCGAAAGTCTTACGATGGAAACAGTTCTCCTCAGCCAATGGGAGGGAACAGCAGCAGCCTGCAAGCTTGAGATCTAAGGCTTCCTCTCAGAAATGAATGGTGTACCCATGAGCTTCAGGAAAGGGAGGGAACAGGGATAAAGAAAATATAAAAACCTGTGGAGCGGATGTTGGTTTTGGACCCACCAATGTGTGTAAGAGCAGCTGCTGTGTGGTAACGTGCCCCCGGAACGAGACATGAACTGCTGACATCTGGCTCTAATACAGCAGCTGAGACAGGAGGCAGGAGAAAGCAGGAATTGAGGGAAGAGTAGGAGAAGTGAATGGAATTAATTAATTCGAGCAATGGAAAGAACCTTCTGGGAAAGCAGTCAGGAACAACAGAGGTGGGGCAGAGGGAGAAGAGGACTGAAAATTGAATGTGAACACAAGCTAATCAAATTAAAGATTTACAATTATTTTAATAAGTCTATTTCTTGAAGAAGTTGCATGAAAAGAAGCACCAGTTCTATATAAAGATGCCTTTCAATAAAGTAAAACTGAAAACATTTAAGAGTTTTATATTTAGACTCAAACAATGTCACAGAAAACTTAATCAACTTCTTGTTTATATGATAAGAAGACACTAGGAGGACATATACTGAATAATGTCATAGAGTAAAGTGATTGTTACCTTTAAAAACTAAATTTTTAATTAATACTTATAATTGTCAAAATGCTCAAAAAACACTAAGGATACTGTGATGCCCCGTGGGGCAGCTCACAAGCAGGAGCACTTGGTTTAGGAAGGTCCATGACCAAGGATGTGCCCTACTGCAACTATGAAGTCAAACTGTCTTTTCTTTCAATAGAACTATTTACATCACCAGCTCTCTGTCTGGCAAAGCAGTAGACATGTCAAAGCAGTTAGCAGAGGCGTTTGCCTTCAACCCGAAGGCATGAAATCTGAGTGGCAGAAATCTTCAGCTCTTTGACTGTAATAGAGTTCAGCCCTACAGTCAGCACCTGTACAGTGATAGCATAGCTGGCATGACAGCACCTCAACCTATCTCCAGTCTCAAGGATTCTAAAGTCTTTAGCCCTAAGGCTAGCTTAGTGGTTAATCAGCCTTTATGATAGCTGTGTGATAGCAGAGGCTGGTATGAAGATTGTATGTTGCTTTTTTTCAGCTTCTTCTGCCATATGTCTCTCTCCCTTCCTTTTTCAGAGCTCTATTTACAGGCTGGAGCAGGGAGCACAGCTGATCCCTGATCCAGTGATTGCAGGCATCCAGTCACTTGAGAGCTGTGTCTGATCTGCCATCTGAGGTAAGGGAAAAGTTTAGAAAAATGCTTTTTTTCTAAAAAGAGTCCTTTAAGAGAGTTTTCAAAGAGTCCTTTGAGAGAGCACGTAACACCCCTTGAGGACATAACCTCTCGCTGCATCACATTCTCCCCACTCAGATGGAGCTTATCCCTGACATAGCACAGGAGTGCATACCGAACATCAGAGACAGACCAGCTGCATTCCCTTGGATCTGCTGAGTACCTGCTTGATGGGCCACCTGAAACTGGAACTGCTGAAGACTAGAGCTTCACCAGTTCACTCTTGTTCTGCAGTCTTTATTCTGCAGCCTACAGGTCAAGGTGTGTGTTCTGTCAAGAGAGCAAAGCATCTCCCCATATCATAGTACTCCAAGGCCCATTTAATTTACAAAAATTCTTTCTCTAGAGCAGAATGTTGTGTAATGGCAGGGGTTAATTCACAATTGATTTAAATGATGGGGTGCTCTTCATTCCTTATCACCCTTTATCTCATAGTCCTGCATAGGATGCATCAGCCTGCACAATCATTGGGGCTTCAAAGTCCAAGCAATCTCAGGCTTGGTGAGGAAACAGAGCTTCTTTTAGCTTCCAGAAGGCCTGCTCTGTCATATAAGCCCAGCTGACTCGATTGTAACGTGACTCTTTCGCCAAGCCGTGTAGGGAGCCGGAACGGATGGCAACATCTCGGATGAATTTCCTGGAGTAGCACGCGAGACATAGAAAAGCTCGTACTTTAATAAGAGTAGCCCAGTCTCTGTTGGCTGTAACCTTTTTGTGTCCTAATTTGTCCCTGCCCAAATAATTGGCCTCACTTAACCCTAACTGACATTTCATGTGCTCAATCCAGCCTCCCTTAGGACATTGACAGTTATCTCCTAAACTTTGAGATGGTCTTCCCAAGCATGACTATGGATGTTGACGTCGTCAAGGTAAGCAGTGTCAATGCTTCTGCATGGCCAGAGAACTCAGTCCTTTAGGCATTGAGTCCCATGTAAGCCAAAGGGCAGATATACAGTATCTGGTTTCACACCAATATCAAAAGCACTTTTTTATACAGGTTTTATTGAAGTGAGTTATGAACACACAGGATGCATTGCCAGGGCACAAGATGGAGTTTTCTGGGAACAGTCAAATCTGGTTCTGATGCTGTGTGATTCACTCTGTTGAGCTGAATAGCCTGTTCTCATCATCAGATTTTCTTATGCAATTATTATTATCTAGGGGAGGGAACTTGAAATATAATACACTGTCTGTTTTAGGTAATTGCAGGAAAAGTGGGGAAAATTGTTAAAGATCAACTAGTTAATGGGTGCGTAATGTCTGTAAAAATAGCAAAGATATAGATGGTTCCATAAATAGTACTTCTGAAATTTACCCTCAATTTAATACCCTTAATTTCCCAAGCTTATGTCAGGTACTGCTCTCACAGCAGCAGTCTGTTTGTGCACTGTGAGTGAAGAGCCATATTTTTCCAGCCCCCGATGGGACATACATGGCATTATTTAATCAGAGATTCAGTCAGAATACTTCACATGTGTTTATGTAGGCAAAGCCCTTGTTTGTAAGATCCCCTCTGGGACCACAAGTGAAAACTACCTATGCCAAAGCACTACCATTGTACAGCAGGGCAGCAACTTGTAAAGAGTGAATATATCCAGGAAGCAAAGCTAATATAAGTGCAGAATTAGACATGGAAAACCCCCTGAAATTGTCAAATCTAAGCTTTCCATTATAACTCAGCACATAATGCTCCTATGATCATAAAAAAATCTCCCTGTTCATTCTGTGTGTAATGTCAATCATGTTTCTACATTTACGCAACTTTATACTTTCCTTCTCTTTCTGTAATATTACCTGCACTTGATAAAGATATTTCTGTTCTCTGGTCCTTAATTAGAACTGATCGATACATAGTGCACACAGAAACATTTGGAGGTGTGTAATCCTCATGGAAAAGGGAAACTATATGATACTCACCTCCCCTTGTGGAGGCAACTTGCACAGAACTTTCAGAATCCTGTAATCCACTGTTGCTTTAAGATTTTCAGCACCACTAACTTGACCCATTCAACATAAGCTTCAATTTTTCATGAGTCAGAGAAATAAATAATGGTAAATGAAGTGTAGAATGGAAACCGTAAGTGGAATTCTTAAATCAGGTACTGAAAATTATGCTTTACAAAGTTAGGCTGATAGAATTATAGAAAAATTGTCATGTTTTTGGATGGGGAGAATTACTTCTGACAGCATAAGTGTGAAAGCAGGGAGTGGGAGTCATGGTGATGGAGACTAAACCAGCCTCTTTGAGATATTTACATTATATATTTACATATATCTATATGTATTTTCTTAGGCATCACTTGCTTAGAATCATTTCCTTGGAATTGCCTTAGTTTTCTGGAAACAGAATTGTGGTTCACAGTATTTGAGTGTTTGGGAAAAGGAAGAAGAGCATATCTAAAAGGATTAAAATCTGACCCAATATGACTGCCTGTTATTTGGAAGCAGTAAAAAGGCTCTTTTGATTGAAACAGTAACATTTCATATTAGATTCTTGTCTTTTCACAGCCTTAGTACACATTACTGTTTCCCCAAAACAGGGGTATTAAATTATTACTGAGAGGCACTAAAAGCACACAAAGAATAATTGAGGCCAATAGTATTGGTTCTATTTTTAATATCTTACAGCATATAGTGAGTGCAAACTTTATTGCAGGCACCATATCCACTAAGTGTTATCTGAATTATAGGAAAGGCACTTTAAACCTAATTTAGAATAAAACAGCAACTCTAGAATAAGAAAGAAAATGCATGCTAGGTATGTCTCAACTCCTGATTCACAGTGCAGTCATTGTAATCAACACCCTACTAGTACAGGCTTTTTATAAATACTCAGTGACTCTGGCTTACTTGAGTACCCAACTCCCCCAGCATGACAACTCTGGCCTAGGAGAGACTTAATTCATAACTCTAATTCTATCTAGTTCTTCCATTTTCTAATCAAGCACACAAGTGCCAAAACATTTCTGACTTCACCGGGAGAAGGCATGGAAACTATCCCTCATCAGTGAAAGGAAACATATGTCCTTCAAGGTACAAATCTATTTTAAGGCCTTCTCTTTAAGCAGACCTTCCCTTGCAAGGTATTTGACGCAAGAAATTGCTAAAAACACAACTAAAAAAATAAATACTAAGGGAGAAAACCACAACCCTACATTTTAAGAATTGCTCATCACGGGGAGCAAAAGAGGCCTGGATTTCTTTGAGACTTTAATGGATTATTTGTGAGGTGTAGTGAACACAAGGTTGGCCTACACAAAACATATGGAAAATGTATGCATTGGTCATTTATGTTGTGAAGTGTGCACTTCACACTTCTCTTTTAAATTATTTCAAGAAACACAGATAATACTCCAGTAAGTAATGCCTTTGTATTAAAAGTAGTGAAGTTTAACAATATGTTTTGACTTTAACTTGGCCTGAAGAACAACAGCCTGACCATATGGACAAGATAGTCAGATTCCCTATAGATGAACCCAGTTGTTTTTGCCTAGATGGTGAGGCTGAGAAGGACAGTCCTATTGACAGTCTGACATTTTACACCTACTGTAACTGAGGAGGAAAGTGGTTGGAGACCGGGCATTGTCTTTCACCAAGAAACTACTTTGCCCTTCGGTCACACCTTTCCACAGCAAAAACCCTATGATAAGATTATTTTGCTAAATCTTTGAAAACATTGACATTGAAAAAGTACAGTATAAAGTATTTAATCAATAATGGTCACTTTTGCTTTATATAGTTACTTCACTATAAAATAAACTATACATTTTATAAATAAAACAGCTATAAGACTGTTATAATTTGGTCTAGCCTTAAGTATCATTATAGTGGTTATTACAGGTTGTCTCTTTGCTTGTAACATCCTACAGTCAGATAAAAGTTTCCAGTGAAGGTACAGTATGCCCAGCAGCTATAGCTTCTAATGTACTTCGAATGTGATATCCTGCCCTTGCAAACATATGAAGTAACAGCTTGTAAAACCATTTCTGATCAGTTTACTGCTGTCACAGCAATCCAGTGAGCATTCTTCATTGAAAATACTTAAAGAAAACCTTAAACATTGTGAGAACTGTAACAACTCTTGCTGTGGTTCTTTTGTTAATTCACCAAATTCTGACATAGGCCTGTTTTGAAAACTGCATTGACAATACAGAGCCTAAATGAGCCCAGATCTTCACACAGTGGTAATTATTTCATAATAAGTAACAGTTCTGACTAGGACATGCAGTGATTTCTGCAGTGCACCTGTCATCACTCACAATATCTACACATTTCCAGGATGTGAGTCAACATAACAGTGCCAACTAGGGGGATAGATTGTTGAAAATAATAATATAACAGAAGGAAATGCCAGGCTTAATAACTAGGTCAAGTGCAACATTGGATATTCAAGATTTTCTTTTCATGCAAACAATATCTAGTGCACCACAGAGTCCACTCACACACAAAGTTACTTTCTGCTTTTACCTGAAGATCTACTTAGCAGGGCTCTGGGAGACTCTGGTTTGTGCTACTTCACAGAGATCGAGACAGAATGCTCACTAATGTGCTGTAAACCATGTCTTTAAAGAAGCATGTTTTTGAACAAGCGGCTTATAACTGCAATTGACCACAATTTGATATATGTTTCCATTAGCTACAAATAATACAAGATCTTAAGAAATACATCTAAATGGTGACTGCAATGTCAAATGGAAAGAAAGGATTAAATTCAACTCCCTATTTTTATTCCTTGACAAAATGTTGATGTTTTGGGGGTTTTATAGACAAGCCAGGTTTTACTGTTTTGACATCAAGGCCTCTAATTCAGAGAAAAAAGGAGTCTTTGCAGCAGTGAGCAGGAATAGTGCCTCCCTTTTAGGGACATCAAAGAATTAAGTAATCAGACTGGAAGTCAGTTGTTAAGATGACAAAAAATATGAATAAGACACAATAATGAAAACAGTTATGAATAAATGAGTCAACTTGCAGTTGGAACTTCTAAAGTGAAATAGTGACTTTTAGAGTCAAAATGTTTTTTAACACTCCCACATAAAAACATTCTTAACCACCACCTCAACCACAGCATTAACCCACCTTAATACAGCAGCCGTATTTTGAGATCAAAGAATTGTCGCATAGTGGTCTGGTGAAGCAGGAGACATACGTGTGTATATACTTGCATTAAATCACTTAAATACCTGCCATCTTGTGTCTTTCTCATTTCTAGAAAGCAGCTTTGCTCCAGGTTTAGGAAGAAAAATGTCTTTTCCTCTCAAATAGATGCCAAGTTGCCCTTTCCCACCCCTTTCTATCCTCGTATGCATTGAAGCCAGTCAGAGCTCCTGGACTTCACAAGGACCTCTGTTCTTTTTAAACTGTCTCTCTTTCCCGGCAGCTCAGTTTTCAAAAGCGTGAAGCCATCTCTGTGCCACTATGCAACATAACACAATGAAAGACTCATTTGTGAATGACTAGAGACATGCTCCTTTGTCAGTCCACACTCTGTTAAAAGAATTAAAGTTTCTTTAAACCTCCTTATGTATTTTATCTGTTCATATTGAAACATTTTTAAAAAGGCATGTTTTTCATTGTGAACATATTTGGAAAGCATACTAATATTTTTAAATACAAAGCCACACCATAAGAAAAAATGTATACCACTTGTATTATATATTTAGGTTTATTTTTGTTTCCCTATTTTGTTCCAAAATAGTAATTTTGAAATAAATCTCTGAATTAAAAACAGCTACCTTTTCACAGTCCTGACTGTTGTTTATCAAACAGTAAAATTCTGTGCAATGCACAAGTTTGAAAAACCTTCCTTCGTTTGAGCTAACCTGTAGTGTTTAAGTAATTTCTTCCTAAGTGTTGTATTATCTTAGGACCAGCGAAGGTAAGTCTGCTAGCTCTACAGGCCCAATGGGCTACACCGGGTTTAGTCTTTCCTCCAATGCTTGTATCGCAGACAGTGACGATGGCAACATTGCAAAGAGGGTGAAATTCTAAGACTAACAAGAGAGACAGAGAGAGACACAGTCAGGGCTGACAACTTCACCTAACTTCCTGTTCAAGCTATGGAACACTTAATGAGAACTGGCAATTAGAAGAGTGACCTGAAATAAAACCGTCTTACATTTCAGACTGATCCCTGTCCTAGCACCCATAGTGTCGACAGCCCCGCATTCTGATTGGCTGATAAGAAAACAGCAGGTGCCCTATCACATTAAGGCTGGGCTGTGTTTAGATGGGATTAGAGGCCATTGGATGGGGATGTTCCTGGGAAGATCCCTTCAAATCCAGGCCAGGGATTAGCTCTCTCACTGTCAGCACAATTGGGCACACTCTACTAGGAGGGGCAGGGAGAGGAAATGGCTTTAGGGTAGAATGACTCCCCCTGCTCCACCAAAACTACACCAAGGTAAATATGGGTGCCCTGATCTGTCTCTAGTAGCCAATTGACTTCTCCACAGATTTTCTACTAAGTAAGCTTATAGTACAATTTAATGTCTTTTTGGTCTGCTTTTCAAATGTGAAAGTATTCATGGCATGTGGTTTGGGAGAAGAAAAATGACACGCGTTTGCTAAAAAGAAAATCTTTTTGTCATTGTTTAAGAAAAGTCAATATGTAAATGACAGGATTACACTCTTAAAAAAGGACATGGGTGACAGAAGGCTCAAAGATCACATAGAAAGGCCAGCAACTTGAGGATAAGAAATTAAATTTACTTAGAGAGAACATACATCTACCAGAGTGTTGTTTAAGCAAACCTTTTTACAATCCCGAACTTGAGTCTGCATAATGCCATACTGCTGTTTCAGTTCTGCGAAATTTCTCATTTACATTTTCTCATCCTATGTTATTAGATCACAATCGGAAACTATTTCTTATTTCTGTTGGATAACATAAGGGAAACTGAGAATTTGCTTTGGCAACATCTTAAGGATTTTTTTGAAAAAACAAAATCCCTTTGCTGATGAAAGTATTGTTTAATGTTTTGTACAATAAAAATCAAACCACCAACTGAAATCTCTGTAACAGGACCACATGGTGTTCAAAAGCTGGGCGAAGTCAAGAACCTCTGGAGTTCAAACAATGCGGCAAACAGGTATGGCTCTCCCCCATGAAAACAGAGTATTACTGTCTACATCATTCAAAAAGAATAAGTTACTGAAAATCCATTTTTAATGTATAATATGCTGGTTACATAAAAAATGCATAAGTTTAGTCTAAGAGCATCAGCCCTCACAAAGTTCAAGAATAGTGGAGAACCCATATTGTGTACTTGTGAATACAGCACACAAGGGAAAGGCAGAAACTTTAAAAAATTGTCTTAAAGTTTTAAAATCCGCATCAATTACTGCGCAAAACTGTTTTTCTTATTTCCCCACACAAGCATAACGGCAAACACTATCTGATCAATAGCAGACAGATCCAGAGAGTGAAGACAGAGACACACTTTGATATATTGACATTCCTACTACTCGGCTTAAAGCTCCCTTCAGGCTTTGACCTCTATAAACACCCTAAGAAAAAATTATAGAATAGCTCTGCTGGCCTTGGCTGTTCTTTCTACTTTTCCATGCTTTTTTGTTTGTACCAGCTCTTACAGGAGTGCTTGTTGCCCCCCGCCCCTCAAGTTTGAATTTTCTGCCATTCTCTCTTTCTTCACATGACTCCCCCCTCTGTCGTGATCTCCCTTCCCTGACAGCTCTTTTTCTAGCACAAGTGCTGCCAGCCAATGGAATAGCTAAAGCTGTGCGATGGCTAGCCAATCAGCTGCTAGTTGCTATGTTAAAAGAAGGTCTACATCCTGTCAATTAATTCCTAGGCATCATACGATTTTATACAGAACAGAAAAAACAGGAACTAAAGTTACAAGGAAACACAGAAATCCAGGACAAACATAAAGAAGCAGGAGGTAAAGTATTAAAAATTAGGCTGTATTGCTTTTTAATTAAATGGATCTCCTTGATGAATTTATAATTCTAAGTCCTTTCTAATAAAAGACTTCATTGCTCATGCATGCTACTTCTTCACACAAGCATCGGTAAGCAGAAAAATACTCCAGCCACTGTGAGAAGCAGTACACTGGCCAAAGCTGCCCTCCCATTATGGTTGTTGATCAGGTCAGTGTCAGCAGTGAGAATGAAATCCAAGACAGTCCCAACATCCCCCCTCCCCTTCCCCGACCATCTCAAGGCTGAGCCGAGTCCAGCGCATGACAAGAAACCCCCACGTTCCTACACATCCCACCCCTGAGCAGACCAGACTCTTCTATTTGAACTCTTTGCAGCAGGAGATGAGGCAGCTATTTTGCAGAAGACGTTGGCCCAGCATTTGGAGGGCCATCAGGGTGGGCTGAAAGGGGTCAGAGGGGACGATTCTGGGAGGGAAGGGGATAGGAAAAGGCTTGGCACTTCCACTGTCACTCTCCATGCAGACAATAAACAGGGCAGAGCAGTAGGAGAGGAGAAGTGATGAATCATACATTAAAATAATAAATAATCCTTACACTAATATAGCGCTTTTCTGGACACTCCACTCAAAGTGCTTTACAGGTAATGGGGACTCCCCTCCACCACCACCAATATGCAGCATCCACCTGGATGATGCAACGGCAGCCATAGTGCACCAGAACGCTCACCACACATCAGCTCTCAGTGGGGAGAACAGAGTGATGAAGTTAGTTCATAGATGGGTATTGTTAGGAGGCCATGATTAGTAAAGGCCAGGAAAAAAACTGGCTGGGACACTGGGGTTAACACCCCTACTTTTTTGTGAAACACCCTGCAATTTCTAATGACCACAGAGTCAGGACCTCAGTTTTATGTCTCATCCATAAAATCATGACCAAAGAGTTTACTACTTTCCACATTCCAGAAGGGCATTGAGAGATTCATTTGTACAGTATATTTGTGAATAATTGAAAATTGCACTTAGGGGTTCACAAAAAGTGTAAAGGCATAATTAGATGGGGCACAAAAATAAACAGGAAAACTGTGATATAGAGTAAACAAATACATTTCTTTTTTTTCTGTTGATGGAAATGGAGAGGCTGCTATGAGACCTTTGATATAAAGATATAAAGCCTTTAATAAAGAGTGTTTCGAAGTGTCCTCTTCTACAGAGGGGAAAAACAGCAGCTTAAAAAAACTATTTGTCAAGAAAAGAAAAAAATAGTCTCTCAGGACTAGACGTTGCTCTTCCCAGAGTTTTGGAAAAGTAAAGAAAACTTATCAGGGCTGCTGTAACTAATTGATAACAAAATTTCTGATATCTAAATTTCAGTTCCATAGCCGTGTCAGAATAAGGAATTTGGGAAAAGGTGTCACACAGGGTGTCACTCACCAGTGCCCCCTACTGGAGAGGCTCTTCAACAGCGCACAGAGCAGGCTTCACCAGACTTGGTCTCTCTCATTAGTTTTCCACAGCTCCTGCATGTCTGTCTCACAGCAGCCTCTGTGGGGACATTAAAGATTTATAAGGGGAAAAATGAAAGTTGTAAAAAATAAAAAATAAAAAATAACAGAAGAACTCGGGCTATGTTCCCGTCTCTCATCCACTTGCTTCCTCGCCTCCAGACTAAAGTGCTTCAAAACTTGGCAGGGTGAGCACAGGCAGCCCTTCAGTGTTGTCTGTCTGGGAGAAGCTTCTCATAAAATATGAAACATATTTTGTTTCAAAGAAATAAATAAATATTTTTTAAAAACCCTGCATCCTCAAAGCAAAAAAAAAAACCTTCAGCAAGCAACTTATGTGCTAATGTCTGTAAGTTCTTGCTACAAAGCTCCTATCGAACACATTGCTAGAAAGTACAGATGTCGCTGTGTTAGACAGTGAAGGGTCCAGTCACAAGTAAAAAGTTCTTGATTTGTTTAAGTTTTTTCTGTAAAACAGCTTCTGAACTAACTCTTATTCACCACAGGTCAAGTTCCAGATGGGATAGATGGGTTGAACAGCCTCCTCTCATTTGTAAATGTTCTATGAGGCTTCCTCCATGGGTTAGCTAAAATGCTCTGTTTTTCAGGTCCATTTGTTAAGATGTTATGGGTCACATTCACAAAATCTTTATATTGTGTTAGGGGTTTGTCAGCCCCCTAGTATAAAGAAATCGAACGGAAACTTTTTTTTCGGTACCTTCCAGAGGTTTTTGTGTGTCATTTCCTCAAAACTAAAGGTTAGGTTAGAATTGTTATAACAAATGGAGGAACGTGGCCTTTGTAAGCCCACAGCAGAATATGAAAACTGGAAAACGAGGGTGAAATACTTTTAGAAAGAAATATTAACACTAACACTACTTTATATTAGGATTACGAGAGCATGTATAAAGAACTGACTCCAGTTCACAATAATAACCTACAGTTCCAAACAAGCCCCTGAAGAGCACTCTCCTCAGGGCTGGAAAAGCACTGTACTTCTGCACCAGGGCACCAAGCTACAGTAAAAACTCTACATCACTGGCAACAGAGGACAGAGTTGTCTGAGAAGCGAGCACATCTGTTTGTACACTGAATATTGTGAGCTCACATGCATTATTACTTTTGTCACAAAATGCTACAGCAAAATTCAACTGACTCTATTTTATTTCAATAGCAGTGGGTCAGTTTTCCTTTACTTACAGTTTTACTGCTGATAATACAATCATGGGGAGCAAAGCCATGCTTTCTCACAGTTGCTGTGACAGACTTTAAAACCATAAACGCTCTGAAATGGGGCTAGCTGCTGCCTGTGACAGCATGAGGTGCATTTGCCAAATTGCGGCTGCAAGACAGTCAGAATCTGCTGACTAGAAATGCCACTGGTCTGGCTGCGTGCTGTCCAGTGATGAGTCAATAGGGACAACACTACAGGCACCAGCTGAAACTGGTTCCTAACCAGTTCTAGCAGGGGGAAACAGGAGTGTGTGCCGAGTTGTAGGCTGCTGAAGGCTCTAAGCAGCCACGCTGTCTGTGCAAACAGAGGAGGGAGCTTTGCTGCCATGCCCAGATTTTATTTTGTTGCCTACCGCGAACAAACTGAAAGTGGTGGGGAATTCCACAGCTCAGCATCACGCTGGAGGGAAAGGATACCGCTGCACGCCGAGAACACTGCCCTTCACGACTGACGCAAAGGAGTCGAGTTAAATATTCACTTGGGTGTTTGGTTGCTTGCCGCAGCAGTGCACATCATCTCAGGGTATCCGAAACCTTTCCATGAACTTCCCCAACAGGACTGAGGGAGCCCCGCCTCACCTCTCTTCAAGGAAATGACCAAGAAACCCTTTTTTTTAATTCATACTCGCGAGAAAAAACGTATTAGAAAAAAAACAAAATGGCACACAGCTTTATGCAAATTGCATGTTTAAAACAATAATCTGGTGGTACAGCCCTTCACACAACCAATTTAGTCAATTGAGGCTGTTATATTTGCATATTGTAGCCATTAGACCTCATGTCCACACTACCTCTGATTAAAACAGTCCTGTCTATCTTCTGTTGTCATATAATTATTGTTTATAAGTTCATAGCCATTTTCAGGTAGGCCTTCTAGTCCATGTCACACTTGCCAATCTTTAGCATAGACTGGAGGCAGACTAAAGTCTCAATGACTGTAGATGTTTGAGGGCCTCAATGAAATCCCTCTGTAAGGAAGTGCCAGTGCACACTCTTGTTGCATGACCTCTGTTGAGGTCTTTCATAAACCATCATAGGTTAATTTTCATTCTTGAAAAATAATGTCCTTCCTTTACATTTCTTTGGTTACATGGTTATTGCATCTTTTGAGTCACCTGTCTTAGATCCACAGTGTTGTCTGTTTGTTCCACCATTTAGTGTCAGGTTACCGGGCCTGTCTTACCCCTGCAGTAAATAGAGGCTTCCTGTCCATCAAGAGGAGCCGGGGGTGGAGTTTATTGTATTGAACCTGACATTCATGGTGTAGCAGATTACTCTTCTCTAGGTCTTTGTGGTGTGTCTTTGTCTGCGTGTCCTTGCACAGTCTTGGTATTTGCAGGCCTGTTGTTTATACTGTTAGAAAGTTATTTCTTCCCATTTATTATGGTGAATGTCTTTCTCATATGTGAAGATTATGTAAAGACACATTTTGTACCATTTCATCATCTGGCCTCTATTTTTAGGACTTCTGTGACCACACCTTGACTGTAGTTTAGTCACACCCTCAGAAGTCTTCACTCTTACAGCATAAAGAGGTCCAATTCCCCATATTTAAAGGTAGTCAGGGAATCACGTACAGTATACAGTCAATGAAGCTGAAAGAAAAAAAAAATAATACCATAAATAATAAGGAATATATCCCTATTCATTAAAACAACACAGTATTTCCACATAAGGTGTGGTCTGAAATAAAAACTCGAAAAACAACTGTAAAACTATTTAACCCCTAAATGCACGTACTGGTAAGTTTTAAATACATTGCATCAGTTTAACGTAGCCACTCCATGTTGACAGAGATAAAGTTTTCAGTTACAAAGTGAAGATGACCAGAGGATTGTCAACACCAGGAATAAACACACAAACAACTGGAAAAAAACACCTCTGTCCGATACATGGATTTTGTAAATTGTGAAATTCATAAAACGGTTTCACTTTATTTCACTTTACATTTCACAGAATGGGATTATGTCCTACACAAGGGAAAGCAAGTCTTAAAACCACTGCTGATTCCAAAACTGATTGAATATATTAAAATGACTGACCATTCAAATTTTTAAAATATATATACTGAAAAGATATTCTACACATAAAAGCCTACTTCAGTCCCTCTCTGGACACAGGGCTTTAATCCACAGTGAATTTCACTACTGATACAGTCATAAATTATGCTATGCCAGACAAGCACGTAAAACTTCATTACAGGGTTTCCAATTCATTGAGTGGCTTACTGCTAATTAGAATTAGATCTATGTGGAAAAAAGCGCTGTTTCAACATATTTTAAATATGATTAATCTTTTATAGAGAGAATAAAGGCAAAATACCTTCTAAGAAATATAATCACATTAAAAAGGTGGCTATTACAATAAATTTGAACATTGCTGCATTACAGCAGTTTAATGTGGCCTCTCCGTGCACTGTTGGCAGAGATAAAGTTTTCAGTTACAAAGAGGAGATGAGCTAGCATATAAGAGTACAGGACTGTCAACACCAGGAATAAACACATAAACAACTGGAAAAAAACACCTCTGTCTGCTACATGGACTTTATACCTTGTGAAATTCATAAAATGGGAAAACATAGATGTAAATTTAATTATGTATAATGTGGTTTCTCAAAGATTTATGTGCACATTTTTTCTCTTTTCCAATCAGGATTTAATGCACTGAAATACAGGCAGTAAAATTACCACTAATTGTTCAGGCTTTTGCAGAATTTGCGTCTTTTGCTAAATGACTGATTTGGAAACAGAGACTACTTCATTAATACAAAAAATAAGGATCTGCCTGTGTTGGTGTTCATTTAACAGAAACTTGGAAGTGCTTGAACACTTGTGTTTGTGTGAAGAGGGGTTATTATTGTGCTATTCTATGATTGCATTTGTGAAATTCAATTATTTTTTCCTTGGTGGAGTGCATGTGTTTTCGTTTAAAAGAAAAGTTATTGTGTCTGTAATTGCTGCTGAATAATTAGTTCAGGGTGTTGATTGAAAAGCACTATAAAACATGGCAATAATATAGGTCATAAAGCCAGGCTGAACAATTTGCTGCTGAAAGGTACCTTAACACTGCCCTGCACACCCTGTATGTACTCAGCAATGCCCAGACCAGAGGTGGGAAACACTTTTGTTTAAAATCTCCACTCTGAGATGTGCCCTTCAATGACAACCATCTACAACATATGTTATGTTAGTCATGTTAGTCTGGCTTTTAATCGTTGACCAATTAAGTGTTTAATGTCTATGGTGGAATGTTAATCTTAATGATAGCCCTTGCCAAAACCAGTTCTCATTCTGAATGCAGTGCTTTAAATCTTGATTTTCAAGCAGTTGAAAACAAGCATTGACAAACATTTGGACCATGAAGTTGTGTAAAAGTGAGATCTTTTTTCAAATAAAGAATGCAATTTATAGTACAAATCAAATTCAGTGCACTATAATGCATTGTACAGTTTGTGCAGTATGCATATATTATAATATATTATATTATTATACACACTGTAAAACGTCAGACATCTGACCTATTGCTATAATCTCACAAATTGTTGGACATTACAGAACCCCTCAAAGAAACCAAAAATAGAAACAGTATCTTGTGAACACAAAATATATGTTGTGGACACTAAATAATTAGGTTGCAGCCACCAAATACTACTTCTATTTTTATTTTTTCACCATGTCCCCCTAGGCAATCTGTAGGAGAGTAATTCCATCCATCCATTTTCTAACCGCTTTTCCTAAACAGGGTCACGGGGTAGACGGAGCCTATCCCAGCAAGCAACGGGCACAAGGCAGGGTACACCCTGGACAGGACACCAATCCATTTCAGGGCAGACACACACTCACATCTAGTGCCAGGCCAGTAATTGACAGTCTAAATTCTGTTTAACAATATTACATCAAATCAGGATGGTTGGTGAGATTTGCCATCTCCAATCACTTCTACATTCAAGGAGCCATTGGCTGTGCTCAGGGAGCATATATTTCGATCTAAGAAGAACTCCAATGCCTGGGGTTACCGAAAGGACTGGGATCACACAGAGATCAATACATAGATTAAACAAATACAAAGAGGTCAATCAGTTGTGATGTGAAAAGACTGTTCCTATTTTTTAACTTTGTTACCAGTTCTTTTGATTGTGCTCAGCATTGTCTTCAGTATATCCCTTGAAAGTTTGCAGCACATTTCCCTTCAACAGAATATCATAATCAAATGCTAGGTGTACTAAGTTCCATGTGATTATTTTAAAATGGGATAAAAGGCTGTGGGCTTTGTTTTGAAGAATATGAACTGGTGTTGTCATAATTTTTCTCTTCTAGGAAAGCGGTGCACCTCATTGTAGGATATAAGTGCTACCCAGTAACTACAAGAGGATTGGTGTATTCATTAATGTCTTGGTATCTCAAAGGTATCCCCTCTGAACCTGTGCATTGGTATTTCCTATATACCCCTCCTGATGTGCACACCAAGCAAGATACTGTACATCAGGTGGAAAAGTCAGTTCCCTTTAAATTTTACCCATCACTGTACATAAGGAACAGCAGATTGTTGAACAGTTCAATCAAAACCTTCTCCTTCTCAAAAGCAGCATGTGTTCACATGAAAGAGCTCTGAAGCAAACTAGATTATAAGTGTCAGTTATGAAGCACTGAGGAGCTATGCCTAAGGTAAGTTAACAATAGACCATCTCATTCAAAAAAAGAAAAAAAACCTTTTCAAAGGCACGTGGCTCTTTCACTGTGTTTTATCTTAAGCGCTATGGCTTGTGTTCTGTACCTTCACCATGGCAACACCCTCTATCTTACTTCATCATTTTAATTATCCCCTCCGAGACCAAAGCAGTTTGTCGCTAGCTCATTAACAATGCCAAGTGAGGATCTGATAACCCTCATATCTCATAACTTTTTTTTAATCTACTGTTGGTTATGCTGTGGATGGTCGATTTTTGTGGTCAACAGGAGGCTGTCAACATTAAAAACTGACAGGAGTTTGAACCACAGAGGTTTTTAGATCTTTGGAGTTCATAAAGTGTCTATTTTCAAACTTTAAAATGTAAAAAAAATTGGAGGATAGATAGAAAGTCAGTTTTGTACAAATCAGTATTACATAACCTGAAAGCAGGTGGTTCCACCATGTCCACATTCACCATTAACCTACAGTACAATCATATTATTGGTGGTTAAGAACTCAATTTGATAAGGTGTACAATTAAAAAAACACCTTTCTCAACCCAGGTAAGTTATTCTTACTCCTTATTATTAGAACAATTATAAATATATTTATAAATTATAAAGTATTATAAAGATTATATTTATTATTAATTCTTTATTCACCCTATCTAACATCCTGTATTGCCAATAATCTGGAATAATACAGTATAATCACGTTATTTCAAGGTTTTTACTTAAAGATTTGATCAAGATCGTAATTAATCATTGCGTACTGATTCTAGGATGTTTTGGGGTTTCCCACTGCACTTTAAAGATTTTTCGCACTCCCAAGAAAAAAAACATTGAACCTGATTGCTACAATGTGCCCAAGTTTCGTTTCATTGTCAGATAATTCAGTGAAACTAATGTATAATGTATGGCTGATGTTTGAAATGGACCTCATTAATGTAGAGCTGAAATAACGTGTGAAATTCATTAACAAAAAAAAGATAGGGAAACTCTTTAAACTAATCAGCCTGCATCACTCCATCATGATGAGTTACAAATTGACATATATATGTTATATTTTAACACAGTGTTTGTTAGATGCGAATTTTTTAAAATATTTTAGTGCCTTTCACTAAAAGCTTTTTATACATATCTAAAAAGCTGGAGTCTTTAAAAGAAAAAAGTGAAACATGGGTTTTTTACATTTTTGTATATGCATGCACACATACACATGCAATCACAACTACATATATGCGCATATTTTGCTGTGCATACCGTGATATGAAATCTTTTATACAAGCTGTAGAGTTTTTTTCAACCATTTGAGAGATGGCACAGCTCCATTGACAGTCTGTATAATGGTATGCTCAGTTAAAAAAAGATAAAGATATATTTCTACTTCACTGCAGTATCAAACAGAGCATTGATATACTACTAAATCATTTATCATAAAAATGTATTATGCTGTGTTAATGTTTAAAATTTTGTTGTTGTTTTTAATGTTTCTCTGGCAGCTGGGTGTCTTTCTCTCTGCCCGTGATCATGATAATAAAGGCCCTACAATGAAATAAAAAAGAATATTTTAAAAGATGCCATTTTCAAATCCAGTCAAGTCTGGGAATGTCAGATACTGAAAAAGATCTTGTTAAGCGTTTTTTTGTGTTTTTTCCTGACTGAGGAGATGTGAAGTGGCAAGCAAGCACCAAGACAGATACGCCAGTGTCTTTATGATCTAACTAAAAAAGGTTCAGCTGATCCAAGAAACACCAAATTGTAAATGACCTTTTTTGGCCAAAAAAAAACTGAAAAATGCGAGACTCTCTGTATAATGACTTTCCTGTTCTCTGTAAAGAACCACTGGCTTTAAAAAAAGAAAATCGTTGTGTCCTCTATTAAAATAAAAAAAAAGCTGTTGGGGCTAATAATAAATTTCTGATAAAATGGAGAAACAGTTGAAGTGATGTCACTTTGGAGTGGGCTGCCAGCCTGGGCACTGACACAGAGCACTTACTGTCTGTGCTGAGGTCTAACTGACTCATGCACTCATGCGGGCCAGCATTTCCCGTCTCTGGAGGCGATGGGTGAGGAGAGGCACTACACTTGTCAGGCGCGGCATGTAATATTCCACAGGAAAACCCAGGTCTAAGACGCTCCCCCTGAAAGAAGAGGGCATCTACCGCTCACTGCCCTGCCGCCAACCTCAAAGTCTTCTGAAGACTTCTGATTTTGTTCAGTTGTGTAAACAGATTTTTTTTTGTCAACACATCAAGCTATCAGCAACACCCGAGTCAGCAATCACAAACTTGATTCAAGAAACTAAAAAAATCTATAGGTTATGATGATGTATTGTAGAAAGCAATTAAAAACTGATACTTAAAGTTATACATAAGTAACAATTCTTAATCTTTAAAAGCACCAGTCTTCAGAATCTCATCTTGGGCCATAAGAGGATCTTAATATACAGCATTATAGGCAAATGAGTTGTATATTTGACACATAACTATCACTTGTAGCCTCCTGTTTCTCACTCAAGTAGTATGATTAAATGAAATTTCTTCATCTGTTTTAATAGCAGCACCTCTGATTTTACTTAAATACCAGAACACAGCACCAGTGGTCTATTTCACATTGCTTGCTCAGTCTCCTAAATGGTCAGATGGATTGTATTCTTAGAGCTGACAGTTTGTTCTGGGTGAGTTTGAAGGTTTGGTACCACATCACAGGTAGGAATGGCAACTGGTCTTTTCATTTATAGCAAAGGAGAACATTACATTTTGTTTCTCAAGGTCTTTGAAGTGAAAAGACAAGCAATTTTCTCATTTCTGCACGGTGTCCCCTGCACTTTTGCATTACTTTCTTCTCTTTACAACCCATACTTTGGTTTAATGCAACTTGTTGGTGCCAAAGGACCAAACCTTTATCATACCTCTCTCGTGCCTGTGTTCATCTGAGACAATTCCATGTTCCAAACCTTGTCTTGTCCTTGGATAATGTTGCCGGTTGTGATTCTGCTTCAGTGCTGCTGTGAAGTGCTGGTTCACTTTTCTCTTATAAAATTTTATGAACCAAAAAAGGCCAGCACATTGCCATGGCACGCCAATCTAAGAACACATGAGCTTCAGTGTCTTTGCAAGAGGAACAAAGAATGAGACTGTTGAATATATTAACTATAAAATGTAAGCAATGGGAAATAAAATGTGAGTCTATTACAGTATACTATTTAGAATAACCTCTAGGTCAAGACATAATTCTGTACTATGCACATTTCAATATAGGCAGCCAGTTCAATGGTTCTTTATAGGAAACCAGCTTGTTTTCTGTGCTGTATTTCTCTGGCTGCAAATATCTGACCTTCAAGGTTTTTTGTCAGAATCTTTCCATTTTGTTCTTCCACCTAGAAGAGATGTGAATCTCTCAGCATCTCAAAGAAGTGTTTCCAGGCCAAGGCGACAGGACTGTGTGACCAAAGCCTCAGTGTCTTAACACCGTATTAACTCTGGGATGTTTAAATCAGACCCCACTCACATGACCCTCCCTATGATGTCGCTTTATGCAGGATCATCCCTGCTGCTCTTCTCCGGTGTCTCAGGAGGTTCAGCAGGTTAGCATCTGCATTGTGCTTGACCCCAAAGGTCAGTCAGCCGTGCCTGAGCCTGCGAGCCCTACGTGGTGAACGGTGATACACCGCGTTAAGCTGATAAGCTGGACTTGGGAAGGAAGACATGGGGGCCTGTGGTCTCTGCCCTGTGTCACTTGACAAAGGAGTGATGATTGTGTTTCCTCTCACTTTACCAGGAACAAGGAAACCAAAATCCATCTGCAAGACAGATGACCTTTAGATTCCAAAGTGTCTGTGCCCCACCAAAGCAGAAGAAACTCCTGACTGTTTCCAGACCTTGTGAAATCCTAGAGTAATACTCAGTGCTCCCTTGTTCACAATTGATCATGAGCAAAGCTGTTTCTGAAATAGGGTGAATTATTTTTGCAAAACTTCTGTATGAATGGTTGAATACTAAATGTGAATGCATGCCATGTGGTTTTTCAAGGATGAAACAATATAGAATAAAACAAGAAGTATTAAATTCATAGATCATTTTTTTCATATTCCCCTATTAGTCCATGAAAATAACAGTAAAAAAATAAGAAAATCGCTACAGCCTACACCAGGCTCAGTTTATACATCCCTAAGTCTATGTTTGGTCTAGATCTACAAAAAAGAAAGTGAAAAAAAGATCACAAATTGCATGTGAGGTTCTGAAACTGAAAATCTACTTTAGACCTTCTGTCTGCATCCAGGAAAAAGAAATGTCCAAGGACTGAAGCTGAAATAGAATTTAAAAATACTAATAGTGAGGTTTCAACCTTATAATGATAAATAAACCATTGTGACATTCGCTTTTCATGTTTCTTTCAGTTTATGAAAGCGGTTACATTGCTTCATTTTTTCAACTCTTACTCTAATGTTTTATGAAGAACGAGAACATTTTAAATGCTATTGCCAAGATACTTGTTTAATAGTTCACTTCTGTCTTTGATAGATTGTCAGAAACTCCAGGTCCCTGAGATCCAATACTTGCCCTGAAAGACAGCACAACTGCATGAATTTCATTTTTAAAGAAGTTAATTTTACAATACTTCCTGCAGCCTGCTTCTCAACAAGAAAGATAAGTGCAATATTGAATTTTGAATTGAATTTTGTGAATAACACAACATTTCTTGATCTACATCTGGATCACTCTGTATGACAGCAGTGTGAATAATCAGATTTGATTGATCGCATGTGGAACAATAGATGTAATTACTATACATTTCTTGCAGCTCAAGCTTTAATCATTCACTTTGCAGTGAATGAGTGAGGAAGGTCTACCAAGCAATGATAATAATGATGTTATATTTAATAAAACGAAGATGTCTTAAATATTTGATGCACTCTGTCCCAGAATAAATATATATATTAAAGATGAATAATTAATAGATTAATTTCACGTCGTCTTTTTACTTTTTCCCCAGTGGGAAGTGCACCCCTGCCTAAATGAGAGAGCCATACTCTCAACATCTGAGTGTCACTTTCAATTTTCCTCATATTTTGACTTATGCGTTTGATATAATCATGTATGTCCAGGATTATAGGAAAAGTGGGGCAATCATTAATTAACTCTCTATCTTAATTTGCTTCAACATTCCAAGTTTCCACAGGCTTATAACGATGTCTGCTCCTCTAAGATATGGGCAAGAAGAAAAGAGCCGTCTAACTATCGTACATATTTTTGATTAGTTCAGACATAAATAGGCCTGAGAGTTCTAATTCTAGAACTTATAGCTAATTCCTTCAGTTACATGGCATGTACTGCATTATAATTAGAGAGCAATTGTTTGGAAACTTACAGTGCAATTAAAGGATCGTTATAGTGTAATTTTTCTCTAATAACCAGGAATATAAATATCTTCATTTAATCGTGTATTAATCCACTGTGTGTTATTCTCAAAATTTAATTTTACTAATTAATCTACTTGAAATTACGACAAAACAATAAGATGCAGAGGAAATCAGCTTGTATAGCAGCAGGTGCAGCTACATCGTGGAACCAATAAACTCCAGGATCCGATTTAATGGCTAGAAATTTCCTTACAACAACACAGAACACCAGTCTCCCAGGACCTGTCAACACACAGGGTTCAAATATTACCCTTAATTTAGTTTGGTCTCATGACTGCCAGGCTTTCTAGTTTACATTTTGTATATTATGCTGTAGATTTACATCCTTATAATTAAACCAAAGTACCTAAATATTGATTATTCTATTGTTATCATAGCAGAAAACATATTAGCAACTAATTCTGGACTGTGCAAAAGTTAATAATTGTTCTCAATTATATCCTGTTCCTGGTTAAATAAAATCATGTAATGATGAACCTTTATATCTGGTGCTTATAAACACCCACACTTTCTTAATAGATTCACCAGCATACAGTACCTTTACCATCCTTACGTCCAGTGTTTTAGAACAATGTGAAATTGTCTGACCCTGAAAACAGTTGAAGATAAGGGCACATGCAGCACTTTGTGGCCTTGCAGTCTACAGTCTAATGGTGATCTCTTAATAAACTCAGTTTATTTGCATACCTACAGTAGAAATGTTTTAATAATTTTTCCATTGCTGAAATAGGTGATGATATCAGTGGATAGGCTCATGTCTCTGTGATAGAAATGCTTCCGCCCTTGAATTATTTCTTTATTTCTATTATTTGTTTTTGGTCTTAGAATAGGTTTCATTCTTGAATTTCTGAGTTTTTGTGGAAAGGCAAGCAACTGAATATTAAATTCCCATTTTGGATTAAGAGACCTGCAACAGACTTCACTTTACTAAATTTTAATCCTTTTGTTATCCTATTCTAGATTGCAATTTGCATTCAATTATGAATGGGCATTTTGTATATAGTGTCAACATGGCAAACACATCCTTCTGTTTCCTATAATCAAAACTCTTTATGAGTAGTTCCTGTTTTTTTCTTCACTTTTGGAGGAATAAAACGGACTCACATTCTAGCAGAGATTCTCAATGAGGATTGTCTTCACTCATTCCAGGACCTGCAATCTCAATACAAGCTTCCAGGCTCCTCTTCCTTTTTTATTTACATTTCAGAGGCAATACAAAGGAATTGACTTCCTCTGTTTGTGTTATGTTTTCCTATGAGAGACTCCACATAAACCTGTAGTAGCTCTCACAATTTAGAATAGGAGTTTGAATGTTACGGAGGAAGCAATTTCTTGGAACAATCCATAAATGCTTATCATTGAAAAATCTACTTAACTTTTCTTTATAAATTGTGCTTAACCTCTTCAAATGACATTTGTCATTAATCCTCTTTCAGACCAGGGGGGTAGAATGCAAACCTATTTTAACATGGTTTGGGAATGTCCATATTTATGTTTTACATTTTTAGAAACTTAAGTTTAGGAATTAGGTTTCCTCTTTTTTTTTTGTCCATTATGCTCAACAAGGATATTCATTTTCTCCACTAGCTACAGTATCTTGCTAAATATCATCTCCAGTCTTCACCACTTACAGCAGCAGAAACAAATGTAGCTGACTGGTCTTACTGTGACTAAAAGGATGTTGGTGTCATATTTTGACATTATTTCTATGGAGCTCTCTACTGCTCGGATCCATGGCACCAAGGTCAGTTCAATGGGGCTTAGAATGCCCAATCCATGAAATTTCATTTTACAATATTTCTTTAATAGCTGCATAATCTTATTTTAGGGGGTCCTTTGGCAGGAAACTCAGGGGATATCACTGATGGGGAGGGCAATTTTGTACATTTTTTTCTTATTTATTCTTTTTTTGAAACAAAAACTGATCCACAAAAAATGTGTGAAATAAACACCAGGCTTACCCCATTTTGTTTCTTGAAATGTTTAAGTTTGCTATTCTGAAAGGACAATATTTATTCAAGGTCTGTTAACCAATAATAATTGCTTCCTTAATAATGGATTACAGTTTTCCAGTGAAGTCAAATATCGTTTCAACAACAATTAATTTACATTGCTATGTCTATATGCAGTATAATCATGCAGTGTGATCTACTATATAACCTAATTTTATGTAAAGACTTGGCTGATACCTACTGAGATGGATGTAATACAGGATTATTTTATACATTTCAGTACCCTGCATGTATCATGACAATATTGAAAGTCTTGTTGCTCGTGTTTTCCATTCAACCATTTTCTAATGTTTGAATATTAACCCAGAGGAAACCCACACAAACACAGGGAGAGCATACAGTACAAACTCCCAGCAGGGAGCACCACAGGTCTGGAATTGAACCCAGGGCCATAGTGTTCCAAAGCAGCCATGCTAACCACTGTGTCACTATGTGGTCCAGTTTGTGTTGTCTGAAATACAAGTAGAATACATAAAAAATCAACACTTTGAAGCATCAATCATATATCTTCCATGCCAAGTTAATATCTACTACCCTGGTCCCAAAGAGCATCTGTCAAGGTAGCCCTAAACCCTAAGATCATTTTTGGAAAATTAGGATTACCTGTGAGGTATAGATATATTAAAAAAGAATCATGCTCATACTGTATTTTGGTACTAAATGATCAATTGTTTGAACCACCTGCTTAATTGCTCACAATGAAACTGTTGAAGTCTTTAGAAATCGGCCATTTAATGGTGACTTATAGAACCTATTGGATAGGGGATCTCTAGGCCCACAAATGGAGACATCTGGCTTAACATACCAGTCCATTCTAATGATACTTCATTGTACAGTATATGCAACAGGATAGCATCTTGGAAGACATAAAATGCACATGTACTCATTACAACATGGGCTCATTGCAGTTCATCAGATCTTCTCCAGAAGAAGCTTTAATTTTTCTATTTTTAAAAAAAAAGAAATTGCCGAAATCCCATGGCAGCTTCACAGAAAGAATGACATGAAATATTCTGTGTTATCTGTCAGAAATAAACTAAAATTTGTATAAGCTGACAAACACAGAAAGGTTCTTTAAAGAGGAAAATCTGAGAATCTTTATTATTACTTTTTAATCACTTTATCTCCCCTTGGAGACATCTTTTCAAAGCTACTGGTTTATATTCATGCTCAGCTTCCCCAAGAATGGATCAAGCAGTCTAGTGTCACTTTTCTGGCCTCTGTGGTGCTTCTAACAATTTCCCACACCTCTCATGCCTGTGGAGGGTTCTTTAGCCCTTTTTAAAATTAAAATCAGGCCAGGTGCTGAGACTATGCTAGCTACTGAAACTCAATAACTTTATACACAGATTTTTGTCATATTTAGCGTAAGGCTTTTAAGCCTGCTGGGTATTTCAGTGGAAATCTAGAAGCCTTTCAATCCACTGCTAATTTGATGCCTATTTTCTATAAACTGAAGGGGAAAAGAATAAATTATTTTTATTGTACTAATCCGCTACTATGTCTCTGATGTTTGGCTATGATTCAAAATCATTTGCCGCGCATAAAAACTCTGATAGCATAATCCCGGAGTCTGGAAGTGTCTCGGCGTTTATAAGCTTTTTATTTCTGTTGTTCTTCCCGTATTTATTTGCATCGCATTGGTGTCAGTCCTTGTCCCTTACAGGAGGCCGTCACTGCCAACGAACTTAAGAACAGCCGGTGATCTGGTGTGCACTTTAAATTGAAGCTCTTATGGAAACGCATTTCTGGGGACCTGTAACGCGCAGGTACACATTAGGCATCTCGATGTATATTGTACACACTATACATTTCCTTGTCGATGTCACCAATCGGTGTCTTCCGTCAACGTGCGCCGCATTGGTGTGAAATTCTTCGCTTACAGTGAGATACTGGACACAGTACAGGGACTTGACTGTGCTACTCAGTTGATCAAACTGGACGTGACTTCTGCTTCCTGCAGCCGTGAAAAAAAGGCCTGACAAGAAAAGAACCTCCATTCTTTTGTAAGGGGATCAGTAGATTCACCGGGAGTCACACCCCATATCTCACGGCAGCAGTTTTCTCGGCAAAGCAGAGGGAGAAAGTGAAAGTTTTATCCTCCAAAATAAAACCTGTTCCCAGGTTAATAATAAATAATAAATAAATGCAAATAATAGCAGGATATTAAAAATCAAAGATGCATTTAAAAATAACTTAGAGATAGTGAAATTATTTTTCTCACTATGACGTTGTGTAATAGGGAATTTTAGAAGGTATTCATTTGGAAACTGAACACAAGAGGCACAATTTGTACTGGAGCAAAAATATTTTTTTCTTGTGAACTGAAGTCCCAACGCTATTCCAGGTTAAGAGCCTCAAAAAATATATTATCTAGAACGTTACATTTGCTTGAGCCTTTTGCAGATTTTAGATATTTTTATAATTAGAGATCAATGTTTAATTTACTTGTTTACAGAGGGTGTGCAGACATTTCAGATACTACACCGGGGGGAAATTCCTGTTAGCTTTGCCGTCATGGGTTGTTTAAAAAATATAAATATCTAGAATAAAGAAGTTGCATTACGCATGAGAACCGATTTAACTCCATCAGTCGTTGTGAAAACTACCGGAGAAGAAATTGCTTGAAGGGAAATTAAAAGGGTGATGATAATTGAAAATGTTATTTTAAACCTCGTCAGTAGACAAAACACAAGGGCATAAAAGAAAAACCTCTGAAAATTAATCACTATCCTGACTGATCAGAAATGTTCTTACGTTTCAATGTAATACTATATCCTAGTAAACCAACATGAATCACATTGGGAACAGGGAAAAAGCGAGCAGCGACAGGCCTGCTCCTGTTATAATTTGATTGTCCACTAGATGGCAACTTGTAGGATCAGGTTTTGAACAAAAAGCAAACGAGCTCAAAAACTACAAGCACTAACATAGTGTCTATGCAGGGTTTTGGATTGCTTTAACACGGAGTAAAGCCAGGCAGGTTACCCACAAAATCAAACAGATCTAATCAGCCGAGCATGTTTGGAGAAACCCTAGAGCTGGAGCTGACAGACGTTTGTAAGAATCTAGTAAATTCAAGATGTGTCGAAATTATTGCACATGAGATTCGATAAGATTGATTTTCATTGCATCCTTGGCTATACGGCTGAGGGTTGCTACTGTACTTCCCACAAGCATCTTGAAATGTGCTTCCAGTTGTGCAGCACACGTAAACTGCTATTGCGCAGTCACAGTACTGTCCCAAGTAGGCGTTTTAATGAATTGCTCCCACGAAGTACTTTCCATATGGTGAGGAATCCAGATTTGACGTTTTTAATTTGTACGTCCGGTAAATGGGATCACTCATATTATTCATGGTACTCAAAGAGAAGCTATAGTTTTTTTTTAAACTGGAAACTGAATTATTAAGCATTGACTCCGATTCATGTAGTTTACTGTGTCCTTAAATCTCTTTCCAGCGCTGCGTGACCTGTACTTGATCCTGCTTTTAGAAATACAGACGTTTGTGAAAGACCCAGTATAAAGACAATAGTAGCTCTAGATAATCGCACACGTGTTTATATTTAACTACATAACCAAATTATATTTAAAAAACAGTAAATCATTCAAAGCTTTATTTTCCCTTAGCTTTATTTCCCCTATCTCCTGGAGGAAATCTGTTGTGCGGCAGATACCAACGCAACAATATAACAAAAACAACCATCACCAACAGAGCTCAGGACATACAATATTTCAGGAAATAATTAATTTACATAATTTAAGAGTGAAGCTGCATAGGGAAATAAACAGTAATAAATTATGATTATTTAGCTTATTTGTTGCACTATATCAAAAACGTTCCCTTTTGCAGACTGCTTCGTGCGAAAATAGGTTCTGCACAGCACAGTAACGGCGGTAAACTCACTGGAAAGCAGGATTCTGTCTGACCCGTGTAAAATTAACTAACTTTAAGCCAGTTTAATAAAAACGAATTTCAAAACATGAGTTCAAAGGCAAGGTAAGAAAAGAAAAATTCAACTGTGCAGATGGCAATCCCTCCACAATACACCTAGACATGCAATACATATACAGTAGTACAGTAGTATCTAGTACTGAAGCAAGCACACACATATCAAGGGTAAACTGGTGTAATGTCACGATTATAAGTGAAGGTCAGCTTCAGTGGGACTAACTCCTTACGAGAGAACAGTGCCACGACGTTTTCTGACAGGCCATTGAACTCTGCACCAGCAGCCATATCACCCTGCAACTCACAAATGGCAACCCACTACAGCTAAGCAGGTGTGAGCCTGGTCAGTACCTGGATGGGAGACCTCCTGGGAAAAACTAAGGTTGCTGCTGGAAGAGGTGTTAGTGGGGCCAGCAGGGGGTGCTCACCCTGTGGTCCACGTGGGTCCTGATGCCCCAGTATAGTGATTGGGACACTATACTGTAAACAGGTGCCGTCCTTTGGATGACATGTAAAACCGAGGTCCTGACTCTCTGTGGTCATTAAAAATCCCAGGGTGTTCCTCGAAAAGAGTAGGGGTGTAACCCCTGTGTCCTGGCCAAATTTCCCATTGGCCCTTACCAATCATGGCCTTCTAATAATCCCCATCTATGAATTGGCTTCATTACTCTCTGCTCTCCTCCCTGCTCTCCTCATCACTAATAGCTGATGTGGGGTGAGTGTTCTGGTGCACTATGGCTGCTGTTGCATCATCCAGATGGATGCTGCACATTGGTGGTGGTGGAGGGGAGACCCCATTACCTGTAAAGCGCTTTGAGTGGAGTGTCCAGAAAAGTGCTATATAAGTGTAAGCAATAATAATTATTATTATAAATCTGCCAGGCTTCAATATAAAGAAAAAAGCATCTCTCTGTCCCCAAACCACAACCATAAGAACGGACAGGTTCGCCTTCTACAATTCTGAAATTGTTAAAGTTTGGAGGACGTGTTCCTCTGTTAAAGTTGTGCGGAAAAGGACTTCCTGCATTTTCCCAATAGGCCAATAGGCCTCGGCACCTTAGCTTTTTAAACGTTAGACTAAGCAAAATAGTGCAGTACTGTACTATAGTGTATATAGCGGGAGGGAATTGTTAACAAATATTGACCTCTAGTGGCCACTTTAAATCACCGCTGTTTAAAGTTTTTAGCGCAGCATTTCGTAACACCTTATATACACACTTTCTCTATTTGAACTATTAATTTATGTAAATATTTTGATTTTTATTTTGTTTTCAACCATATTCGCCTTATAAAACATTTTGGCTTTAGATGTTGTCATAAACAGGGATAAATACACTTTCAGGCTCTGAAAGCTCCTTTAAACTGAAATCCAGGAAGCAATAAAGGCAATTTAAATAGGACGTATGCAATACTCTTAAACTACAAAAAAGAGAAAAAGTAGAAGAGATGTGTATATATATAATTAGACAAAGAGATTATCGGCCATTTCAGCGCGGAAATAAACCTCACGTCGAGCCTCCGCTGTGTTGGAATGCCTTTGGATTCTAATTACTCACAACCTGCAGAAAAGTAAGATTTTCACTACTACAGAGTCGCGAAATTACTCCGCGCTTTAACGCGACGAACAGCTGCACATCACATAGGAATGCCGTCTTTTTAAAATCAGATTTCGATAGTATTTTTAATTATACAAGTAGAAAACTATTGATCTAAATGTCAATGATTAGTTTTACTTATCAGCTATCACCGATAGGGTGAGATTACAGAAGAGTGGCCAGTATCCTTATTAAAGGGCAGGCAGCCTGCTCTGATAAACACCTGCCCATGCTTGGAGATCAGATGACAGCCCACCGCCCCTCTTAGTGGGAAGCTGGAACGGAGTTTGCAAGGAGTTAGCACAATTCAGCAAGGCCTGTGTACAGTGGGACGATGTGGGAAGAGCGGAAATGCCTGGAAAAGGAGGCTGTTCCGTGTTCCACCCCAGGGCTGGTGTGTTTCTTTATGGACAGGCTCCTTCATCCCCACTGATGTCCCAATCCATCACAGGGACAGTGATGGAAACCCGCCTGCAATCACCACCGTGGGACAACAAGGGAAACAGCGCAGGCTCCCTCCCAGCTCATCCATCTTCATTAACCCCTCCCTGCTGCCCGTCATAAACCTACAATGTGTAAATATCAGGGAGCTGCACAAAGGAGACGGAGAACCATTTGTCTGCAGCCCAAAAACACCATCAGAGGTTCTACAGTGGCTGCTAAGGTCAGACAGTGAACATTGTCATTTTTCCCCCCACATCCACAATAACACTCCATCTGCTCCAGAACATAACCATACAAAACCCCTTCCTTGTAACATCCTCAGCGTGACATTTCCTACTTTAAAAACCTGCTCGATATTGATGCATTTCACAATGCAAGGATAATAAGAACCATCACAACTTAGCTTCTGATTTGAACATCCAGCAACCTATGCAATTATCCCATCAGGGTCAGTCTCAGCCCTGACCTCACCCAATTACTGCTTGCAGCTGGCCTGGTTTGATATCAGGGGCACCACAGATGACATTAATACTACAGTATGGCACCTAGCAAGAAACAATGACAGGCTTGTGGTTGAGAAGTGTAACAATCACTTAGTGCCATAAAGTGCAATAAGTAACTAAGCTCTCGTTACACATTTTGCTTACAGGAATTCTGTTGCTTTCAATTCCTGTCACCATCCAAGTGTGCAAGTGATTTACAAACAAGGCATCAAGATACTGTATCGCTTAAGCATTTTACCCTTGCAGACTTAACTCTCTCTGCTGGGTAGCTCTGACATCCACACAAGCACACTCCTGCTACAGTATGTGTGTGGAGTTCATTTCTTTCCTTCTCCTCTAAATAGCAATTCAATTTTATATAATTCTCTTACTGACACCTTGTTACCTTGCTACACTACCATGTGCTTTATTGCCTGCTATGGAATGAAAGATGTCAAGGGAGGTCTTGGAAGGGATCTAACAGCTAGATGTTATTGATGAAATCCCATTTTCCGTTTATAGCAGCAGGAGCATTCACTCCTTCTCTCCATCTTGGTTAAAAGCAGCCGGGGGGTGGGAAAAAATTGCCTTTTCCAGCATGCAGCTGCAAAGGAGAAATGCGTCCCACTCCTTCCAAAACCATTTACCCCAGTCCACCCATTAAGTCCTCTGTCACCTGTCAGAAATCTTGTTTTCTGCACAGCGCCCTAATGTTAATATGGTGGCACTCCCTGCTCTGGAATAAAATGACTTTGCCCGATAATGTAGAGAACTGTCAGAAAGCAGCAGAAAGCTGCGACACAAGCAATTCATCACACAGACTTTACCATCAGGGCACAAGAGAGCGCTCGCTGACTCCCTTGGGGCAATTGCCAGAATATGATCCTGGAGCTTGGGAGATGGAGAACAAGTGCCTGCCTATTCTGGATGCACTCTGCTATCCCCAGTTCTTAAACAGATGTGTTTATCATGCACCATCTAGTTTCTGTGCAGTGACAAGACCTCAGTATTCAGACAGTTGGATCAGTTTTCTACCCATTTTCTTCTGCTCAGACAACAAGGGTGAACTGTAAGTTGATCAGGCTAGAACCCAACCCTGCCACCCTCCTCTTTGTCTCTTGTGTTTTGATTGTCATTCAACTTCATACTACTGTTCAGCGGCTAGGATTCCCTGAATCCTTATAATTCCCGATTTGGTTTTGCGAAGAAATTGCTTGTCATAAATACCTATCTTTTCCAGCTCATGCTCTAAGACACTACACTGCAGGGTTTAATCACTCACTAGGCTAAATGCCTTTGAGAGTGTCTTGCATTTGCTACCACAGCCTGCAATCTCAGAAGAGGGGGCCAGTTGTTGCCTGTGCAGCTGCAGTGAGATTTCCCTGTTGAGTAATCTTTGCTCCCAGATGATAAAATGTAAACCACCACATTGAATAAATCTGGATCCAAAGCTTAGACAGGTGGTAGCCATTATCAAGAAAGCTACTTCCACTCATGTATCAAGTAGGCTCAGAGTAAACAACAGAAAATTAAAGACCTATTGTACCTGCTCCTATGGATAAGACACATGCTTAAAGACTAATCCGCCTCAAGCAGGCAAGCTATTCATACTGATTATGTTCTTGCCAATCAACTGTTTTGGCATGGGGGATATCAACTCAATGCACAGTATGGGTCCAGCCTTTCGAAACAATGCATGCATCCGACCACATGTGCATTTCTTAAAACGTTAATGAAGCACTCATTATCTCAGATCCCAGAAACACATACGTTCACATAGCAGCTTCGACCAAGTGGTAATAAATCACAGAATCTTGTCGCGTTCTGACACGTTCTGGCAGCTTAGTCTGTGGCCCTTACAGTACCTGAAGAAATATGGTCATGCAGAAGCAATTGTATCTACTGTATGCAGTAGCACTATGAAGAAAATGAGACAACTCCCATATTTGACAGGACCACCCCACAAAGGAAATGAAGTGGCGGACAGACGTAAGCACGATCAACAGGCATTTTTCTTTTTTACATTAAAAAAACTTTATTTATAAGGAAGGCTAAACATCAACATGCATTTACAACAATAAAAAATAAAAAGATATTGCACCGGTTTTATCAATTTATTTTACAACCCCCCACCCTCCCCACCTCATCCCATCATACAACCATAGAGCCACCCCGTACCCCACTAACCCCTTTCAAGAAAACAACAACCCTACAATAAAACCCATTTTCAACTGCCCACACTTCCTCCACATACATTCACACTGCTCTTTCTTATTGCCTGACATCTCTATGGCACTGGTTTCTATATAGGGACACCCAACACTGCTAAGATTATACATACAGTATACGGCATATATATATATACAATAAATATCTTGTTGTAATTTTCACTTTCTGATACACTGATTTAAAAACACGCAAACATCGTCTAGGAATGTGCAGTCTCTGGTGTAAAAAAATGGACCAAGCACTTGCACAGTAAACATGAAGAGGAGAGGGAGAGACCCTGGCAGCTCTCCTCCTCCAGCACAACCACAGTTTCTAGGTTTCTCTACTTTACTGAAATACAGAGATTGAGGGAGACTAGTAGACACAGAAGTCTAGAGCTGTTCGATCCTGTGTTCAGGTCCCAGTACCTGTCCAGGAGTGAAGTCCTCACTTTCCTCACCTTTCACCAGCTGTGAATTTACCTGAAAATGACAGTCTGTTTCCTGTAATGAGAAGGTAAAAAGGACCGACTCTCCAGATGCATTTCGGTTTTGATGTTCAAGCAAAATTGATTGCTCAATTTAAAAGCTACCTGGGGCTGCAACTGCTAGAAATTTGCTTCCGAACAAGGTCGCCCCCTTGTCACCAGTTTACCCAGTCTGCCGAGCTGAACTGGGCCACAGAAAACAAATTTGATGATTTTGAGGCTTTATGCCATTAATTCAGGCTGGCAGTATCTTGTTCAGCTAGGATGAAGGCTTTCAGCAGCACATAAACCCAATTTGCTGTCACCAGAGCAAGAAGCAGAAAGATTGTTGCTCCAAATACAAGCATGGAGATCACAAACAATGGGGATTCGCCAAGACCAAAATTAAAAACTCTGTTGTCTGCACTGGAAACTGAGCATGGAATTTACTATTACCAAAAAGGAATACAAATAAAAATATCAACAATCTGATGTCTTGTTCATTTCTGACATTCCTCATTCTTAAAGTGATGCAGACCCCAATTTATGATACACAGCTTGTAAATGTTTGCACATTATAAGTGTTTTTTTAGGGTCGCTGGCAATCCCCCACAGATTTGCATTAGATATCCACCTTTGTACATGGCTTCAGGCCACCCCAATTGGCTCGTTATAGCTCTGGAGAAATCCCTGTGGCTTTAAAAACCTTTAGTACATTAGTTCTTTAGTCGGTGTCAGAAGAGCAAGAGGATCTTCAATGGGAGTCGAGTGAGCTCACTGAAGAAGGCAACAGCCCCCATAGCTACTGGCGGCTATTAGCAATGTTGAAGGCCTTTTGTATATTCAATGCCAAAGGCAGAGAGGTGAATTATTCTTCATAGCAGATTTGTGCCAGTGTTTCATCTTGGAGACTTCATGCTACTTCATTTAAGATTCATGGAGAAGCCTCAACAATTACATTTAAAAGCAACATGGGATTTCTTTGCTTTTTAAACTCGGAGGGAAACGGTAGCTCATAATAATGTCTAGCACAGCCCAGTGTTTTAACCTTTTAGAGTGATGACAAAATTTAATGGCCACTGTGAAGAATTCATGAGAAAACTGGGTCAATCCCATTTCCTCTCTGCTGGGCAATCTAATTTAATATCTGAACCATATTATACCTTGATGCAACACAGATATCACTACTAGAAAGCTAAACTATGTATATACAATTCACATTATATACAGAACAATTCATGTTGTCTACCTACAGCAAGTGGAAAGGTTTGAAAAGGCTGCGTTTTGTTTCTTAAAGGAGCTTGTTCCCAGGATGCTCCTGTCCAGCCCTATTGGCACACTTTTGATTTGCTGGGGGAGGGAGGGGGGATGTGTTTCTGTATGGAGTACCTTTCATATTCTCCTGTCACCCACGCAACTGACTCCGAGAAGCCCATATGCTTTTTCTGCTTTGCCAGGGTAGAGATACAAGAAATGCACAAATTATGGAGAATTAGTTTGCCTATTTTTGCTAAATAAAAAAGTGGGACATATTTAGAAACATTTGCAGCAGAAAGAAATCTTTCTCCTGCATTTCCACGGCAGGTTAAATCTAACGCTGTGGTAAAAGGCCTAAAGACGTGTGCAGAAAATTTGCTTTAACCAAGTTTACAGTTTTTTTGTACCGACTGGAGAAAAGAAAGAAATCCCCTGGGCTCACCAGTGAAAACCTGTTCCTAAAAGTCAGAGGGTGTCTACATCCCTTCGTACAGCAAGTGCATGTGCTTCTTGTGCAAACTACTGAAATAGCTACCGATCACCCCTGCAAGTGTGCTGTTTATTTACAATTTTGCTGTTGTATTACAATTTGTTCATTTTTACTTCCTATCTGATTGCCCTCTTGTCATCCGCCAACAGGAATAGGAATTTATATTAGCAACTGGCATGATTTTGGTGTTTAAAGCTGATTAAAGCTTACAACGGGTAGGAACTCTTTCAGTGCATATCATTTGCCATTTATGCAGGACAAATTCATACTACCCAAACAGACTCCTCCCATCTGTGAGATGAGTCTGCTTCAATTCCAAGACTGTTCATTTCACAATGCCTTTAAAATTAAATTCCTAAAATACCCCCAGGGAAAAGAAAAAACATTTTTATTTATTGATGTACCTGTTGAAACTCAAGAGATTTGATTCCAATTTTTAAAACAGAATATTTCAGTTTAAACATAAGAATCTTAGTGTCATTTAGGTCTCTTCATTAAAGTATAACATTTCCTCTCCTTATTCCTAGTTTGCTGTTTTTATGGAACTGGCAAAGCCCCAGGAAAAAAACCATGAAACATTTAGAATATTTTTTAATTCTATAAACTACATGTTTTAAGCATGGGCTAAGGATTTTCTGATATGAAGATAAGATTTTCATGTTGCTTTTTGCTGGGTCAAACATACAACATACAAGCAGTAATCCATGTCACTCTCGTACAAAGAATGTGATAAACAGATCCAGTGCATGTTCAAATAACACCATATCTGAAGGGCCTACGGGGAATTGTTCTGTTGTGAATTCGGTGCTGCATGTTCAAAATTCATAATAAGATCAAACTCTTTGGAGCCATGTGGCCATCTTAACAACAAACCAAGCCTACAAAGTCAGAACTCTCAAACAACAACTCTGAAGAGAGTCATGGTGTATTATTAATAACTCATTTAATGTCCGCATTTACTGTTCCCCCCTTTTCACAAGTTGTTTTCTCCTTCCAACACAGAAAAAAACAAAACAAAAAGCCTCACACCCAGTGAAAGTACGCCCTCCCCCCAACTTGACTACTGCACAGGCTCACCGGATGACCAGTGAGGGATTTTATCACATAGTGCAAAAACCTTACAGGCAAGCAGCTGTTCAAGAATAAAACACTTCCTGAGTCACCATTCAGGAAAACCCTCCACGGATCCATGTCTTTGATCCAACCTTCCAGAAGCTAGAATTAATCTGGAGAAATTTAAATTTAAACTGGGAATCTGAATTATTAATCACATTACCTTATAAATCTAAAGGCTGGACTGGCCTCATTTTCTATGTTGATTCTTTTTTGATGACTAACAGTATGAAGTACAGCCCCTACTACTGTACACTTGGGAGTCCAAAACCCTTCCCACAGCTTTCAGCAGCTACTTGCAAGCAAAGTGACAAGAGCGCCCTGAATCAGCCAGCTGCCCGTGAGGCAATCACTGTTCACAATGTCGGTCTTAGACAGCAGGGTAGAGAACGCACAGTGGACACAGATTTACACACACATGCACACACTCATAGCTAGTGTCTCAGGGATAAAGTGATGTTTGCCAGCCGTACAAAAAGAACCACAGAGAAGTACACAGCAAGTTGGTCCTGACTGGAAAAACAAATGAAAGTAAAAATAAAATCTAAAACACGACTGGATAAAAAGTAGCAAAAAGCAGGGCTAGAAATAAAGACAACTGTACTTTTAATGTTATATCCCTGTCTGCATGTTATTGTTATGAATTTGATGCCTCCGCCTAATTAATTTCTTTTGTTCCTCTTTTCTCTTTCTTGAACATCATTGCCATTACCAGCCAGGCAACACCCAGGTGAGAGTCACTGCTTGGTTCTGTAAACTAACAGCAGTGTCATAGTCCACAGAATCCCAGTCTCTCTGCAACAGGAAACCACTGTCTAGCTGCCTGATATACAACAGAACTTCCAGTAACCAGATGACAATTACACAGAAGGGGGCATTTGAGACTGTAATGAAAGTCCAGACTCAGTCAAGCTGAGTCAGACCAGGACTCCATTAAAAGACGGGTCTGAAATGAACCAATCAGATCATTCACTAGTTTTTAATGTTTTCAGGGAAGCAAAATTGGGATGGAATGATCTGGGGACGAATCAAATCTGAGAAACCTGTAAATGAGAAACAAACTGTTAACGAGTACCTAGTGGCTTGTGTTTTCCAAACAACATTTTTCTTTTTTTTTGGCAAAGTATTTCCAAAAAAATACATTTTTTTATGTTTTAGATTTTTTTACAAATACGGTATTAACATTTCAAATGTCTGGTGCACGGAAACTGATTAATGGAACAAAACTCACTAAGCCCTTTGTAATGTATTTCCTTAAGCATTTACAAATATTTTCGTAAAGAATAAGCATATTGGTGAATGCATGAGAATCTCATCGGCTTATTAGCAGTCTAATCTTCAGCTAACACTCTCCTGCACTGCAACAAGTTTCACAGTTCAAACACGAGTAAACAGTGCACACATGCAGCTGTTTGCATGAGAAATGGAGGCAGCAGCAATCTCTGACTCCATCTTTGTACAGAAACATTCAGAATACAGCTTTTCCTAAAGGTGCAGAACCTGCTGTAGGAGTAGGTAAACCATGGAAAGCGTTAGAATATCAGTTTTCCTACTACATTGCAAGACAAAACATTAACAGCAAGTCGAAATGAATGAATTGCAATTGAGACATCTTTTGATGCAATGTGTTGAAATGGCTATTGAAGATTCAATAGAGAACTACAGTGAAATCTAATGATTTCTTTGAAGAAATTTACAACAGAACTGAAATGTGAAAACTGGATTTGGTTTCTAGGTGCTACATGGATAGTGGTGATATAGGCGTTTTATATACTTAATGTATTTTATACAAATTGCTAAGCATACGCTACTTTTATTGCTGAAATACATCCATTTATCCAGAAGTCTCTCTTGAATAAACATGCTGATGAATATGAAACATTGTATTCATTAAGGCACAACCTGTTCTCACACCTAGAAAACAGATGCGAGCTCAGAGCATGTCTTCAAAGCGAAGAGTAATGGCAAAATCAGGCAGATCATCTGTGTGTGAAACCCACTCTGCACAGACCACTAAATATACAGTTTATTTCTAGCCCCGCCAGTTACTGAAAGAAATTCTGACTCCACAAGGACATTCGCTCCGATTTTGAAATAAAAAATACTACAATATAGAACTGAGGTGGAACCTGTGTATGAAAATGTACAGCACAATGTTGAACAAAGGTTTTTATAGCCGATTCTCTGTTTCTCAGATTTAGTGTATCATAAAGTTTCCTTAATAATTGTTCTTTTTTCCAACATGCAGTACTTTATTGAATTTCGATTATTTCAACACAACAGTTTTTTTTTATTTCGTGGATTGTAGTGGCACTGCTACGTTTTCCTGTAAGTTTTGTCTTGAGGTGCTGCTGCTGCTCTCTGAGGGACCTGGGAGTCTGGCTTCTTCTTCTGCTCTGCTGTCTGCGGTGGTCTGGCTGGCTGTTGGAGGCTGTCTCTGTGCTGGCCGCTGGCGCCGTCCTGCTGGCAGGGGAAGCCCCCTGCTGTTTTACCAGCGGAGCCCTGGGCACAGTCTTTGACAGACGCATTTTTCCGTCTGTCCCCCGGGAGGTCAGAAGGCTTCTGTGGAGCAGGTTCAGCTTTCGGAGACGGATGTCTGGGGGGGGACGTGGAGAGCCGAGGGGGCTGAGGGGTAGGCTGCAGAGAGGGCCCAGCTGGCCCAGGTAAAGCAGGTGTTTTAAATGTGTCAGGCCTTTCCTGCTCTTGTCTGGCTTTGCCCTCATCCTTGCTCTTTGGATGTAGACTATCCTCTGACCTCAGCTCTTTGGCTTTTTCAAAAGCTTCCTTCGCCCCAGGAATGCTCAGTTTCACGGGACCCAACACACTTTTAGCCACAGTGGCGAACTGGGACATGAGCTGTGGCACCATGTCGGTACCGGTCTCAGAGGGAGAGGCGGCCGCTGCAGCACTGAGAGCCTGTCTCCTGTTATCTGCCTCCTTCTTCTCTTTGCTGGTCCCTACAATCTGGCCAGGGGTATCCCTACTGTCTGCTTGCGGAGTGCTTGGTTTTGACTCAGGGGTACGACCAGCCTTGAAGGGCTTCTCTTCACTCTTTACCACAGTGCTGGTCTTCTCCCTGGTGTCCAGGAGTGGTTTCGGAGCAGTCTTCAAGTCTTTTGCCACCAGACCAGGTGCTGCTGGTGTGTTGCTGGCTAGGGTTGACGTTTGGTAGGAATCCTTGCCGACAGATGTAAATGCGCTACCAGGAGTCGAGAAAATCCCAGACAGATTGTTTTGGATGCCTTGGTGGAGCTGAGTTGGCATAGAACTGACAATGCTTTCAGGTAACGTCCCTGCTTTTTTTGAGGCATCAACTCTTTCTGGCTTACTACTATCTTCTGCACCCTCTGAAAGGTGCACTTTGGTCTGGGATACTTTCTGCTCTGGCGCTTTGAAATCAGCAGATGTATGGTCTGCTCTGCCAGCCTGAGGAGTTGCTCGCTGAGTCTGCAGTGTTTGTGCAGGGGGTGAGGATGAGAGGGAGGGGCCTGTGGTTGTGCTGCCTCTATGTGTGGAGGTTGCTGTCCGATGAGCAGTCTCGGGTGGCAGAAAGGGGTCTTCATCGTTGGCAGACCTCGTGCGCCCAGTGTCCCCCCAGTGGCCCAGCCTCCTGCCATCCTGGCTGTCCTCTGAGCCTTCGTCTGTCTCGTCTTCTGAGGAGTCCACCTCATGGATGGCGTCCTGTTTCTGGAGAGATTCCCGCCTCTCTGCACGGTCCTGCCGGATAGCCGAGAGCTTGTCCTTTAGTTTGCTTTTCCCTGGGCTGAGCCCGATGCCTGCCCCTCCTCCCTCAGGGGTCTCCTGGCGGCTCAGCTTGCGGGGGGAGTGTTTCTGCAGGGTTCCCTTCTCTGCGGGAGATGCTCGTCCGCCCAGGAGGATCTCACCAGCTGACTCCTGCAGACTCTGGAGGCTGGGGTCCCTCTGCATCATCTCCTTCTTGAACTCTGCATGTGAGATGTCAAGGCTGTGTTTGCGGGAGGAAGCAGACAGCTTTTTGTCAGCAGAGGTAGCAGGGGAAGGGGAGCAGGAGGAAGAGGAAAGGGAGGCAGCCAGCTTTTCGGCAGACTGGACGCGCTTCAGCAGGGGTGAGCGCGGCGGCTCAGCACTCTTGGGCCGCGAGATCTGCCTCACCAGAGGCGGGGAGGAATGGAGTTTGACGGGGAAAGACTGAGTGACACCGGAGCTGCCCAGGGAGTGGCTTGGCAGGGGGGAGGGGGAGCGCTGTGGGGAGGTGGACTGAGGGGTCGGGGAGGGCGTTCGGGCTAGCGGAGAGAGAGGGATGTTCCCAGCAGACTTGCGGCGTGGAGAGCGGTACTGCCGCTGGAGTTTGGGCGCCAGGCCGTGCAGAGAGCTGGGCCGGATGTGTCCTGAGCTAGCTGGAGAATTAGGGACACTGGAACTGGGAGAGCTGCTCTGGGAGGAATTTCCACCAACTGGGCAAAAACAAAATGCAAAAAAGGATATGAGAAATTATAACAGTTATCAGCACAACATACTCCTGTTCCTGTGTGCTTCAATTTTCTATGAAAATAGAAATCTTTAAATTTCTTCTTAAATTACTGTTCAACAAAAAACCACACAAGATGTGTGAAACTAAGACTCCACAGGCATACAAGCCCTCATATACAGTAAGTCATTCCAACACTAACACAGCAATTCTCGAACACACAGACAGTGACACAGTGCTGAACATTAGCAGGGCAGCCCTCACCAGAGTGTGTGGAGTCCGGAGTGGAGCGGTACCCCTGTGTGGGCGAGCGAGGGGACAGGTTGTGGGTGGGTGACCCCGGTACGCTCTCCCCAGAGGACAGCGAGCGGTTCAAGGAGGACAGGCTGCGGCTGGTGTGCAGGAGGGAGGCTTGCTTCGTAATCTTCCGGAACAAGGAGCTTCTCTTTTTACTGCTGTACACAAGCATACAGGTGGTAGAAAGAGTGTAAACTGAGCAGAACAGAACAATTAATCAAACTGGATAGAAGAGAAGTTCAAGATGAACGCATGGGAGAGACTAATGCATTGATTTTACACAATAGCAGCTATCTGGCTGTGCCAAATATGTAATCAATTGAAAATGTCAAATTCAAAACTTCAAATGTCCTTAGTTTTCAAGTAGCTTTGTTAGATAAATCTAATGAATCCTTATAAACCTCCTTTTCTCTCCTGTCAGGTAGTTTCTTTCATTTCCTACCACCCAGTGCTGATTAATGAAAGCAATGTCACCTCAGTCAGTGTCATTTGAGCCTTCTCCCAGAAAACACAACCTAAATAATCCTTTTTTGCATTCTTGATGCCTACGCAAACACAAAACAGCACAGCCTTGTTTACACATCATGGACCAAAATTCAGACACAATGGGAATGCATTTCATGTGAAAAGACGACACAAATAAGCTGCCTTACGGATCAACCAACTAAGCAGATGCGGCAGAGAGAAAATGGAGCTGTTCAAATTCTTGTGTCCCTGATAAACGTAGATAGGTTTAATAGGAGGTGATGAAAGGTAAATGAGCAGGTACCTGTATATGGAAAGCATTTTAATGTTAATGCAAAGCCTCACCTCTCCTGGCCTTCTTTTGTCTTGGTCTTTTTGTTTCGGCGAGCCATCTTGGACTTGTAGCTGGATTTGCGAGCCGGTCCAACCTTAATGGAGGTGTTTTCAAATGGGGTTGCCGAGATGGACACCTTGGCACCACTCTGGGAGACATGCAGAGTCAATAATGCTCAATAACACATTAAGGAGGACCAAAATCACTTCAGCATGCTTTCATTAAACTGGAAGGTGGGAAGAAAATCCAACGGTTCTTGAGTTTGAAGTGTCCCCAAAAGTGTATGAAAGAACATTTGGCAGATCACTGTTAGCCAAAGGAACAAATATTTCTTGAAGCCATTGTGTTTATGGTTTACATGACACATTTAGAAGGAATAAAGAATATTTTTTCGTATTGTTTTGATTTAAATGTACTTTTTTAACCACTTTCCCTAGCATTTTACTGTCTTTTCACAATTTGTTGAAACACCGGACCATGATGCTTTGACTAAATGACTAAAGGGAGGAGGGTCTGGTCGCTACCTTGAGGATGAGCTCCACCACCTCTGTGTGCACCAGACCATGGACCGGCTCTCCGTTGACATGAGTGATCAGGTCACCCTCTCTCAGCCCGGCCACGTGCGCTGGACCCCCTTCCTCCACATGCTGTCCATCCGAGGAAGGAGGGCAAGGAAGGAAGCATAGGCAGTCCCGGTGATAAGGAAGGAGAGAGAGGAAAATGAAAAGCAAACAGCAGAAGACAGAACAACAAAAAGTCACTTAGTTGTATCTCTGCATCTATTGATTCAATTTTGTCTCTGTTCATTAATCACTGGTTCTTCATTTTTAAAAAGCACACCACAGATTCATGAGCATCTAAGCTAAAAACAGGATTTCTTCATCTGAGAATCTCGGTTTTTAAAACAGAGAGTGTTAATACAGCTGCCATAATGAATGCACACTCACCCAGACCATGTGGTGGACAGTGTAGATGTCAGTGTCTCCCATGTAGACCCGGATGGCGCGCAGGGTGAAGCCATACTTCTTGCCAGCACGGTGGATGACAATGGCGGGCTTTACGCTGGAGATGGCCGGGGAGAGATCTCGGCTGGGAGAGGAGTCCCGGGATGAGGGGTTGGAGGAGAGGGAGTGGGGAGACATGGGGCTGGCCAGGGGGGAGCTGCCATGGTGGTCTGTAGGGCAGACAGGATAAGAACACCAGGCTTGAGACAGGAAAATGAAGGTTGATTGTGTCCCTGAGGAGCAACATTCACTCCTGTTCTTTAAGAACACAAGAGCATAACAAAGATTACAAACGAAGAGGAGGCCAATAAGCCCACTGAGTGTGGTTTGTAACCTCCATCGTTTGGTAACTGAAAAACCTCAATTGCTAAGTTTGGAAATGCAAGAGTGGATAACATTAATTTAGAAGGAATGTGGAACACTCTCTTGCTAAACACAGGCAACCTCAAAAACAGAACTTGTAAAAGTTGTAACTATCTCACAGAGGGAAAAAGCATCACCCTTCAGGTGTTCTGGCTGACTGAACCTGTGCAATAATTATACCCTCTGTCTCAGAAGAGCACTTGGGTCAAAGAAGGATTTTCAAGTGAAGAATGTCAGATTGGCGATGTTGGGTAAATCATACAAATCAAGTGAGATTTATTAGCAGCCACAGGAATCAACAAATAGGTGCAGCTGCAGTCTTGAACAGTAAGAACTTTATTGGCTACAGAGCAGGGCCGTGGTTGACACTGACCTGAGGGGATCAGGAGCGAGAGTGTGGTGGCGGAGGCGGACTTGATGACCTTGTTGACAGGCCGGGAGGTGTGTTTTTCCACCGCATCTCCTGAGAGGAGCCGGTGTCGCGCGCGGCGGGCTGCCAGGTCACTTATAGCCTTCGGAGTGGTGGAGTCTGGGCCCTCAGCGCTGTTACACCGCAGAGAGCGCTCTGACACATCGCCCGAGCTGCCGGCTGCAGTGAAGGAGAGCACAGGGCAGTACAGATCACACTGCTGCATTTCAGGGCAGAGATTCATTCGGATTGTTTTGTGCATTACATAGTGTTTAATTCAGGTTTTTATTTGAATGGAGGATGGTAAGTATCCCTGCAGTCATGCCAACAAGCAAAGACAAAGCATCTTCAGAAATCAAGCCTACAGATCCTAAAATCTTACTTTATACGTGGCACATTTCAAAAGTTCAAAACTGAACATGAGGTCAAAATTAAGTCGCATAATTAATAAGTTCGTAAATTGAGAAAAGTCGCTTCAGGACTGCATTGCTATCCAGCAATTTGTGTTTTGTGATAATAACAATGAGGGTTTTGCTCTGAAAAGCACTTTCAGCAGAACCATCAGCCTGCAGGGCGGCGATACTCACGGGTCAGCGTGGCTCGGCTCTGCTGGCTGGCAGTGGAGCCAGGGGTGGTGGGCGACTCGTCCAGGCGCAGCTCTCTCTCCAGCGGCTGCTCAGGGATGGACAGGGGCAGCTCGTCTCCTCGGGAGGGGGCTCGGCTTTGGGCGGGAGGGGCCGGCGCAGGGCCCTTCCTGCCGATGCCTCCCTCCTCCTCCGCGGAGATAGCGAAGCGGGGCATCTCGATGATGGCGGAGCAGCAGCGGCGGCGCACGGTAAGCGGGGGGCTGGAGTCGCTCTCGGTGTGAGAGGACTCCGACACCGACAGGCGCTTCCTGAGGCTGCAGCACAAAAACCTGCACTTCAGATCTCCACCCAAAATTAGGCAATAATAACACAGAAATTCTTTTGTTAACAAGGCTAAAGGTATACATAACCCAAATTGTTTCATTATTTTTGTCCATTTATCCCTTGCTAATGCCTTAATCTCCCACAGTAAAACAAGATCTATACTTAAAGTATTTGCTTTTAACTTTTTCATTGACTTTATATGATATACGGTGTTAATTGTTCACAAACAAAATATTTTGTTGACTATTTCACAATTTGGTTACAAAAACATTTATTCTATGTTGAAAGGAATCCCTTAGGAATTTTGCCAGATGTTGATTTTACAGAAAACAATGTAGAATAAGCATAGAAAATGCTTAAATAAACTTTGTTTCTTATTTTGAAAATGGAAAAAGACTGGGTGAAGGGATAAACAAATAAATACAGGGATAAATAAAGGTGTTCACTGCCGTACATTTCAGGGGATCCCACCATCCAGCTGCGATCCCGGGATTTCAGCCCACTCAGACTGTCCAACCTGTCCCCCCCTTCCTCGCTTAGACTGCGCTTTGTCGGCGGAGGGGTCTTCTTCTCCTCGTGCAGGGAGAGGCGCTCCATGCTGCTGTACACCTGCGAGAGACAGCACAGCCCCAGCGCCACAGTGATGTAACCAGCAGAAACAGTGTTTACAACACTGTGCACCTGCACGCAAAGCAAAGACGCACAAAAACACTGAAGAACACCGCTGTGCTGATGAGCAACGGACCAAAAACAATTCTAATTTGGTATGTATAAAACAGCCTTGAATTTCATGTTTTTCTTGTCGTTGAAAGTCTACTTGATAGTGGCGTAAAAAGTATAGTATAGTAGGGATGCAGAAGTGCAGAAAGTTTTGACGTTGTAGTCTAAGGAGCCTTGCTGTTCTGCTGCGTACACAGAGAAGTGCTGTGATCTGAGCTCCTCAGACATTCCCAGTGAGGTGCCTGGCAGGCGAGCAGCACAAAGCTCTTCTCTGGTCTCGGCCTCACCTTGCTGAAGCGCGGGGAGCAGGAGGAGAACTGGCGGATCTCCACGTGCTCGTCGTCGTTGGTGTCCTCCTCCTCCTCTGAGTCCACGTGGTGGTACCTGTCGGAACGCGCTAGGGAGGGCGAGATTGAGATGGAAGAGAAAAACTGGTGTATAGTCAACATGAAAAGCAATACCAGGAAAACAATTGATGACATTCTCCCACCAAATAGTATCTGGTCAGAAGAGGCAAAATTAAGCAGCATATAGTGCAACAGATTTATCAAGCTGGTCTGACTGCATGTATTACAAAGAAGGACTTTGCATTGTAGTACAGTTACAGTACGTGTAGTGAATGCTTTGCATATAAGGCCATGTTTAGTACAGTGAATGACTCCTGTCTGTTCAGATTAGGCTGTGTGTACCAGTAATTCACGTACAGGTAAGACAGGATCTAGAACAGGGAGAGTATGCTGCATAGTTCAGGCAGTGCGTAGAATAGTCACCGATTCCAGAAGAGATCAGACAGGGTGGAGCTGAGTCAGACTAGGTATTACAATGAGACTCACTGTCAAAATAGCTGGTGTCATCCTCAGACTCCAGCTGTGGGATGAACTCAGCCTTCTGCCTCAGCAGGCTGTTCCAGTCCAAGTCTGTGAAGAACCGGTGCTGTTTCACCTCAAAGGCACTCCCTAGATACACAAACAGAAACAGTTTACCAACACAGGCCAATGGGACCATCCAATTCACTTTGCTGCTCAGTTTTGGCACAAACCAGGTTTTCAAATAAAGTCTGGAATGGCCAACCCTAGTCCTGGAGAGAGCCACAATCCAGCAGTTCTTCTACATCACTGTCAAACCATCTATAGCTCTTAAGGATACAACTGGCCATTCCTCTCTTAAATAAATGAATTAATATGCTAACCTGATGCAATACACAGTCCAGGGAGAAATAAAACATTTAAAGCTGACCTAAAAGATTTATACACTATCCAAAACATATCAGCGGACAAAAGAACTTCAGGTGACAGGAGGTGAGCAAGACAAAAGAAAGCCCTTCAGACTCAACGACACCGCTGCACCTTTAATTCAGCAGAGATGAAGAAGTGTAACTGGCCTTCAGGTAAGTGTGGGCTGCCGAGGGCAGAAGAGCAGGACCGTACCTGTGCCCAGCCTCTCCAGGGGGTTCTGGCGCAGCAGTTTGGAGATGAGATCCTGAGCATCTGGTGGCAAGGCTTCATCTTCCTCTGGCCAGATGATCTCATCTGGGGAGCAGAGGACAGTGAAAGGGAGGGTCCAATACAGGACCCCAAAACAAGGGGTGATCACAGGCTACTGCAGTAAAACGTACAGCAATCACTGATCCCTGTGAGGGAGATTACAGCATTGCTTCACAACTGGACTTAAAAAAATAATTTGCAAAATTTTAACGCACATCTCACAAACCAGACATGTTTTGTAAGAGATGCTGTAGTGAAACACTGTAACTGTTGTGGTGCAGAGCACTACTGCTTGCTGAAAATCATTGTAAAAGTTTAAAGCAGGCAAATCTTATAGGAGACAATGTAAATGGACAAGAAAAATCAATGTATTTTTTAAATGTAAAATTAGTTCAGAGCAGAGAAAGAAAAGAAGCTAACTTTCTCACTTTAACAACAACTTGTCTTGGGATGTGTCTGGGATGTGTCAGGCACTCACCGCTGATAACCTGACCAAACAGCTCCTCCGGTGTGTCTCCAAAAAAGGGCGCACAGCCCACCAGGAATTCATACAGAATCACACCCATTGCCCACCAGTCCACTGGTTTGCCATAGCCCTGTCGCAGAATGACCTCTGGAGCAATGTATTCTGGTGTGCCGCACACCTGTCAATCAACAACACACAGCGGTTGGACTCAATTTATATATTCATAAAGTGACTTACACATATGTGTTAGAACAACGTTATACACCTGTTTCACTCTAATGTCCCAGATATCCAAGATTTTGTCTGTAGTACATCAGAAAGCAGTTACTTTTCAAATGGTAAATATGTTCAGTTACTTTTTATCCACTTTGTATCAATGTACAATTACTTCTATAATGCCAATTACTTTTATAATACAGTAAGAATAATTAAATGGCCATCTGTGACATCAGTACTGGTACAAACATACCAAGTGCAGAAGGAAAATGTATTCAGAGATCACAACAGTGTGTTCATTTAGTATCTTGACAGCTATACCTGTTTGTCCAGGAACTCCCTGGCATCCTTCTCGATGTGCCCCTCATACAAGTTGGTGGTGAGACTCATGAGGCCAATCTTGGAGAGCCCAAAATCTGTCAGTTTGATATGTCCCATGGATGTGATCAATAGACTGCAGTCAGAAGAGAACAGAAGCCCAGTAAGCATGGGAACAGAACATTCAATGCCAAAGAAATACAAGGTCTACCCCCTACTGCATAAAACCTGTTTGAACAATAAGCACTGTCAGGATCACATTAGCACCTGTGTTAAAAATGCCATACCATATTCACCCTTTTCAATTAAATGTGTGTGGATATGCAGAACTTAATTCAAATAAAGCACAATTTAAAAAGCAAACAAAGAATAACAAAACTAAATAATATAACCTCACTAAACCAATGCCACCAGCCTAACTGCATTCCACACAAATGTCGATATCATGTCCACTGCAGCCTCTCATTGTGTAGAAATTACAACAAACACGGTATCGTTTTTGGCCACCTCGTCTGATTGGCTAGAGAGCTTGGAACCTCACTTGTCAGGTTTGAGGTCGCGGTGAACGATGCCGTAGTTGTGCAGGTATTCCAGCGCCAGCACCGTCTCTGCAAAATACATCCGTGCCATGTCTACTGGCAGGGCACCAATGTTCTTCAGCAGCGTGGCGCAATCTCCCCCTGGAGGAGAGTACAAAGCACAGCTCCATGAGCCTCATCCCGTTTCCAATGCCAACAAACACAAAATAAAACCAAGCAGCAAACTTCTACTGTACCTTTCCCCATGTGTCTATCACTACTTCTTATATTCTCGCTCCCTTGCAGCCTAGTTAGAATAAAGCCAAACTCCCTTCTCAACGGCTTCGTCATGGGTTTATTTTAACCACTCCACTACAAGCATTTACTCCAGATAAACAAATCAATGAAAATTATTTTATCAGCCCCAATGAATTTGCCAAATGCACAAAGAAAAAAGCAAGTTTACAGAACAGATGCACTCAGAAAAGAATGGTTTTATGGATTTAATTTAAGTAGAAATGGTTTGCTGAGTGCCTTGTAAGCCAGCGGTTTAGTACCTTCCACATATTCCATGACCATGCAGAGATGGCGCTTGGTTTCAAAAGAGCAGAACATGCTGACCACAAAGGGGTTCTCAGCAAAGGTCAAGATGTCTCTCTCCACAAAGGCCTGTTGGATCTGATTGCGCAAGATCAGGTTCTGCTTGTTGATCTTCTTCATGGCGAAGCGCTGCCGGGTTTCCTTGTGCCGGACCAGGTAAACAGCACTGCACAGGAGGAAAGACACGGGGCATGGTCAGAGTGATGCGCTCCCACACTCCACAGTGCTAGACACCTCATACGGCACTGTTCATCATTTTACAGGCGCATAAAGAATCTAACCGGATTATTACACTTTTCTGTGTGTTTTTGTTCAGTAAGGATTTTCACTGGTTGGCTGAGAGAAGATTAGCTGAAAGCTGGAGTGGACGTTTCTTACACAGGAGTAAAACTGCAACAGAAGGTCCCAGTCACAGGTTATTAAGATGTGAAATGGGAACATTTGTAACGCTGTCTCTTTGTGATTGTTTTGAAAAGGGTTTTCAAAGCAGATTTGAAAAGTCTGTTCAGCTCATGTGCTCTCAGAAAAGACAAAATAAATCCTCTTTAATGCAAAAAAAGTGTTTTCCCCTTCTGCTGCTTTACTTTCCCAAGTTGCTGCGTCACTCTGAGTCAGTTTCACTGTGCTAAGTCTGCACAAAAACATTTAAGAATGTCACTTTAGGCATTTGGGACATGTAACCATTACATTACATCAGTCTTTTTTCCAGGTTTAAAAAAAATGTGGTGTGATGGATCAGAGTTCAGACCTACCCATAAGCTCCATTGCTGATCAGCTTGATGTTCTCAAAGTCCTCCTCACGCGGTGTTTTCTTGACCTGGACCGTGGCCCCGCGGCTCTGTAAATAATTATAAATAAACTATTTTTATGTAGCCCCTCAAAGTGCTTTACAGAACAACAACAAGAAATACACTTTGACAGGAGATAGTAGATGGGGGTAAGGAATACAGTAGGAAATCAAATGGGTAGTCACAGAACCAGTTGAATAAAAGCCCTTCTAAAAAATAAGATTTTGAGTCAAGATTTGAAAGAGCTCATTGAAGGTGAGTCTCTGATACCTTTAGGGAAAGAGGACGATAATAACTCAGGCAGGTGCTGAGGTGCCAAGCCATACAGAGCATGAGGATTTTGAAGTCAACACGAAACCGGACAGGAATCCAGTACAAGGACTCCAGGAGATGAGTAATGTGATCACTTGCACTAGACCTGGCCAGGATTACTGTAGTTTGTTCAATGTGGATTTAGATACCCCAGCGAGTATGGCGTTACAGTAATCAATTGGAGAAAAGACTGAAGTGTTGACCAGCTTTTCCAAAACAGTTAGTGAAAACATAGGACGTAGGACGGCAGTTTTGACAATACTGTATGTTGCACTTGTGGGTCAAATATCAACTCTGAATCAAATACCATCCCCCAAGTTCTTCAATTTTGAAACTCAAGTACAGTGCAATCCACAGATAGGCCTACAGCATTTGCTTTACGTAGTTGATGGAGTGTGCTGAGAAGCAAGACTTCAGTCTAGTCTCAATTTAGATGAAGGACATTTTGAGTCATCCATGTTTTTATGTCAGAGATACAATTAGAGAGAGCAGGGACAGCCACATCAGTGTCAGGTTTGGTATGGACATAGATTTGACTATCATCAGTGCAGAAATGATATTTTAGACTACGTTATCTTAATAGCTGACCAAGTGGGAACATTTAAATGCTGAAAACTAAGGGGCCCAGGGAAACACCAGCCTTAACAAGTCCAATTTCAGAACTAAAAATATCATCAGTCCTGGTCCCCCCCCATGTAAGGCATTGGCCCTGTTTCTGATACTGTTCAACCTGTAAGGTACCACCTATTGCTAAGCAAATATTGACTTTATTTTTTTAAAACATAGCAGAGTTCTGAGAATGTTTGCTCCTGAACGTACACGGTCTTCACTGAACTCACCTCTACAGAGTCATCCGTCTCAGGGGTGTCTGGATTGCCACTGTCATAGCTGCTCAGCTGGGCCATTTCTACAATGAGTTACAAGAGGAGTCGCATGGTTACACTCTGTGAGAAATGCCTTGAGTGCAGTGCATAATCACAGCTATAGAAAGAACTGGATTGACAGAGGACAGAAAGCTGATAAAACACCAAACTTTCCCTTCTGCAACAAAGGCCACTTGCAGCAATGGTGTGCACAACTGTAACCAGCCACAGTAAGGGTGGCAGAAACTGTTCCTAATCACCCATTCATAGAAAAGCAATGGTTTTCACTTCACTATATGAAATATGAAGCCAACATGATGGTAGTGAGATGGGAGCTTAAGGTCTATTGAACTTCCAAAGCACTCACTGTTCTCCAGTCATGCCCCTGTTTTCTCTGGATCAGCCTTGTCAGAATAAAACTCAGCAGTGCTAGTGCAGGGATAGCAGGTGTGTACAACACCAGAAACCAATCACAAAAAGGAGAAGGCAGCACCTTCATCTGGACCCCTACACCTATGCATTGTCCTGTTCTTGGCTGACATCCAGTGCAGTTTCATTTTCCCGATGGAAGTGCACTCACCCTCCAGGGGATCCCTAGTGAGACCCAGCTGGCTGATGATGTAGCGGGGAATGTCGGACTTGATGCCCTGGCCCTCCTTAGCATGGCCCTCCGCTGCTTCCAGCAAGTGGTAAAACTCCTCAGGGTCGAACTCCTTCATGAGGGAGAGAGAGAAAGAGCAGAGTCAGAACTGCAACCCCACCTACTGTACAAGCAGCAAGAGCCCTTTGTTGCCTTAAACCACAAACCACCAGCAGCAGGCCACCTAAACTACAGCCAAGCACGGACAGCATCACAGCTGCTTATATCGCTATTCTATTTTCAATATTGTTCTAGGTCGATATCCATACACATATTTTTTTGCAGTAAAAATGTGTGACAAGAGGGATCTTTAAAATCTCATACATTCTTCCCATCATAAAACACTCTTTGTCCAAGAATCTCATTAAGACTAAGCAACCACCTTGACTTATACAATATTATATCCCTCGGTCTTAAAGCTTTATTCTAGACTTGGACAGGTTGCATGATAAATGAGATGTCTCAGTCACGCATGCCTTTTTTTTCCAACTTGCACAAAACAAAAGACCTCATCACTTGAAAAGCTTATTCTTTTAGTAGCTCAGTTGCCTTTGCAGCGTTTCTTTACTGCTGTAACTAAAACCATTCTCTAGGATGTCACAGTGTCAGCTGCACACGATTAGTCAACATTACAAATGTAAGCATGCCCCAACAATGCCCAGCGCATCCTCTGCAGAGCGACAGACTGAATATCAAGTGCCTGAAGGCAGGGGGCAATGGCTTTAAAGGGAATAATAAAGCACACGGCCCCCCGCGCTTCCAGACAGGCTGATAGTTTCAGAGAGCTGGTCTGATTAAGGAGCCACTCTGGGACAATGAAGAGAGGAACAAGTGAAACAGGGGGGGCTCTCGTGTTGGATGGATACAAATAAACTGGCAAAATGGAAAAAATAAACAGTGACGTGGAGACATTCAACCGAAGACAGGATGGATTTTCATGAAATGATTGAGAAAACAACTGGCAAAACAGTGAGGAACAAGTCACTCCAGCTAGAAACCTAAAGATGACTATGAGAAGTCTATCTTACATACTTGGCAGATTTTCCAGTAAGAAGAGTTTGACATTAAATACAATACAATGTGAAACAAAACACAAATGAAAAACTGATGGAACTATTAAGGACGTGTCCTCATTGCTGAATATTACTAGAGGTTAGAATCCTTGACCAGGTGGTTCTCTCAACATGGTGAATGTAGGTCAAGGTGGAAGACAGAGATGAGCCACCCCAGGCCGACTCTTACCAAACACTCCAACAGGCGCGCCGGCCTGGCGATGATGATCATCAGTTTCTTCACCAGCTGAGTGACGAAGGCCACCTCCGCGCTCTCTGACCTCTCGTGAGCCTGCAAGTATATGCACTGTTACCAGAGCAACGACAACCTGACTATGAGCAATACCGTCGACCACCTATTAGGATTTAGGAAGGTAGAAGCAAACATGGAATGAGGCACTGAAAAAATATTCAACTGACATTGAGTAAACAAGCAATATAAAAAATACCTACAGTATGAGTTAGAATCGGTTATTGAAGTCAATATTGTGGAAAAATGTGCAATGGTAATAAAATTTGTGGAACATTTGCAAAAAGGAGACTTTAATCTCCATCTGGTCCTGAACGAAGATGACTGAGGATTAGACAGACTCCCTGATAATGATTTGAGGAGAAAAAGTTAAGCCTAAGTAAGCAACGGGCAGTGGCTGACATTTTTTAATCATGTGATCTGCTAATTAGTCATTTCCTCCTCTTTGACCAGGTGTTAAAAAAATTCTGAATATCCCTTCTATTCCCTGCCGGCTATCCTTGGGGATGTTTGCGAGACGAGTCATGAATATTAAGATATCCCACGGCAGGTCGCTAACACAGCCTGCTCACTGCACTGGCAGGCGCAGATAGGCTCCAATGATTCTTAATAACAATACCGCAGGAGGTGAAACCATTCAGAATCAGCATATCAGTCACCTCCGCTAGCAAAGGTTCAGATATTTACACAGCCAGAGAACAAAACAGCTAAGAGTGTGTGCTTCTCACATAGTGAGATAAACAATGGCACATGAGGACCACAAGGTAAACCTCAGTGTAAATGTTACCAGCTTGGACATGTATGTAGATAATACACACAAATACACAAACTACAAACCACTATATTACTTTATGTCCACTTGAACTAGACAACTCGCAATTTAAAAATGTATGTGTTCACGTTTATGCACAAATTATAGTATCCCAGTTTGGAAGCAATGCAGAAATGTATCTGATAATTTAAAAAAAAATGCAAAACGAACTCAACTGCCAAAGCCTCACTCGTAACCGTCCTCCACCTCCGATGCTCCAGAATGTGATGCAAAATCTCTTCCTCCTCCAGTCTCCGTTGCCACGAGACCCTGGACATCTTAAATGCTGTTCTGTTTACCTCGGACTGCCCCTTGGTCCTACAGCATCCTACGCTTTTCGCGCCAAGTAAGCCAATGGAACCTTGTGCTACTGTACACCCTAACACGATCACTCCAATTAGAAAGCCCCTAGTGATATCATTCTTGCTCCTGTATTGCAACTGCGGGACTGCTTTCCAGATGCTCCAGCTCTAGTTTTGGACTGACACAAGCCTAGTGCTGCATTCGTAGACATACCAACTGGAGCCAGAGGTGGGATCACTTAAAGAACCCCCCTCTTTGCACGCGCACGCGCCCACCCGCCCATGCTCCAGACCCCTCCACCTACGGTAGTTGTCTGAAAGACGCATCCGTCACTAACTGTGAGTGCTGGGGCGTGAAATTAAAATCACGATCCTCCCCCCTCCAGGGATATCGGAGGGGACCAATGGGAGCAATAGCTTGGATATGAGCCCCTAGGCACTGTAATTGAGCTAACAGAGACACACAGAGCTGGAGTTGTGACTAATAGATTTGTGACAAGTCTAAAGGAATCTGCCCCTGTGCTTCTGTATAAGCCCAGCACCACGATGTTTACACACAGTACATCACCTTGACTTGAAAACAACAATAACAAAAAAATCAGTTCCAGACATCAGGCTCTTCAGAATCCTAAGAAGTGAAAATCCTGACACCATGTTCTACAGCTGACAAAAACATAGATTTATAATACACTACTCTGGTATTTGCAATACAGAACCTACATTCAGCAATGAAAACCTATTCAGCAAATGACATGAACCTACAGTATGTTTAATAAAATAAAGAACTAATCATTTTGGCAATGCCAATATATTTTGCTGTTTAGTCAATTTCTAAGAAAAATTTTTCCAATTTGACCCAAGGTATCAGTGATCAACATAACTTTGTTCCTAATGAAGATCTCTTGTGGATCGAAATGCTGATTATACAACAGTGTGCTGTTAAAACAAATCTTTTATGGAGAATGTGGAATAAGAAGTAGGTATCCATATCAATTTAATACCAAATATGTTTTCTCTTTTTGTAGTGAGAACTTTCCCATTTTCTGAAGTGCAAGGGTTTAGGTGTTGAAGCCTGAATTAATTCAGCAGGAGACAATGATCAACTACAGGACAGAAAGATGGTACTGTGGAAAAATGTCCTGCAAGTGAGGAGGTTGAGCCACTACAGGTCTAGCAAGTTACAACCTTTTGTAGATAAGTTGGAATCAGGTGTTGGATGTTTCATCTCTGTCACCTTACCTTGAGTTTGGTTTTCTGCTTCATAGTTGCAGAAACCTGCAGCTTTATAGAACCTAATAAAAGGCTGCACACAGGAAACCTCCTTTCGTTTCTAGCATGAAACACTCATCCACACACTTACGTCCTGGAGCAGCTTCTCAAGGTTCTCCTGCAGCTCGTAGAAGTAACGGGAGGTGATGAGGCCCTCGCGCGATTTGTCCAAACAGTCCCGGGACAGCTCGATCAGCTGGTGGTGGATGAAGCTCAGGACCCCATCAGCCAGAGGCATGACTTTCTCGGGGGCGTTGGAGGCGATGAACTCTGCCAGACGCTCCTCCATCTGGGCTGTGGCCTTTGGGTGGCAAAATCGGCATTCAGAGCGCCATCACTGGCCCCTCAAACTCCACACACATGTAAGACGCACACAGGCAGAAAACATAGGCTTACAGAAGCAATATTAGGCACAAATCATAAGGAATTGCCCTCGACCAAAAGGGCTGGGTGAGTGTACATGTGCAAGCAGAGATGTCACATCCAGGAAAACGATCTAGAGTTAAAATATATTTCTGCATCCTTACACCTTTGAATAGAAACATTCTAATCCCTATGCCACCTGATTATTAATATATTTTTATACAGTGAAAGAAAAATGATAATCAACGGCGTAATGTATAGCGACCTGGATAAAGCAACTAGAATATGAAGTATCATCTTACCAATCACTGTTTAAACTAGACTTAGTGGTTTCACACTGAAAAGCCCTAAGAAGGCACTTCCTGAGACCCTGTCACTCAGGTGAGCTCACTCCTCTTCTGGGCTGATGTCACTCACCTTGGGGAAGCGCTCCTTGTACACATGGTTCATCATCACGATCTCATGGTCAAAGGAGATAGGTGACCGGCCGGGACTGCAACAGACACGAGACAGACTCAAAATTCAAGAGATCACTGCAGTACACTCCAATGAAGCAACAACATTTGTATGTATCGAAACAGCAGAAAACCACAGCCACCGCAGGCAAACAGACGGAGGGATTGCGTTTTTTCAAGCTACATGGCAGAATGTTGCTTGTTGCCCATCTGGATAGGTTTGATTCAGTGATACTATTGTGTATCATAAGATACAGTCAACTCATAGTCACAGTGCCGTCTTTCAATTTCGTCTTTATTTCGTCATTCCAATTTGAATAAAATGCTTCACAGGAGATAGACAGGACAGCCGGACAGGCAAATTCACCCATGCAAATCGACAGGTTTGGGTGCAACTGGATGTTACTTCATTTAAAGACAAAACTAACACTGAAGGAATCTCAGCATGACTTTAAGTTAAGGTACTGTACCAGGTCTAGATATCTATCAACACTGAATGCACTATCAACCCTCTAATAGAGGCACACAACCGAATAGTCCATTTCTAAATCTAACAAAGTCACTAAAAATATACTGACATGTAAAGTATGTAGCAGTTGTCCCTGACTTGCCAGTGATACTGTATGCCTATTATGAGTTAAATCACATCTCCAAATAAGAGGAATTACCCAAAGAGAAAAAGAATGCATTGTCTTAGAGAAGGTGATCAAAACTGCATATGATGTTAGAAGTATGATAGGTGCTTTCCTAATGATGAACCACAAGCAGCACAGTGTTTTGTCATTGCAGTAGAAGTGAGCAGGTATTCAGCGGCTGGTCGATGGAGTTTCATCAGCTATTCCACACCAGTGACAGATGTGTCTGTGTGAGTCACCGCAGGCTGTGCTGCATATGACAGCCGAATGAGGTAATGCGTTAGGTCATCGCAAGTAGCTCAGGAAACCAATTACTTGCTTAATTGATTGGGCACAGGCAGATTGCTGCACACAGGTGCCGTTTATAACCTTATTCATACAAACTGTGGCCCCCTGCCCTCCACAAGTTTGCCAAATCTCATCCAGATTGACACAAACTTGCCACAAGGAAAAATCCAGTAATTAAAACTCTGTACTAAATAGTTATTCCTAGACCTGGCTTTTTTATTCTACAAAAAAATTTAAAAACTAATTTCTTAAAAAGGTCAGTTTTGACTTAGATTGATTTGTTGCCCAAAGCTGCTTTTATAATTGTCAAATATGAAGAAGATTGATTGTGCATTAATTTTAGTTAAAAATAAAACTGTAATTTATTAAACTTATAATAGAGGGCAGTAAGCTTACAAGTCTTTGATGGAATTTATAAAAAACATAAAAAAATGACTATAAAGTGAGGTCCTGTTCATTAATACACTGCTTCACAGATGCAACTAGATACTGTATCCCTAATGCAAAACACTATTGTTTCAAAATTGACCTTGAAAAAGACCTTCAGCTCTTTGTCTTGGTATCTGGTGTATAAAAAATAAAGATGTCCAGGCTGTTTATGTACATTTGTATTTACGCACTTAACGAGAAAGAGGAAAAGGGCTTTTGCAGTGGATATGTCAACAATGTCTGTTTAACTACCTCCTGGCTCATGTCTACAGTTATTAACCGCCAGAGTGGTGCGACTGTGAATTTCCTAGTTTATCCTCACTCTCTGGAGTTTTCAGCGTAGAAGTAGTTATCTTTGCATCAGGGATCCTATTCCATTAGCATTCCCTGCTTAGCCCCACTGTTCCTCACTGAAAAAGGCTCCCATCACCCTACAATGAGCTGGTACTGGCGTTAAGGAGGTCAATCAAGCAGTCCCAACGCCCCAGTATTTTGAGAAAGGAGTCTGACTACCCATGGAACAACCTAACATTTATGCTATGCACATGTACTGTACATCATTTTTCTTTCCCAAGTGAATACTGTATATTCTACATTAGGAACAAATAAAGATTTATTCCATGCTGAAAAGAAAAGAGAGATGTTGTCTCTCTTCTTTTCAGCATGGAATAAACCTTTACTTGTTCTTTTGCAGCTTATGCATGCTGATGCAACTACCTACTTGAACGGCTACCTGCTTGAATATCATACATTATGTACTTCTATCAACCTGCAGTACTTATAGTGTGTATATATGTGTGCATGGATCTGTATACTAACACACATTATTTTATACCTGAAGAAGTTATAAAAAACTAAAAGGTATAAAACTCACACTTGAAGAAGGCTCCATGGCCAAAACGTTGTGTTTTCTTCAGCATGGAATAAACCTATTACTTGTTCCTTTGCAGCCTATGCATGCTGATGCAGCTACACACCTGAACCACATTATTTTATATGTGGATTTATAAAGATTCTGAGACCTTTTCTAAACATTTTGAGATGTTAGATTTTATCTTGGACTTTTACTGTGCTGTGATACAAGCACAATAATATTTTTAAGAATACATTTTCCAAATGCAATGGCAACTGATTCTAAAAAAAAAAACTAAATCAGAAAACAAAAAATTATCGTAGCTGTAAATAATAGAGCGATCCTTTACACTGAGACAGCTCTGCCAGCATTGCAAACACAACTGGGGAAATTAAATACCTAATTGACCATGACAGACGGGTGAAGCAAGGTAGGGTGTCATAAGCACACTGGCTCACAGTCTTCCCTTGCACAATCAGCCGAGTAATTACATGGATAATTGATTCACCAAGACCCCCAATACCAGCTGATGAGTTACCTCACAAAGCCCTGAGATCACTGACTTGGGAAAAACAAAGAAGAAATTTATCACTCACTTCACAGGAAACTCAGTCTGGATTTGTGTCCGGGGAGAATGAGGTCCTACAACAGACTCCTGTGCATCCGTGTCACAGTTAAGAGCAGAAGTCGTTAGCACCTGGAGAATGTCATTTAACAAGTGCGAGTGCAATTTGAGCTCTGCCGCTGAGACTTTAATGTGCAAAATATTTGGTTTCCAAGATGAAGGTTCAAAACAATACAAAATCATGAAAAGGCAGACTGCATGGGAGGACTAGTCTTTGTGACTGAAAGATCCTGACCCTGTAGTTGGCTTTCTCCTAAAACATCAGGATTTTACACTTTTAATGCTTGCTTGGTAGGTTCGTGAACACACAACGAAACATGCTTCTGGAACAAAAGCCCAGACTCCTATGCTGTCCTGAATCAAACTGAAAAGGTTAGCAATGGGTTTTATCTGTGAGAATTTAAGGTAGGTCTACACAACTACTCTTGTGATCTGTGATAATTCTGAATTCAGGTACCAGATCTTTGAAGAATGACATGCTCAGCCTCCAGTGCCACCTGACTCCTGTAGAGGTGTTTTCTATCCAATGAGCTAACAGCAGCTTGTATCTATGGACTGGATTAATTGTTATCAATCTGTATGATGGTTTCCTCTAGACTGTACAGAGTCAGATCTGGGGGTCTGGGTTGGTACTGTATCACTTTACACAAAGATTTGTGGGAGTGGTGGCACTGTGGTTAAGGATCTGTGCCTGTGGCTTGAAGGCTGCCGGTTCAAATCCCATGGCCAGCAGAGGAGTCCTACTCCATTGGACCCCTGAGCAAGGCCCTTAACCCCAACTGCTCTAGAGGTGCCGTATAAATGGCTGACCCTGCACTCTGACCCCAAGCTTCTCTCTCCCCGCCTGTGTGTCTCATGGAGAACAAGCTGGGGTATGTGAAAAGACAAATTCCTAATGCAAGAAATTGTATATGGCCAATAAAGTGATCTTATCTTAAAAGAACCCACCCAGCTATATTGTTAAAGCCAGTATCCTGGCTTCTTGCAAGACAAGGATAGATTAAATCCTTGGCCCACTTAGATGGGCCAAATTCCCTCCTCTCATGTGTAATCTTTCTTATGCCCCAATGGAGGTCTCCTGTGTAATAAGGTGGATCTAACCTGGGCTAACTGACGAACCTGGGCTCAGACAGGCTACAGCATTGTTCTTTTGACAACTTGGCTTTAAAATTACGATCAGATTTCTTTATTTTTCATGGCTCTAATTAGTTTGCCTGGGCTTTCTCCCCTGTGATTTTCCTTTATGAGGAGAGATTAATTATTCTGAACATGTAACAATGAATAATTTGCTGTGCACTGTAAGCTGGTAATGACTTCACACCACACTCATATAATATTTATAGATCTGGTTCACAGCCTAGAGGTGAGAAGTTTTCATTCACTAGAGGAAGGCTTGACTGTCTCTAATAGTGAGCAGTTTTCATTTATAAATTCTCTTTTGGTAGAAACAAGCTTGTTTGTAGATCAATCTAAATCCTTTTAGGTGTTCAACTCAGTTTTTCATGTGTGCTGTGAAAGCTGTTATGTGTCTTCTACAGGAAGAAATTGAGGATAAAGGAATTTTTGAAAATGCTAAAAGGAATTAAATATTAAATTTACAATGATGAGGCCCATTTATACAGTAGGACATTAACTGGACAAATTCAGGTGAAACACCTAGCCACAACCCTCTAGTGTGCAGCCCAAAGCCCTAACTAATGGTCTTTGCTGCTTAATAAAGTTGTGATCATATGTCTTCACCTATTGTCTTTCATAATGAATTGTGCATATTCAGTTGCTGTAATTTGTATTATCTATGCAACGTGTCAGCTTCCATTGTTATTCCCAACACTGCATATGAATTCTTTACATAAAGATGTACAGGTAGTGGAGAAAAAAATGGAAAACGTTTAGATAAATGAGGGACTCTAAGTACTGTATCTTGAAAATAAGGGCTTCTACCCTGGTGTGGCTTATGTGTTAAAAAAAGCACATAATATCCTAGCACCCTTGAGTCATGTATAAAAATGTTGGACAGGCCCGGTTGTCTGTAATTACGGCTGTGTGGATGCAAGAGGAGACCTGTGACTTTGAAAGAGGAGTGATTGTTGGTGTACATTTTGTAGGAGCTTCAATGACCAAGACTGCCCAACCTGTTAAGGTGAGGTGAGGTCAGCATGGAATTCCAAGGAAAAACATCATCAGCAAAGGGCAAGAGTGAGTGGAAGAACACACCGCACGACTGTGATACTTTTGCATTTGTTCAGAAACAGATGAGCAACTGCAGACTAATTGACTGCAAATTTCAACCTGGGGTGTAGGCCCCATTATTTGTACACTGTTAAATACCACTGAATCAAACACAAGCTTGATGTTGGAAGAATTCCTGTCCCTCCTTAACTCCTTAGGTTGTAGTCAACATATAACAGGACCAACACACGTGTACAATCATACACTAGACTTAATTATCACACATGGAGCTGATATTTATCATATATTAGTCCATCCCATGGATAACTCTTTCCCTGACCACTTTTTAATTACTTTTGAGATTCAGCTACCCCCTGTAGTTTCCAAGGAGAAGATTATTACGACACGGCACATAAATAGGGGTACTTCTTTAAAATTTATGAACATGATGATTAATGCTAACTTCATCTCCAATACTAATGCTGATGAAATCACACATAACTATAACACAGTGGTGAGACAGGCCCTCAATGAAATAGTCCTGTTAAAGACTAAGGTAGTCAAAAGCACCAGACACTCTCCATGGTTTAATGATCACGCATTGTTACGACCCCAAGTGTCTAGGGGTAAAGGGGTGTAACATTTAAGATAGTTTTTGGATGTAGGTGGGTTCTGGTGAGGGACGTAGGAAGCGTGATAACAAGTTGGTGCAAAAGTGATTATTTTAAGGTGAATAAGTGACTGGTACGTAATAGGACACAATAACACACATGGTAAGGGAACCAGAGCGGTGCCAAAGACAAAGAAAAGAAAATAACAAACAAAATTGAGCTGGCTAAGAAAGTGAGGGAAAGCTGACCTAACTACAAAAGAAAACCCGAAACACTCTGTCTTCGGCGTCTTCATACGCCGTAGTTAACCTTCACTGACTACCCAAAACCATACAAGACAAAAGGCACTCACCCATACTAAACTAGTGTTACTAATACAAAAATCAACTATGTGTGCAAATTGTACCCAACAACCTAAACTGACCCTATACACAATAGTTCACACAAATACACAAGTCAACTACGAATACCAATAAGGGAAAAAGGAGAGTAGACACAAGTAACTGTACAAAAGAACACAGAGGTTGATACAATACGTCTGGGCAAGGTAATGGCTAAATAAAGATAAACACACAAACGAAAGTACGAGGAGACGAACATAAACCAACAAACCAACAAAGCCGAAGCTATACGAATACACACACAAAGCGAAACAAATGAAAACGAAGAAGCTAAGCTGAAGCAAAACCCAAAGCGAAACAAAACCGAAGCTGAGCCGAGCGGGACTGAAGTCAAACCAAAGGCCCCTTCATTCAGATAACCTCTAAGTTATATACTAAATAAGCTGAGTTCTGATTGGCCGAGAAGCTGATTGATGATGATGTAATACAGAAACAATGGTGTAATGATGGACCAATGGGGGAGGGAGAACAATCAAGGTCAGGAAGTGCAGAACATAGCAACAAAACACACATGGACCACACACTGGGACGTAACACACATGATCTCTTAAACAGGAGTGCCGCAAACTAGAGAGCAAATGGAGTTCTACTGGTTTGCAAGCATTCCAGTCGGCATGGACTGATAGCCTGCAACAATGTAAGAAAGCCGCAATATATAGCTTGTTCTGCTTACTACTCTGAACTTATAGAAAGCAATAAAAATAACCCTCGCTACCTATTTAGGGCAATCCAACAGTACCAGCTATCCAACTTTAGCAGTGATATTTTCATGGACTTCTTTAACAATAAAATTAATATCCTCGGACTTCAAACACAATCAATCAGGCTGCAAACAATTCTGGTACAAAAACCTTTTCAGTGTTTTTCAATTAGTTAATGAACAAGAACTGAAGAAATCAATTAAGACAAAATCAACCACCTGTCCACTAGATCCCATCCCCACCCAACTAGTTAAAGATTCCCTCTAAGTACTGGCGGGATTTATAATTAGTATGATGAACACGTCCCTTGCATCAGGCATTGTACCTGACCAATTTAACATAGCGGTTGTTAGACTGCTACTTAAGAAACCAAATTTGGATCAACAAGTTTTTAATAATTACAGACCTGTCTCAAATGTCCCATTTCTATCTAAAATTCTTGAGAGGATAGCTGCGGCCCAACTTCTGGATTCAAATAATATACTTGAGAAATTCCAATCTGGTTTCTGTCAAGGCTACAGCACTGAAACTGCATTAACAAGAGTTGTAAATGATATTCTGTTAGCAACTGACACGGGGAATGCAACAGTGCTTGTGCTTCTAGATCTTAGTGCTGCCTTTGACACGGTTGTCCACTCTGTTTTGTTACACAGGCTTGAGTCTGAGGTTGGTCTATGTGGACCCATCCTTAAGTGGTTTACCCCCTATTTAACTAACCGTTTTCACTATGTGATAACCTTCCAGGTAGATACATCCGTTCTGACCAAACTATCCTATTCTCCTCCCCACATGTCCAGATGGTGCCCAAGCTGGGCATCTGAGTTGGATGCTGCATCACTGCCATGGATCCAAGAGGGACATCGTGGATACAGCTATCATTTAGGAGGATTTGCTGGTCTACAGAAATCTGGATGAGTACTGGCACACAGAAGGACATGATGGAAGACCTAATACTCCTCATTTAGTACTTTTTTCTGAATTGCATAATGTTAGCATGCCCAGAGGAGTTGGGCAGCCAGTTGACCTTGGACCCCTAGAGGGTTTTTTTTCTCCTTGCTGAGGAGGTTTTGGTTCCTCTCCTCCACCGTCTTCTGGCCTTTTCTCTTTCTGTATCGTAACGTCATGTATTGTCACACAGCTTTGTTAAGTGCCGTGAGCAAACCTTGTTGTGAAAGGCGCTATATAAAAATAGATTGAATTGAAGACTTTGTCTGAGTCAATTAAAATGATCCGAAAATCCAGTCACCTGGAAGGCACAGGGATTGTCACCAGAAAGATTTATTGGCATGTGTAGGCAGTTCAGGCCCTCTGTCCGCAGAGCCTGCGGGAGGCGGCGGGAGATGCAGAGACCTGGCCGAGGGAAGCGCAGAGTTAAGGAGGCTGCACCACTGACCTGAGGCTGCGGGAGCGCGGGCGCAGGGCGGGGGAACGGCGGCCCTCCTCGTCTGTGATGCTCTCTGAGCTGAAGTGCTTGGTGAGGAAGTGCAGCTCGTCGGCCGTGGGCTGGAAGGGCAGCTGGTGCAGCTTCTCCTGGGATGAACATGATGACTGTGAGAAGCAGAGAGGGAGGGATTACAAAGGAAGAAGGCTGGAAGCGCTGAGAAGGGGCGGCTCGCGGGCTCAGGCTACGCGGGCAGAGCTGCTCCCTAACCCAGGGGGCAAAGAGCCGAGGCTATCCCCTCTCACTCCACTCGTGGCTCAGCTAAACCTCAGCTCTGCGTCTGCTATGGCAGGGACCTGAGAAGGCCCTAATACACACCAAATCCTAACAGCAAGGAGAAGCAATGCGGTTTTGCTCAGATATGTATGTTTCAGCTTTTTTCAATCTAAACGTCACTTTATACAATCAGCCGGGGGTTAAATGTCTTGGGGAGAGAATTGTAATTGTCACCATAAAGATTATCCTTGCAAACATGGAAACAGAAAAGTGCTTGGTTAAGGATCGAATCCGATCGTGATAAAAGAAGGCTTGTTATCTCTATTGCTTTTGGGAGTTACAGGGTGAAATGATAAATTCAACTAATTTGGTACATAAATAATTGAAAAGAATCAAACCTTTGAATTTACCAGAACAAAATACATAATGCTCTAATCAGCTTCTGAATGCAAGGCCTTGTTGGTCTCTGCCACCACTGTGATGCTTTGCCCTAAGAAATGTGAAGGGGGAATGTGAAGTTCCCCCAAAGAAATTTGCAAGATATCATGGGACCTAATGTACCATAGGTTTGTTCCTCCAGTCAGAATAAACAGCGCTTGTGTGCTGTGATGTCTGAAACTGGAATGTGTTCTCCAGGTTCTTTAGGGTGCAAAGCTTAAACTAAAGCCAACCTTATTGTAAATTCCCAACCTTTTTGCAGCTGAGGCCCAGCCCGTTTTGATAGTTTAACATCATGGACTGGTTCCTATGGTATCAACTCAAAAATAATTTCTTAAAATTAACCACATTCAAATTACAAATATATAATACTATTGCTTTTACCCATATTTGTTAAGTAATGCAATGTAACTGTTTGGACCTCAATATCCCAAAGACTCATGAAGTAAAACATACTTAAGTGTTGGAAATAAGCTGTTATCTTTTGCTTTCTGCTTTCCTTCTAATAACTCTACTGGTTTGGATTCTAGTTTTTTTTAAGTGCCAAATTCAATTGTACCCATCACTGTTTCATTCCTAAGTATTTCACCAAACACTGTACATAGAGGCTTAGGTGCCTCCTCACTGACAAATTATTTAAACCCTGACTGGCAAATTATTTAAAATTTTTTCTACATAAAACTCCTTATGCTAGGTCCATAAGCACTACCTTTTCCACTCCCACTGCAATCACATTTGTTTTTCCACTATTTCACTATTGTCCAGTCCTTTATGTTTTTGTTGTTGAAATTCAGAGAAACTACCTTATTTACTCCTAGTACCAATCAAATTAGAACTAGTCTGGGTGCAGACCAGAAACATGAATTATGTTACGTAATGTTTACTGTGATATATTGCTTTTCGGGACAGACAAAATTAGTAATCAAGCTCAGATGTAGTTACGGAGATTTATTTCTGCTTACTGTGGCTGCTTGTACAAATGACTACTGCCTGCTAGATAATAGCAGTTATAATTAGCTGCCCTCCATTTGTCACCAGACATTTATCAGAAGGAATTAATATTTTGGGTTGGTGTCAAGTATTTTGAAGCCCTTCACTTTGGAATGAGACTATTAAGTGTATGTGTCACTCTGTAACTAGAGAATATGCTAACATTGGCGAGAGACGCTCACTGTTAAAATAAAACCGTAGCTCTCAGAGATTTGACACAGGCCTGTTGAGAACCACTGTCCTTTGCTTTAAGTTAGACTGCAGGACATCAGCGCTGGGACGTGGAGGGAGGACAGGGACAGGGACACGAGGTGCTGTGCTGAGGGTCAGACTCACCGACACAGTGGAGCTGGGTGTATTGGTGCCATAGCCCGAGGAGGGCAGCGATGCGAGGGACCAGCGGCGGCCATCCGTCCTAGGAAAGCAGGAAGGAGGAGGGCAGTGCGGTCAGAGAGGTACCGAACAATGAGGGACACACACTCCCAGACACTCAAGACAGTGCAGCACACACTAACAGAAAAAGGCACAGACATCAGATCACAAGTTAAGGTTAACACAGAAAGGAACCAGGGGTATTATGGGACAGTACATTTTCAACAGCTGTTTATCTTGTATTGCTCTGTGTTCAGGTTCAACAAGGTGGGCATTATAATAATAATTCCTTATACTTTAACACTCCAGTTAAAGCGCTTTACAGGTAATGGGGACTCCCCCCCACCACCACCAATGTGCAGCCCCACCTGGATGATGCAACAGCAGCCAAAGTGCACCAGTGCACTCCCTACACATCAGCTATCAGTAGGGAGGAGAACAGTGTGATTAAGCCAATTCATAGATGGAGACTATTAGGAGGCCATTGGTAAAGGCCAGGGGGAAATTTGGCCAGGATGCCAGGGTAACAACCCTACTCTATTTGAGAAACACCATGGGATTTTTAATGACCCCATGGAGTCAGAACCTCGGATTTACGTCTCATCTCAATGGCAGCTTTTTACAGCATAGTGTCTACATCACTATACTGGGGCATTAGGACCCACGTGGTCCACAGGGTGAACACCCCTTACTGGTCCCTCTAACACCTCTTCGTGCAGCAACCTGAGTTTTTCCCAGGAGGTCTCCCATCCAGGTACTGACCAGTCTCACACCTGCAGAACTGCAGTGGTTTGCCAGTTGTGAGTTGCAGGGCGATATGGCTGCTGGCAAATGTGAAATTCTGTAAATTTCACATTTCACAAAATGTGAAATTATGTGAATTTCTTCTATAATTAACTTTTGTCAAAGTTTAAACTGATTTAGACCTAAGTGGCTTCTCTAGCTTTAAAAGACAGTGAAAAAGTATGTGATATATCTAATTTACTAATTGTGTACATTATAAGACACACAATCTGGACAATTTGAATGCTTATTTCAAAAATGGGCATAAGACATAAGCAAAAATAACTGAATGAATTCATGCAAGAACTTGCCACACACCAACCACACAGAACACGAATACAGTGCATGCAAACACATTTAGACATTCAGACTCAGCATTCATTGTAAAGACAGCTTGAAACCATCCAAGAGGTAATATCCCAAACTGCTGGCAACAAAAAGCCCAGTAAAGCATGAGACACATTAAAACAGCTGTTTTACGCAGCATGCTGAGAATAATTCTATCCCATATTTCAGACCATGCTGACTAGATACTGCTAAGACACACCTTCACACTCAAAGGAAAAAGAGGTAATACATCAAACAGCTGGAAGTTACAGGACCTATAGACCCATTCTGACGATACTGAGAATTCTAAAAATCAAAATCCTGAAAAAAGTCTATATTGAATATATTAAATAATATTAAATTCTTACATATGACATTTCTGAACATGCCAATAGCAAAAAGTTGTGCGGCCATAATGAATTTCTTTAGAAATGGAGCTACTGCAGGAAATCGCTTAAAAAAGTAGGAAAAAACATCTCAAAAAGAGGTTCTTTCATTTTCTAAACTATATTTTCATTAATGTGATGTTAGGAGGAGAACCTTAGAACTGGCTGAAAGGCTCCAATGGGAAGTGTTTGAGAAGACATTTAAGATGAAGGACACAGAGTTTCTAATATTTAATTCCCCACAGTAGCCAGCCCTCAGTACATCTGCAGCTCACTATTTTCTGCATTTACAAGAAACAGGTATAATTCACAGTGTGTTGCTCTGTACCACATTACCTTAGCATTACAAAGATGTGAGGAAATGTAGGACATGTACATGATTGTTTTCTACAAATGTCAGAAATTTTCTTTGGTGTTTTGTCTTATTGAGGCTTGTTTATTAAATCTATTAAAGGCAGTTAATAAGGTCCTGGCTGTGAGTGGCTTGAAAACCCCGGGTGTAGTGGCAGAGAGGACAGCACACAGACAAGAAGGCCAGCCATGCAGGAGAGCGCAAGGCAGGTGGAGAGAGGGGAGGGATCCTGAGGATTACCTGTCAGCCCTGTGCCCGTGACTGTGTTGGAGAAAGGACAGCGTTAGTGAAACATGACTACAATCCCACAAGCTCACAAAACTGTGCAGAACAGAAACCACACCCAGGACATGCACAACTACACACTTATCTAATGATCTACCAAGATCTCACTAATGATCTCATGATCCGATTGAACACTGAAACTCAAACCAGAGGACACAGGTGAAAACTTCACCGAAAAACATTTAAAACCAATGACAGAAGGCACCTCTTTACCCAAAGGGTGGTAGGAGTATGCAACAAGCTACCCAGCCATATTGTTGAAGCTGATGCTCTTGCATCCTTGCACCCAAACAGTTTGGATGGGCCAGAATGTGTGTTTGTAACCTTTCTTTTTTTTATGATGTATTATTTTTTTGTTTTAGAATTAAGTCTTCAAGAAAAAAAATATGAATGTCGCAAAATAATTTCAATACATCTGGTCTTAATCCCATAGAATTAAACTGCTGGAACCTGAAAGGTTACTACATATTTAGAGTTAGGACTCTTCTTTAATATAATTTAGCACTAATTGAAAAAGAACATATAAAACAAAAACTCTTAAATTGTTAAGCAGATTTGTATAAATAACAAATATCCACACAAGCTGAGACTTTGTTGTTCTGTATATACTGTGTGGAAGGGCAGAGAGGACAAATTCAGATTACTGGCATTAGTTATTCACCACGTATTTTTATTGTGGAAATTCACAGATGTTTGCTTTTGGTATTCAATAACATGCAGTGCAACAACATGGTCCTGTACGGAATCAGAGCACAAGGAATGAATGCTGACAAATGAGAACCATTAGATTGTGCTGGCTGATTTAATTTCCTTTATGCTGACTTGACCTCCACTGCTTGCTGAACAATAAATAAACAATATTGTTGTGTTTATAGAGGGCATGGGCCACATGCACAGCAAAAAGAGCAAATTAAAACTAGAGGGAAGCACTGCTGCTTCCTTTACAAACACCACTGTGAAATTACAAATGACTTTTCAGTAGTATAAAATCTTCTGTTTCGTAAATTGTATTGTGTAAATATTGTATTCACTTTAACATTTTTTATAGAAAGCTAAACAAAAAGTCAAAATAAATACTAAATTCTTGGAAATAAAAGATTTTTTTTTATTAGAAATATTAAGACTTTTAGTGACAGCTTGGGACAGCTGTGTTTTTAATTGTACCAGCAGATGGAGCCACTCTTTCAAAAACAAATCCTCAATGGCCAGATTAATAATAATAATAATAATAATAATTGCTTACACTTATATAGCGCTTTTCTGGACACTCCACTCAAAGCGCTTTACAGGTAATGGGGACTCCCCTCCACCAATGTGCAGCATCCACCTGGATGATGCAATGGCAGCCATAATGCGCCAGAACGCTCACCACACATCAGCTTTCAGTGGGGAGGAGAGCAGAGTAATGAAGCCAATTCATAGATGGGGATTATTAGGAGGCCATGACTGGTAAAGGCCAATGGGAATTTTGGCCAGGACGCCGGGGTTACACCCCTACTCTTTTCGAGAAATGCCCTGGGATTTTTAATGACCACAGAAAGTCAGGGCCTCGGTTTTACGTCTCATCTGAAGGACAGTGCCTGTTTACAGCATAGTGTCCCCGTCACTATAGTGGAGCATTAGGACCCACATGGACCACAGGGTGAGCGCCCCCTGCTGGTCCCACTAACACCTCTTCCAGCAGCAACCTTAGTTTTTCCCAAGAGGTCTCCCATCCAGGTACTGACCAGGCTCACACCTGCTGAGCTTCAGTGGGTTGCCAGTTGTGAGTTCCTGCCCACATCATTTCATGTCGGGAACTCCTTTGATGCCTTAGCTTTTTATTACTATCTCACCTAGCATTTCTGTTAGCTACATGGAAGTATTCACAGCCCACATACTGTAAAAGCAGCCAGACTGATACTGGTAAGCCAGAGGTCTTCTATTGAGGTTTTAGCTCCTTCAAACATTAGCTGCTCATTAATTAGGAGTGGTACCTAAACTGCTTCAAGTGCCGGAAAGCAGGGGTTTGGTTTTAATATAACAATGGGAAAGAGGTTTGTGTGCACAAGGAATGAACATCTCACCTTTTGAAGTGGAAAGAAGAAAAGCAAAGGGGTGGCCTGTTCTATAAAGTCTGTGATCTGACGCATGCTGGATGAAGGCGCAGTGCGTTACACTCACCTACGCGCTGGGACGAAGGAGAAGTGTGCCGCAGTGTTGGGGGAGAAATTCCGGGGGCTGTCCAGGGGGCTGCTCCCTAAGACACAGAGACACAGACAGTACTGTGAAGAGAGCTCAAGAGCGTGGAGCCTTCCTCATTTTTGATCACTTTTGAACCTCAAAAAAGACAAACTCTCTTTTCTTTTCGCAGGGGGGTTGAAAGAAATGGATGTAACCATTTACTTTGGAAGCAAAGGATGATTTTGAAAGAACCGGAACAACACTCCACTGATCGCTAAACCACTGTTTCTATGGCAACCTAAAAGGCTGATGAAGATGAGTTTGGTCTCAAAAAAGGTCCAAGGTTGTAAACATAAATTTTATAATAATATCGTAATTTTCAAATTACAAATATCTGGATTCTACACTCCTGATAAAAAACATCTGACAAAGAATCATTTAGTACAACAATGCTTTTTCCAGATGCTTCTTGAAGCACCAAGTAAAGCTCTTACCAATTCCTAGTCATATTATTTATTGGCTAGAGATGCAATATACAAAAATAACACTGAAGAGAATGAATCAAAAATAAATATTCCCATATATACCTTAGATGATAAGCCTGAGTTAAACTGATACTACACAACTGCCAGGAAAAACACTATGAACATTGCAAAAAACAATGAAATAAAAACATTTCTAAAAATCCAGCAGTAAAAATATGTAGTGTCTCTGACAAGAGAATGGCTCTCCGTGAGTGATGGACCAGAAAGACGTTGCAGGTTACCAGAGTTAAGCGGTGCCTCAAACATATCCTGTTATTCAGAGGAGGGTGAGCACATGTCAAATCTGGGAGCTTTGCTTCAGAAGAGATCTTTACCCAGAGCAGAACTGCAGTGCTACCTCTCAGAAAAGTGACATCGCTGTGGCATCAGATGTACAAAATGTGCCAACAAACATGGATGCACTGAGCCCCACCTTTTTTGTTAGAAGGTAAAGTATTGCAATTGAGAAGCTAGAAATATTTTTTAAAAAACTACTGCTCCAGGAAAGCAGAATGCTGCAAGAATATAAAACAAAGTTAAAGGTTTATTCCATGCTGAAAAGAGAAGAAAGGAAACAATGTTTCAGCTGTGAAGCCTTCTTCGGTGTGTAGGGTTCCACAGCCAAAACGTCTCGTTTCCTTTCTTCTCTTTTCAACATGGAATAAACCTTTAACTTGTTCCTTTGCAGCCTACAAATGCTGACGTGACTACCTACTTGAACTATAAAAAAACAGTTTTCATACTGGCCATTTACTAAATATAAAAAGTTTAGTACTACTATAATGATACAAAATATTCAGGGAACTGATGATTCTGGATGTGTAGTTAATCCTTCTTACCACTATATATATATAGCTGTTTTACGTACTTAAATTATCAAGGCCACTCACTTCATATTTAATACATGCGTATCTACCTTTGTAAATGATCTGGATGAGAGCTTTTCTCCAGCAAGGACTGGTCTACTCAGGAGTGCTGAGGTACTGGGATCAGTGTGAGAGCTTAAACTACTAAAATCAATTTCCATTAATCTTCTAAAGGCTTTTGACCATTAGTATGAGGACGGCCCAAGGAGTAAGTTACACAGTATGTATTTAAGATGTAGTCCCAAAGACTCACAAATTCTTGAATATAAAAAATATTGTAATCCCCTGTCAGAAAGGAAAGGATTAATTCTCTTAGGTATAACCAACACTGTGCAGCTGGAATACACGCACATTCTCTGTCAAGAAAAAAAAGAAAAGCTGAGGAGTCATTCTCAGAAGGCCTGTGATGAAATGATGTAGATGTGCACATGAAGTGCACACAGTCACACAAAGACTGAGGAACGCACTGCATAAGGAGCAGTAATCACAATTCTCAGAGGTAACCAGAAGACTAAACCCAATGGTAAAAATCACGGCAATAAAGTGACTTTCCTCTTATTAAATACCTTCAGTAGTGCTAAGACAGATTAAGGCAAACATTGTACCTAGCTGTATCTACACCCCAGCAGTTCAAAACTAGCCAGAGGAAAAGTATTAAAAACACCAACTAGGAGCTTTTGATTAGGTCATCTTCAACACTTCCTGTTCCTTTATTTTCTTTAACGTGGGTCTAACAATGCGCAGCCACATATCCTTTCCCCAGCTATCTTTAGCACCTTACGGCAATATATACAATAACTGAAAGGTCATTCCTTCTGCAGAGCCTGATCAGGTCAGAGCAGATGGAGATTTCAGCCCGATCTATTGGATATTAACGCACAAACCGACAGGACCTGCAGTGTGATCCTGCCGAGCAATTGAGCTCATTACCATGCTCTGCACACGGAGAGGAAACGAAGCAACACGTTGCTTAATGGCATCCGACTGGCTGTAAGTGAGAATAGTGGGAAACGAAATAAACAGCCCCTTGCGCGCTACAGGCAGTGACCTTCTCTTAACAAGTGGGCCCTGGGCCTCGGGACACGAGGACAGGCAGGGCAGCGCGTGTCCTCCGAGCGCTTGCTAAAACCCCACTGCGCCAGCTGTGCCGCTTATCCAATTTGCAAAATGGAAATGCCGAGCCAGAGCATCCCATCTTTGTAAATATCAGCCTGACCTTCTTTCAGTGAATACATTAATAACCAGCGAGAATGAATTCCTGACTGAAATTTAATTGCAGACCCTTGTCGAACGCCAGCACAAATAGCACGGCGCTGGATTAAAAAACCCTGGATTACCGACTCCCGTTTTAATTATTTCCAAACTTCAATTTAGTTAAGGTATTAAAAAATAATCCTCATCAAATTATGAAAATTATTTATGATACAATTTTATAAGAGCACACCAGGCTACTGTTTGAAACGTATTCAAGTAATCATTGTAACGAGGCTACAGAAGGCTGGGGAACGACCTGCTAAAACCTGATCTCTTTTTACATTCTTTCCTCCTTTTATTTGTCCACCTTTGCAGAAATTGAAGCCTAAATTGCCAACAAAGAAGTAATGGCAAAACGTGAGCCGCTCTAGCTACATGGGACTTTCTCCCATCTTGCAGTGCCACCTCATGGGTAAATGCTGTAATTGCAGTGACTCAAGAAAGGTAGGCAGTATAGTTTCAAGAGAGAACAAAAAAGAAACTGTTCTTCTGATCGGAATTGTACTATGACAACATGCTTTATTTGAGACTCAGAATACTAGTTGGGGAGCAGAATCTCTACTTATATCTGCCCTTTTAGATTGAAATGTGACATAGAACATTGCACACTGAAGATATGCAGGAAAACTGATGTATAGATCATGGATATATTATTGCCTTGGTACTGGGAGTCTGACAGTGAACAACAGTAGCATATATGGACTTGCTTTGAAACAAAAGCTGAAGCTATAATTGACTGCTGAAGGGAATGGGGCTGAATTCATCTGTCAGTATTCAGAAGTGCATGCTTGAGGTATCCATTAATAAATTCCTCTCCACACAAACAATGTGGTAGTACTGCAAGATGGAAGCCTCTCAGCACAGAAGCAGATAAAGACTGAAACAGGCCTCTTGTGAATGCAGCAATACTGTATCTCTGGAACAGAAAATGGGTTAGTCATTCAATTAATCTTAAATTGCCCAGGTTCATTAAAGTGCCATTGTTGGTCACAATTCAGTAATTGCAATAGCAAACAATGAATGTATAAATTTTTGAGGGGTGGGAGTGTGCCTTACATTACCAGGTAGCACAGATAACGGTAATAAGCCAGAAGTACAGAACAGCTGTCAGACTGCACTGTGAAGCAGCTGATAAAGGTGATGGATTGAAACAGGAGACCGACAGCATGCAGGAAAGGACTGGATAACTGAGCTGAATGGCAGTGCACCAATGGGATTCATCTTCACCAGCAGTTTCTGCACTGAATGCAGAAACACAGAAAAGGGAGCCAACATTCGCTAACTGTGGTTCCCTATTGTGTACCAAGAATGTGCCACATGCAGGTCAATGCCCTCTGCTTTGCTTTTATTATTGTGCTCTTCTCTTTTGTGCATTTTATATTTGCATTATTTGCAATATTAAATTTATATTTGCATTAGATGCAATATTAAATGCCCCAGTTCTTACTTCAACTTAACATCTTCAACCCAGAAGAAGTACTTGATATTTATGAAAGTCCTCTGATTTTTCAATGTTGAAAAATTGACTGGCGGAACTAATAACATCTAGTTGTGCACCTTCTGCCAATCATTACAATCAAGTCAATCTCTTCGGCAGGAGCCCCTCACATCCTCTCCTGCACCTGATATACTGATTTAGCAAGGGAAACCACCAGGGGCAGCTTCAAACTTGGATCTCTGTTGCCACTTTTCCTGTCCTTAAACACACTATCAGTGTTTACGAGGGGGCCTACTTACAATATAGTCTAGTAAATAAATCCAATTTGCTCCTTTAATCTCCTGAGGAAGAGCTGTAAGCACGATGTAAGCAGGAAAGCAATCGATAGAGGTATCTAATTCATCCCAGTTCAGGTAGCAGGTGGCCACAGCATAAGCATTAGCGGTATCACCAGTTGGTGTAGTAGTATATCAGAGCCGTGCTGGAATCCAGCAGCAGAACACACAGCTTTTGGCTGCGATTCTCCCCCTATGGTGAAAAAACAGGAAAATTCAAGAACGTGCATTTATTTTTCTTTTTTATGAGAAGGCTTTTTGCATCAGTCAGTCTTTTCCTGGTACCAGGATAATGAGATCTGCAGCTAAAGAGCACTCCTCTCGGAGAGGAACGTGAGGCACTTAAAATGTGACGTGCGTTCAGCAGACCTTCTCATCCACATGTACAGAAAGACCCGAGCGATTAACAAGGCAGATCAAGGAAAACTGTCAAAAAATGAAACAGGCAACGGCTTTATAGGTGGGAGGGAGATGTCACAGATTATTCCTCTTATTGGAGAAAAGAAGAAATTTGCTTTGTACATTCTACTGTTCTAATTAGACAAGGGAAAAGGCAGAGAATGTACAGCCTATTTCTCTTCACTGCACTGTACATTTCAGCTGACAAGGACACTATTCAGAGTTAATTCCAGCTCTGTAACCCGTCCTACAGCAATTGCATGAAGTGGAAATAAATTATAAACCTCAGATCCATAAACACTGTGAACACAAGGGAGGACAGGTCAAAAATAGATCCGAGTGACAGGCCATTTTTGGCTAGGAGGCGTTATGACATTTCTGCTTACTAGTCCATATTGAATGGGCTTTGTGCTGTCTCTGTGTGGTGTTCAGAAACCAAAATTAAACAAACACACGGAGATAGGTATTGAATGAAACAAGTAACCAGAGCTGTTAGAGTGACAGAGACATTTGTAAAGCATTCCTAGGTCTCTGGGGCCCTGTTATCTTCCTACATGCAGGCGCAAACCTGATTTTTACAGAGGCCTAGTCTACATAAACAAATGTCATTCAACCACAGTGTGTGTTAGCTGTTTGAAGTCAATACCCTCTTTTGTCTGCTAAGCTCAGAGCACAGGGCTCAGTCAGGGAAGTCAACAGTCAGGTCTTCAGAGTGAATGAGTGACTAAATTATCATTCACAGCAGGTTTCCAGTCTTGTGTTTTACTCCTCACCTCTTGTTTGACATAAATTAGGCAGTGTTGCTGTACTGGCCAAAAAAACTACATGTGAACATATATAAACTGTATTGTGTTTCAAGTATAATTCAGCAGGCATCATGTAAACATCTAAAGATGTTATATTCATGCAAAAAACAGCCTGATGATTTGCACAGAACTGGATATACATACATTAAAACATATATCAAGTATTCAATACTCCATTTCTTTTTACAATAACCCATGAATAAAACAATATTTATTTTGGAAACTATAGGACAGCATTACCGGAATGAAAACCGACTGAGGGGTCAACTCAATAAAACCAGAGCCTGTTGCTAATCTGTCTTCCTTGCTGTTCATCTGAGCGTGCTGTTTGTTTATTCAGTGGTCTCGGTTAGTGTCTGTCGTGTCTGCAGAGGGAGCGTGAAAGGTTCCAGAGGCTCTTATGATTCCAGAATCCACTGCACTTTAAAAGAATCTTGTGCTTCCATGATAAAGAGGCTGCGGGTCCTGTGTTTAGCTCTCTTTTCAGGCACTTCAGCTGGAGCAGAAGAGCCAAACCAGGCTATTTAGATGGCGATTGTGTCTCAATGCACTTCACATGAATAAAAAGTCTTTTATCTGAGAATCTGGAGAACTAGCTTGACCCCATCAATGGCTGGATCCTTGGCATTGCAGTAAACAGAGCTGGTCTTTACAATGGAGTCGCAGTAATCAGTAATTTCGTAACCCCACCCTCCTATTCTCCATTCTAGAGAACCGACATTTCAGATGCTCTTCAAAAATAAATAGAAAGAACACTGTCAGTTAGACAAACACGAGTCTCCACAGTGCAAAATCTGTCTGTATTTATTATTAAACACCAACAAAAAACAAATACTGTATGTGCAAGCAGCAATTTTCATTCAGGAGCTGTTCAGTTACCAGCAAGATACACAATGAATTAAAATGCCATCATCAGATTAAGGGCTGTGTATATAATTCTGATTATCACAGTACCCCCCAACCGATAGCAACCCCTGTGCAACCTGCAATCCAGATGCTTCCCTGCACTGCTTTCTCCAGGAACAGTTTATAGTGCTTCCAAACTCAGAGGTTCGTCTCTCAGCAGGTCTCCTTTGAAAGAAGCAGCCTCAGCCGGCTCAGTGGCATTCACATGCGCAAAAGAAGCAGGACAGCCTTCCAGCCAGACTGCAAACGAGGCTTGTTTGACTGTGAAAACAGTCACAAGTTCTTGAGGGCAAGAATTATTGTAATGCTTTTGTGAACAAAGGAGGTCCAGAATAAGGAAGATGAAGAGACAGCGGGGCTCTCAGTTCCTTCTCCAAATTTCTTACGTGAGGCAGGAGAGGGTTCTTGCGTGTCATGTGGTGCTGCAAGCTGTCAGATGCATTATCAACCTGTCAGGTTCGATTATTTCTCTGCCCCAGCCGGCAGAAATGCAGTCTTTCATAACCAGACCGGCCTGACAGAGTGAGCAGGACAGCACCCTGCAGTGAACGCATGACCAGAACCCCCTGCCACAAAACAGAGCCATTTCATCAGCCTATTCCTAATTTCCACTGCAATCACCTACAGGCGTTCAACTCCTCCTGCTTACTCTGCCTTTGGTATTCTGCGCAGTTGGTAGGGAATGAATCCTGCCTGCAGGAGAATCTTGTAATTGCACCAGCAGAGAGACTGATGTGTTCTGAACTGAAGAGAACAGTGACTTCCTGCATAAGGTCCTTACACACTGCACCCCATCCTCATCTTTCTCTGGCACAAATCAACTTTGTCTCATTCAGTCCAGTGCTGGACTCTGCAAGTCAATTTCCTTTTCCTCATGACATCTAAATCTGCTCACAAAAAGTGTTACCACAGATAGGATTTCAGAGATAAGATACGATAAGAGATAAGATCACTTTATTAGCCATATACAATTTCTTGCATTAGGAATTTGTCTTTTCGCATACCCCAACTTGCTCTCCATCAGACACACAGACAGAGAAGCTTGGGGTCAGATCACAGGGTCAGCCATTGTACAGCATCCCTGGAGCAGTTGGGGTTAAGGGCCTTGCTCAGGAGCCCAATGAAGTAGGATTCCTCTGCCGGCCGCAGGATTTGAACCGGCAACCTTCCAGCCACAGGCGCAGATCCTTAGCCACAGATCCACCGCCCGATTTTATAGGAAAAGGAAGATTTTTTTAGATGCTAAAAACACAGTAGGAGATCTCTCAGCTATTCCCACTTCTCTAAATTGTGTTAAGACTTTTTGCTTCCCAATTTATTCCCTATTTTTAAAAAGAAACTGCCATACAGACTTGACATTGCATAGGTGTACTCTAGGACGGAAATAGACTAATAGAGTCATTCTATTAGTTTACATTTAACCCTGCCACCTTCCTTCAACATGTTTGCTTTTGAAATGGATTATATCTGAAAGGAAATAAATTAAAATTCTCCTGGTAATGAAAAGGTAGATCATTTGTCTGAAACAATCAGTCTTGATTAACAATGAGCAGCAGCAGTGGACAGTATTTGGCTGTGTGAAGTCAAACTGAAATTATTCCTGTTTTGGGTTATAAAGTAGGTAAGTCCTTGTTGCTGGAGTCCATGAGACCAGTGAACGCCTCCTCACAGGTCCAGAGGAAGGGATCAAGATTGTTCCACTAGCCCAGTGCTATTCAATCCTGGTACTGGAGAGCCAGCTTGTCTGTGGGTCTTCATTTCCATTCCAGATTGAACAGAGCATGTCACTTGCCCTTTCTGTTCTCTTATGGAAAACTACTTTTTCCTGGATGTTGGCTAAAAGCAAGTCAATGATCCATATAGCAGCACAGTTTCCACAGTATGTTCCAGCTGATGGATCAAAATGCATTTGTTTTCTATTTCCATTCTTTCCATATAAAAAGATACAAAGAATAAAAGTGTGGTCAACAGCAGAATATTTTTTAAATTTGGTATGTTAAGGGAAGAACAACGGGTACGCCTCAAGTTCATTGCTTGAAAGATGTATAACTATTTACTGCCTTTATCAAGGGTTTTCAAACATTGCTTTCCAAAATATTGCAGGGCAACAACTCCACAACAAATTAAACAGTGCAAAACTGATCAAGGAGGGAGACCTCCCTGATCTGTTGCATGACATCCTTATTGGTCTTTCCAGGCTCTTTTGTGGACCTCACGCAATGGAATATCTCTGCAAAGCTTTGTGCTTCCACCTGCCCTCAGTTTGGAGAGCGTTAACTTGGATCAATCTCCTGGAGGCACGTGGCCAGCGGGTTACCTGTGTGTCCATGCAGAGGAGAGTGTGGTCTGGGCAGAGTGGGCGAGGTGCTGGAGGTCACAATCAGGCTCTTCCTGTTGCTGGTCCGACAGCTGCGTGGAAAGACAAAGAACTGCATGTTACGGAGAGGCCCTTCAATCACAGCCAGGAGTGTGACAATTCTTAGAAGCACCGTGAAAGCACTCTTAATGTATGCTAATTGCATTATAGAAAAACACGGCAGAAGTGGAAAAGTGTCACAATAGTAAACCTTTAAAAAAACGTGCCCCCGAGCCCAGTAAAGCATCATTACCAACTCCAGAGGGAAAGACTGCACACTATGCTGGTGAAGAATGACCTCCACTTCCTTCTCCAAACAAGCCCTGATGTTTAACCTCTGGGGCATGGATTAGAATTTCATTAAAAGTAGCATGGTTTTCAGTGTGTCCATGCATACATTAGTACAGATAATGGACTAAGAGGGTATAAGGACAAAACCCCACAGGCATCAGGAGTCTCACTGGATATAATGTATTTTGGCATCCAGGCATTTTTCTGATTTATCTAAAAAAAAATTAGATTATATACTGTAGATATCATCATAATTATGATGACTGTCATGTTTTCTAGGATATATCTCGTCTCCTGCTGCTGAATACTATAATTGCCCCCATTTTAAATCACATTCAACATATCATATCAGGTCACAGCTAACCACAATATTTGCCGATTCTCTGAATCCTGACGTAGGAGATTCAGGAAGCAGGTGATGGAAGTAAATTGAAACCAACACAGCTGCTACTTTCGGAGGAATCGGTCTCATAACTTGTTTCCATGTGTGCAGGCAAGCTACAATAGTCCTTGCTTCCATTATGTTAGGGTTTAATAACAGGGTTTAAAACCTATCATGCCTGACAGCTTGGGTTCAAATAGAGTTGAGGTTACACATAATACAAGTACGGTTGAGCTGTCTTAGCTGACAGCAGTTGATGGACCACATCATCAAAATACAACTGCACACAGAGTATAATTTGAAATTCTACTTCAGATAAGGTCCAGCTAGTGAGAGATCAGGTTAGAACTCAAGTTCACTTCAATAGCTAAGAGAGGAAGACATCTAACAATCTGCTGAGAAACAGCCCGGCAATATTGTCCTTCATTTAAAAAAAAATAGACACAGGCATCAAATCTCACAAAACATCTTAAAAAAAAGACTGATAATCACTACAGTATCCAAAACATCACTATCTCCTGTACACGCTGACTTACAGAAAGAGAATCAAGAACATTATTAGCAGCAAATGAAATTTACAACTCATTACGCTTAAGCAATTCCATCAAATGACCATTCAAAGCCTTTGCAAAACATGATCCATCTGCAACATGGTTCATCGGGGAAATGTAAGGAGGACAAAGTATGCTCCAGTTCTCATTACATGGCAAAGCCTGACACTTGGGTAGCCACCATGCTCAACAAGACTGCTTCATAATCAGCTTTTCAAAAGGGATTAGTGTACTATTTGCAAGGAGTACTACCTGCTGAAGCACAGTTAAGCCCAGTCTGCCAGCGTAACAATACGATATAATTAAAGCACTTGTACTCAGGAAAGGAAAGCGATAAATATGCACGAACACATGTATTGTGTACTGAGCATAAACACATGTACAGTACTTCAGTACTGAAGCAAAGTCTGCAACTATGCCTAGCTTCCTGTGGAATCTTTTAAACCTCTGGAATTCCTCTGGAATTTATTTTTTATCTTTTAGTATAAAGATAAAAAATAAATCAATGCCAAAGGGATTTTTTTCCAAAAAATTTAGCTCACATTCTAGAGTTTTTAGACATCGAGTTGTGACCCTGAATGTATTGGAATGGTTGAGGCTCCAGGAAGAAATGTCACGATGTTTTGAAGTGAGGGAGAATGGGCTGGGTGCTGAAGGAACAATTCAAGAAAAATCTGATGTGGAAACAGACTGACTGTGGGACAGATATGACCAAACCATCAAGAGTACTAGAATACATCAAACAGACTCCATTAGAATGCAGAGCTGCAATGAACATCAGGGTGAACAATTTGCAGGGAAACATACCCTTCAGTTCAAGCAGCTGAATCTAACTCTACTTAAAATACAAAACCGTGAGACAAAATCATTGATACTAGGCAAGTATCTGTGATCTTGGATGTGTAAGACAACAGTCTTTGGGTTCCAAGGTAATAATTTGGTATTGACACTGAAATGTAACCAAACAACCTTGTCAAGTAAAGACTTTATTGTTGTACACACAGTATCTGCAAGATGAACTGACAACCTTAGTGCCTGCGATTGACATTCCTCGCTTTGCCTGCCATGAAAAATGTCAAAGTTATTTCTGTTTATTGATGAGCACAGAATCACGCAAATAGAAGAAGCAAAAAGGTCACATAGTATGGACTTCAGGCTGTGTGTCAAGGCAGAGAAATGTGAGTGGACACCTAGACACCACTCAACCAGAAGGACACAAGCAGTACTGGCTTGTATCTTCCCTTGTTAGGCAACATGAACAGACAGAAAACTAAATAGCATACTCAAAAGCCAACGTGTCAGTTATTTGACTTTAACTATATAATGTATACTGCAGACTATTGGGTTTGGAGAAAGTACAAAGTTTGATACACAGCACTGCAAACACAGTATTATTTGACAGAAGACAGCCAAGATCATTTTAACATTATCCCACCATCCTGTCCTCAGCAGGACTGACGTGTAAATGAAACATGTAATACTAACTGCAAATTACCATAAACAACATAGTTTGTAATCGTTTTAAAATCTAATACACACACCAGTGGTCTCCAATATCCTCAAAATGCAAATATTAAGTATGATTTCACAGCCGTGAAACTATTTTCTAATAAATGAATTTCCCGCGCAATTAAAAGCAGAATTAGAAGACAGTCCACAAAAACAAGTTTCATAGTTTCATAACTTGAGTATTGTAACAAATATAAAAACTAACTATAAAAACAACATTATGGTACTATTTTGGTTCTTAGACAAACACTACATTTATTTTAATGTTTTAAAATAACAGCTTAATGCATACAGAAAGGCACATAATTATTGTACCCTATGCATATACTGTATCTACGCATATATATTTTGTTCTTGTTGATTTTTTATTTTATGCCACAGAATGTTCACTTATGAATGAAAAGCACAAATCAAAAAGCCATACAGATCTATAAGAAGGTTTCTGCCCCTTAGGAAAGAAAAGTAAAAAGGCAGAAGAAGTGCAGGAAGAGAACAGGAGACAGGTGAGATGGGTAGCTAACTCAAAGAAAAAAAATGAATGGACTAGCAGATTAAACAGAGAATATATATTTACAAGGAGGATATGGAATATTTATGAACTGGATGAAATGTGCAGTCACAGGGAAAGGGGACTGAAGGGTCATTCAAGCAATAGGCTCCTCAGGGAAGCAACTGGTCTACAGAAGATAAGTAGCATACTGTAAATGCAAAAGCGTCAGAAAGGAAGACTGAATCATGAACAACAGGAGGATGGTGACAACTGTGCCATCCCTCGCACAGGCTAGGACAAAACACAGTGCACACTGCGCCGTACAAACCTCTGCCAACACATCTTTAAAAAAATAACAATACCCCATGCAAAACAAAAGCCTGGAAATTTTGCATATTAATGATAAGAGCAGCTGTGTGGAATCGTCACTGTGATATGAAAGTTATGCCTTAATTACAGTAATTGAGAGAGGCATTTGTTTTGCAGTGTCTGATGCCACAGAACACAGGATTAATTAGCTTTTGTTTTTTTTTGTTCTAGATAGATGGAGGAACTGGGTCGCCTGAGAGCTGCAGGAAGCATCTGTAAAAGAGAAATAAGTCTGTGGTCCTATGCTGCTCTCTTGCAGATTAATGAGTTTGGTTCAGAGCTGCTATCTAACACAGCAAACACACATGCACATAGAGCTTAGTTAATAGATTAAGAATAAGAAGAACATCCATTTACTATGAGAAAGCTGCTTATTCCTGGTATGGCTTGCAGAATTCCAAAGCCTATCCTGAAAGCACAGGCCACAGGATAGTGGAAAACCACTTTAGCTCACAAATTACAAAACAGCTTTTTAATCTCAATGAGTTAGTGAAGACAAACATCACAGTTAACTTTGACACACTATAAAAGTCACAGAAAGAGGCTCCAAGGCTCAGAAAAAAACTCAGAGGAAAGAAATGAACTTCAATCCTTAAAGACTTAGAGTTACACAGTAGCCTACAGTCAAACTACAATTCCTATGAATTTCATACATTTAGTCTTGTGTTTTTCAACTGTAGCTGTAGCACACTAAGTGGCCAAAAGCAAGCAAAAGTCATGAACCTAAGATTTTTCTGTTCTTTTGGGGCTGGTAAAAGCTCTTTATACTCCAGTGCAACTGATGATTTTGACAAAAGCAATAGGTTGGATTTATTCCCTTAAAGAGCCTACAACATACAGTAATTTGAAGGAAAGTGGAAACCATTTCTACTATTTTATTTAGTTATTCAGACCCGAGCTGTTCTTTCTCAATTTTAATCAATTATCAGATCAGTGCGTTTGCATTGATAAATGCTTTTAAATGGATTTTGCCAAAGTACTAAGAAAACTGCAATAGGGCACATACAGTTATACTTCCATTCTTATGCTTTGCAATACTTGTACAATACAATGCTTGTACTTCTCTGCCCAGAGAATAGGTAGGATAAACCACAAAATAAAGCTTTTAATCATACAGGGGCACTGATTACTAATGCCTGCATGTATATCTCACTGAGATCAAAGCTCCAGTTTCCTGCTGAGGCCAGTATGTCAGGTGGAATGGGGTGTAAGTAATGCGTTGGATTGTCAACAGAACTAATTAAGAACAAAAAAGAACAAAATTACCTTTTGAAGCTCAGCATTTCAATATCAAACCTATTACAGTATCCCAAATCCTTACAGAGTGGAACAGGGTGAGATGAGGATGGCTGTTTAGGAAATGTTACATTTTGGTATAGTTTGCAGTATTAAAAGATGACTGTTAGATGAATGGCTGTTGGCTAGGCAGGGCCGGCTTTAGCAATTGCGGGGCCCAATTTGGACCATTTTGGTGGAGCCTTCTAGATTTAAGATTATTTCAAATTAGGTATCAGGAATATATGCTATTACGTTGTTTTAAAAATGGTAGATCACTGAACTTCTGCTTTTGGTTACATAATTATACTTTTTGCTCTCTGCTGCCCCCCTCCCCCTCCCCCAACCTCTTCTGTAGTGCATTCCTTATTTTTCAAAGCTGGAGGTGGCAACCCTAGTGCGGGGCTCCTGTGGGCGCGGGGCCCCATTGGGTCAAATCAATTGGTTCAATTGGCCTAAGGCCGGCCCTGTGGCTAGGAACAGCACATCTGCCTATCCTTCGTCTCCCCATGCAGTCCAGGAGAAGCTGCTGGGAGTGGACTCACACAGAAAGAAATGGCGATTCCAAAGTGGCTGAGTATAAAATAAAAAATGAAAATGAAGGAAAAGGGTATACACAAGTATCAAACAGTCATGGATCAAGCCTTGGTTTCGTTAAAAAAAACCCATAATATATCAATATTTTCCTGAAAGAAAAAGGACATGTAACACAAAACACGAGCCATTTAATAAATTAATTCCTGTAACCTAGCACCTTGCTGGCCTCTTGATTGACATTTATGTATGCTGACACCTAGCTATACAGTTCTGTATGTTTCCTTCTTGAGAGAACATTAGATGAGACAAAGCTTTGAACAGCTCTTCAAAACCTGTCACAATCTGGATACGTTATCAGATGCCATTAAAACAGTGGGCCTCACAGTTTACTCCTGCTATTAGCACTGCTGTTTTTGCACACACAAAAAGAATCAGTGACCTATTTTTTTTTCAAATGGTACTTAAGATCTTCGCATTCAGTGGTTGTGCTCCTAACTGCCTTAAAAACACTGAAAATAGTAATAAATTTTATTAATAAAACACATTACAGGGACTTCAAAATGTGCAATTCTAGAGAACAATTTCTGATAATCTCCAAGACAGTTCTATTATAATATAAGCTGAGATCAATCCTAAGCATTTATCATCCCTCGTTCAACAATCTGCATTAGAAAACTCTGAACAGCTCGCTGTCAATAAGACTGCTGTGCTCAATGAAAGAAAAAAAAATCAATCTTTCATCTTCTGGCTCCTTGGAGAAAACTGTTTAAATAGCATACAAGCCCTGCAATACATATTTCATAAAAATGGGTACTCGTTGGTTCACATAACCCTCTCCCTACCTTTTTACCCCAGAGACAAACACATACTAGAATAGCACTGAACTATTACATATTGTTAATACTGTCTTAACGACTGCCAGACAACCCTTAAGTCACAATTCCAAATCTGACAGCCTGGGAAGATCAATCTAAGAGCCCGTAATTAAGTTATTAAGATGAGTGCAGGCGAAGCACGCGGATTCACCTAAGGAGAGAATTGCATCCTGAAGGAATGGAAAAGAAAACAGCTTCGAGGCAGCAGCGCTTAAAAACGTCAGCAGAAAAAATGAATTTTTAAAGGCAAAAGATTCAGTCGATTTCACTCTGAAACTCCCTGTTGTGAAGTGCAGGAGATGCCTTTTATGTCGAGGGCGCTTTTCTTTTAATGTTTTGGGGGCATTTTTACAAATCCGTGAAACCACAGACTTCCCAAGTTTTCACTATGAAGGAAATATCACAGACTATAAAGATGGCAACTCTCTGATCTGTTAAGTGAGAAAAAGATGCAGAGTGACTGCTTTAAAGCCACAGAGAAGAAGGAATACGACTATCTTGCTTTTGAAGACCGACTTACGATCTCAAGGTTCTGGCTTTGAGAATATGTTATGTTTTTGTGTGAGAGTTTTAAGATTGGCAAGTTTAAATTTCTGTTCTAGCCAATAAATGTGGCTCATAGCCTGTGAGATACTGAGCTATTTATAACTACAAAACATTGAGTAAAAAACCATAAATCTCTTGTTTGGCCAGAGACATCTCTAAACTTTGAAATGGACCTCACCATAAAAACGCAAACTGACTGTTCTGCACTAAAGCAATGTCCAACGACAAGAATTTGGATGTCTTCTTTAATGATTATGCAGCTAAAAATGTGCAGAGACAGATGGGCAGCTCACTGTCAAACAGAGATCACAGTCAAACGCAGAATAGGTGCAGACAGGGCTCCTACTACCCAATTCAGAACACTATTTATCCAATGAATTGTATTTTCTCCATCTACAGCAACAGGGAAAAGTATCTTTATCAGTACACTTTCAGTGCAGAACAAAAATGGCCAACCTTAACCTTTCCAGTTCTCAAACACAGACTTATTGGCACTGTTATGCCAGCAACATTCAAAGGTGATTAATGTGCTCTCTGTTAGAAGCCTTCCATTGTTCTTACTGGAGTCCATATGCAATTCAGAACAAGCTGAGAATGCTCGAGCACAGCCACTGTCACTGTTGATTTCTGTCTTGTACAAATGCTAATGTGCCTGTTAGCAGGTATCGATCTGTCACTCCAGGGGAGCTGCTGATTTTTTTTTAAATTCAAGTGAATTAGGACGCAAATACAGGATGCTTGTTTTCCTGCTACAGGAAAACATGTCATGCATGTCCACTGCAATTTGTGGGACCTTCTCTTCTAATTTAATTTTGATATCCATTTAGTTTCTCTTCTCTCATTAGATGTGCGGCGCAGCTGTTTCATGACTGATATAATCTGTGTGTAATGTGGAAAACGATCAAATCTTGACTAACCCCCGCAATCCCTGCTTAAAGAGGCAGAGGTGTCACCTACACACAATCAGAGTATTGATCGTAAAGAGGTTTTTTAGTGATTGGCTGTGATGTGTTCAAATTTAGTTTTTCATAATGCTTTCTTCACGTCTTTTTGTGATAATGGAGCAAGAAAGTGAAGTCAGTGTACCAGAAGATCCCTCTAATTCTGTCTTTACTAACTGCAATACTTACTTGGTAATGATTGTTATTGAAAATAACAATCCATCAGATCTTTGAACCTCAGGTATAAAGAATCAGACAGAAAACCTTTAAAACTCCAAATACCACAATTTAACTGCTGAAGTGCACGCTGATCAAACACCTGTACAGTAGTTCCAGTGCATATTTCCCACCTCCTTGTTTTTTCTACCAATCCATTTACAATACTTGAGAACCTTTCTTTGGCTGCCCATCTTAAGCAGCCATAGTAGTTTCATGTGCTATAATATGGGCCCCTTACCCACGTTTTTTTCAGCTCACAAGAAGCTCTTCAAAATAGAAAGTAAAGAACAAGTAAGCAAATCTCCAGAACTTGACAGTATTCTACGAACTGTACTTAAGGAAAGAGGAGTTGTTATTCATAGGCCATTAACATAACAATTCCAGGAATCAGTCAAGCTAGGGGTAATACCAAGTGACTGGAAAATTGCTAACGTAGTCACCGTACATAATAAGTACAACAAAACTGAACCAAGTGATTATAGACCAATATGTCTTACCTCCATTACACGCATGGTTATGGAAAAGATGTTTGGAATTAAACTAGAGGATCACCTGTATAGCACTGGGATTCTAGATTACATTCAAGTATCTAGAAAAGGTTGCTTAGCTACTTTGATTTCTTTGAACAAACAACAGCAGCAATAGAAACAGGTTTTGATATATGTTTTTTGTAAGGAGATACAAAGAGTACACAATGAGGTTGGAGAGGCAGAATTAGCAGAGTGCCAACGGAGCAGTACTGTAAAACCATGGTTATCAGTATTCTAGTAAGTAAGTGGATATCCTAGCTTCTTCCAAGACATAACGGGTGAGATCCTTGGATGCCAAAACATAAACCCTCTACCCTTTTGTAACCTGCAAAATAATAAAGGACAGCTCTTTCACATACTTAGATGACATTTTAAAACAATCTTCCACCTTCACTTTTTGTTTTTATTTCCTAAAACATAGATGTGCGTCAAATGTAAGGGTGCAGAAGACAAGTACCTTGGCACAATCCCTACTTTCACATTTCCTACTTCTTTTTTACTGCTACAATAAAAAATATATAAAAAGACCCAAAATCCACATTTTAAGCCCACTTCATTCAGAGAGGATTTAAGAAAGACACTTATATTAAAAAGGTGGGGAGTTACTGATGCCCATGGGCTTATGAGCCAATAACACACTGACTTATGAACAGGATTTTTTTAATGAAAAATCTGCAAGTGTACCTTGACAGTAACACCAGGGCAGTTAAACAAGACACGTAACCAGTTGTTACTTTTATCACTGTGGCAGCTATAAAAAGCAATGCATTAACTATTAATGTTATAAGGACCTCTTAATTTCTGAACCCACTTTCCGAGCCTTAATCCTGACTGCCTGTGACAGGTGGCGTGTTCACAATGACACAGAGTTCCAACCCAATGAGAGGACCATTAATAATTCAGACTTTATCTGCCTGTGAAAAGAGGACTCACAACAACAATAGAGACCAACTCACATCACCCTTGTATTATATATCAGGCTGGACTTCCATTTTTAAAAGACTAACATTTTGATAAAGGCTCAGTGGGAACTTTGACATTATACTCTTACACTGTTGGCTCTGATTCTGAAACCCCTGAACTCCTTCCATGGAGATCTAAATTGTGTTCATTAGAATATAAGAAAGGTTGCAAACAAGTTTGACCCATTTAGCGTCTTTGGCATTAGTTAATTGGTTCAAATATTCTCATCCAGCTGTTTCCTGAAACAAGCCAGGGAATTAGATTTAACAATATGGTTCGGTAGCTTGTTCCATTCTCCCACTGCCCTTAGAGTAAAGAATGCCCTTTTCTTGGTTATAAGTGCATTCCCGGGTAGTTTCCACTTGATTCCATGGGTTTAGTGTTCGCCAATGTTAATATTGAAGAAGTCTACCATGTGGATATTGTCAACACCTTGGAGGATTTTAAACACTTGTAAATAACTTCCCATGTAGTCTTCTCTGTTCAAGGCTAAAAATATTAGGGTGGGACATTCCCTTAAGCCCTAGTATGTATGTTATTGCTCTTCCCTGGATGGACTGCAGAGAACCTTACTGGTGCATTATACAATTTCAAATAACAGTCTCCCTAGATTTAATTCTATGCTTTTAACTATATATCATAATGTTTTGTTTGCCCTTTTAATTGCTTCCCCACTCTGTCTAGAAGATGTAAATGATGTGTCAACATAAAAACCTGTAAGTCTTTTTCATCATTCATACGTGTAAAAAGAAAACAAGGTAACACACAGAATTAACTTACAGTAAGACCTAAATATTTTGACTAAATCTTTAAACAAAAAGACCAACTATCTTAGTATGATAAACAAATGGCAAGTTTTTAAAACCTTCATTATCTTCAACCAACCCGTTGTTACAGTGCTCGATTTTGCCGTACCTGCGCAAATGTGTGCGTTATAGTGGTAGCATTTCATCAGAGACCGTCTCTCCTGGGCAAAGACAGGTCCAGTACCTGGAAACAGCAGATGCCAAGGGGCCGGCTCAGCTCTCTTGGCAGCACAAGCAGAGCTATAAAATGCTGCACAGACTCCTGGGACCCTACGGGTTAAACTGAACTTTCAAGCTGCTGTGGAAGTAAACAAGCAGAGATTTGCACACAAAAGCCTCTCCCTTTGTTCTCTAAATTAGAGGCTAGGCACGACACCTCCAAACACAGCAGAGACTGACACAGAGCTGGCTTCCTGTGTAATTTAGATCACAAAGAAGCGACACGCACTGCACAGAGCAATAACAAAACTAATAAAGGCCCTGAGACAAGCACGACAGGGAAAGCAACAGAGTGGGGCGCAGGTGGCAGTCGCGGGGGTACAGGGGCTGAACGCTAGATGGGAGGGGGGAGATTAGATCCTCAAGTTCACACAACTGAGGGATGCATTACAGAAATAGATATACTGCATTGCAAAAGTCTTCAACAATCTGTACTGTTCTGCTCTTCTTCTGCCATTCTGCTCTATGATTACAGTAAAAAAGTTAAAAAAAACACAACAGTTCAGCATTCTCCATATTCCATTTCACAACTCAAGTAAAAAATTCACAGTATTTTTTGCGGTTCAGACTGCGGTCGTAACTGTCCGTGTTTCCAAAAGTTATGGTAAAAAATTGAATTTAAGGAATGACAAAGTATAAACAATGTTCATAAGTAAGTTAAGTCAGAAATACAACTGGCTTTCCTGACAGCAAGACGAGCCATCATCTCTGGATAGACATCTGCAGGCTCCTAATAAAGCACTACAAACAGTGTATGAACCATGACAGAGCAGGCTACATAATGGATGAATGGCTCAGACAGTTCTTTTAATTGATCTTACCAATTCCCACATTCACCTTCAAACGTTAGCAGATGAATGAAAAAATTAGAAAGCGACAATGAAACCAACATCACCTGGAGAGATCAAACACTTCAGTTTCAAGCTATTCCAATCCACTCCAACTGCTTTTTTTACAATGTAGGAGTTTTTGATAATAAATGAAGTCTCTTTACTTCAAAAAACACTAGGTATTTTGAGTTTATGACTGCTTATATTTTTTTTAGTTTATAATTAGCTGAAGGATATGACCTGCTTGAGCTGTTCCTGAACAAGAGTCTGCTTGTAGTAACTGATCTATATATCCACACTCCATTTCATCACTTCGGGTTTTAACCTTTTATCGCCTCGCAGTCTGATCCTGTCAAATATCAGAACCTGTAAAAAAAACTTTGGATGGACCTGTGAACCACACAATTAAAAAAATGATTCGGCAGTATGGTGACTGGGGAAGACTGTGTTGTAGGAGATGACCTCTTTCACGATGAAACGTTACTGAAAAACTCAAGCCTTTGACTTTGATCGATTCCTTTGAAGATTTTGATTACTTTATCAGGACCTTCGTAGTCTTTTTATCTTCAGGACACAAAAGGTTTGGTTATTTCAGCCTGTCGATGGTTTCATGTGATTTGTTAATATTCATCCATTTTCTCAACACTTCATTCAATTAATGTTGTGGGAGTCTCTCCTGGCAAGCAACGGGCGCAAGGCAGGGTACACCCTGGACAGCACACCAGTCCAGAGCAGGGTGGATACACAGACACGCACACACTAACATACACCAGAATCAATCGTCCCAGAAAACAATTAACCAGAGCACCCAGAGGAAACCCATGCCAACACGGAGAACATACAGTATATACTCCACACAGATAGCAACCCAGGCCCAGAATTGAACCCAGGGCCACCATGCCACCCATCTGTTTTTATAAACCACAATAAATAATTATTAGAATAATATGGATTTGTGGTGATGTGAAGAACGCACTTGTTACTCTTTGTCTTAAGAACCATGCAAGGTTTCATCTCAGTTTTCACATTTATACACTATAATTGTCTTTAAAATGCTGAATAACTAAGTTGTCCTCTGACTGTATGTTTACAGTGAATGCAGCTGTTTAATTAACTGCATATGTTTAAGATATGTTTAATACACTGTGTCTATTCTAAATTAACCATTGGGAAAAACATATTCACAGTTTGCATTCATGACAGCTTCTAGTTTTTGACATACTGTATGAACATTTTCAAACCACATACTGCAGCAGGTAATATTGTTAATTGTGCAGCATGCAGGCTGTTATTTTTACCTTAAGCTCTACAGCATACAGTGATTGCCTGTTCTTCCATAAAACAACCCAATGTATTTAACTGCTTAGCATTTTACTTATGAAATACTCTACCCTATCCTAAGGATGATGATAATCTTTATTTAAACAGTCCCTTTCATGATACATCACATCGAGGTGCAACTGAATTAAAAGCTTGAGTATACAAGTGGATTTTAAGATGAGATTTGAAAGTGTTGACTAACTGACAAGAAGAGATAAGACCTGGGAAAGTCAAATTGAACAGACAACAGAAGGTACTCCATTGGTCGAAGCCTCATACCAGTAACTCTAAAAGAGACCAAAGAGTGAAATTGCGTATAGGTGTATAGGGAGTTAACACTTTGCAGCTGTTAGCAGTCAAACTGTCCAAACCCGTGGAGATCATCAGCAGCATTTTGAATTTCCAAATCTATCCAGTATCAGGTTCCTAATTTTTTTAACATCTCTATGAATGTAGGTCTACTCTTCTTATTATAGTGCAGATTTATGCTGCACACTGATACTCATAATACAACAAGAGGTGTGTATATTGTGTATAAATTAATAGCCCCACCCATCACCATTATATTGTGGATTTATACTGCACCCAGACACCTGCAATATATTAAGATTAAAAGGTTACAAATGAAAGGAATCCATTTGGTACATCTAGTTCTTTCATTTGCTAGCAGCTACAGGTAATTGATCTAAGGATCTCATCTAGTTATTTCTTGAAATAATCCAGGATATCGGCTTCAACAACAAAGCAGAGTAACTCGTCTGTGACTCAAACAGCCCTTTTATTTAAAAATAAAAGTGCCTTCTTTTTTAAGTTTTAAAAACAGGGGGTTGCACGTTTCATTTTAGTTCACATTTGTCAGTAATTCTGTCAAGATGTGCCCTGCACCTCTGAGGAACACTGAAATGTTTTTTGTTCTCAGGGATTCATCAGCTAAACTGCGTCTATGAAAAGCATCAGAAACAGGTGTCTGGGAATGACAGCTTTTTTTGTAAATAAGAAATCACAGAACTTTCTGGCAGCCTGAAATACTGTGAAAATAAATCTCCTGGCATTAAGCTGCAACAGAGGAGCTGTTGGCAGTGGCAGTGACGCACTTCATCAGGGCAGTGTTATTGCTTGCCCACTGTGCCACACATTTTTATGAATGAGGAAAAAAAAGAGCGAAATCTACAGCAGATGGCACGGTAGCAATGAAGAAAGTGCAAAGAGCGACAGTGATGAATAGTGTTCTCTTCAAATAAAAAAAAAAAACATCTCTCCAGAGTATTTCTATATACTACTAGATCTTCTCCAACCTTCTCCTCCCCCCCCTTAGTAGCAGCAAACCTAAACAACACACTCCACCTTATGAGGACGTATTTCAAAGCATCATTAATTCCCACATAAGACATCTTTCCTGACGTGAACTGACAGGAGTGATGTGAGATATTCAGGATGAAACCACATTGAAACAGCTACTGTATCACCAGCTCTTGATGCCAAACACAAAACACACCCCCCCCCCCCGCCAATATATACAGCAATACCAAGTAGTAATTGCTCCTGCCTATTATCGTTAAAGTCGTTAGTGAACTGCATTGGCTGCAGCCTGCCCTGGTTATCTCCTATCAAGCATAATAATCCCCAGCCGGATACGATGGCTGAATTATAACTTTGCTGCAGCTGAGCCCTGCTTGCAGTAGCCCATTCTAACCTTTATTTAAGGAATTCAGCAGGATGCTGCTTGACACTGATCAGCCCGGCTTTCTTCTCCTGTCTAAAAGCCACCTTTCCTTTCAGCGAGAGAGAGCTCTATCGGATCAGCTGGCGATCAGGAGACGTTACTGCTGAAGCCCAGGAAATCGGAGGACAGACCCCGGCAGCCTCTGGGCACCACTCTCACGCTTCACGCGAAACAGCAACACAGCAAGCTGCTATTCCTTTCAAGCTCAACAAGCTACCTCAACCCCCACGGGCACTGCCTGACCTTCAGTCGAAAAGCAAACTACAGCAGAGAGACCGAGTAAGACGGGGTAAGACAGAGAGACTTTGAGCTGTCCGGAGGCACAGAGCTGAGCCTCTGCTCCCCTTTTTCTCACGGATGTACCTTTTGGACCGGCGCAGCATGCTGGTGTCAGGCAGGGAGAAATTGGAGAGCACTGTCCAGAACGAGTCAGACATGATCCCAGGGAGCTGTCATGGCTGTACACATGCAGCACAAACGAGGTACAGTCGAGAGCAGCAGCAGCAGCGGAGCGGCGGCTGGATTCCCCGTGGAGCAGGCGGGCCGGCGGCGAGATGTTCTCAGCAAGGTGATGCTCGCGGTATTTGAGCCGCCTCTCTGTGCATTCACTCACTCAACTCTCCCACTCTCTCTCTCTCTCCCCCACCCCCCTCTACACACACACACACCATAACAACTTCCTCAGACATCAGCAAAGCACATTTAAAGCTGCAGATTTTCTCTGAAAGTAAAGCCTCAGAAATAAGAGCACACTGTATGGTAATATCGGGCTATTAGACTACTGTGGAGTATACACTGATCCTTCCAGTCTATTCTACTCCTGTTCCCTAGATTGACAGATGCTGTCCTTAGGGTTAGAGGTGATTACAGGTCCTGTGTGTTTCCAGTGAAAAGTTTACAAATCATTTCAAAGACAAAATGGGGGAGACGTACAAAGAGCTATACAATTTTCACAAAAAAAGAAATGGGCTGGAATGCCATCAGTGGACAGTGCGCATATTGTATTTAGTTAAACTATTTGACTGTAAAATAATGAAACTAAAATATAAATGCATGAATTAACCGGTATAACACGGAGGTTTTAAGCACATGCTATGGGCATACAGTTAGACTGATATCTGTGCTATATTGTTGATGGGAAAGAAAGAAATGTCAAAGTTCAGGACCTCGTGTGACTTGAACAACAGGCAGCAGAAAAGAATGCGCTTCAGAGACGCGACCAGTGCAATGCGTAAAAAACGCTATCTTGGTACGGAACGCAACCATCAGAAGCAGTGCAGTTTCGCAGGGTAACCAGACCACGGAAACTGACCACTTGCAGACCCCCTTTGAACAGCATCTTCTACAGTGTAACCGTCAGGGTGAAGCTTCGCAAGATGTAAAGGTCCACTCTTGTCAAGAGAATGCGAAACCCAGATATTATTCAGACACCACAAGGGAGCCACATTAAGTAACACTACGCCGCTCAGAGGTTTACTTAAACAGACCTCTAATAGCTGCTATTCCCAGTGGGGGGTTAAGGTCAGAAAGGGAAGACAAAGCATTACTGTAACTCCATCCCATCTTAGAAACAGCAAACAAGCCCATTCCAACGGCAAACCAAGGAAAACAATCTAGCTGTATAAATGAGGATACCCTGATTCGAGACTTGTTTACTGGGCATCCAGTGGGTGAGAAAGGGAAAGTGTCTCACTCCTCTGATCCTGTCTGCGGAACTGTGGTACCACTGAGGAAGTGTCTCCCAGGGACTGGAATGTTTGTACAAACAGAGGTCACTGCAAAGGCTGCTGGTGTCAGCAAATATCCATGTTACACTGAATGAAAAAAAAACATAAGCATTATAATTTCAACAATAAAGGTCTAGAGCTGTAACAGTCTTTTCTAAAAGAAAGAAAGTATGTAATATTGGCCTAATGGACATTTTGGACTTATTAATACTGAAAAGATACAGATTTGCACAAGGACATTTTGATCTGAAGTGAGCACTCAACTAAAGGAGCCCACGGATCAGTTCTTAGAAAAGTAGAGGAGGAGCTATTAGATCACCTGATTTCTACATAATCCTCCTCTAGTTCTAAAAACATACAGTTCATTGAGTGATTATTGAGGGTTTTCTTTGGCATTTTTTCCACATCTACTCTATATCCTTTCTAAGTCCATTTGGGTCTCCAGATTGCACCTGCGTTCTTGATGTGTGTGTGGCCTCTAGGGTGACCCATCCAAAGTATAATCCATCCCTGTGCTCTTTTCTTCCAATACAGGCTTCAGGAATGAGCAGGTTTCTGACAATGAATAGGATGATGGATTGACAGATTGATGCACTCAAGCATACATGACATGTTTCTGTCACACGCGGGTAGGGTATCCTTGTCTAGAGGTTTTCATCTATGAATATTTATGCATTTCTTGTACAAGCCAAGGACTCTTCTTTAACGAGTCAATTGACTTTCAGGTATTAAGAAAGTAGGAAACGACCTCCGCAGACACTCCAGTGGCCATCTGATCCCCAATAGAAGCACATGCTCTCCTACCACAGCAGAAATATAAATTAGGTTGACTGGGAAGAATCAAGGCTGAAGCGAATAAGGTGGCATCACAATAGCAGACAGAGTTAGACAGAGAAGCACTTAAGTGACAGTTCCTACATCTTGATCAAGCTCTCGGGAGACTTATTGGGTCCTAGTGCAGTGGACATGCATGGCAACCTCTGACTGTGTCTGAAAGTAACTAAATCACTTGGCTTGCACACAAGTGGAAGTAAAACCAAGCTGCACATTTATACACATACAGACACTGGGATTTATCACTGTTGATGTGCACTATATCCTACAGTTACAATGTTGGCAAGAATTAAATTTTATTTTATTTCATAAACATGGTGGCATTATTTCTACAAATGAAGTTGGAGAATGTCTTCCACAACAAAACATTCCTGATTTGGGGTGTTAAAAAAAACATATTAAAAGGAATTGCAGGGACATAGTTATTTCTGAGGAACCTTAACAAAACTAGACACTTAGTGGAATTATGAGCTTGCTTGATCCTTTCAAAGAAAGAATCCTAGATCTAAAGAAAGACTAAATAAACACTCACATTAAACAGTTTCACCACATTCATTAAGTGAAATAAAGTTAACCAAAGAGGCACGTGTTGCAGTATTAAAGAAAAGACTCAGTGCACCATGGAGGAATTTGGACAACTCCTCTGCTACACTGACAAATTCTCTCCCTGCTGGAGTTAACCTGTGTTTATGACATCTACTGTATGTATTACCAACAGCAAACGCAACAGAACACTGAGAAGAATCCTCTCAATGGACTTTTTATCCTTTCGTCAAAAAGCTTTGGTACACATAAGTCAGTGCTGCATGGTGGGAAAACCCATACAAATTAAGTCCATAGCCTCATACACAATATCTACTGTGGCAGGAACTCTCTATACACAAACTTGTAAATAAATCACTTACATGGATGACTGCCATTCCTCTCAATCAATTACTCATACTGTACATGTTTGGCTGAATATTCAGTTTCACCCCCAGATTATGGATGCAGACTCATTGATCAATATCAGTGGGATCAATATCAGAAATCATACAGAGATCCAGCTTCACCCTTGCAAGGGATTTCAGCTCTGCTTTTCTTAAATTTCAGGAATGAGTAATCTCCTTCCCATACATTAATAATGTCTTTCTTCTTTATACTCTGTTCCTTAATGTATGTATTTTAATTTATAATTTATGTTACAACTAAGAAAACACTGGGAATGGAACAGCTCAAGTCTCTATCATACAGATGGCACTGTAAATATTTCATACACTGGTGCTGATCAACGTTTTCAGAACAAACAGAAATTCCAGCATCACACAGAAGATGTTCTCAATAAACGATTTCGAAAAGGGAGAAAAAACACTTCACTCAGAAATGTGCCCCAACCCCAGGAGTAAATGCGTCTAGCAATAAGTCCTCTGTCATTTTCTCTGAACTTCAAAGCCCCACTGCACCGTTCAGAGTCAAGATGAAAAGAGCTACTTTGATTTCTGAAGAGAGGCACACAAAATAAATGGGAAAACGCAATATCACACGGCACAAAAAACGAGACTGAATTCAAATAAATAGAGGGTGCAGCCCTTAGCAATAAATCCCTGGAAAAAAGCCCTTCTCCTCCAAATTTGGGTTAATTTGTTAAGCACACCAAGGAAAAAATGTGGCAGGAACTTGTGAAAACATTAACCACAACTACAGAACAAGAACCAGATATAGGAATACATAAAGCATCTTTCTCATACCAGTATTTTTTTCTTATTTAATCCTCACATCTGTCTACTTGAGGAAAGCAAGACTGCATCTTGACCTTAAGGCTGCAGTGTGTGTCACTAGAGAGAGTTCAGATTTGAAAGAGTAATGTCCATGTATGACCACCTGGGGGAGACTCGATGTGCACCCCACTGGTACCATCCATCAGGCTACAGCAGCCCTGTGGTACGGCGATACAGAAACACAGGTACAAGGCCTCAAGTCTGCACTACAACGTATTAGACGGAACCATGCTCAATTGATGAAGCTATAAAATCACCTAAAGCTCATCTATCTCGGGGATTAGTGTAACTTGTTTCAACTCTGCTGTTTGCTCTGTGAGACGCAGAACACAGGGAGAAGGAGACAGAGAAAGAGATGTGCCTCAGATGAGACTCTAAAGTATCACCTAAGGGCTAACTGCAGCTCAGCCATCATTCAGCAGATTAGCCCTATGAAGAAAGCAGCACTATGTTATTCATATCCAAATCCCTGCTCCAGCAATGACCTCACAGAAAGACTGTGTGCTGAACCTGCAGAGTATTACTGTTTCTGTTTGTCTAATACTGCAAGCGATACATTCAGAACATTCATTGTGCAGAATCTAGGGTAATACTGAGCATTAGTCAGCTGTTCTACAAGTGGTCAGAGTCTCTTGCAAGAAAAACCGCAGTAAGTACATTAATTTTTATTTTTAATGGTCTAGATTAAATCTAGATCAAATTACCAGAAATGTATTAGTACAGTACGAACTTTCCACTTTCAATGACCATAATCAGAAATTTAATCTCACAAAAAGCATAAAATAACAAGTAGTCTGATTACAATGGCTGACATCTAGTCTAAAGCTCCCTTTATCAAGTATTTTTAATAATATCCTCTTAAAATGACTACAAATTGCCAATAGAATGTCCTGTGTGAACTTTAAGACAGTGTACTTTTAAGCATAAAACACATTTCCCTTTAAAAAAAGTTCATATTCCTTTCCTTAAACATTCATCTTTACCTTAATCCCAGGAGATGGGAGACATCCTGGGAAAAACTAAGGTTGCTGCTGGAAGAGGTGTTAGTGGGGCCAGCAGGGGGCGCTCACCCTGCAGTCCATGTGGGTCCTAATGCCCCAGTATAGTGATGGGGACACTATGCTGTAAACAGGCGCCGTCCTTCGGATGAGACGTAAAACCGAGGTCCTGACTCTCTGTGGTCATTAAAAATCCCAGGGCGTTTCTCAAAAAGAGTAGGGGTGTCCTGGCCAAATTTCCCATTGACCCTTACCAATCATGGCCTCCAAATAATCCCCATCTTAAATTGGCTTCATTACTCTGCTCTCCTCCCCACTGATGGCTGATGTGTGGGGAGCATTTTGGTGCACTATGGCTGCCGTCGCATCATCCAGGTGGATGCTGCACATTGGTGGTGGTGGAGGGGAGTCCCCATTACCTGTAAAGCGCTTTGAGTGGAGTGTCCAGAAAAACACTATATAAGTGTAAGCAATTATTATTATTATTATTTATTATTATTATTAATCGGTCCAGTAAATAAACAACAATTTGATTCATGGTCTTTTCATGATATGCATGATATGCCCACAAGGGGGAGTGCTGGAGGACTGAAAGAGTCCTCTTAATTGATCCTTCTCACCCACTGGTTGAACTGACAGTCTCTGCATCAATGAAAGACGCAGGAACCTGCAAAGACTCAGCTTGATACACAAAAATACGCCTAATAAAATGCCCCTTGATATTTTAAAACTGTTTCAGAGTTTACCGTTAGTTCTATTAAATTATGCAGAGGACGCAAGGGAACGCTCAGGGCGATAAAGTACTGCACGTAGCTGGGTTCCCCACGGCTCCTTTGATTTGCTTACCCATGTCGAGGGCCAGGCTGCACAGAAGATAAGACACGGTGGGAAAATTCGCCGCAGGGGCTCCTCGGCTGGCTGGCATGGAACAAGGGGAGGGGGTGCCTCGGTATGGGCATTAAATATTAATCTGAGCTTAAAAAGAAAGTACACACTGCAAAGTCCCTCGCCGCATTAAGGCTCTGAACACCCACATTGCACGCAACGCACAGAGAGCGGCAAGGGTGGTCTGCAGTGTTTCTCGGTGTCGCCTCAGACAGGTCCAAGTGAGTACAATACGGAGGCCTGAGGGTTATTGTGGTGCCTCTGTGGCCCAGGCTATCCCCCCCCTCACCCCTGCCATTGCCTCTCTCCACCTAGAAAGGTCAGACCCCCACCTCTCCTCAGGGGTTTAACAGAGTGAGGCGCCTGGGTAAGGACGAGAAAGACTGGGTCTCAGCTTCTTACCACCCGCTCAGAATCGAGCCACTTCTCACGAAACAGAGTTAGACAGGAGGGAAAAGCCCGTGTGTCCAGAGCTGTCCGAGATTCTCTCGGCCACAAGGTGGTTCAGGGGGAGCCCTGGGTTTCCAGCCGCAGGTCACACGCGGCTGGAAATGCGCGAACTGTGGTTCACGGACGGCTTTGTCTTCCAGGGAGGGATCTGACTGCGTATTTACACAGGCTGAGCAAGACTACCGAGTGCACCGCATTAAAAAAATGTACAGTATATGCCAAAACAACAGTGCCTTTCCAATACAAAACACCTGTTTAAACACCCCAAATAAAAAAAAAAAAACAATTTTCCAGTCTCAGCTAGGAGGACTCCACTTCAGTAAGTGTTGGAAAAACTGGGAAGGGTCACTTCAATCAGGTTTTAAACAAACCCCAGGAAGAAATTCATTTCTATTCAACAGTTTTACTTGCTGTGCCACTCTGAAACCCTCTGATATATACATCTACTTAAGTGTTAAACCCTGCAATAAACCTCCTTCTGAATATAAAATGAGAAGGCAAAAGCCTTCTGCATGCTCTAATTGCTCATTCGGTATCATACAAACATGCATGGAGGCTTTTGGAAACGCTGCAGTTAGTTCACACAGAAGCAGGCCATCCTGGGTCCTTACCTCCAGTGGAAGGGGCTGCCGCCAGAGAAGAGGGTGAAGGGACTGGGGCAGGAGTCCAGGGGAGGGGCAGAAATAGGCCCCTCCAGGCCACCAGGAATTGGGAGCTGCTGAGGGCTCTGGGCCAAGGAAGAGGGCGAAAGCAGTTGCTGCAGAAGGCTGTTGCCATGACACCGGAACTGTGAGGCCGGCCAGATTCTAAACGGGAACGCAGGGCGGAGTTGGGAGTAAAAGGAACCGGATCAGAGCTGCCATTTTCTCCTCACATAAAACCACACGTGTCTCTCTAATCCCTCTTAGTCATGCTGTCAGCACTATCATTATGAAATGTCTTTCCCCCCCACTTGTTACCTCTCGGTGCTGCAGTATATCTAGGCATGCAGCACCGTTTAAAATAAATAAATCATTTCGCCTTAAATCCCCATCAGTACGATGCACCGCACAATGGCAGACCCTGCGCTCTAACCCCAGGCTCTCCCCTTATCTGTGTGTCTGTGTGTCTCATGGAGAGCAAGCTGGGGTATGTGAAAAGATAATTCCTAATGCGAGAAATCGTAAAGGGTTAATAAAGTGATGTTAATAACTTCCACAAGGAAAGGACAACGGGCTGTCTCTTCAGTCAATGAAAGACAAACAACCAGCTTATAAACATGACCAACACCCCTGGCCTGTAACTACATTCAGAGCGATAAAGAGAAAAGGGCAAGAACCTCATGAACTGTACCTGGTACACAAACTTATTGAAACTAGACTTTCCCATCCATTAAGGAGTAAAACAAACTTGCACATAAAGTAAAAAGGTCCTCTGTGGTAGTTTTGGCATGCATGCACTATGCCCCTGTTTTGAATAAAGTGGAACTACGTGACTGGCTGGGCACAGTAAAATTTGTAGAATTTTCTACCTCCTGCCTTCTTGATTTCTTAACCATACAGTCTGTTGGACTGACAGTCCTAGTGCACTAATCCATTAATACTGTATATGCATGGCAATGCATCTTAAGTACTTAATCAAGTCCTGCAAAAGCAGCATACAGTCCATCCTGTCAGTCCATTTGATGTCTCTTGAGCGCCATGATTCCAGTAATCTGGACTGTCTCTCCAGACAAAGAGGAATGTTGATGACAAACCTAGAATCCTGCTGGACTTTGCTGTAAAAATGTACCAAGACTTAATGAAACCTCCTTTGTTAAAATAGGTTCAGTAGCCTATATAATAATAATAATAATAATACACTTACACTTATATAGCGCTTTTCTGGACACTCCACTCAAAGCGCTTTACAGGTAATGGGGACTCCCCTCCACCACCACCAATGTGCAGCATCCACCTGGATGATGCGACGGCAGCCATAGTGCGCCAGAACCCTCACCACACATCAGCTATTAGTGGGGAGGAGAGCAAAGTGATGAAGCCAATTCATAGATGGGGATTATTAGGAGGCCATGATTGGTAAAGGCCAATGGGACGCCGGGGTTACACCCCTACTCATTTCGAGAAACGCCCTGGGATTTTTAATGACCACAGAGAGTCAGGACCTTGGTTTTACGTCTCATCCGAAGGACGGCGCCTATTTACAGTATAGTGTCCCCATCACTATACTGGGGCATTAGGACCCACACGGACCGCAGGGTGAGCGCCCCCTGCTGGCCCCACTAACACCTCTTCCAGCAGCAACCTTAGTTTTTCCCAGGAGGTCTCCCATCCAGGTACTGACCAGGCTCACACCTGCTTAGCATCAGTGGGTTACCAGTTGTGAGTTGCAGGGTGATATGGCTGCTGGTATATGCCGGCTTTCCAAGATTGCTATAAGCAGAAAGAAATTTCAAAGTGGTTCTGGAAGTAAGGAACACACTGGTATAAAAGCACATCTACTGAACAGGAAGAACCTGGAGGCAGCACATTCTGTCCTGATATGAAATATTCCCTGAAATCCTCCACATTTATAAATAGTACTCTAATTTTACTCTAGTCAATCACTTTTGTAGTTAGGCTGCATTTCCCTGGAGTGCATCTGTAGTCAGTTCTCACTAATCTTTTATCTTTAAACTGACATACAGTAGTGAATTTGTTTTAAATATTAGCCTACACCACTATATTATTTATTTTAATTACTCTGTGTGTACAACAAACCTTTCTAAACCTTTTCTGTGCGTTATCAACACTTGTTTCTCCCATGACTCCTTTGTTCTTTAATCGTAACAGTAAGAAAATTAAACCATCCTTCACAAAATCACAAGGTGGGTGACCTTATACAGCCTCCAGAGGTTGATTTGGAGGGAGGGCTGGTGCTAATTTAACTGAGTAACCAACCATTCAGCCCTTTAAACACATCTTAATCACATCACACGCAAGGCAGCCTCATTTGTTGATAACTGCACTAATTTGTGAACTGAACTGAATCGCCACACTTATACATAAATCGCCTTTACCACTGTAGCATAAATTCAGGAAAACACCACACACAAAAACAGTAAAGAAATCAACTTGTTAAAAAATACTGTACTGTCTGTTAAAAGTTTGACAACTCAAAAGCGATTGGGCTACATTATTCAGGGTTGTTTCAGAATGGGAAATGAAAGGGAATGTAACCTCATTAAGGCATTTTCAGATTTTCTGTCGTTGTTTTAATGGTTATCTGCATTTTTAAGATGTCTTTAAAGAGAAGAAGAATAAAAAAAAACCTTAGAACAGTTTCAGTCTCCCTTCACAAACTGCCACTGGCTGTGTACATTCATTACATAAGATCTATTTAAATTACTCCTTAATAAGTAATCAGTCTGAAAAAAAATCCACTTTAAAGAGCTGTTTACTGACACACTAAAACAAACAGCAGAGAGCAGCATGTGACAGGGAGAGGCTGGTCCTGTTTCATCAGGACTGCAGCTCTGTCGGGGTACAGCTCAGAAGCCTCCACACATCAAAGAGCCGTGAAACGTCTGAGCTCAGTGGAGACATCGCCCTCCCACTGAGAAGTCCCGAACCTCAAACCCATCTCTGGCTGGAATGAAATTTTAAAGAGCTGGGGTGGTGGTACAGCAGATGCACGAGCAGTGTTTATCAGATCCCCACGCTTGCACTTAAGCATCACGGTACGCAGGGGACACCCCAGAATACTCAAACACTGCCCAGCTAGTGCCTGCCTGCTGCACATCAGATACACACCTTCCCTCAGCACACCTGAGCCAGCTTTCACGATGACTCCACTGTCTCACACCATGCGATAAACTCCAACAGGAGAAATCCCCAGTGGTCAAGCATTCAGAATTCACATACACTATGTGCATAAAGAACTTCCACAAAAGAATAGAAATTTAACTAAATTTACACTTCTTTCAGGCTTCTAATTGTGTGATGACAGTTTTGAATTTCACCTTACACAGCCCACTGGAGTGAATAAACAAGCAACTGTAAGATGCGAGGCTACAGGACATTGTCCAAAACTATCCTGCTGGAAATCCTGAGCAGACATAACAAGCAGAAAACAAGAGGCATAACAACTTTCCTAGATAAGACCACTATAATAGCACTAGCCAGATGAACTCTCAGCCTGCTTTTACATCATAGATCTGGCAAGAGCTCTCTGGAATGTCCATTCTGCATCGTAAACAATTCCACAGGAGGCAATGCACGCAGTAAACCATTGTACACAATGTATGTACAGTACCTCTCTTTAAAAGGTTGCTAGATTATTTTTTTCTGAGAAAGAGAGAGGACGGCACCTGCTAGGGCAGTCTAATAGCACCAGGTGCAGACAAATCCAAAGAAAGCTGGCCTGTGTCAGTCATTCTGCCCATCCCCTCCTCTGACCTGCTGTGCTGACAGAAAACCACAACGTCCAGTCAAAACACAGACAGTGTACCATCCAGCACCCACTCCTGCGCACACCCCAGAAACACACCCTTCACAAACCTGGTCATTTACTCTCTGCCAAAAAGAATGTCTGTGATGGTCATGTTTATAAACTTCAGCCATAAGACCCCAGACAAGCCCCTTGGTTGACATTAACAATTTATGTTTTTCCTCAGAAAGCGATTAGGCACAGAGTTCTATGAATTTACAAAAAATGAAACATGTTGACAACAAAACAAGAACGTCTTAAACCACAAGCTCCTAGAAGTCTGTCCCATGTATGGCTGTTGTCTGTACTTCACAATGTACATGCAGTGACATTATAAGCAGGGCTACTGTAGCTCCAGAGTGGAATGAATGGCAAAGCAGAAGTTTACTCATGAATGAGTAAACAGTCCTTACTGGATGCGCAGGCTAGGGGCACCTGGTCGTTCCTTTCTCTTCTTCATGGCTCCAGCACAAGGTACTTCCTTTCCTGCCAGGAGTGAAAGGGACGAGATCTCCAGAGTCCAGACTCAGAGCTCCAGCAGACGCTGTCCTGAAGAAATCCAAGTCGCTCTGACTGCAGTCCAGCTAACACAACCGAAGCTCACAGCTCTACAGAGCTCACAGACCCAAATGAACACCAGGGCAGAATCACAAGCAAAAGATGGATTTCAGCCTAGCTTAAACACACAAATAACTGGAATACCAACAAGCTCAAAAGGTCTTAACATCAGTGTGAGTCCCGAAGAGAGGCAGGGAATTCCAGAACAAATAATATCTGTATAGTAAACACCTGCTAGATTGTACCTGAGGGTAAACAACATCCCTGTTCCTGCGTGAGCAGGATGATGTTGTTCTCACCGCTGTACAGTATGCCGCTAGTGATCCTGCATGCCTGCTTTACTACAGACAGCCCCTGGCCAGGCTCACTTCCTTAGCATGCCCCATGGTGGCAGGGAGCCCAGTTCCCCCTTGTGCCAGTCTCACCCCTCCTGCACTTGGCAACAGTGGGCAGACCTGGCACAATAGCTCAAACCCTAAGCTGTGATGCCTGCGACACACAAAACAGCACACTGCTTTCCACCAGTAAAAAAAAAAACTAGTTTAAATTACATTAGACTCAGTCAACAGAACTTCTGGAGCAATATGCACTCAGATGGAAAAACTCATAACTACTCTTAAGAAGTATAGCGTGTTTGTCCTTTTAAAAAAAAAAGCACAACAGACAGGATATCCGATTTCAATCTTTCATGATTCAAACAAGATTCCACAGTGAACCCCGACAGAACACAGACACAACTTGAACCCTGGAACCGCCTGAAGACTTGCAGCATGAAAGTTCGACCCGAGTTAGCAGCACAACCGAGGCAGCAGGAAGGACGGCACTAACAGAGTGGAAACGTAGCAAGCCGATCCCTCTCCACGCTGGCTCTATGTCCTTCCAGAAGTCAAAGGCCGCAGTCCATGGTCAGCCCTGCCTTTCGGAGACAGCGCTCAAACTGTAGTACAGTCCCACTTGTCACGCGTATGCCAAGAGTGATAGAGTGCGACTGGAGCTTACCAATGCCAATAACGGAGGTGACAAAACAAACTACGATCCACTGCCCCGTAGTGCAAGGCAGGCAACTTCCAACTACCCACCCCAATACCCACTTGTTCCCAATACCCGTGGAAGGAAATCCAGTGCGGACAGCACAGGCTACATGGTAAAAGTGCATTAGCTCTCTGGCTCTGAGAGACAGCAGCAGAAGAGACGGAGTGTAATCACGGGACACCGACACTAAGGCAGACTGTAAAGCCCCCCTGCCCTTTTCAAGCCCACAGCGCGGACAGAAAGCACAGACGCCCACCGAGGTGCAGCTGTCGCCTGGTTTGCCCAGGCCTCGCAGCCAGAGCACTGTGGCACAGTCATTCCCCTCTGTTCCAGGAATAGGAGGAACACTGTTCCCCGTTCTTCCCCACAAGCCCATGTCTATATCTGGCGACACGTTAATTACAGCAAGCGCTGACAATGGCTCGGATTAAGGGCGCGAGCAGCCTGCAGTTCTGCACTCATGATGAACTGCTCCTGTTAATGTACCATCATGCTTCTGAAGGGACAGAGCTTGTAAAGTGGTTCCCTTTACATGAGCTTCTTTTAGAAAGACTGTATTGCCAAAAGGCAGCAGCAGTTCTGTCCTGTTATTTTCAGACAGTTTAAACTAAATAAACAAAAACTCAAACTCTTTTGAGACATATTTCAAACAGATGGCGATTGAATGCTGCATACTACAGCAAATACTTGTATGTCTCACGGTCAAGGCACCACAACATTTAATGTGACAATCAGCAAAATTATCGCTACACATTATTGGCTACAGCTTTACTGGGGACTGGCCAACAACCTGCCAATATATCAGTGAACCTGTATTTAAAAAGCACTAATTATTTTATAAACGAGCAACGTAACCTTGGAAACACACTGTCAACTCTTTTGAATTTTTTTTTGAAGTTATTGCAATTCAAATATAAATACTTTTATTATTGCACTACAATCTACTTACTTGCAACATTCACATTCAAATTGCCTGTTCCCTGACATTATTGTGTGTGTTATACAATGTCAGTTCAGTGTCAACCATTGGGCTTCTTAAGTCTGAAAGGAAAATGAAAATCGGATACAGTCCCTTACCTTGAATTATCTGTGAATATGCTACTTACATTCAGCTATTTTTCATGCTATGTCCTCTTCCCACACCTCTTCAATATAATATAATATGGACAATATAAGCACTCCATTTGCCTCACCAGTGACCCTACACCCAGGCTGACCTTTCCTCCCCCCATCAAAAGGCAGAAGTTGTCCTCAGACACTGCACTGTCTGTGAATTGCTTAGCCACTACAGTGGTTATCAGGTGTTCTAAAAATAAGGAGTACTCCCTCCGAGGGATCTCCCTTGCAAAAGCAGGGTATTGAGTTTCCTGGATGTGCAATGGCTGCTCCCCCACAGGGGTCAAAGACTGACCGCAGAGTAATAGCCCAGTAGCGGCCCAACCGCTAATAGGAGCAAAGGAATGACCATTAAGGTCATCGAGTGTCCTGCTGCTGGAACCCTACACAGACAAGAGTGCAGGAGCCACAGGCACAGACTGCACACAATCTCCCTTCTCAATAGAATATAATTGAGCGGCCTGGGAGCACAGTGGGTTTGTCAATAGGAGCGCTATTTAGGAGAACCGAGTTCAATACCTCCTTAGGGCAGAAGTTCTGGCCAGCAGCCATATCACCCTGCAACTCACAACTGGCAGCCCACTGAAGCTCAGCAGGTGTGAGCCTGGTCAGTACCTGGATGGGAGACCTCCTGGGAAAAACTGAGGTTGCTGCTGGAAGAGGTGTTAGTGGGGCCAGCAGGAGATGCTAACCCTGTGGTCTGTGTGGGTCCTAATGCCCCAGTATAGTGACAGGGACACTATACTGTAAAAAGGCGCCGTGGAGGGGAGTAAAGTGCTTTGAGTGGAGTGTCCAGAAAAGTGCTATAGCAATGATTATTAATTCATTACTGTCTTTCAAAAGGGGAACGAACTTGAATCCAGTCAGCCTTGGTCAAATTCTGCAGTTTATCCCTGTCTTCCTAAAAACAGGACCTTAGCATACAGGGTATTAATGTAAACCTAAAGATCAAACCTTTCAAGTAAAGTATTGCATCATGTTTACTCACTAGTGTACAGGTCTCATCTCGCAAGACATATTGTCTGCTTTCTGACACACAAGTGACCTATAAGTGTACAAATGATTCAGCCCCCCACAGTTCATCTTACAATTCATTCCACTTAAACCCTTTACTCTGCATCTGTACAGCAGAATGTGAGCAGGCAGTGATGATGCAGAATAATCCCAGTTCTGTCTGCTTTAGGTGTGGTCAAATGGACATCTGGAGCCAGAGATATATGGATGAATAATGATACGGTGCTGAACCTTATGAATTAATGTCTGCACCTACTGTATATACCAAAACAATTGTTATCAACACATTCTATCACACGTGTAACTTTAAACCTTAAGAATTAAAACTATACCACCAACCCAGCTTTATTTCCTTATACAGAATTAATTTACTGTATATAATGCTGTAGAAAAACCTGTATAATTTATTTTGGGTATCAAATGGATTTTTAAAAAGGAAGAATTGAGTTTTTAAAGACTTAACTGGCAGAATTAATGTATCCCACTATGAAAATTAAAATGCTCTCTCTCCACATGTAAGGGCCTCTTAATCATCTGTAGGTTCGTTATATGAGGACGAAAACATTTTCTGTCAGATTGTTTAACCAAAAAAAAATGTCAAAATAAGAAATAAGGGTACTTACAAACTGCCCCTTCTGGGAAGGCTCAGCTCCTTCTGAAACAGAAAAGATGAGAAAGATATCAGTTTATATTTTTACCATTACATAAAAACTAAGCCACATTTTCCCTGGCCTGAAGGCGATTTAGAAGCAAGAAGACAACACACAAGTGCTCCCTTAACACAAGGCCAGACACTGAGTTGAAACACTGGAATAGCAGATGCCTCCTCCACAGAAACTTTACAGTCTGGAAATTTCAGACAAAGGAGGTTTTACCTTCAGGCCTCTGATGGCAGCAAAATGCATTTTACTCTTAAAAGTTAAACAGCAGTATGGATTTGAGAGCACATGATCATAATATGTTAGTATATATTACTTCCATATAAAAAACTTTTTTTCTCAGTCATTTCAAAAGAATAAGAAAAGGATCATTCATGACTTTAGCCAGTCGTCTTGGGAAAAATGCTGCAATGACACAAAGAGGCACTAGGTGGCAGGGCAGCTCTTATCAAGGTAAAGTGCAGGAGTTGCAGACTAGTTTCGGCACAACAAACAATGGTTATTTTCTCATCTGGGTTCCGAATCCTGTGCAATAACACTTCTTTATAGTAAGAACCTACAATAAACCAACTGTAACACGAGTGATTTTGGGTTACAAGAATAATGTATGAAACAGATTCTGTCTTTTATGTCCCCTTTAAGAGACCTGTGGGGGTAAAAAGAAACCATAAGGCTTGGATACAGAGCAAAAATGTCTAGAACTTAAATGAAGGGAAGTCATACTACAGATTCACAATATACTAAGAAAAAAAGTGACTGACCATTTGAGTCACCGTAGCACAAAAAGAATGTCATTATAAAGAAGAGCAACAAGAATGAATTCTGGTTCCAGGGAACATTCTGATGGGAGAATTGATAAAGGAGCTAAATCTCTTCAGTCTAGGACAAAGGAGACTGAGGATTCAAGTGTATAAAATTGTAAGTGGTATTGAGCGGTTTGCTTCAGGAGGCTATTTCAGGCACTGTAATGTAACAAGGACACAGGGTAAAAATTAAAAGGGTGTTCATTTAGGACAGAAAACAGGAAATGTTTATCTACACCTGTGTAGTGTCAAGATACTGTATAGTGAAATTCAAGAGCCAACAGATCATACAGTATTGCAATGTCATTCTATAAATAAATTTGTTAACAGAAATCATATGGGGAAAAAAGACCTCTTTCATCCTCTTTTTGAGCAAGGGGGCCTGGTCTTCACTGTAATTTTTATGTTCACGATTTATTTCAGATCAGGTCAAGACAGAGATGTGGTTTTATCATTGTGCCACCAGATAGCAGCACAGGACCAATTACAGTAAAGGGATCAGCTCTGTAACTGAAACGCAGACCACTATGACCTTTGGATTTAGAGTTTCAATTTATAAAACGTAACATTCTTTACAATTCCTTAACAATGAGTCATAATTTCAGTGGTATAGTCAATATCAAATACAAAAAAAAGAATTCATATAATTGCTGGCACTTAATCTGCATCACACAAGTTTGTGCTGCACACACTATTGTTACCTCCCAGCACAGCCATATGGTCTTCGCTAATATTTACTAATAATCCTTAATTGGCTTTTGTCTCTGGCCGACTAGGGGGTTGTTTCACTCAAGTGATGGCTGACATGTGGTCACAGATTAAATTACCGGATTTCACCCAGCCACAGTAAACTGCTTATTCCCATTCAGACTCGCAGTAAGCCGGAACCTTTCCTAGATGCAACAACCCACAAGAACACAGAGAGAGTGTGCAAACTCCACACACAAGGCTGGAAATAAACCCAGGACTCAAGAGCTGGGAGGGAGCAGCTTTTTATTACATTTGGATCTGGGCCAATGCCATGAACACAGCACAGCTGAATGAACAAAGAGCCTGCATACTGCACATCTGTAGTCTGGAAACTGCCGGATCTTGGAGAGAATTATGTGGTCTGTTTTCCTCCATAGTCATCAAATTCAATCTGGGATATAACAAGCTATTCTCCGTCTACTTCAATATCAAAGAGAAACAGACCAGAACATTCCCTTTATTTTTATGTTATATAAAAACTGTAGGACTGAGCATTCTGAACACATCATAGGAAAACTATATGTTGCTCGCCTGACCCCAACATAGCAGGTCTACAGCAACAGCTTTCATCGTAAAAAATATGGAGAGTGCGCATTTTGGTCTTTGAAACTGCTAAAGCACTGTGTTAACAAAGGTAAGACTGCTGCTGGCCTCTGTAAGGGAGTTTGAGAGAAAGACAAAAGAATATCAAACAGGTTCAAAAGCCAATGCGAGAGGCTGTCTTTGTCCCACATCATTGTCTACCAGCTCCAATAGACCGAGGGGAATCCTCATCAACCACAGCCTCCGTGAACTTTATCGCTCCTGTAACAGTACGTCACTCTGGTCATTAATATGACAGAAACAAGCCAGGCTGTTTCACAATGGAAAGACTGCTGCCTGCTCTCATGTGGTTTTAATAAGCAGTCAGACACAAATCAAGGGAGAAAATGTCAGCAAGGAGAAAACTGTGGTCCAGTTTTCTCCTCTCTTTTTAGTCTAATTTTTTAGAACAGGACTGCTTTTCACTGACCATGTGAGTCCAGCTGAGGAAGCTAATGAGTAAAAGAAGTCAAACATCCTTTATGAAGACCAACAGGCTTCTTAAAGAATCTAGCAGAAGTACCCACTGTGCAGCACAGATTTTCTGCTAGTATACTTCATACTATTTAAACAATACTGGCGGATTTTTAGGTGCTCTGTTTTAGTGTTGGGGATAAAACACAATATTCTGCTCCAGGAATGGGTTCTCATTTGTTAGAGCAGGACTTCTGATCTCTCACATCTCTCACACGCAGCTAGATTTTATTGTCTTAATACTTTGAGTGAGACTAAGGGCAGCGTGTCTAACTGTTTCTATCATGACTCCTTCATTGCTAGATCACACATACTTGGACACCTAGATGACCATGTATTCAGAGCTTTACTCTCACTATCTCAAGTGAGATCATGTTATTGATGAAAAAATAAAGTCTGGGAACAGGTATTCCATTTTATTATAGCAACCAAGCTTCCAACAAGATCAATACAGTCAAGGATTTTATTGATCCCAGATTTCACTGTTAAAGATTAAGCGGGTCTCCGTCTCACATGATAACCTAGAGAGCTGTGCAAGAGCAGGATAGGAGGAGTAGGGTCACCAGTATGCCTGCACATCACATTCTGGAAACACAACAGGGATCTGAAACCACATCAAATGGCTTCTATCTGTTGGGTAATCACTCCCTTGTGAACCACTTGCTCATAAGCATCGTAGCCTGAAGAACTTAGTGACTCCACAGCGGGGAACGAAAAGGAGAGTTCAGAGTTCTGTCATCACTTCCCTGCTCTTCAAGAAGCTTGGGTTTAAAATACAAAAAAACCTGTTTGTCAAAGACAATGAAGATACAACTCAACAAAGTCTTCCTATTGAGGAAGACTAAGGATAACTATAACCTGAAGAGAAAACACTATTTCTAGTCAATGTGGCAGGGTAATTCTTGAGAATAGAGGAACTCAGAAAGAGTACATACATTAACATACTGTATGATAAGGGGATGTTAGCTTTATGTTTTACTCTTCTTCGCCCAAATCAGATCTTGAAAAGGAAAAACCAGCCACTGCCAGGAACAAAACACCTCATATAACAAGGGAAGAATCTAAGTGAATGATGTAGTTCTGTCTGTTATACTGCAAAGCCTTTCAAATACTTTAAAACATCTGCATTAAACCTCTAGATATCTGTTCTTCTTTCTATCATATAACAGGAAAGGCTTCTAATGACATGCCTAGTTTGGCTATCCACTTGACAGCCTCCTGAGATGCCTTATGAAAAATGAGTTTTCTCCGGTTACAGATTTTAATAGGCAGTTTGATATGATGTCCGATTCTTCAAGACACACTTTGAGTCATTTCTCATCGTCCATTTGTGGAGCATTTAACTGCACCATCCATTTTAAACAGAATATCTAAAAAAAAACACTCTAGGCTGGGGCTTGTATTAATGGCCGTGATTCCAACTCTATTTTAAGTGGTATGTAACTTGTCTTCAAGTGCAAACGAATAGTTAACTATAACAATGTGCAAAAAATGAAGTGCCCAATTTGCAAAAGTACTTTTTTAATTAGAAGGGAACATATTTAACACGGATATGCCTGTCGGTAATAATTCGTTCCGGAGATGAGACTCAAGTAAGGTTATTATATTTCCAAAACTCCAAAATGTGATAAACTTATCCTCACTGTGAAAAAAAGACTGAATTCAGGACAGACTGTGGTGCTGATAGCACACGGACTATAGCCACAAAGCACACAGCCAAGTAAGCATTCAGAAAAGGAAGGGCAATTGTTAAGAAAAAAGAGCTGACCACAATCCAAAACATGCCTTGAATATGCTAAATGAGTTCTCTGTTATAATGATTTTCTATATTATTATTATCATCATCCATTGACTCCTCTCCATTACCACCAATGCGTAGCTCCACCTAGAAGTGCCACAGTCCTCTCACCACACATCAGTTACACAGGTAAAGGCTGGTGGAAATTTGGCCAGGACACCAGAGTAACACCCCTACTTTTTTGGTGAAATGCCCTGGGATTTTTAATGAGCACGGATAGTCAGGACCTCAGTTTTATGTCTCAACTGAAGGATGGTGGCTTCTGATGGTATAGTGTCCCCATCAGTACACTGGGGCATTAGGACCCACACAGACCACAGGGTGAGTGCCTCCTACTGGTCCCACTGACACCTTTTCCAGCAGCAACCTTAGCTTTCCCAGGAGGTCTCACATCCAGGTACTGACCAGGCTCACTCCTGCTGAGCTTCAGTGGGTTGCCAGTAGTGAGTTAGAGTGATATAGCTGCTGGCAGCTTTTAATTGAGCATCCATGAGTTTTAAATACATCACATTTTGGTATCTTTTATTTCCCTATGTTGTATTTCAGGTTGGATAATTAATTAATTTTTTCGGGAAAACTGAGACTGGGGATCTTTTTTGGAGGACATGTTTTAAACATTATGCATTACGGCCCTGCTGCATCATAGAAACTGTAAGTCAATCTGTGCTTCCCATGAGTCATAATAAGGACTGCTGTGAGCTCCTCAACCACTGGTCCAACCTCCCTGTCGCAGGAATGAGATAAACCAGCCCGCCAGCACAGCACCAGAAACCCAAAAAAATGTTCCTGTGGTCAGCTGACTGCATTACAGAAGAGGCCTGGAGTTTCAAACAGACCCCCATCCTTCCAGGTTAGACTCAGTTTTGACGTTTGCAAGCACACGTGGTCAACCTCTGGGGAGGAATAACGGGCTGCAGAATCTTGCAAAACCTCCATAAATTAATTTGAAACCGAAAGGAATGAAATTAGCCCGAGTGACACTTTGGACAGGACCAGCACAAAAGCAATTTCCTCGATGGAAAACATCAATAATTTTTAAGTCTATCCAGCCTGACAGGCAGCCAAAGTGCAGGGAAATTTAATTAGAGAGATGAACAAAGAAAAAAAAATCCTGCACCAGTCCCCATTAAATTGAGTCAGGAGTTATTTGAACCAGGATCATCAGGCAAACAGGTAGGGCTAAATGGAAAATATGAATCTGTCTGGAGTGAGAGAATGAACCTACTGTAATAAGAGGAGATGCAGTCCCTACTGTCAAGCTTCTCCACACAGTAGAACTGTGGATGTAGCCAGATGCCACTGTTTTTCCTAATCATACTGCACCCCAAAAATCAGTGTTAAAAGCAGAGTTTGGGAATGCATCTGAACATTTCCTTATCAAATATACCATGATTTACACTATAAGCAACAGTAGAGCCCTTAAAATATGAAGCAAACAGGAATATCTAGTCTGAATTTTCACAGCATCCTGCTGACAATGCTGTGCAAGGGCACACAAGTCAATTCTGAAACATCACTTCTTCCTAGGTTGGACACCACAAGCAACACAGTGTGGTACTAACATCACAATTCAGTAAGAAGCCTATAAGCAGCATCTGCAAGGAAGTGGTATTGCCACAGTGGTTTACACAAAACAGTAACTTTATATCAGGCCACTTCACAGTAATAGCGATATAATGTACTGCTGGTTTGCACTGCAGTAGATATATGTTACAAATCAAAACCTTTCAGAGAAAGGGGAACTGAGTGAGCTCTTTCCTGGTGTAACACTGGCTACGTACATTTAAAACTGAGGACAGGAGCTCATTACACAAAGGGTATCTGAAACGAGCTATTTGGCCATGTTGTTGAAGCCAATACTCTCAGCCTTCGATCAGCTGGCTCTGAACAGGAGAGATGGATTGAAGGGCCTCTGTAAACTGAGCAATGTCACTTCTCCAGCTTCTCAAGAGCATCAGTCTCCATCGTGTTAAGGCTGAGGGCGCGACAGCATGGATTGGAAACATGGAGTCCTGACTAACGCAAGCTCCAACTTCGTGCTACACTGATATGACCCCTTTCTCACTGCCTGCCAAGGTGAACAAAGCAATAGAACAGCAAGCAGAAAAGGCACTGGCCAGGGGTATGGGTGAGGCCTGGGCTACTGTGTATGTCCCCAGCTACTGCCTGGATTGTGTCATTTGCCAGCTCAGGCTGGTGCCCCTCAAGAGGCTGAGCAGAGCGTAACTAGCCAAAGTACAGATAAGCTTCACTCAGTCGGGGTATCCTCAGCTTGACTGCCAGGGAAGCCTGGAACGACATCAGCGATGGATGTGAGAAAGATGTCACCATTCCAGCACATGCTCACTCCGCTGCTGGGTAGTGTGCAGCTCTCAACACTGGATGAGTCACAGGACACAGGGGTTATGGCGGTAAGCCAAGATGATTAAGATAAGGCAATTCCAAACTTGAAGAATATTAAGAAGAAAAAATAACTGCCCAATCTTAACAAAAAAACATCTGCATCAGCTTGAATGAAGAATCGTGATCGAAGTGGAGGGCTCACTTCACAATGAAACGTGGATAACAGCTACCAGATTAGCCCTGGGCTAGGGAAGCAGACACGCAGCCAGACTAAAACAGAGGGCTCACAACCTTCAGTCATAATAATAATAATAATTATTATTATTATTATAATAATTGCTTACACTTATATACGCTTTTCTGGACACTCCACTCAAAGCGCTTTACAGGTAATGGGGACTCCCCTCCACCACCACCAATGTGCAGCCCCACCTGGATGATGCGACGGCAGCCATAGTGCGCCAGAACGCTCACCACACATCAGCTATCAGTGGGGAGGAGAACAGAGTAATGAAGCCAATTCAAAGAGGGGGATTATTAGAGGTCATGATTGGTAAGGGCCAATGGGAAAATTAAGGTCATACAGCCTTAACACTGCCCTGGCACCCAAACCTGGGCTGCATGACATCTCATCTCTACTGGGAATTACGGGCGACTGAAAAACCCAGTGACAGCAGCAGACCTCCACTATACTAACAGAAAACAAACGGGGATGGACACATGGAAAATGGTTTCATCACGGAGTTTATTATAACTGGCAGTTTAGCTAAACTACGAACACCGAATCCCATCTATCAGGGGACGAACTGTGGTAAATAAGCAGATTTTTCTAATGACAGCAAGGATTGCTTCAATCAACATCATTTAATTTGCACATGGACAAACATTCGCACACCTCATACACAAACAGCACCAATTCACAGTTAACACTCCATATCCTCCTCTACAATGGAAAATTATGCCTTTTCCTGTTTTTTTAGAACAAATAACAAAGCAATCACACCGAATGAAAAACCTTATCTTTTCTGCGCCTTCAGTATTAAATGTTTTCTCAATTCTCATTCACTGTGCAAGAAATATCCAGCTATTGTACAAGATTAAAGACATTACTTGTTGCCAGAGATGATTAAACTTTTTTACTCACAATGACTTGATTATAAATTCAACCTATTGATGCTACCAAGGATAAGTGGTTTTTTAATTGAAGCTACTATTCTATTTATAGTATTCATTATGTCACTCATAATACAAAATCCTGCACCAAGTAACCTACTGTAAGAGTGAAATCTGCCAGCAGTCAGCCATATGTGAATTTTGTCATTAGAGTTCATTCACAAGACGTATTTTGTCAAGCTGTAATGCTGTGGCCCTTATTTACATTAAACAAGAGAAATGTGCTTACAGTACACTGTGTAATTAAACAACAGTTTAATTGTGTATTGAACTGTTTAGTGAGCTGGAAATTGATTTGTCATCAGAACAGCTTTTCACTTACGCATCTTAAATTAAAACGCAACTGAGTTTTAATTTTGAAACTCAGCAGAGAAACAGAGTGGTCAAGTAATTTGAAGACAAAATGGTTAATACTAACATGAAAGTGCTTAGTGTTGTTAATGTAGGACAGCTTGCATGGGCTTATCTTAATGGACACAAGATCCCACTCATTTAAACTTAAGAATAATGAGGTGGTACATTTCCAATTATGTAGCACCCAGAGGAGAGAAAAAAGGCACGAACACTGATAAGCAACCAACACCACCAAAAGATCACTAAAGCATGCAGAAATAAAGTGCAAAAACATTCAATCAAATGTCAGAACAATGCCTCAAGAACTTAAGACAATTTTCTTAATACAGTATGTCAGATTTTCCCCTTGCACAGAGCCTGGTCTGCGTGTTTTTACATCATCTGTCCACATTCATGAACAACTTACTTGTCTTTTCTAATAAGGAAACGGATTTTGTTGGGTATTAGAGAAATGATTTTGTCTGCACAGCTAGGTCAACCCCCAGTTAATTTTCAGTTTGCTGCCAGTGGGATACACAAGGCAAAAGCTGCCTGAAATGGCTCCTGGCCAGGTCTCTAAATCTCTCATCTGCCTCCTCACCACTGTGCTAGATTTAACCTGCAAAGCAAAGACCTCGTCTTAGGAGCCCATCCCTTTTCTTTATATTTATATATAAATATTTCTCTCATTGACACATGAATGCAATCAAATACATTACAAGAAAACCTAGGAGACACAAAGTGAATATTGCCAGCATTTCATCATTTCTGATCATGGCAATGCATAGAAGACCCAATTAAGGTTAGAATTAATAGGCCAGTTACTTAAAATAGAAGAAATAAGATATTAATTACTGGAATACAGTAAACAGCCTACATGAATGGAAGCCACAAAACCAAAGATCTGGACTGAAGAGTAAATGGAGTGAGAATCCCGTGTCTCAGGAATAGATTTTTTTAGACTTCACTAATGGGAGTACAGCAGTATCTTTATGTTTTCAAAAGACTTCCAGGGTAAAGTCTTTGACTGCCTACCTTTACATGAGAAAAAGCCTTCATCAAGCATACTCCCACACGGTATGATGTAAATCCACGCTCTCGGGCCTTTGAGGTGCTGCCGAAACTATTTTAGAACTCACTTCTCTTATCCAATTTGTCGGATAAAGACGAATGATTCTCCTAAGAAACAGGTTTATAACTCATCCAAATGCCCAAGTGAGGCTTCCTGGAAGAGCCTTTTGAAGAAACATGCCAAGAATAATCAATTTAGACTCTTATCAGAAAGTGAGGTTAAAAAAACAACAACTAGGTAAGTCGACCCTGATAAGACAAATTCCAGTCTGAAAGAAACAACATGGTATAATAAGTCTGCCTTCACAACAGGTAACATCCTAAAATTCAGTGTAAACCAATTTAAATTCTTTTAAAAAAGGTATGACACAAAATGGGATGAATGAGCCTAAAAACCTTGAAAACAAGACACTGTTGACAGTCATTCTGACTACTCTTAATCCTAATTTGTGTTTATTTGTAATATTCTCTGGTAAATGCAAACAGAAGAGATGTAGCAGAAGAAAGGCCCAGCCTACAGGAGGAGAACTGAGGGCTCAGACCAGTTTGGCTCTGTGCTGAGCTCCACTCTGCTGGCTCACAGCTGGGGGAATGACTTCGACCTGCCAGTAACGCGTAACCACCCTCAGCTTGACCCCTGTGCAGTTTAGTGGTGCAGATATGCTCTCCTGGGTTATCTGTCACTACACCGAATTGTAGCATCCTTGATGGAAAGGTATTAATATTAATATTATTATTATTATTACTACGTTTCTTGGCTGATGCTTTTACTCAATGCAGCTTATATATCTCCACATTTATACAGCTGAGAATTTGACTGGAGCAATCTCAGTTAAGTGCTTTGCTTAAGAGCATTGCAAGAGTACAACAGCATTGCTCAGCTCCAAATTTGAACCCAATACCCAATACTTTCAGCCTAGATAAAAATAAGGTGACGTGGACTAACCATTTTTGTGCACTGAAGTTCCACCTGATGAAATGTTCATTTCAAATGATTTCTCATAGCATCTCACCTTTCTTTCTAACTTACTTCAGCTTACTTCTTACTCTCTGCAAGCAGGTTGGGCAGAGAAACCTGGAAAGGTGCCTCAATGTGAAGCTCAAAGCACAAGCTGAGTGTTCTTTCACACATGACCTTCATCATTAGTAATGAATATTTAATCTGTTGGCCAGGTGTAACTCTGATAAAGCCAACCGTGGGCTGTCCATCACAGGAGAGGGCTGATCTTTGCTGGCTTCAGCAATTCACTCTTGCAGAGCCCTGGGACGATCAACACAGGCAGATGTGGCTCTTAATGACCCCTAAGCAAAATGAGCTTGAATACAAAATGCAGTACAGCACAAGAGAAACAAGAATCTGCACTCACCAGCCTGAACTGTTACAGTACCAGTGACTAGTAAGCAAACTAAATAATTATTTTTAATCATATTTGGGCTTTGCCTCCTTGTGGCTATATTGGAAAGGCTTTCAGTCTACCACCACTGAAAGCCTGGTGCCAGACTCTGCACAACACCAGCTCCCAGTCACCTGCTTGCTCAGCACAGCATAATACATTTTATTCATGGCAAACTCAGGATCAACAAGCCTCGTGTGGCTAGGCATGTATTACAGCAGTGGCCTAGGTGACACCTTTCAATTAAATACCACCGAGGCACACTGCATCACAAAACAAGAAGACTGAGCACTGGGGGCTGAGCTGAAGAGGGTCATCTATCATATGGCAAACTTGTGCCTCTGTAGAAAACCAAGTTTCTTTATTAAAAAAATATCACCATGCTGAAAAAAAAAGCTAAAGGCTAAAAATTTCGTTAATTTCCAGCACAACTACAGCTAGAGGAAGCTGAATAATAAACTGAACAAAAAACACATTTAATATACAGACGCATTCCTTCATAGTGTGTGTGAACTTAGGCTGAACTCCTTTAGATCAAAGCTCTCACTGATGCCTCCCGACACCAGAAGCAATCTAGGTTATTAAAACTAAAACATCAACAACAGACACATAGAGGATACAATTTCATCTGTAGAAGAAGGAACAAAACAACAAGGTAGGAAAATGATAATGGCAGATGTATGACTCCCATACACTGTGATGGCCTGTATTACTCTAACACACCGGCCTGGAAATGCAGGCCACTCGACTGCAAATCCTTCTGGGACCAATTTGCTGGGTTTGTGCTGATGAGGGTTACAAACTGGAACTGCAGCCCAGTGAGAGAGGGACAGAGCGAGGAGGAGGGGTAGAGAGAGGGCTGTTGAGAAAAAAGCTGAAAAGGGAGGCAGAGAGAAAGAGAAACGAAGAAGGTGGCAGAGACTGGTGGGATTTATTTTCATGTTGCTACCCCAAAATCAACAGCATAGCATGCAGATCTCAAAGAAGCGTTAGCCATTTCACATGGTGAACAGATCCCCTTAGAGAGTTCCTTAGTGTAGCAACATAGGATCCTCCATCAGCCAGAATTGAAAACCTTAGCTGCATCCATAAGGCAGCTTGAATAAGTAGACAGTTTGGTTTTCCCATTTTCATACTTTACACCCAGCTATCTTTTTTCAGTTTAACCATGCCTAGTCACTAAATTACAATTTCATCCACAGATGACAGAAATGTTAGCTGTGTAGTGCAGTAAAGCTCTCCAATTTTCAGAGCGTGTTATTTATGCACCCTGGCACTTAAAATGCAGTGCTAATTACTGAGCTATTGTACGATTAAGATAAGAGGGGAGCGCTTGCATTAATGCTGCATTATGTCTCTTCCGTGTGGAGATGCTACTAATAAATGTGCAGTGATCAGTCTATTTATTCACACCAGAATTACCTTTAGTTTACTGTTTAAACCCACCCTCCATAAAAAATAATCTTAATTAAAATTTGCACATTTAAATTAAATCAGCATGCTTCAATGGCATTGCTACATCCAGACAATGGAGCTAGCTTTCAGGAATTGGCTAGATTTTTTTCCCCCAAAATACTGGATGTTTTTAAACAGAATCTTTAATAGGACATGCTCTTCACCCCAAGAAACTACTAAATTAAGGACAAGGGTGTAAACATTTGCAGGAGCAATGGGAAACTGAAAAGAACCTGCTTTCCTACAGCACGGGAATGATTTTGAAAGCACTGATAAAAGGAAAGGAAATCCTTCCTGTTGAATTTTGACAGAGTTGAAGTACTATGACGGACATTTAAAAGGGTTATAAACCCCTCTGAATCCGTACTAATGTAGTTAAAAACATTAGTCCAAATACAACAGAATAGGCATGTTTAAATATGTTTAATATTGTCGTTACCCCTTTTTCATGTTTGAACAAGTTTACTGCCTTAAAGTGAACACCTGTGGTGTGGCTGCACCCAGGCATGAACTTCAGGAGACAGACTGTCTCTTTATCCCACTGATATAAGGACAAATCAAACACACTCACTCAACTGATCATGAACAGCGACGAGACTGCATACTGATCCCGAATCTCGACAAGACTGAGTACAGGGAGGAGGTTGAAACCCTGGCTGCATGGTTCCAGGACAACAACCTCTCTCTGAACACCAGTAAAACCAAGGAGTTGATCGTGGACTACAGAAAACATCAGAGAGCAGTTTTAAACTCCTACTGTAGGTGTTAACATTACAGAAGACCTAACCTGGTCCCACCACACCAGCGGCGCAGCCAAGACAGCACAGCAGCGCCTATCCTTTCATCACAGACTAAAGAAGGTCGGCATGGCGTCACATATTGTGGCTAACTACAGGTGCGCTACTGAGAGTATCCTGACTGGCTGCATCACTGCCTGGTATGGGAGCTGCTCCGTCCTGGAGCGCAAAGCACTGCAGAGGGTGCTGAATTCAGCACAGCACAGCACGGGCTGCGTGCTGCCGAACACAGAGGATATCTACTCTGTTAGAGGCCTCAAGAAGGCCAGGTCTATTTTCAAGGATCCCAGTCACCCCAACCATAATCTGTTTTCTCTACTACCGTCTGGAAAACGATACCGAAGCATACAGACAAAGACCAACAGATTTCAAAACAGCTTTTTCCCTCAGGCAATAAGACTGCTAAACAGCAAACCCCGGCAGTCATCAGCAATTACCCAAACAAATGCTGATAAATAGTCAGTCCACTTGAAACTGATAAGGTGCACTTGTGTTTTTTTTCTTTCCCTGACACCTCCTATCCCTACGATATCTCCTTGTTATTCATTGCATAAATCATGTAAATTGTATAATTTATTGTATTTTACTCTGTAACCTTCATTCTATCAACTTCTGTCCTATCTCTCCTTGCGAGCTTGCAGAAAAAGCATTTCATTGCTGACAACCACCACTGTATGCTGTATTGTTGTGCATTTGATAAATAAACCTTGATTGATTGATTGAACTTTCACCACCAACTTTCCTTGAACTTTCATTAGATGCAAAACAAAAAAGCTCATTCTGATTAACTACAGGCAGAATCTTCTTAAGACGCATCACAAAATACAGCAGTAGTTTTTTAATCTAGCTTCGGAATACATTTGCATTTAACACCAGGAGCTTAGAAATGTACTGAACTGAGCAGCTACAAGAGAAAGAGAGAGAGAAGAGAAAATAGGCTGTCATTCTGAATTACAAATAGGTGACCTGAGGACTTTGACAGCAGATAGCACACCAATTAATCAATCCAATCAATCAATTTTTAATCTTATGTAGTGCCTTTCAGTCCAGAGCATTCTCAAGGCACTTTACATAAATTAAACATAGAAAAACAAGAACAAAGAATAATACAAATATCGTAAAAATGTGAAATTAAAAGAAATTGAGAATTGAAGGCCATCTACAACAAGCACAGTTTGCTGCAAGCTTTAAAAACATCAGTAGAGAGTGTGTTTTACAGTCAGGGAGAGTTTATTCCAAGATAAGGGGCTACTGATGAAAAGGCTCAGTCCCCTAACATATGATGTGCAGTACTGGAATGTTACGGAGCTTAAAACCAGCACACCAAAGCGAACGTGAAAAAATCTGCTTCTGAAGACAGCTTTACACATTTAAAGAACTGCACGACCCATCTTCACAGTGGTGAAAGACAGGTTTGATACAGACTGGAACAGCTCTACGCAAACGGGTAGGGATGTGCTGGCTGTTTACAGTATATATGTACTGCACTCTGCACTGGTGCTCATCTGCTGACCAGCTTGAACTACCAAGACAGATGCTGCACAGCTGGAATGATGAGATCAGCCAGGCTCATAGTGAGCCAAGCCCCGGCTGAACTTGTGCTGGTGGGGAAGAACTGGGCTTAGCCTAGAGGACTACCCCATACCTAGGTCCATAAAAACAAAACCACAAAATAGATTATTACACTGCCTTCAGAGGAGTTTGGAAACATTGTGAAGGAGCACCAGCACATACAAAATAGGTGAAAAATTAGCCTGCTTTAGACAAACCATTGGGACATGTCAATTCTAAAATATTTAACATTCACAGAAACTGCAGACAGGAGAAGCCTGGCCAGGAACAGTGTGTAAAAGCTTACTGTTTGCTTTTCAGATGGTTACTGAAGTCAGACTTGATGTAATGGGAGACAAAATCGACAAAAGCCCACTTCTCTGTTGCAACCCCCCCCCATATCCTTCTTCCCAGCCTCCCCCAGCAGGGTGGGTGTCGCTTGTCAGCAGCAGAGTCTGACACACAAGAACAACTTCAATTCTCGCACTTCTCACTTCCAGCACCGTCCTGTGCTCACTCAATTACAGCAGCCATACTCCTGTCTATCACAGCCTTAATCAGCTCTTGCTGCCTCCCACTTGTAAATAGGTTTTCATGCCTTTGGGTATCAAAGTGAAAGAGGGAGAGGAGGGGGAACACAAATAAGGAAAAAAAGCAACAACACAAGACACAGTGCCTCCCCCTCGCCACACACACACCCTGCTGGAGTCTGAATACCTGTGAATTATCTTACGCCTCTGCAAGAAAACTCATTATATGTTGTGAGGAATAACTATACACGGAACTGGGGAGAGATATCATAATATATGGATTATAAAGCATGATCGTAAGTGTCACCATTATATCTTTGACAGTCTTTAACAGGCTTTGGTAAGGCATCTCATACTGTCAGGAAGTGTGGACTATTACTGTCAAATCACACTGGAGTGACCATAGAAGGGACATTGTGTTACACTTAAACACTCCCCCTCCCCCATCACACTTCCACTCGGGAAATCTGAGAAGCACTTTAAGAACCTGTTCTTTGCCTGAATATTTTGTCGTCACGATTAAAAAAAGATGACTCTATAAGGTATTAAAGCAAAAGAGAACAATACACCACTACTGACAGAAAATCTTTTGGGTGTTGGTATAGACATTTTAGAGTCCCTCACTGCAGGTGTAACAAAATGAGGAATCTCTTTATCTCACATTCAATCAAGCTACTCAATAAAGGAGTACAAATATGATTGGCACTGTTTGTGTGTTTTTTGGAAATATCCAAGTGTCTAAAATGTAGCTGCCTGGATGCAAAAATCAGAAATCAGACAAGAACTTAAGGTAAAGTGATTACAAGATAAATTATTGTGCAAATTTTTCTCCATTTTGTGTTAAGAGGTTTTTGCAATACAGAGCAGATGTCCGCACACTCCACAGCAGCAGCCAACAACTGTGGCCCCAGTCCAGTCGTGTTCACCAGAGCCATCCTGCTCGACACAGCACAGCTCTCCCTACCAGCCCTGCCCCTGTGCTGCCAGCTACAGACAGACAGCCTGTAACAGCAGATCTGCTGGGAGCTGAAGGGGTCAATTCTGTTGCCAGAGGAGCAGCGGGTTTTATAAAGATTCACATTCTTGTGATGTACCTATTTCTTCAGACCCTAACAAACACAAGTCTGCAGTACCTGAGGCCTGACGGAAGTCAGATTCCGAATGAGGAAACTTTCTACAAGCAGATCCTTCAACTTTCATAAAGACGTGTTCGCTACGCTGTTAGCAGTTTCTTTCTGGATCTAGGAATCTTGAAATCTACAACAGCTAAAAGCATTTAGACAAGTCGACCAATTTCCAAGATATTTTTATAGATCTGTGGGAGCCTAGATACTCGAGAAAGTTTTCCCCAACCTAGTTTCAGCCCCTCTGAAAACCTCCAGCCCGTCTCCTCCCCTCTCCTCCACCGGTCTGCGGCTTGGGGATGAGCTCATGTTCACGTGGTGCTCCATCTGCTCACCAAGGAGACGGGGCTGATCTCATCTCCCACTGCTAATTCACTTATCCAGAGAGCTGGCAGGGAGGCAGGAACAGGCTCAGCATGGGAGGCTGGAGCCAGGCAGTTGAGAGGTGGGTGCGATGGAGCGGACAGGGGAGAGGAAGGGGATGGGGTGGGGTGGGGGTTGGTCTCGGAGCGAGCTGAAAGAGGAAGGGTACAGAACCCGTGTGTGAGCAGCATCTTGACAGGAGAGGGGCTCCTGCCTCCCCTTCCCAGAGCCCCAGCCCCAGATAACACTGCACACAACAGGTGGCGGCACTCAGAGCCAGAACTGTCTTATTTTTTTGGCTCAGTAACAAAAGATCAGTATCTTCTTTAAAAGTGCTCCAAGGATAACTCCAAGGAGTTCGTAATGAAAAACATCCTGTACTGGTTTAGAAGTAATTGCATGCTATATTTAAAGAAAAATAGAATAAATAAGAAGGTAAGAAGGTTAGAAATGAGAGGAAGCCACATGGTCCATCTAATCTGTTTGGTAGTTGATTGATCCAAGAATCTCGAGCTGTTTCTTGAAAGAAACCATGGTATTGGCTACAACAACACGGCTGGGTAGCTAGTTCTACATTCCCACATCCCTGTGGATAAAAACATCCAGGAATGTTGTATCCTGGTACCCCTGCTATGTAAGGATTGCTTGCAAATAAGGTCCAGACTACTGTCAAATGTTTCTTTTATCTTCATTACTGAACAACAGACTGAAACAAGACCCAAACCTCAAGAACTCTCCAGAGACAGCTCTGTGGAACAGCTTGGACAATGCAAGGTTGTAATGAGTCAAAGTGAAACATCAAGGAAACTATGATTAAACACAGAGAGAAGGGGTAGGTTAGACAAACCCACCAAAACAAAAGAAGTGCACAGTGTAGGTAAAATCATGTTAGATCTGCAAATGTACTACACAAGCATAGTTAGTTTTTCTTTTTTTTTATCAAAAACTAAGACACTGCTGAGCTTCTCTACAGCTGTGTCTCATTCCACAGGCAGGCATGCCTTTTTTCAGGATCATCAGATTAAACTACTGCTATAAAAGGTCACTACTATCAGACATTCTACAGCAACAAACAGAAATGGAAAATGAGGAGGCCTGGTGTTACTGTGATTGCAGGAAGGGGTGGTGAAAGTCATTTTTACAAAGGCACAGATGATTATAGGTTGTGATTTGCCATCAATCGGTGAGATCCACACCATTCGCTGTCGTAATAAAGCCCAATCCAGCATTCAGGATCCCAACCATTTCGGCCACAAGCTGTTCTCCCCTCTACCCACTGGCAAGCGGTACCGCACTGTTAAGGCAAGGACCACTGGACTCAACAGATTCTACCCTACTGCAGTGCGCATCCTCAACAGCTAACTTTGGTGCCTGAATACACATCTGCACGACACACTTTTCATAGTCTACCATTTTTGTTTTTCTTGTGGTCTCACTACTACATATTTATTTCTTTTTCCACAACATATTTATTGATCTTGTCGTCTACATTGCATGGTGCTGTCTTTTGTACTGTGTATGTCCCGAGAGATCAGCGCGAGTTAGAATTCCAATGTACAGGCACACATGGCAATAAACTACTCTACTACTCTCATTGCAATTCCTCTCACTCAGCATTGAGCCTCGAAGCTCCCTGCTAGTTTCTTTCTATGACTTCCCCCTTTCCAGTCGTTCATTATTCAACTCATACAGTACATACAGAAAGTCCCTTTGGCACAACATGGCATTGGCTACCACATTGTCTCATTTTTTCCCTATGAAGTACAGTGGCATTACTGTATTTATCTGCTGTTCCCTGAAACCAGATCAAACATGTCAATAGTATCTTAAATTTATTCCACTCTAAAAGAGAATTGCTAAACACTGAATACATGCAGGTTGATAAAAAAACATGACAAAACTGAATTCAGACAATCTGTTTATTTTTCCGTACAGGGCTCAGGTGACTTTTTTTTCTATCCTTTTCAACAATGGCATTTTCCCCCGCTAGTTTTTCAGATATAATAACATTTTAAAGAACAGCATGGAAGTTTTATTCCTTAAAACACTGATGTTGGCATTTAGAGGTAGAGGATGGCATCATTCCTTCTGAAAACCCACATGTTCCATCAGTCCAGCTCTGCTCCTGCTTGACTGAATTCACCAGCCACCCTCTCCATCCTCAGCCCACAATGGCAGAAATCCGTCAAGGTGATGCAAATGGATCATGGGTAATTACCCAAAATATCTAAGTTATAGAAAAGCCTACACTTTATAAAGGAGATAATAAGACTTCTCACATTCCCAATTGCATTCACATAAAGATCTTCATTTTCCAGCATCCTATGCACCTAAGTGCCTAAAAAAAAAAATCATAAAACTGATGAGAAAGGTCTGAGAGAAATATACTTTCAGAACATGCGTCCTCTACTTTCATTTAAAAACAGAAATTTACTGCAACAAAAGTTTTTAGCAAGTAACCTGCAATTTAATGGTCTGTGAAAGCCAAAATACTCAGCATTAAAAGCACTGTTTGCTCTCACTTAAAATGATACTGTCTGATTGTACAAAGGAAATTACTACAATACTGATGTTTTTTTTGCAAACAGAACTTGAATGAGAAAGAATTTTAAATGCATAAGATGAAGGACTCTGTTGACTGTACTGTTTAAATTATCAAAGTGGACTTGGCTTTAAACATCACAACTTGATAATAATAATAATGTTTCTTTATTAGCCCTATACAATTTCTTGCATTAGGAATTCGTCTTTTTGCATACCCCAGCTTTTCTCCATGAGACACAGATACACAGACAGGGAGAGAAGCTTGGGGTCAGAGCGCAGGGTCAGCCATCGTACGGCGCCCCTGGAGCAGTTGGGGTTAAGGGCCTTGCTCAGGGGCCCAATGGAGCAGGATTCCTCTGCCGACCGCGGGATTTGAACCGGCAACCTTCCAGCCACAGGCGCAGATCCTTAGCCACAGAGCCACCGCTCCGCCCTGTGATTCGATTACGAACTGAATCACAGATTTCCTTTAATCCACAAAAGAAGCTGCCTGAAATTGTATTAATCAAACCCGCGACTTAAAAATTCGTCACAAACCAGGCAGCCATAAAGAAAATACGGGGCGTCTTGAATAGACCCAGTTCAAGGATTCATGCTTGAGTCATACTGTAGCTTCCGTACAGAGTGGTTTCTGGGTGGACCTGAGGTTTAAATCTCATTGAACGTCAGGTGCCATAGTTCACACTTCAACATTCAACTTCATGGTGCTTCACTCCATCCACTGGGTATTGGGTTGTTTCAGATTATAGCAAAAATCCACCAAATGTGAAAAACAGGTGAAACAGAACAGTTCAGTGTTAAAGGGTTTGATTTCTGACAGGTGAAAATACCCAAGGGCACATTAGCTTACACACCGGACTGAGGCTCATCTATACAGGCTATATGACTTTCTTTGAGTCAGAAATGCATACTGTCTAGTTGCACACTTCAATTTTATTTTAAAAAAATTAATTTCAGTTGAATGGTGACAGAAAGTGGCATGCTGTTTGTCTAAGTACTCAACTGCATTCTCATCATCACCAAATAAAGAATACTGTACACGTCTCAGGTGGGATTACAGCAATACATATCCACAAGAACAGCAGACACCCTTGACTAGTGGCAAGAGCAGCCTGCTTAAACGGCTCATACCTTGGACCCTAAAACTCTCCTGTATATCTTGAAATACTGTACATGAGCACTGATCCAATCCGCTAAGATCATCACAAGGAGAGGAGGTGGGTGGATACATTCCTTCTGACAGCAGACGCTACGTCTTTTCCCTTAATTCTCACATATTAACACAAGAGGAAGAAAAATAAAATCTATCACCTTGGTTTTTTATTTCGAGTAGCTGTTTGTCTTTGTTCTGCTAATGAGTTATTTGCCTGCCCATTCTTCTATGGCTATTGATTTCTGTGAAACTCAGTGGTACAGTTATCAGGATCCACGCAATGGCAGCTGCTGCATCCGGCATGAGAGGGAGCTCAGTGCTGGTTAATGAGGAAGACCGTTAAACACGACAGAGCGATGCAAAACAGCACAACACGCACTGCGCTTCTGCAGGGCTCTGCAATGTCACGTTACTCTTAAGCCCTTTATTCATTCAGGGAAATGTACCAATCAATGGGCTTACATCAAAACAAATGAGCATGGCTATACAGTTCAGGGAAAGACAAAAGATAGAGCTGAGTTGAAATTTAGCTGTGGTACTAAATAGGCTTTTTTGGTGTTAAGAGTGGATTTCACAGATTTAACTGACTGTGAATCCATGGAGTCTTATTAAGCAGAGGTCATCATGAATACTGTCTGCATAGGAAGAAGCTCAGAGTCTGCAACTGCGAGAGCCCCTCTCTCTAAACCCCCTGTCTGGGGCACAGCAGCCAACAAATAGTAACATGCTCAACAGGGTCAATTATAGCTATCACTTAGCCTTAAATGTTTTTTGGTTTTCCTTGTCTTGTATCTTCCTGGAAATTAAAATCTGCCATTCTGTATTTAAATTTTTGTACAACTATAAAAAGTCTTCCAGAAATTATGGAATGAAATACAATTGTCTCAGAAAAGAAAAACAAGAATAGGCTGTGATACTAATTTTTCTTAATTAATCTTCCTATGCATCAGTCAGCCAGTACCAAATTTGGAATAACCTCTACACCTTACACCTCAGAATTGTTAGGACTCCAGTCTAAGCCAGGGAGCTATTTCCTGTCCACACCCACCTAAAAACAAATCACCTTCTATGGTCAGTCTTACCTTCCAGAGAAGGAATGTCCCTTACCAGCTTTCATTTCAGAGTAAATGATTATTATTATATAATTATTCATAAAGCAGCCATATCACCCTGCAACTCCCAACTGGCAACCCACTGCAGCTAAGCAGGTGTGAGCCTGGCCAGTACCAGGATGTGAGACCTCCTGGGAAATCTAAGGTTGCTGCTGGAAGAGGTGTTAGTGGGGACAGAAGGGGGTGCTCACCCTGTGGTCTGTGTGGGTCCTAATGCTCCAGTATAGTGACGGGGACACTATACTGTAAAAAAAGGCGCCGTCCTTTGGATGAGACATAAAACTGAGGTACTGACTCTCTGGGGTCATTAAAAATCCCAGGGTGTTTCTCGAAAACAGTAGGGGTGTAACCCCGGTGTCCTGGCCAAATTACCCATTGGCCTTTACCAATCATGGCCTCCTAATAATCCCCATCTACAGTATGAACCCGCTTCATCACTCTGTTCTGCTCCTCACTGATAGCTGATGTGTGGGGAGCATTCTGGCAAACTATAGCTGCTGTCGCATCATCCAGGTGGTGCTGCACACTGATGGTGGTGGAGGAGAGTCCCCATTACCTGTAAAGCGCTTTGAGTGAAGTGTCCAGAAAAGCGCTATATAAGTGTAAGCAATTATTATTATTATAAAATGCAACCCCACAGCCTAAGTCTAAGGGTTGCTTGGCCTTAAAAACTAGGGCTGTGTGATATGGAACTGTTTCCTAAATTAAGTGGCCTACATGATCTGAGATGCAAATGCGCTCCTGAAAATCCTTGAATAATTAATCATTTTGAATCCTTTAAAAAATAAGCAGATTAAAATTGAGACATTTCACAAAGAATTAAGCACTTATTTTATTGCAGCGTTTGCTGTTTAATTGCCAAAGAGAAGTCTAGCGAGGATCTGTCTCTGAGGAGTCTGCATGATCCCCCAGGTGCCTCAGACTAGACCTGACTGGCTATTTGAAATGATACCATGGTCCAACCCAGCCTCTCCCCTTCCATATTCCTCCAGGAAAGGATCCAGCTCACTGCAATAACATAATGGATAAGCAAAAAGCCAAAGACCTCATTTATACTGTACGGACCTTCTGGCTATAGGAATTTGACAAGATGAGTGTGCATCTCAGCTGGGTATTATTTCCCCACAGGAGGAACCTTCATCATCTGCAGCCCATTTACAAGGAGGCTAATTATTTTTAGTCAGAAATGAATGAATGGGAAATGTGTTCTTGAATAAAATACATATTATGAGCACTTACGTAATATGCAGAAAGATGATCGAAAAAAATAAATGATTTATTTTCTCAAGTGTCTTTTGGTAACAACTTAGCAACTGCAAATGCTGAAACATGTTTGAAGTACTGAAAACCGGCAATTAACACATTACAAGGAATTATGCTTTCACATCTACACAAGTTAATAACTTGCAATTGTGCATGACTAAAAGCTTTCCTATAAGCAGTGATTAGCTTTTAAACCATTGCCTTCAGGGATCAGATGGAAACTGTACACTCTTTTCACTCTCACTTACAGCCTCCCTGCAAGTACAATCTACCCCCCACTCCTCTCACCTCAGGTCCAAACTCACTCAAGCACAGCAGCTCTTTAAAAGAATGAGATGAACAGATTTGAGCCTCCAAGGGAACGTCTCTGAAAGACTGAACAAAGGAAAGGGAGGAAGCAAGATTTCAGTGTGTGAAGAAAGGGCAGTCTTATTTTCATTTTAATATGAATCTTCTTGTTAAATACAATTGTTCTGTGAATTTGAGGAGCAGGTTACTGAAACACAAATGTAACGCACCTATTGAAGCTCAGTGCCTGCTTCATGTGTGCATTCGCTCTCGTTTTAGTACGTTTTCACTCGCAATACTACTTGATGAAGTTCATGGAGACGGCTACTGCCACCAGCCCTGGTAATCTCCATTGGTGCTGAAGACCTTTGAGTTAACAAAAAAAAGGCTCAACAACGCAAATAAACAAGAGCCTTAGACCCACAAATTTAAAGAAGATTCAGGGATCATATGAGTCTTTTTTTTTTTTACTATGTCAGGCTCTGATACTGGTCTGGTATCTTGTGCTTGATGACGGATCAGCAGGATCCTTGGGCGACCGAGGCTACAAAAGGTGTAGGCTAGGTCTTTGTGAAGACCGTGAGGACACCTAAATTGAATCACAAAACCTCCACACTTTCTTTTCCTCAAACTCCCTGGGCCTGAGGCCAAGACGAATACTCTGTGGCCAGAGATAAGAGAAGGGGACAGCAGGAGAGGTGCTCTGGCGTGTTGGTATAAATCCCTGACAATCAGAACTGCAATACCTAAGGAGCCAATGTTAAAAAAAGATAAGAGGACGAGAGGTCTGCCCTATCTCCTACTCTCTAAGTGAGCACACACTGAACAATGTGTTGTGACAGATCTGCAGTATGTAATGACCACTTTCAAATTCTAGTGTTATAGCATGCAGGTATTTCAAAAAGATCTGTGGAAAAAAAAAACATGCTTACAGATCTTCACATGTCTTCTAAATTCTGCATTTTTTGTAGACTAGTTACTTCAAAGCAGTAGCAAAGTATAATGTTATGCTACTGCTTATAAAATATAAAAATCCACATACTGAATATAAAAATCCACATTGATATGCTTGTGCACTGCATTTTTCCCCAGGTGCAGTATTTCAGTATTTCTCTAAAGAAAAAAACTATATCCTCTGTGTTTACAGATTACCTACATTAGGATATCTTCATTAAAAAAAAAACAAGCAATATATAAATGGTTTGTGAACTGGTTATGAATTAATTCAATATAAAATGAAGCAAATGTATCATTTATAGTGGGACTTGACTGCACTGTGTCAGCGTTTGCTTGAATGAACCGTGCATGTTCAGCTGCCAGCTGCCATGGACAGAATTGCTATTGTTAGAAACAATCACTGCGGTTTTAAATACATTTTTGGAATAATCCCCAGTCCTGCACAGCAGGAGTATGATTAACTGGAAACGAACGCAATTTCTGTGCCGTTTCACAGTCAGCGCTCTCCTACATCAAGACACTTCACTGACACTCTGACCCATCCACATATGGGCATCCTCAGTGCCGCATGGGAGTGTTTCCTGCGAGAGCGTCTCTATCGGCCGCAGTGCCCTCCGGCGAGAGTGTCTCCCCCTGGCCGCGGAGCCCCCCGGCGAGAGCGTTTCCCCCTGGCCGCGGTGCCCTCCGGCGAGAGCGTCTCCCCCGGCCGCAGAGCCCCCCGGCGAGAGCGTCTCCCCCGGCCGCGGTGGCCCCCGGCGAGAGCGTCTCCCCCGGCCGCGGTGGCCTCCGGCGAGAGCGTCTCGACCGATTTATTACCTTCTTGTAAACCTCTCGACATCCTCACCATTATATAGAATAAACAAGGTGCAAACAAAAAGGCACAGTCTAAATTGTGAAAAATGACTCACAAGTCATTGCAAGACTGTGTCACACATACTTAATGTATTTGTTTCAGAAAACTATTCGACCGTCACCAGTGTTAAACAGAGAGAAGGTGCCCAGCATTTCTACCTTGGCACAATCAATTTTTGTTTCTGCCCCTGAAATACAGAAGGAAAGAAGCCTTTTCACTAGAAGGTATACACCTCTGCTCATAGGCTGTCTTTATGGACTGGTAAGCGATACTGAGATGTTGACAGCGTTCATCAGCTGAAGATGCTCTGCAGCAAATCTCCCAGTGTGCCAATATGTTAGCCTGTCTCACATTTGTTGCACAATTAGCTAGATGGCATTTAACCAGTGGAACATTAAGTTAAGCTAATATAAACCTTCAGCTGATGAATTGGGCTATTGATTAACTTATCACACCCCAAGATTAAATATAAGTCAGTGCAACAACAGATCCAGCAATAAAAGCATGCCTTATCTTAATATTTGTTTTTTCATAATGTGCAACTAGGAAAGATGGATGGTTTCCCCCTCTTTTAATTACAGAACCTTTTGACACTCACAGTACTTGTGGCCGTGACTAAACCCAGCCTGGAGCCTCTTTTGGCCAGAGGCTATAATCAGCAGTGAATGGAAGTGGCCAACTGCAAATTGCGTGAGGGCAGACACAGGGAGCGAGGAAGCGACAGGAAACAGTTTTTGGAGCGAGGAAGCGACAGGAAACTGTACAGCTCGCTCGGTGCAGTCTGTACCCAGCCCAGCAGCGCACACCACCTCAGGCAACATGGCACTCCAGAGGATTAAGAGAAACAAAAACCCGGCACAGCTCACTGCTCACAAACAATACTTTCTGCTGCTCTCAACACCATTCTCCCTGTGTGCTTGCTTCTCTGTGACCGGGAGCCTTGCTCCCTCTCTCCCTGCGCCGACTTCTCCAAAGACACACCCGCACTCACCTCTTCAGCACTGCTGAACACGTCCTCCGACATCTAATCATTCTCACAGTTCTTAATGGCCCATTTGTAAACTGGCCAAAAAACCAACTGTGTTTGACTACAAATGGTCAAAACATTTAGAATTCACCACAAAAATATACCCAAAGGTAGTTTGATATAGAAATTCTATGAAACAGTGGACACCCATGTAGCACACCTCCCTTGAACTTCATTGTGTAGGGTTGTCTACTTAAAAAAAAAAGTACTTCAGTCATAACTCTGCACTCCAAGATAAACTAAACAGGCTTATGCAGCCTTATGAGTGGACTTGATGGGTGATGGACTGGGAGGATACTACTAAGATGTCCTAAGCTGTGATCTCGAGTAAGTCAGTGCGATATAAGCAACACAAGGAGGGGGACTGGTGAAAGCTAACCTCATGCTGCTCATCACTGGAGTCAGAAGTAGAAACAAGGCCACTGATCCATCCATTTCAAAATCCTTCATGAGGATATAAAAATCCCTGACTCTGGCAGTGTTGAATACCAGCTGTGTTGTAGAGTTGGGGGTCAGGAATGAGGATGTGTGCAGTAACGTTTGAGTTTTTACAGGGAAACAAATACTGCACTAAAAAACATCCCGTCTATCTTTGTCGGCTTGGAACTACCTATAAATCCAATCAACAAATTTCATTTCATAATCGTTTTAAAAGACGACATGCAGAGAGATTAAATAAAGCAGAAAGGGTCAGTGACATTAGTTTCAATATCAAAACTAAGGAGACTCTGGGATGAGAGCACCTTGTGGTCACCCACAGTGACACTGTTAACAGACACAGCTGAGCACAAGTACTTTTGTACGATTGTGGTCTTTGGTTAGGAGATACCCTTAAATCACAAAACAAAGATCATAAAAGGAGGTAATAAACATTTCAATATCATGTGTCCTTTTGAAGATGTCAACTCCACCACACCCTCGACCCCTGAGCTGTTTGCTGAAAGAACTCGCCCAGCGTCTCGAGGAGAACACGGATGTGAGAACGCCTCTTTATCTAATGAGACATTTCTCAGGCCCTCAGACGTCCCCAGCCCCTCCTGCGCTTTCCCCAACGCCCTCTCGCCCCTCACCTGCAGCCCCCTTCGTCTCAGAATGCTGGAGTCGTCCATGCTGCCCGACTCGTGGCGGCCGGCTCCTGCCTGGAAAAGAATCCCTGTTTCACCGGCACGATCTCCACCCCGGGGGGTCAGCGGGCACCCGTCAGCTCCAAGTGCTAAGAGGCATGGGTGGGTGAAGGGCAAGCTGAGCCATGAGCTGGGCAGCAGTGCACTTGCACCAGGGGCAGGCAGATAGCTCAGCCCTGGAAGGGGCTCAAAACAAAGGACTGTTCGGTAAATCTGAAAGTGGATCTCACCAGACTCGGGCCAACAACAGTGATGCTAATTGAATTTAATACAGACAGGGCACAGACACTATTTAACTACTCCACACGGGTCTTGTCTGCATATTTCTCTTCTTTGTCATCCTAGTATTCATTTTTATCATAAAAAATTGAGATCTGCTTTAATGCATTATACTCTATAGAGGAGGGACTTTCATTGAATCCTTCAGTCTTCTTTTGTTTCGGGATGTTCGGTCTTTATTGAAGTGAAGCAGTTCCTTAAGATAAGCATCTTCCAATCATTTCTCCACACCAGGTCTTCACAGAGGGGTCTCTAATATTTTCATTCACTTCACAGAGAGGTCTCTAAAAGTTTCTCTCGCAGATCTCTGCCTTCAGCGCCAGATGTGTGAAGGTACAAATGCCAACGCAAACTCCGTCACATGGAAGAGCAGCTCGTTGCGTGCACTGAGCCGATGGTATATGGCAGCTATATACAAGAATTTGAGTTTAAAGTTAAGGAGCGCTTACAGTCAGCAGTGTTAGAAGTGCCGCAGGGACACGAGTCCTGCCCCCTCTGCGTCTTCTTGTCCCGTGTGCAGGAACACGCGACTGGGTGACACAAGGCAACAGCAGGCCTGGCTGAGCAGTTGTCCCTTGCAGGCGAGATGTGTGGAGCTGGAGCTGCAGCAGCAGGCATGTCAGGAGCACAGCCGTCCCCTCAGTGGCCTGGAGCCAGGGGCACACTCTCTCTGGACAGGGGGGTCAGGCTGGGCTCCAGGGCTTCAATCTGTGGAGATGGCAGGAGCCGGTAGATGCTTCTTTATCAATATTTAGTGCCCCCTTCAGTTTCCTTTCGTATTATGTCCACACATTACATAATTCAGAAACATTTGCACTGTTATGAATTGCACCTTTTTGGAAAACATAAGCACAATGTACTTTCCGGATGGTAAGTGTTGAACTGGTATTTTAACAGTGATGTTGAAGCCCCCAAAAAATCTAAAAAAAAACTACAGTTGAAAAATTGAATTGAAAAGTGTTACTCCACGTGCACAACTAAGAACCATTACAATATTCTTAAGTCAAAACACAACAGATGCTCAGGCTGGAGAAGCCGAGACTCCTGGTGAAGTGAATTCTGCATTCAGGACTGATAGGAGGAAGCAAAAGCCCACAGCACAGAGGGGCCAAAAAGTCCAGAAGAAAAGGAACAGCTGCTGTTTTGTTTGTCCGTTTGTTTTTTTCTGCTTTGGCGCGCTTTCTTAAAGCATGTTAGCTGTCAGAAAGAAGGGGGAGAAAAAGGAGTCAATGCCTACCCAGTCTAATGGGATGGTCACAGCTGCAGCTCACAGGAAGCCAGCAGACACCCTAAACAAGAACACGCCACTAGAGCAGCAGGATTCCGTTCTACTGGCGCAACGCGAGGAAGCGGGGAGAGAATGAAAAGTCATGATTTCCTTCCGGAAAAGAGAGCGTCTTGAGGCAGCACGCTCCTCCTGACAGGTGCCGTGGGTAGCAGCTGTTGCACAGAAACAATCCTCTGTTCCGGCCGATATTCCTGCTGCTCCCTCTTCTGCTGGCTATTTAAACTTTGGGCGCAGCAGAGTGTACGCGGCGTTTCCCGGGAGCGAGAGGAGAAGGAGCAGCTTTCCGGATGGAGTACCTTTCCTTGCTTTAGGTGATGTCCGCTAACGAGCAGCACATCTGCCGTTGTGTTATTGTGATCGCAGCGAAAGAGGTGCGGCCCCCCACATACAAACAAAGACAGAAAGAAGCTCCTCTCTCTCTCTCATTAACTCCCTTGCTTCCTTGGTTGACATCTGCCGGGCAGAACAGGTACCGAATCTATATCCTCTCACACGGCAGAGTGCATCACGTTTCCAGGCAGCACGCCCTAGCTCCTTCCAAACGTGCACACACACACCTCTCTTTATGTTTCTGTCTCTCAGTTTACCTTGCACGCCTCCTCCCCTCTGCTTGACTCCGACAAACGGCACTGCTCTCCCCCTCTTCTGTCAGCACAGCTTTTCAGAAGCTGAAACAGCAGCTCAGGCACACGGCCAGCCAACCACACACAGGGAAGGCGGCGGGGCATTTGCATAGTATGAATGGAGGAGACAGCTTAGCTCCCACCCCACCCCTTTTCCCTAGAGCCGCTCCGCTCTCCTTGTACATTCGCTTTACATAACGAGAATCCTGCACTCAACGCTGTACAGAAACACGCTTTCGGTTGCCGGCAGAACTGCAGATAGCAGTGCTTCAGTGACAGTATTAGTTAAAAACCCCATGCCATTGATTTGCGTATTGTATTTCTCTTTCATACAAAAGCTCTGGTTTCCTAAAAAGTTCAATCATAAAAATGAGGACAACTGTAGACTGATCGGTCTTACTTTCGTCAATGATAACATAATGGAAATCATATTGAGAGCTAAAGCAGAAAAATACATATTAAAAAAGTAAGTGATTTTGTGATGAATTTATGACTCTTGAAGAGATGGACATGTATTTAGAAAAGCAAGGTATTTTTAAGTAAGTGGAGAGAATTCTTTGAACTATCACTCCATAATCATTTTTTGGTGTCTTTTTATAACAAACGGGCTTGTCTCTGTAAGCCACATTATTAAGCTTGTTTATTGTCAGGAACAGTAACAATTAACACTAAAACATATGACAAAATATATAAGTTAGACACCCAGAAAGCTTTTGATAAGGTCACTCATAAAATGTCAATTCACAAATTAAGAAATATAGGATTCCAAGTTAATGTATTCACATAGATTGAAAACTCGTTAATGAACAGAAAACACCTTCTTAAGGGGCATCAGCTTTAATTGGGCAATATTCAGCAGAAATTGTGGAATTCAAATCAAAGGAGGTTTCAAATGCACTCCTAAGCCCTCATTAAGAATACTGGGTGCAATGTTGGTCACCACACCCCATCTTTAGGAAATTTTAGGTTCACTTAGCTACCAAAAGAGCAAGAACGGCTGAATGACTCACTCCTGCCAGCAAATTTTCATAGGCCTTCTGTTCAAACAAGTGAAGCGAATCCTCCTTATAGATTTTCTCATTGGATCAACAAAGCAAGAGCAAAATAAAAGCCAACAGTATTGAAATAAATCAGCTTTATTTTGTCTCCCTTCCTGGTTTTCTGTTTATGAGCAGGGTTTGTGGGCTTCACACTCTATTTCTAATTACTCCACGTTCCGCTTTCTGGCACAATTGGTGACTTTCAACGTGCCTGTTTATGGAATTGGAAAGTGGAGAAACTAGTTAATCATGACGTGACAACAGAATGAAACAAAACTCAGAAATTAAAGTCACCACATGATCAAAGACAGCTGGTTACCTTACTCAGCCCTGGATCTCAGCTTTATAATCCTTGTTTTCTTACACTTACAATCAAAAGAACTCAAGTTTATGTTGAATGATAACGCTCATTTCATTTTCTGCATTCCAATAATGTAGTCTAATGATTCAGTTAGGAATTGCTGGGAAAAATATGGTAATAGAAAAAAAATCATCCAATGAAAGACGTTAACAGCAGAAGGATGGGTCACAAGATGACAAAGTGAACACATTGGTTTCAAAGAAAAAGAGCACTTTTCTGTCTGTGTTCACTGTCCCTCTGAGGATAAACAAGCTTAATAATGTGGCTTTAGTGAGACAAGCCTGTCTTTGGAGGCCTGTTGTAAACACACACCAAAAGATTATTATCCATAGTATGAAATTATACACTATATAAACACTGCAACACACTGCCAGGGAGACCCCAGGCACTCATTTTCCACTGCTACCAGCCAAAGAAATATTAATTAAAAAGCTAATTTTGGCTTATTATTTTATTCATTAATATTCCCCACCCAACAACCATAGCAAAAAAAAAAGATAAAGAGGTTTATCAAGAGCCTTTTCCCCAAACCAGTCATTCGTATTAACAAGGATTTTCCATGTCATTTCAAGGCAGAATGTTATTACAAGCTAATTTTAATTGCACTAATTAACTGGCTTTACAGTTACAAGGAGCCCTGCAGTGGACTGAAAGGATCCAATCTGGACATGACAGGCTCGCAGTAGCCACGTGGGTCACAACAAGCCCGAGTGTGACGGGAGAAATAGTCTAGTCCAGTGACCCAGGCCCAGAACACATCGCCAAGGGTGCAGGGATATATCTGTTCAGAGGCAAGGGCTGGAGGTCAAACATGCTTTAGGAAGCACAACAATAATCAAACAAGAATTTCTGATGGAAATAAACAGGAACTGTGGCTAAAGGTCACAATGCACAGTAATGGCAAACCATACACTGGCAGTTTTTGTCTGGAAGGAGTACCAAGGTCTCATTTACACTGAATAAGGGGTTACATTTGTAGACGTGTTAAGTCTCTCTACAGGTATCTTAGTCTAGCTGGGCTCATAAAGACCTGAATCAGCTCGTTATGGTTTTAACGGTTTAGGTGATGGTGTTAGAAAACCCACAGACACACAGGCCCTCCAGGACCAGCATATGTTAAAGATAAAGCTGCAATTGAGGCTTTATGGAATTATACTGAATACCATATTTATAAATGTAAAGTCTCTGCTAAAGTCTTTAAATATTAAGTCTTTAAATTAATTGTTTTATTGAAAGACATGAAAAACCTAGCTGTAATGAGTATATTTATTTCAATTTGGGTTTGTACTTTTAGCTCTTATTTTTAGCTTACAGAATTTGCTGGTGTGATTTGTCCCTGATCCGTCACCAGCTGAAGCCTGTTGCAATTGAGTTTCATGTTAAGGACACCTGGGACCTGTCTGGCAACTGGGACTCACTAGCAAACTAATTCAGTCTAGTCCTACAGTACAAGCCTGCTGATTCATTGACCAAGCTTTATCATCCAATGGTAAACAACTTGAACTTGCACAACAGTCCATATAACTGCATGTTGATAGCAGTTTATTATCTACTTGGACACAATGTGAATAAGCTGATAAACTTTAGTATGCTGAACATAACAGAAAAAATATAGCTTCCAATTTACAGACAGGTGTGTGTGCACCCTGCTTCTCCAACAATGATTCTAAACCCACATGGTTTATTAAAAAATTACATGCAAATTTGAGAATATAAAATCATTTAATTTTGAAACAAAAGTGCATTGGAGCAGAATTACAGTATATCACCATTTAGACTAGTAAAAACATAGATGTTAGGCCTAAGATCAATTCTATAATGTCTGCATTTGCTAAACACATTTTAAGAAGTTTGCGCACTGCTCTGAAAGGGTCTCTCTGTATGGAATTCTTTTTTAAATGTCATTCAGTTAGACAAACTATGGTCAATGAGATCAACAACAACCAGCCTATCTAACAGACTGTCATACTGGCTCATACAAAACATTTTTTTATACAGGCAATGTTAATATGTAAGTACTGTAGTTCAATATGTTCAAGCATTTTTAACAGAGGACATTAATCCTAAAAGAGCTTACTTTTTTATAAAAGATTTAAGAGTTCAACAAAACTTTGTGTTCTCAGATAAATGCTAAGTTATCCCAACTTTATGCATTGTTACACAGCACTACATAAGCATGCATACCTGAAAGAATATAAATATTCAACCTTAAAAAAGCCTGAAAACGGACACATGCAGACACACAGTAAGGTTAGGAAGGACAAAATAGCCTCTTGCACATGGACAGATAGGAACAAACACATTTCAAGGCACTTCGCAAAAACAAAAAAAAAAAGCTTTCATTTTGTAGATTAACTGTCTGGGCTTAGTGCATAATTTATATAAGAGTCTCCTAAATATAGAGGACTACTACTTTGCTAACATTATTCATTCTGGAATACTAGAGCAGTAAACATTTTATGACACTGCTTAGCCAGAGCACTTAACTAGAGCACTAGATTTACCGCCTGCCCTAGCCACAGTACACACAGCCCTGTAGGACTGGGAACACAGATGAGATGCTAATGAAATAACAGGCCATGCAGGTTTGTAAAGCTACAATTTGTGGTTGATTTTTACAATGGCGAGAGAAACTAGTTTATCCGTATTACTGAACCAGGCTGCATGTACAGCGAACACCTTAAATTTACTGGTGGTGTGCAGTGATAAGAGTCTCCCAGAAGTATGATTAAAATGAATGGGGGAAGAAAAGAGTTGGACAGCAAGATTTATGTACAGTATCAACAGCTCACATGTATGTTCCTTCTCCCTTTAGACACCCTGTGCCCAGCCAAAGGCAACATTACATTATTCCAGTAAAACAAGCACAGTAACAAGTAATGAGCCACAGCCGGCAGGCACTTAAACTGAACTGCCTCCTCAGAGGAAATATTCACAATGTTTAATGTACTTGCCCTGACACCATGAACTTGGAACTGGGTATTCTCTTTCAACGTTCACAGCTCCATAATTCGCAATATAAATATTTCTGCAGACTGCAGACACACAAACACAGACATATTCAATCCTAGACATGCTGTAAAATGTGCCCTGGTATCTAATATTCACAGCGGTGGGCAATAGTTTTCAACTCATCTGCAGTGCAATTTGTCATTGCAGACTCCAACAACAGGAGGAGGGGTAAAAAGTAACTCAGCAGGGGCCCCTTTTAAAAACAGGGCCTGTTTTTCTCCCACTGTAATTGTTTTGTGAAAGTGATATTGCTTAATGGTTATCAAACACAGATGGAATCAACGAAGTGGTTTGGAAGGCTGAGTTACCTTCCACAGATCTTGGAAGAGATATAACAACAAATTTTTCGGTTTGGCCTTCACGTTACAAAAAGGAGATAAGGTCGTCATTTCGATAAACAAATGAGACTCATTGTGCAGTGGCACGGCAGTTAAGGTCACATTAAAGGAACAAGGTGGTTCTGAGCTTTCCATTATGGATCAGTCTGTATGAGTACATTTTCCCAGCTCACTTAGGACATATGGAGGATGTTCTTTAAAACAGAACAGAGAATATATGTGAGACTGTATATTAATTGTTTGAGACTGAAGAGAGAACAAAAATCTAAACATCATTACAGTTTTCATAATCTTTACAATTAAACATGGAAAGCCTGGTAAAACAAACAGTAAAGGGAGTTTTCCATGGCACATCCAGATTATGGAAAAAAAATGCCTTTTTTATCCTACCCTAGTCCTAGGCTCTCTTCTGAAAATGCACAACGTAAATATCTGGTTAACAGGCGCAGTGGAAGTCCTTCATGAACAAATACACAATACTCAACTGAGAAACAAGCTGACATCTATCAGAAAGATTAGGGGAAAGAAAGGGAGTAGAAAAATGTAAGAGATGACGAAACAGAGCGAAACAGTGATACTGTATGATATTTCCACATCACGCAAAGCTGGCAACCAAGCAGTCCTTGCAATCAGGTCACAGTTGTAACCGAAGACTGCCGCAAGACCAAGTGAGCATCATTAACCTCAATAAAGGCCAGCACCGAACAGTTGCTTCACATCAGCACCAACCCATCAGCAAAGACTGAAGTCAATTTCATCTGCTGTACAGTACAAGACAATGCTGAGACCTACCTAAGCCCTGCATTGTGCAGTACAATGTAAAACTAAGACAGGCACTGTATAGGGGTCGGGTAAAATAAGGATTGAGACCCATAGTACAAATCAGCACTGAAACTGTCACACAGTCTTCAGGACACAGAACGACAGTACCCGTTTTACTGTAAAGCAGAGGCCCAGCTTCTGTGAATATTGCCTTACACAGGCTCAAAGATCCTCCAAATCAAACAAAATGTTTTCTGACTAGAAAGTAAATAGTGTTATCTTTTGCTCAAGCGAAGAAGGTGATTTCTCCCAGCGAAGCTATCAGAGACTGAACACTCTGGGATTTCGGTGATGAAACTCTGCCAGGGTGAGAAAGCAGATGGGCTATTAGCTGACGCTCTTGTCTGGGTATTCTGAGCAGTAACACGCACACTGATAAAGAAGCGCTGAGCACGAGCTTCGCACCATTGTAACAAAAGAAGAAAACCTCACCATGCCCCATTCCCAATTACTGTGTATTACGGAAAGCATTAAGTGTGCTGCACTCTGCCTCTAAGGTATAGTATCTAATCTATGCCTCAAACCTAAGCATACAGTCTGCCATGGGCTGTAATTGAACCAGAGTGTAACCAAACGGAATGAATTAGAATCGATTTTTAATAAAACCGTCCCTCAAAGCAGAGGTTCTGTAATCACTGCACAGCACAGATTCAAAGAATCCCATTACAGGGCATTACTGTATGTGCAGACAGGCAAATGGGTGGGAGCAAGAGAAGGATAAATGATTTTTGCAGACTGCCACAGTACACCCCTTTTTATACAGAAGCTGTGAACATACACCAGATAGCGTAACTTCACAGCCGCCTTCGCGGTGTCTGAAAGGAAGAGGAACTAGAGGTGTGTTTGCAGGCAGGTCCCAGTTGTCACATACAGACAACATCAAGAATCCTCCAGGTAATCTGCCACAGCTGCACATCTTCGCCGTTTGGCTTGCACAGAAACTGCAGCCCCTTCTCCTGAAAGGACTGGAGGACAGGGGATATGTGGGCAGGCAGGGCAGAGGAGTCAGCAGCTACCTGTCCTGCGGGCTTCTGTGTGCTGCCCCTGCCCTGCCCTACAGCTCCCTTTTCCAGGAGTCCATCCTGCCCTGTTACATCAAGTGAAGCTGTATGTTGTCCTTTTTTGCTCAGAAATCGTTTGAGTCAAGGCTATAAGTGAAAACCTGCTTGAAGTCAGCTGTGGTGAGGCAGAGTAAACACAGGACCGATATTGGGTGTTACCAATACTACAGAAACAGTCAAACACACTGCAGAGGTCAACCAGCCAAGGACCCGCCTCAGGAGTCGGCTTAGAAATGATTCAGGATCCACTGTTTTACAATTCAGCATTTTGCAGAAAACATCCAAGCAGCTCCTACTGCAGTTATCTGGGCACTAAGAGAAAACATAAAAAAAGAACAAAACACCTAGCATGTTTCGTCATTGATTTTCAAATTCTCTCCTATTACATCCTTAATGTTACAAAACTGTTTGAAAGATTTCTGACTGAATACATTTGGACTTCCACTCAGAAGGGATAAACACCAACTCCAACTTGAATTTTAACATCGAAGTGTTTGCATACGATATTTGTAGAATGACTACAACAATACAAAGCACTACTTCTTTCTTTTAAAAGCCATAATATTAAATTAAGCATAGAAGCACCTCTGAAAAAAAGGTGGACAAAAAATACAGGAATTATATAGAAGTTACAATATCAAGTACCCCAATAACTCCTATATAATAACAGTCCTGTTCTTCATCTAAAACTGAATGATCAATTCAACTTCACACAATAAGTAGGTCAGGCTCCAAAACTGTGCCACAGAATGAGTCAAACTCTCTGAACTCATAATCACATAGAACCAGTCCCTCCAAACAGCACAGAAATTTAGTTGGGCCTGCCAAAATGCAATAATTGCCCCTTGCTGAGATTCAATTATGTGGGTCACAAGTCCAGCAGGCACAGGAGAAGAGTGCGCTTTTTATTAGTAAATGAAGGGGCTTAGAGATACTGATATATGTAATTTTATGCCTCATATTATAAGAGGATTGAATAAAAAGTGTTTATTGTTGCCCCAGGACAATAAACTTGAGTTACTCCTCCCAAACCTCCAGTGCAAACCATTGAGCAGATGAGGTGAACCCAAGGCAGCCAGCTGTGGTCCCGGAGAGTCACGCTGAGGCCCTTTAATTGACTCTCCATTAAAGTATTTTTCAGAGGAAAAAAACATGTGGTTGTCGAAACTCTGCATGATAATTACATTAGGTTTTCAACGATATTCAGCTTCTTATACAGTTCATCAGATGTGGGGCCTCCTACGTCTGTAAAAACCTCTAATGGGTCTGTTAAAGGTTTTTACTGGAAAGATATGCAAGGGACATTAATTGTAGTTCAAGTGCAAAATGGTTAAAAGGCTTTGTGCTTTACCCAAGCTCTTCAAGGTAATTAGAACTAACTGACACAAATCAACTGCATCTCCACTGATACATGAGCAGCCCTTGGTTATAATTGCCATTACTCTTAACAGCCCAAAATAACTTGTATGCTGACCTCACACTCTGCACTGTAAAGGCTGTCGGCTCTCTACGTTTCCACATCTGTTCCGATCTTAAGTTTGGACACAGAACAAATCCTGGTCCAGTAAATTGGATCCCTGGAAATAAAGTCAGTGCCAGGGTAATATACTATGGTCTGGATTCAGGGAATCTGTAGGAATACTGTGAGACAATAAACGGTTTTCACTGGCATCAACATAAAAACACAGGTTAAATAGATTAATATCTACATTTAATCAATCACAGTCTTTCGGTACTGTTTAGCGACAATGTATACTATTAGGGATATAGTAATTTCCTCTATACCATCAATAAGCACAGAGGACTGAAGGGTAAAAGAGAAGTCAATTCATTTTTTTCTTTTTAATTACAGTGGGTTTTCAGGTGAGGCCTAATCAGATTACCTCATACTTACTGTTGGGGCAACACTGGCTTCAGCAAGTGAGTGCACTGCCCCTTAATCCTACAGACTGCTCTCCTGCAAATCATTTGAAACTGACAGCCAGAGGCCCACACTGCAAACAGCATAACCTCTACCCCTCTCATGCAGTCAGGCCATTTTTCTCCTATGCCCGCTGTCAGTCAGTCCTGCTCTCTGCTCAATTAAGTGTGCCTTCATTGGTGCCAGCACTTTGATCCTGCCCTGTGATGAGGTTGCTGCTTTTAAAAAGCTATTGCCTAAGTTCAAAAAATGTTATGAGAAAGAAAACAGTACATTTATATATTCAGTCTCATTTAATCTAATTCAATGAAGCATAATTGGGTTTCTTCTTTAAGGGGTACAAATAAAACATTCAATTTGTCTTATAGAAGCTTTTTTTCATCTAAACTGGCAGGTGCAGTTTGCTTTTTTATTGTTAGGAACAATGTTAAGTAGCTGCATTGAGCCAATTTGTTTTGTCGTTTTCTGGCAACCTTGTAGTTAATTTCAGATGAACATCACGCAAGATTCAGATGCTAAATGGCTGCTAAGAAACGGACAAAAGAATACAAGTTATTAAGTGCATTGGGACTGGAAATATGGCTAGGAGATCTGATACGTTATGTTCAGTGTATTAACTATCCAACTCGACAGCTTTTAAGCACAGTTAGATCGGTGGGATTTTGTTACTAAGAGGTGGTCATTGTCCTTTTACCTTCACAATCCCTTGTATTGAGTGACTCACTATTGACAATATCTTCAAGGTTATCCCTTTGATGGACACATTGCTGCAGATGTCAGTATTAAGTGGTCAGAAACAAAGAGGTTTCTCCTGCTTGCATTCTTTGTTTCTCTACCAATGTCTACAATTTACCACCTATATATAAAATAAGGAAAAATGTAGTTGATAGATTCCATTTTATTGTAGCTGTTCCCCAGCTAAGCCTGGATTCTGAACTAGAAGAGGAGTGCTGTTTCTATTTAAGCAGTAAAGCATCAGACATCTGCGTTCCCCCTCATGCCTTCATCTCTTCTCCTTCCTCTGCAGCACGACACATACCAGACGTCACAAATCATCAGTGTGTTAATAGGTTCACACAGTAAAGAGTAAGACATTATAGGAAAATAAATGATACACCACAATTTGCTGCTAGGGTTTAATTTGCAATTGAGGCGTATAATACAATATTACTATTGTACAAGCCACACGGACACAGATACATCCAGAAGCATATGACATGCATGCATTCACACACCCATTATGCCCTAATTTACTGTGCCGTGTCTCCAGGCAAGCTCAAAGACAGACACTGAAGATTAATGCCACAATATTCCTAATTGCCTGATTACTCAAACAATGAGGCAGGAAACACGCTGAGGGGAAGGACAACCAAATTCATATCTCAGCTACAGTGAAGGACACCAGCACACAGGCAGAGACCAAGTGTTTCTGGGCACCAGCACACCTGCTGCTGGTGTTCTTACAGAGAGCTGATATCACTGCACAATCGTGCAAAGGATGAAATATACAGTCAATACATTTGCTTTACATCGTACATTTCATTACGAATCTCAATGTGCTTCACATAAAAGAAGAGGCTAAAAAAGAGAAGTTACGGGACCTAATAACTATGAAGGAAAAAAATACCAAATTAGTTTATAGTACTGGAAGTTGATAAGCGTGTAAGAGAAGAGAAGGGTTTTAAGATCTCTTTTATAGGTCTCAGTTGAAACGGTTTGTCTGAGATGACTGAGGAGATTATTCCACAAGCAGGGAACACAGACAGACGGTCACCCATATTACGTAGTTCGGTTCTGGGGACCTGATGCAGATTAAAGTGACCTGATCTTAAAGACTAGGATGAAGTTTGAAGAAGAAGGTCACTGTTGTTTATAACAGTAATAACAAAAGATACAATAATCTGTTACAATAAACAGATTAAGCCTTGCTTCTCTTGTGTCAATATTTCCCATCGTCACAGTCTACATAAATAGGACTTAATCTTGGTATGTGAGCCTGGTCCTGTGGTAATGAAGAACATGAGGAGATTAAAGAGTCAAAAATCATCATTGAACACTTGCAATAACACCACTGAAGGAAATCCTTTTATTGGGGTATCAGAATAAAGCAAGCTCAATAAAAAGTAATGATAATACCAATATTGGTTAGTGTTCTGGCACATACAGCATCTGGAAACATTTCCATAGACCAATCAATCAACATACTCAGACACAAAGTCCACATCTTAAAACACAAAGTAATCACAGAAAAAAATGATGAAATGAGTGAATAGCCTTTAGGTGAAGCCACAGTACAACCTAAGAATGTCCTATGGTAAATGTATCACAATAAGCTGTTAAAAGGGTAGTCTAACAAGCCTCTTCATCATACAAATCCACTCTCATCTCCATATGAACTCATTGGATTTCTAAATGAAAGCGATGCTGCTGATTTTTTTTTCCATTTACTGTAGGTTGCAAACAAATTTTAAGATGAATAACCTAAATATGACCCATAAATCCATGTAATGATCCCAAAAAAGTGTCACAAATCCCACAAAACTCAAATTCTTCCATCTGTCCACAGCAGGATCTCTAAAGGCAGTGAAGGGCAAGGGATGCCTTTACCGGAGATTAGAAGTGACTAAAACTGAGACCTGTGGGTCTTTAGGAGCAAAAAGCGTGGAGCTATTAAATGACATCATCCTTTTGGCAAGGAGGATGGATAGTGGACACTACTTCGACAAAACTGCTATCTCTGCCAATAAATGAATAAATCACAACCAGAATGCCATCATTCCATTAGGAATTGGAAAGCAAGGCTCTCTCTTAATTAAAGTCCATTTATTTTAAATACAAAAAGCACGTGATCACATTAATCAGGGTTTATCCATGCTTAATGCTCGTCCATTATTATAAAACACAGTATATAAAATGCAGTGAGAGACCACAGATAATTTCTTTCATCCTGCCAGCTTACTCTGGATTTTACTTATGAATGTTTCTGGACAAAGAACTGGCTTTTTGTTTCATTTTTATTTAAAAAAGATAATAAAACCACTGCTCTGTAATTAAAACGTGGAATACGATTTCCACTGGTGTTATTATTCAGAAAAGTATGTTTTTTAAAGTAGGTTTGTTAACAGGTATAGAATCATAAGCAGGTTCTAGTTCGTCCTAATATTAATGAAATACTTTAAAGCAGAGAGCTGCCTAGCCATTCAAAATACAAGCCTGTCTTTGTCAGAGCACTATTATGGTGTATTACATAAAGCACTGCACATATAGTGTCAAGAAATTGTTTCACTGCTTCAAGAAATGTTTTATTTAAGTATAGCAAAAGCTGTAGGCTGATAGTCATTATACAATACATTCTTCGACAATTGTTCAATTTCTTCAAAGATATGTCAGTCTTCACTGAAGGCTAGAACAAATATATATTAAAATAATTTCACAGCAAAAACCAGTTACTGGTGCTGTGTATGCATACCAATTAGCTTGGATTCCAAACTTTGAGAAGCATATGAAATCGTAAGCTTCTAATAAAAGAATTCACAAAGGGCAGAGGCATACAGTGCCATGACAAAAGGAAACATCACACACAAGCAGAGGCAGCCAGACTGAAATGGGGAAAGGATGTCACCTTTTCTCAATGTGCTAATTAAAAACCTCTGTCAGTTCAAACTAATGCCATAACAACTTGCAGTTAATGTTAACAGTTTGATTTTTTATTCTCACCATGACTATAGAAGCACATTAACAGCCGAGATCCCTGTCAGCTGGGCAGCCTGTTTCCAGTGAGAGCTCCAGAGCGCCCGGCTCAGCTCACTGGAAAGCCTTCCTGGTAGCCTGGTGCAGTGACAGCTACCTGGGACTCAGTCCTAACATGCATCAAGGGGTCACTTCAATACCTTAGAGCCACTACACTGTACCAAAGTTTCAGAACTGAGGTTAAAGTGCAAAAAGACAGAAGATAGAAATGATCAATAACATAGTGTGAGAGTATAAAGGGTGCCAAACCTAATTAAGGACTGGAAAATAGATTTTAAACAATTCATGACTGCCTGGGTACAGGTCATTCTGCACGCTAATCCATCATTTCACATCGTTCTCCTAGTGAAATAAAGGAGTCAATCTACGGCTGACAGGATTGTGGATAATCAATGCCTCTGAGAATCTGTAATCGAAGGGCTGGAAGCAGAGGACATTCTGAGGAAAGGTTACGATGTCGCAAAAGGGGAACAGCTATTAACTGCAGTTGTCAAACTACCGACTGTACAAGATCAAGTAAACTTTTCAGGGTTTTTTTTTCTCATTCGGGACAACAGCCAAGCTGTGGCAAGAACTGATGCTGAAAATGTGCCGTTGTGGTACTGTCAGCGGATACCAAACAGCTCCCAAGAGGGAATTCCAATCCCAAACTTTTCCAAGGCAAAACTATTACATTACACAGCCTGTGTCTGTCATTTCAGCATTAAAAACTGTGTCTACAAGAACATGTTTTTCTGTCAGGTGCTGTCCTCTCTCTTAGGAGAATGCAGATAAAGCCTGCACTCCTGAAATGTAATATATTGCTAGCGATATTGAAGAAAAGCATTGAAGGAAGTCAGCCATAACCAAAATTAATTTCCTCCCAGATTGCTCAGCATTTGAACTATACGGTTTTCTTTTCATAACAAAAAATTTGAAAAACAAAAGAAAAAAAATTACATGTAAACTTTAATGAGCAGTAAAGCAAAAAGGAAATTGCTGTTGTTTACTCTATTCCTTTGTCCAATATTAAACTTCAGCACCACTGCCTAGAGCTCAGCCTTCACAGGCACAAAGGGCTTCTTTTCTAATTATTTAAAAGGAAAGGAACTTTATTCCCTTTGCTTTTTTCTCATATTAAACTTTTTTACTATTCCCAATGTTTGCAAAATTAATATACTGGGCTTTAATCAAAAGTTATAAACAAAACAAAAATAATAAAACTGACTAATGTCAGCTTTCATGGCACAAATCATCTTGAAACGTCAAAAGAATAAACCATAATGGGTTTTTAATTTTTTTTAGTCCTGGAGGATTGGATCAACCCTAATAATAACAAATAAAATAAACAAGGTTGGGCTCTCCCTTCAGTCTTTTTGGTCATCCACATTATGGCATTATGAAAAATCAATTAAAAAATTAAACCAGCCTTTGTAATTAGCCAAGCTAACATTCCACCTTCATTCCCAAAAAAGCCTTTCTGAATATAGACAAAAGCAGTACCAATCAAGTTTTGAGCAGATAGCTTCAATAAAAAAGAAAACACTGTAATCATTTTCCTGATTGTTGCCAAGGAAACCATAAGTCTCTCTGGTCCTTATCTTATGTGTTGAAAATGAGATCCGATATACCATATTCCTGAGCTGTTCACCTCCAATTAGAGAGGAATCCATGCTCGGTCTTCCCAGTAAGTCGCTACCGCCTGCATATTCGTTAGACAGAACGCAAAAAGGCAATTTTTCAAGGCACGCTTTAACAAGTGCGGTTTCCAAATGGGGTGGTGACTGCAAAACAGGGGGAGTCGGTTGTCTGTGGCTTTCTGATGACATTCAGCCATGTTATTTTCCCACATGTCCAGTCACTTTTTCTGCTTATTAAGACAAAACAAGTTCATAGCTCCCACTCTTGGCCTTGTGAAACCGCACCAGCTGCAGTAAAGGAATTAAACATGCAGTAACGCACCCTGACACAGCACAGTCTGCTTGGATCACCCCCATGCTAAGGTCAGAACCTGGGAACAGACACATACTGTAAGCACTGTTCACTCTTTAAGGCCCCATAAAAAAGTATTTGTTGCTCTCAGATGAGTGCAAATCCCCAAACAAATTAAATAAGAAAACAGAACCTAAAATTTGTGCATGAAAAGGACTTAAGTATTTCTGCTGACACTCCATATACATCTTCTAGACAACGGGGCGGAGCAGTGGCTCTGTGGTTAAGGATCTGCGACTGTGGCTGGAAGGTTGCCGGTTCAAATCCCGCGGCCAGCAGAGGAATCCTACTCCATTGGGCTCCTCAGCAAGGCCCTTAACCCCAACTGCTCCAGGGGTGCTGTACAATGGCTGACCCTGCGCTCTGACCCCAAGCTTCTCTCTGTTTGTGTGTCTGTGTGTCTCATGGAGAGCAAGCTGGGGTATGCGAAAAGACAAATTCCTAAAGCAAGAAATTGTATATGGCTAATAAAGTGATCTTATCTTATCTTAATGTGGGGAAGCAATTAGAAAGGAAAATAAACTGCAAGGATATATCATTAAAAGTGCATAATTTAAATTAAGCGATTTTATATTAAAAACTATATAATGCAAGTAGTAAGTAGTAAGATCATACCTGGGATAGTGTGTAAAATTATGGTCGCCATGATATTGTGAAAATATTGCTGCAATGCAATTAATTCTGAGAAGAGCAATTAGATAGATTCCAGATTAATGGAAGGACTGCACTAAAGGGCTGAGGGAACTGAACCTTCCTCATCTTCAAAACAGAGAAGACCACAGAGGGACCTAATGCAAGTATTTAAAATCCTCAAAGGCATTGAGAGAGCAACCGCATGGACTGTCAGAACAAACAGTGACACAATCTTGAAGGCACAAATGAAAACTGTGTGGAAGCACATTTACAACAGACAACAGGAGACAGTTCTTTACCGAAAGGGTTGTGGGAGTATGGAACAAGTAACACAGCCATGTTGGAAAAGACCCTTGAAAGGCCCTGGTTTCTTTCAAGAGATCCTTGGATCAATTAACAACTCCCTTAGCAAACAGGCTAGATGGGGTGAAAGGCCTCTTGTCTGACCTTTCTCCTGTTCTTACATTCTTAAATCAGCAACCTTGAGGTGCACCTGCACTTGTGTCCACAACAATCAATGAGCTGGAATCATACATAAAAAGAAAAGTAAAATTTTATTTTTGTGCAACTTGTCTTCTTATATGAAGATTAGAGTCATGTAAACTGCAGTCTCCAGGGACACTACGCTGTAAGAGGTACTGTCGTTCTGGGACATTAAACTGAGGTCTTGACTACTGAGTATTGGGGCATTAAAGATCCCAAGTGACCACAGTGACTTGGTAGAACATGAACATACATCAACTGGTGAAGCAGTTTCTCACTCCTCCACCGGATCCACTGTGTGGCGGGGCTGCTGCTACACAATCCAGGTGGGTGTTACATTTCAGTGGTGGTAGCTGTGGGTTCCCTCCTGTTTTTGAAGAAGCACTTTGGGATCCTTTGGGATGAAAAGCACTTAACAAATGCAATTATTATTAGTTTCTCCGCTAGGCAGCACACCCACTACCACGAGCCTAACTGTGCTGAGCAAGTTGTCGTTGAAGAAGAAATGTCTGGCAGCCCCTTTAGTCGGAGCTGTAAAACAGTGAATTAGCAGAAAAACAACAAAAACATGTTTTAGTAAAACTAAGGGAGAGGCAGTGTTGCCAGTGTCCCAGATGAAAAGTGGAAAAGCAGAGGGAAGGGTGCTCGTACAGTGGTGATGAACACTCTCTCCTGGTTACTCCATGCTACTGCCGGCCCCTCACAGAGCCACACGACCCCCCACAGCTCACTCCTGCTTCTGATTCAACCCTCCACCAGGTTCCATGCCTGCAACACAGATGGGTTTAAAAGACCGGGGCCATAAATTATGGCCTAGGAATTATGACTCCCCCATCACTTAAAAGAGTCCTTCCCTGAAGGCAGTTTAAAACTCAGCCCTGGCGAGCAGCAAGGCCCATTGCTCATTCTGGGAACAAAAGACTTCTAACGAGTTATCGAGATTCAAAGAACAAAAAAATTAAATGAAACAAGCTTCGCCCAGTGAGACACCGTAACTAGAAGGAAACAAGCCATTACATACTGTATACTTTGTGTGAAACCCTTTTCCCTAAATCAAATCAAAATTTTAAATTACAGTCTCAGTCCCACAAGTGAAGCTGTGTATTAAATCATGAAGTGACTCTCGTTGCTAGTGGAACTGAATCTCAGACATAACCTAGCAAAGGTAAGAAGGTTGCTGGTGAAGGATCAGAAGAAAGAGGCGCAATTGATGATAGGATTCTTAAAGGCAACCCAGAGGGCAGGCAGATTAGATTGAGAAAGCAATGATGACGTCTGTCTAGTCCAGGACAGAAGTGAGCATTCAACAGAAACACGCATAAATCATTACTCCTGCAACACAAACGGGGAGTCCAGTGTCTGTCACGAGTTAAAATTCCCAGCTACCAGAATGGAAAATGGATGCCAGTTGCATGCAGGAGGCAGATCAGGTGCTCTATCCCGTGTGCGGTCGCAGGGTTTGTAGCCGTGAGCTGAGACGTGAAAAAACACACACAATGAACAATTTCATAACCGGGTGAGTAGAGAAACAAATAAAGGGTAAGGAAAAAAGGACACATGGTTTAAGCATCATGGAGTACAACCAGAAAACTCTCCCATTAGCATCTCTTTATATGCCCTCTGTAATCCCCATTTATAAAACAACTACGTAGACCGCATTAGGCAATTATGTAAAAAAATGAAGATGCCTGAGGCTCTGAAAAATAAATTTGGTATCAGTGCAGGAATCTTGAGTAAATGCACATCATTTTCCAACTGAGTCCTAATTGGTACCCAAAAACGCAGCCATCTGAGATTCCACATGGGGTGAGTGGGGTTCGCAGGAGGAGTTGCAACTTTAAAACTCTACCTTTGGTCACTGGCTAAATTCATACTGGCAGTTTCATTGGTTCCCCTTAGCAATCTCCACCAAGACCTTACAGAAATATCCTCTTCTTCCGCCTTATAGCAGTAAGTAAATTTAAAACTACTACTACCTGACAATTCAACGTACATTACCATAGACACAAATTTCTCAGCATAGCACAGTAGGGGAAATGGAGGGACAGGCCAATCGTTCAGGTGTGCTTGTAGGAATTAACCACAGAAGGGCAACAGATGAAGCAAAGGTTTAACACAGAATAAGATAAACAGCCAGATGCCCTGGCATATTAAGAACTAAAAAGGGGGTTTTACCTCAGCTCCTTACAGCTGAGTAGTTTTTTATTTTCACCTCAAATAATCATGAAAGCAATACAAAAAAACAATGCCCTGTGTACACGCGCATCCGATATTTCTCCTCTTTAATCTTTTCTCAGGAAAACTGAAGTTAGAGTAACATCTTTGTCTTTTCTTTTTCTTTGTTCACTAAGCTGTGCCAGGGATCACACCAGTTCATCCGTAGCATATTAATGAGATGAGAATGCTGTCCTGAGGGGGGGGGGGGGTGCAGAGGTGACTGATGGTCTATCTGCATTTGGCAGTTTCCCTTCAGTGACTCATCAAAAGGAGAAAAAACAAGTAAATGAAAAAAATGTTTTAAAATACTTTGCTTCTCAACACAATTTAAGAAGACGGCTGACAGCTTCTGCTGTGAGAGCCTAATGTTAATAAGCCAAGAAGTACATATGCGCTGCCTGGCATATAAGAATGCTATGCCCTCACATCAGACACTGTAACTGAAGACAGCCTGTGGAATATTAAAGAAATCAGAATTCTGGCAACAAACAGTTCAATGCTGCCCAGATGTAACTGTTAAAATTTAAGTTTCTTGAAGTATTACTCACATTTTTTAAAAGAAAATGGCTCTTTATCAGAAAGACATCAAATGAAAGGAGACCACTCTGTGTTCCAACATCATTCTATTGTACCAGGGATTTCATCAAGCCATTTCTTTACATCTTAGACTTCTTCAAACCACTAAAAATCCTGGATGAGCCATCATGAACTTTGTTTTAGAAGAGCTGGTCACTCGTTTCAATTGCCTGTTGGAAGTGACAAGGATGAATCTAAAGAGCTGTCCCTGCACCTTGCACCTTATTGACAAGGTGCCTCTACAGAGGAAAACTCACCTGATACTGTCTAACAGTACCACAGTACACAGTAATAAGAAGGTCACATTCTTTAGATAATAATTTAAGAAAAACATAACAGCCAGAAAATCCCACATGTATCCTTTTAACTGATAAGTCTATGTCAGGGCCTAATTTCAGGTTTTATGCTATACATGACTCCCCTGTAGTAGTAGGAATTGTCTCACAAATAGTAAAGAGACACAAGATACCATCAATATTTATCAAAAACCAAAACCGTTCATTACCACAATACTTCATTAAACATTGAATTAAGAAAATCTTAACAAGGAAACACAATGTTTTCAATTCAACATCTCAAATCCATGGTCCACTATCACAAAAACCCTATCTGAAAAGTTCCTGCAGGAGTTTAAAATCGCAGGGTAAAACTGTGAATAACCTGTGTTTTCCAGACAGCTACGTGAGGCACTTTCTGCATACTGTTCCATTCAGTTCAAGGGGCTGTGTCACCACAGCACCTCTGGGTAATAAAGCAGCTACCACTGATATCCGCTGGCTAGTTCATCTGTTGACATCTTCACGTTTCACATGATTTTATTTCACCACCAACACTAGGACACTGGTGCCTTCTGGTGTTTGAAGTGTAATATTTGCAATTTAAACATTCAAAGCAAAAACCTCAACTTCAAAGTCAACAGATTGACATAATTCACTGTCCTTTGTATTCAAACCACCTCCTTCATAAATATATTAAACAATTCATCTTTTTGATCAGGAAATTCTAATATGCCTAACAATAGGTGCCCAGATAAAGTTTTTTATGTCTTTGCATTACAACACCACTTACAGGATGTGGCAGAGATGAAGATCCAAAAACTGTAAGGGTGTTGCCCTTCTGTAGCAAGAAGCATAATCTCAAAATTCATTAAAACAATACAGAGCAGGTGGTTAGAGATGAGCAGGAACAGAATTTAGAAATTTATGTTCTGTTCTGACTATAGAAAATATTAAAAATCCTCACAGATGCTTCATTCAGAGCCGCATGTTAACATTCTTCATAAGTGACTGCACACATTTATGATGGTTACCAGATGGTATTTAAAATTATTCTGAAGTTGCTAGTATTAAATCTGCATGAGAAAAAATAAAAAAACACTCAATGTGTAGGACAGATTAAAATCTCTTTGCACAAACCAAGTTGAAAGCGGTTTTGGGCCTGTTTGAGATTAACCAGGCAATTATACTAAGCCAACATTACAAATGATCTCTGTGCTTTTTTAAAATATAGAACACGATGTTCATGTTAAAGCTATTAAATATGCAGCCTTATTTGCATCTTCTACATTATGCATTTCCAAGTTTGCAAAGTTTTTTTCTGTATTCTGTTGCCACAACAGTTTTACATAACCGCAGCTGTGCCAATTGCTCCAGTGGAATATACAATTAAGAAGTCTGACACCATGGACTGCAGACTACTACTTCCTTCACATCATAAACTCAAAGCTTAAAACTCCCTGTTCATCGAAGCGTTGCATCAGAAAAAGCACATACAAGAGGCATGCATGCAAATACAAGAAAGTACAGATTCTAATAGACCAAACGGTGTGGTATCATGGGAAAGTGCATCTTTCTTCAGAGATTTATCATTTGCTCAGAGCAGGCAGGCTTGTGCATTTGCTTTCATATGAATAATGAATGGAGGAGACTGGGATAGAAGAGATTACAGCAAACAGGAGGTCTAGTTTAAAGTAATAATGTCTTTTCTCTCCTGGAAGAACAATGTCACTTCCTTAATTTATTCACATATCACCTGCTTCATGGCAAAGCTGGGAGAGAGACCAGTGATCCCCAGAACACATCTAATGACTTACTATGTGCCTTCCTACAACACAGGGTCAGTTAGTGAGCTAAACACAATACCTGGCTCTTCAGGCCATTAACCTGGAATTCTTTTCTTTTCCCATCATTCAGTTGTGTCAGCAAGGGCCTTGGAGCCATGCAATTTAAGAAATTATTTATAATGCACGCATTAATATTTCAGAATGAGTATTACATACAAAGTTGTCTAAATAACTGTTTTCCATTTTGTGCTGTTCTGACAAAAACAAGATTCCAAGAATTCTTCTCCTACAAGAAACTGCAAATGCCTTTAAAACTGAAAAATGTTCTGTCACAATAATGAAAACATAATTATACATAAACTGTATACTCAATACAGATGGTATAATGAAAACATTCATTTGTACATAGATGTAAAGAGACATTAATATGAGTGTATATTATACATTCAGCATCATGCAAAATGAGGTTATCGAGTGGTGGAATATAAGGGTCATTTCACAAGATAACCATTGAACTGTGGTATTTTGCAGTTTATACTGGGATCACAGTCATTCTAAAATAGAAATCCTTTTTCCAAATAAGCAATTTCCAAAATGAATCGCATGGTATTGTACCATTCCTGGGCTAGCACTTCTAATCATGCAATTTGCCTGAGACTGAATGCCAAGAGACATCCCTAAATATTCTCAGATCCATCTTCATGCATCTCACCAGGCTATAGTTCAACCTTTCCTTTCTGAAAAAATAACAGCATCATCCAAATCAATAAATGTCAAAATTGGATTCATCAGACCATATAACTTAGTCGCACTAGTCCAATGAACAATTTTGTGATTTCCTGCATACAAAAGTTATTTGAACTGACTTTGACATCTTAATAATGGTATCTTGGTCGCACTCCTTCCATTAAAACCTAAGGCAACCAGTGTCCTTTAACAATGTTAGAGGAGATATTGACATTGTCATCGCCTGCCATCACAGTTTACAACTGCTGTCAGCATCTTTAACCTTGGCTCTTGCTTCGTGGTCACATGTGCCTGTCGCATCTTTCCTTTGTCCGTGAAAACAACACTTGCAAAAATGTTGTATTATGTATTTTATCTAGTGAAATCCCATTATTTATCACTGATTTGCCTAAGTGTCTCAGTTAATCCACACGTGACCACTGTTACTTAACAGTGTGAATATACCACAATAAACCTAAGAATATGAAAATGTCCTCCAAAAACCATACTAACCTGAGTGGCTCCTGAGTAGCAAAACCACTGAAGGTGGGCTGAGCTCTGTGATCGTGGGTTTGAGTCTAAAGTCTAAAATGACCAGGATTGGCTCACCATTGGCTGAGCGTCGCAGAGAGTGGACGGGTCAAGTCAGTATAAGGCAGGGCTCTCTCAGCCACACAGCAACCCCTGTCACTCCTGGAACGTCCCAGGCCCTTGGCTGAACTATCCTGTTGAACTGAGGCCTTGACAACACAGGCCCAAACTCACAGCTGCCCAGACTGGAAAAAGAGCTTTTGTTTGATTCCAGCGATTTCCCAGGAATTATGAAAAAATTAGCAGTAAAGGGAACAAGGGTATACGATCATTCAATATTGATGAGCAACAGATTCCAGTTCAGGTGCACACTGCCAACTTCCCATTATGTATATTTTATTCATCTACATGGACTTCACAGGAGTTTCGCTCCTGGAAAAGCAGCCCCAGACAGAGCTATCCAAGGGCCCATTGTCAAGCCCCAAACAGTAGGGCTATAATTACTCGCCACTGCCCTTTACAGACAGCTGTACTATTTGCTGTCCCACTTAAAGGACAACGCAACAAAGGCCCAGGCATGAATACATTAGTGGTATAATAATTATGCCTTTGAAAGCTATCTGTGCAGCAAACAAGAACTAAATGCATAAATAAATGAAGATAAACCGGCACAGTTACTTTAAAAATGCTTGACCTTTCCAGAGCTCCATATTAAACCATCTTAAATGAGTGGTGAAATATGTAGAAAAAAAATTCAATCAAAGGATAAGAAAAATGCAAATCTTGGAAATGATGGGAAATAAAGGCATCTGCTTGCTGAGCTGATGCTGCACAAAGAGAAAATTAGCGCCTCCACACAGTGAAAAAAGAGGCACGTTTTTTATATTATTAAGAATAACAACAGGAAGGATGAAACGTGTCTGTTGTGAAAGGTTTGGGGTGTCTTTAAATGATGAGTTAAAAACCCTGTGATTTAATAATACATTATAAAAAAGCCTAGAATTTAACAACAGTTTCTATTCCAAACCAGCAGTCTTTTCTGCTTTTGTATTTGTTTAATGTTGTTTTGGCAATATTAATATAATCTTGAGATCAACAAACACTGCCGCCTACATTGGAAAAAAATAATCCAGTGTGGAGCAGGCTGTTGTAAATGTGATGGTTTATTGTGTAACTTTTCCCCTGTGCAAAATCTGCTATGCTGTCTGTCTGAATTCTCTAAATAAACTAATAAAAAAGTTTATTACTATTTTAATTAATATATTAAGAAACTATTTTAATAGTTTATTAATAAAAAAATGCTGAGTAAAAAAAACTATTTTATTCTTAATTCCTCTAACTAAATTATGTGCATTTCAATTTGTTTTCCAATTATCTTCTAAAATAAGAATTAAATTTTCATCTGAACAAATGATCCTATTAGTGATCACTTGCACAGTGAGCTTAGTAAAGCCCTGCAAATGCTTTGAAAAACAGAAAAACACAATCTTGAGGAATTCCCCCAGGAATAATTGTCTGAAGATGTTTTAGAACTTTGCTGTGGCACTGAAGTACATGGCTGTGTCACTGTCATTCACAAATAACTGATCCTCACTTACAATCATTTAAATGGATTTATTTTTACCATATTTCTCAAAATACATATTTAAGTTAATATTATTAATATTTCCATGTCAGTAAAGTGGTTCTAAAGATATGAAAAGAGATAAGAATGGGTTAATTCTTCATTCATGAGGAGAGTTGCTCGTAACGTAGACCCTGATCATCTGTTTTTTTCAGGGTTAAACACCCCTGAAGCTGCCCTACAATGTTAGAATGGCATGAAGTAAATTACGCTCCAGATTTCAATGTAGGGCGCCCCACGTCCTACGGAGGGTACCTCATTCTCATTCAGGAATTACAACTCCTGGCAATGTTTTATTTTTTTTTACAATGTAGTTAAAAATCTAAGTTTCACCTTAGTTCAAACTTTTTCACAATAAAATGGATCAATTATGTTGTCTACTGGACAGTCTTGTCAACAAAAGCATCATGTGACCCAGTTCCTTCGGCAGGCAAATCGCCTAGCAACACAAGCTGCTCTCCTTCGGAAAGTTGTGTGGACAGTAGCACATCAAGAGCTCCTGCGGGGGGAGCCAGTGAGTACAGCCCCTAGAAAAAAAACTATGTGTGAGACTTTAACCATTTGATTCTATTCCCTGACTCCAAAGCATCTGCTAGCCTTCAACGCAGATTCTCAGTGTCATCTTAAAATTCACATTCCAGAACACTCATCCTGCCTGTCATGAGTATAATTCTCATCTGAGAGTCAGGACAAACAACTCCTGTCAAAATAAAGAATCTGCATGCTTTCACAGGGTTTAGTTTTTTGCTGATATTACACTTAAACCCTTTTTAAATTCTGTCATGGAAGCTCGCACAGCAAGCCAAGGCAAATTCTGCCTTTAACAACACCCTGCTTGTTTTTTGTTTGTCCCCCATAAGATGATGGACGTGGACAAAGCAAACAAAAAAAGAACTTCAGTCTGGCAACAAGCAGATTTTAAAAATTCAATTTCTACAACATGTTTCGCTGTGCTTGTCTCCTACTGTGGAATCGGTATTAATTGGAAATCTTCAAAATGCTGGGACTACAAGATGATGAAGAGAAAGCACACTGACATGGAGTGACAGCACAGCTAAACAGCTACAGTACAGTAACAGCTAAAATGTTTCTTCAGGCCTTTGGAACCGAGAGACGAAGACAGAGAGGGAAGGGGGATTTATTTTCTTGTGACGGCACAAGAGGGGGAAGTCAGCGCTAATTAGCGCAGCTTTCCTCTCAATCCGCCCCGGCTCCCCAGCACCCTCACGGCACACACGGCCCTTGCACTGCCTGAAGGACCCAGTCTAGACAGCTGCCCTCCCTCATCCCAGCGGCTCCCCATCACCACTTCAGTAGGTGATGTGCATCAGAATTCAATCACGGCTATTGGTAAATCACAATACAGCAATACAGTTAAACCAGGTCCATTTGTGGGTGGGAGAACAATACATTGATGTTTTTCCAGTAATGCATCCTTTTTGTTTTCAATTTTTATTGTTTTAGCACATCTGCATAATGCAAAGTTGGTTGCTGTAGTGACACGCTGTTGAAATCAGTAAGTTTATTACACAGCTGACTGGGACCTTTGCATACCAGAAACCTGTGTTGTTTCCAAAGGCAAACGAGAAAAAACTTCCGATGTGTAATAATACTAAGGAGCAAAAGGCAATTCAAACGCATCCTTTTAAGAACCCCCCATCGGGGGTGATCAGAAGCGGATCCATGCCTTCCTGCTCTGACATCTTGTGGGATAAAAAGCTATTTATCTGTTTCAGTCTGCAACAGACACTCTCACTACCTCTGAATCTCGGCTATCCCTCTTAATCTAGATTCATTCTTAGTGATTAGATGTACAGTGGTGTGAAAAAGTGTTTGCCCCCTTCCTGATTTCTTATTTTTTTGCATGTTTGTCACACTGAAATATTTCAGATCATCAAACAAATTGAAATATTAGACAAAGATAACACAAGTAAACACAAAATGCAGTTTTTAAATGAAGGTTTTTATTATTAAGGGAAAAAAAAAATCCAAACCTACATGGCCCTGTGTGAAAAAGTGATTGCCCAACCTGTTAAAACATAAATCAACTGTGGTTTATCACATCTTTGGAAAGCTGAGTTCAATTTCTCTAGCCACACCCAGGCCTGATTACTGCCACACCTGTTCTCAATCAAGAAATCACTTAAATAGGACCTGCCTGACAAAGTGAAGTAGACCAAAAGATCCTCAAAAGCTAGACATCATGCTGCGATCCAAACAAATTCAGGAACAAATGAGAAACAGAGTAATTGAGATTTATCAGTCTGTAAAACGTTATAAAGCCATTTCTAAAGCTTTGGGACTCCAGCGAACCACAGTGAGAGCCATTATCCACAAATGGCGAAAACATGGAACAGTGGTGAACCTTCCCAGGAGTGGCCGGCCGACCAAAATTACCCCAAGAGCGCAGCAACGACTCATTCAAGAGGTCAGAAAAAAACCCACAACAACATCCAAAGAACTGCAGGCTTTACTTGCCTCAGTTAAGGTCAGTGTTCATGACTCCACCATAAGAAAGAGACTGGGCAAAAATGGCCTGCATGGCAGAGTTCCAAGACGAAAACCACTGCTGACCAAAAAGAACATAAAGGCTCGTCTCAGTTTTGCTAGAAAACATCTTGATGATCCCCAAGACTTTTGAGAAAATACTTTGTGGACTGACGAGACAAAAGTTGAACTTTTTGGAAGGTGTGTGTCCCATTACATCTGGCGTAAAAGTAACACAGCATTTCAGAAAAGGAACATCATACCAACAGTAAAATATGGTGGTGGTAGTGTGATGGTCTGGGGCTGTTTTGCTGCTTCAGGACCTGGAAGACTTGCTGTGGTAAATGGAACCATGAATTCTGCTGTCTACCAAAAAATCCTGAAGGAGAATGTCCGGCCATCTGTTCGTGACCTCAAGCTGAAGCGCACTTGGGTTCTGCAGCAGAACAATGATCCAAAACACACCAGCAAGTCCACCTCTGAATGGCTTAAGAAAAACAAAATGAAGACTTTGGAGTGGCCTAGTCAAAGTCCTGACCTGAATCCGATTGAGATGTTGTGGCATGACCTTAAAAAAGCGGTTAAGGCTCAAAAACCCTCCAATGTGGCTGAATTACAACAATTCTGCAAAGATGAGTGGGCCAAAATTCCTCCACAGCGCTGTTAAAGACTCATTGGCAGTTATCGCAAACGCTTGATTGCAGTTGTTGCTGCTAAGGGTGGCCCAACCAGTTATTAGGTTTAGGGGGCAATCACTTTTTCACACAGGGCCATGTAGGTTTGGATTTTTTTTTCCCTTAATAATAAAAACCTTCATTTAAAAACTGCGTTTTGTGTTTACTTGTGTTATCTTTGTCTAATATTTCAATTTGTTTAATGATCTGAAACATTTCAGTGTGACAAACATGCAAAAAAATAAGAAATCAGGAAGGGGGCAAACACTTTTTCACACCACTGTATATTAGATAAGATAAGATCACTTTATTAGCCATTTACAATTTCTTGCATTAGGAATTTGTCTTCTCGCATACCCCAGCTTGCTCTCCATGAGACACACAGACAGGGAGAGAAGCTTGGGGTCAGAGCGCAGGATCAGCCATTTATATGGCGCCCTTGAAGCAGTTGGGGTTAAGGGCCTTGCTCAGGGGTCGAACGGAGTTGCCGGCCGTGGGATTTGAACCGGCAACCTTCCAGCCACAGGCGCAGATCCTTAGCCACAGTGCCACCGCTTCGCCCACTTATTATAAATGCCACCACTTATTATAAATAATAAGAAATACTGGAAAACACTGCATACTGTTACTGTGTGGGTTGCTACATATTGCAAAATATAGCTGCTTGCTGCTTTGAGATAAGAGAATCTGAACACTTGCCATAACACTTAATTTTACACCATCGCATACTGGTACTATTCGTGTCTCATATAAAACCTGCTGCCCACGTGAATTAACTATCCAGGGTATCGTCTTTGATTCACCTACTACTAAAGAGCAGCATCCTAAATGACTTTTAATTTAAATTGATAGGAAACTGTTTCAACCCCTTTAAAAACATTCATCTGAAACAAGATCACAATAAAAAAAATCCAGCTACACAGGGCTACACATTAAGAAGAATAAAAAATACAAGCACAACAACCAAAAATATACCTCCCACTCTACAATTCCTAAATCAAACATTTCTGCATATATGAAGAAACACTGCTTATCTGAAGCAGTGAATAACTGGAGTGAAGAAATGAAACACAACAGTCCTCAAAATGAATCCACCAAAACTTGAAATACTGTATGTGAAGCACTTCTCCTCATCCTGCCATGGATTAATTCCCACATCCCCACTCTTTGCTTCATTCAAAGAAAAAGGTTACAACAATACCATTCATCCAAATCCCACACTGACTTTCAGACATACATATCAGGAAGGAATAAGTGCTCTTCTGCTCTTCAAATCAAAAAGACTATATTTTCAAAGGATCAAGTAGAGGTTTCTTTACAGATCACACACTCATGCAACTCCCTGCTGTAACCTCTCCAGACTACATGTTCAGCCACAAAAAGAATAATTCAGTCTCCAGCATCTAAAAACTGACTCTGTAACAGATAACAGTGACAATAAACAAAGCCTTACTGAAGCAGTTAGTGTGTAATCACAGGTACAAACTGCTTTTACTTTTGTGTTTTCATAAACAATGTTTATCTAAAGAAAAGCAAGTAACAATACCATTACCATACAATACAAACAAAAATCCTTCTTAAATGTCAAAAATACAATTTTCACCATTTAATTTTTTTTCTAAAACTATCTAAGGCACATTACACTCCATGAGAGTCATTAGAAATAATAAACAAGCACTGAAATAATTTCAGTGTTTTGAGTCTTCGGATATCCATGTGTAGCCAATGACTTTAACAGCTGCTTCATTCAGTCTATTCAAGAACTGGTAAATCCAGTTGACTCTTCTCCCCTACATAGCCTGAAGCCATGAAGATAAAATAAGATGGGATTTGATGTGTCAGCAATTTTCTGTATTCCCTGGTTCCTTGACAGTCCCTGAAGCAGAAACAGGCTCATTCACAAGAGTCAGGCAAAATAACTTAGATCTGATGAAAAAATTAACAGAAAAAAAATGTTTAGGATTAAGACTGGTCATTCAGTAAGTATGAGCAGTAAGAGATAATCAACTACAGCCCAGTCAAGTAAATAATTTTAAGTAATTAAGTTGAATAGCACTACAGTTCAACAATGTATAATGGTTTTCATGTTGTATAAGTGAATATCACCTTGTAATGCAGAATTCCAAATATTAACGTTAACTCCAGATACTCCTTTCCAATTTGTAGTATGACAGATACTTATTTAGATGTGTATTTTTCTGATAAAATTTCTGCAGTCTGTAAAATTTCTTCAATATAGTAATATTTTTAATTCTGTGCAAATGTTTATGAAAAAAACTTAACGGTCCTATCCGAAAACAATGCTGCCCTCTGGTGGACATTTAATTCCTCTACATAATCTTCACGCATCAGGGTGCACTACATACCCGACACCAATAGGTGGGGCTACAACGCAACAGATTAATCAGCATAGTCATTAGGAAAAGAATAAATCTTCACCAGAGCTGGAAGACTGGGTGTATTGTAGCCACTTATGCTCCCAGTACCAGTGAAACCAGAAGGGCTAGATGTTTCCAGCAGATAAACGCCTACCATGGTCCTCTTTCGTAGCTAAGCAGGTAGGAGGAACATGACACAGAACTGGCATCATGCTCAAGAGATAATCAACTACATATTTTTTACAGTGCTCAAACCAATAGTGTCTACCATGGTTTTAAAAAATGATTCCTATACTACTACTTCCTAGAAGCATTTTTCCTTCCTAAATACAGCAGTCTTCTCACACATTTTGAAAATTACAGTGGGCAGAAAGCTCATCGTATCTTCAGAGAGCAGTGCTTTAACGTGCTTGGCAGAGAACATGTCTCTGAAGACACACGGAGACTGTGCTCTGCAGGTTGGGCTGCAGTGCTCATACTAGATGAGTAGCTCCTAATGAGTTCAAACTGGGGCATTCAGAGGAAGACGTACAGCATATACTTCTTTTATATTTATCTTCATTCCACACTGCCAGGACTCTTTGCCACAAGAATACAAGAATGCATACAAACAAGAGGAGGGAGTTAGTAAACTAACTGATCTGAGGATCTCACCCAGCTGTTTCATAAATTAAACCCAGGGTACCAACTTCAGCACAGTACAGCTTGTTCCATACTTCCACAACCCTTTGTGTAAAGATGTGATTGCTTTTCTCAGTTTTAAATGCACTTTCACATAGTTTCCTCTGGTTCATGTTTGACTGTTTATTCAAAAGAACTTGGCTGAGGTGACTTCTCTGTTGAAAACCTCAACAATTCACCGCCTTCAGTTCTGCACTTTTGCCTATATATCCTAACATTTTGTTAGCTTTTTTCCACTTTGTCACTCGAATGTTAACATCACTGACATCTGTAGCAGAAGACCTATAAACTGTGCCCTGCTGCTGTGTGTGTGTCATCAATAAATAAGCTCAGATTTCCTGACAGATTTGCAGCACTAACACAAAGTCACTGTGAACTAACTGGGTCACAGTCACCTGTCAGTGACAGCAGATACACAGGAGAGATCCAGGCCAACAACACACACCGGAAAAATGAAATATTCACCCTATTATGTTTGCGAAGAGAGTGGAAGTTTTTTTCCATGACTCTGCATTTATTTGTTTCATCACAGGGCTTAGGAATGACTCCGTGCTCTTTCAAAGCAGCAGCATGTTTGTTCAATAATCTCTGAAAACATCTTAATCAAAATTAAAATGAGATCGTGCAGGCTGATTTAAGACTCTGCACTAGATTTTATTTTGACCATCCTTGACAATGTTCAGTTACAGTTTTCAAGTTATGAGATGGACTAGGCAATACACAGATCTTCTAAAAGACATTTGGAAATACAGCAAACTATATTTGGCAGAGCGGTGGCACTGTGGCTAAGGATCTGCGCCTGTGGCTGGAAGGTTGCCGGTTCAAATCCTGTGGCCGGCAGAGGAATCCTACTCCACTGGGCCCCTGAGTAAGGCCCTTAACCCCAGCTGCTCCAGGGGGGTCGTATAAATGGCTGACCCTGCGCTCTGACCCCAAGCTTCTCTCTCCCCGTCTGTGTGCCTGTGTGTCAGAGCAAGCTGGGGTATGGGAGAAGACAAATTCCTAATACAAGAAATTGTATATGGCTAATAAAGTGATCTTATCATATATTTTGCTCAAACTATAATTATCTCTACTTTTCCATTCTCTCACAGTATTCTGCTTGCTTTATTGTTGGAGCTTCTTAGCCCTGTGCAACACCAGACAGAGACACAAGATGGAGGTATTGCTCACAAATGGGTCTTGACAGCTTATTTCCATAGAGGTGAGACGAAAACAAGAGTCAAGCAGGCTTGCAATCTGTAAAAAATGCTTGGCTTCAAATAAAGATGACCTTTTCTGCATTATAGTGCTTAGAAGAAATGGTAAAGGGCATTACTAATACTGTTACACTGAAGAACAGCAATGTAGTAGTATTTAGGTTTATTTTAATGAATACAGTAACTAGTTTCGTATCAATATTCACATTTATAGTACAGTATTGCCATTACTAGCAGTATCTGCCACTGGTAATACTGTGTAATACAGCTAGTAACAGCTAAGCCCAACATGACTGACCATGAATGAAGTTTCCATTAGGTAAACAGAAGGAACACTTATGTAATTATATCCAGAATAAATTAATAATTATTATGTGATATTTTCTGATAATTCATATCTTATATTTACATTCCACATTCTCATATTTCACAGTAACTGTTCATTTTATTAGGATGCAACTGACATTCTACCTATTACAAAAACGAGTCAAGTATTTCACCAGTAGCACACGTCCTCTCAATGTGACTAGTAGGAAACCCACTCCAGCAAACAAACTCTGGACAGATAGTATGCCAGGTCCATAGTTGAACCCAGTGCCCCCAGTGCTGTGAGGCAGCAATGCTAACCACTGTGCCACCATGCTCCCTATACCCTATTTAAATGATCCTAATTACACTGCTCCAGGACTTTATAAAATAATGATTTATAAGCCACCTATAAAAATCACCTCTTGGAATCTTGCCCATCGGGACCAGGGCTAGAGACACCTGATTACACTGTACAGGGCTGAACTAGACAGTCCTGCTCACCAAGAACATAACGTTTGCTCTGTTTAGACACAACTAAAATCCTGAATACGTATTGAGAACCTGTACTGTAAGGCTGACAGAGACCCCTGGAAACAGTTCTTTTCTCTTTTCTCATTAAAAAGAAGAGAAAGCCCATTGAGTCCTCTTATTGCCACACACTGTGAGAAGGCAGCCCAGGAGAACAGACCGCCCTGGTGCGGCATAACCAAAGGCACAGCTAATTAGATCAGACACTCACGTGAAACCCAGTTAATCATGTCAGCACTACACTTCCCACAAAGCAGGGATGAAAGACCCCTTGATCCACTGCTCATGACTCAGCAGGAAGAATTACTGAGCATGCAATATTAAACGAGAAGACGCAGGGGAAAGGAAGCCGGTAGACGCCACCGTAGAAAGGACCAATCCTTATCCATCAACACAGCTGAGGGTCACACGCCGCCTCAGAGCCACAGAGCCATGAGAACGAAGACCAGTAACGCTTTCACCTAACGCTCTGCCACTAGTTTGCCACCACTTTGCAATATGACTTTTTTGTGTACTGTTCTGTTCTGTTCTTTGTGTGTTCTGGACTGTGAGTAACTCTTCTTAGTGCACTTCTCACTGTACTGACTGTATTGTATGTATTGTATTATTTATTGTATCATTCGTTACACTGTTGCTGTGTTGTCTGTGTTAAGCTGCTGTTGCACTGCAATTTCCCTCACGGGATCAATAAAGTATCTATCATCTAGTAACGCTTTCTGCAAGTCCGCTTTTACGTCACAACAAGCAGGGGCTGAAGTCTGGGCCCGACTTTCTCCACAAAACCAGAGAGGGCCAATTCCCGTTAATTCCTGCATATACCGCTGGCATGACATGAAGTCCCTTCCTATGCAGCCTTGATGAAAACGTAATGGAGACAATCAAGCTATTCATAATAGGCTAAATGCGAGATCCCTGACTGGATTGGCCTACTTTGCAGGCTCTCGGCAAGCGCGGTGGCGATCCCGTCTGCGAATATGGAAGTGTGAGAAGGGGTGTACTCACCAGCCCGGCAGTAAGAGAGGGCGCTGACTGCCCCAGCGACTGGTTCCTCATCCTCACCAGGTTGTTCGACTCTCCGGACTGTTGCCATGTCAACTGGCTGACGCCGCTGTGCATGCTACTGGACAGGGGCAGAAGCTGCTTTCCTGTAGCAGAGAGAGAGGCAATCAGCTACAATTCCACAGAGCTCTGTTATAACCACACAGCAAAACAACAGGGTAATTCTCCAATATCCTCTATTAGTATTCAAATAGTCCTTCTACACAACTGTGTGCCATCAAACCTACCCAAGGCCAAGCTACCACACAGAAATCTGTGTTCACCCCACTGTGTTATCCTGGTGCCTGTACATTATGCCAGATGTTATCCTGTACATTTTAATATAGAAAGGGTTCTGCATTATACAAATTACTTGGCTAGATACCAAAGAACATTTTAGTAGCTAAAGTAGCACTGCAGAGATCGCAGGAGCACACAAAGGCAAAGCAAAGAGTTCATCTCAGCCTTGGCTGCAAGCAGAAACTTGTGTGAATAAGATAGCCTTCCAGGGCTGTGATTTACTGTGCTGATGACAGACAGGGGGAGCCGACGTTCAGCTGATGGGCTTGCATGCCCAGGAATTCTCATAAGCCGAGGCATGTGAAATATGGACATTAACACTCAGCATGAGCTATTAACACTTAACTGGCATCCACAGCCAGACTGAGAGGTCACAAACCCCCGGAGTGTGCCAGTGACCAGCTCCAAATCCAACGGGATATTAAAGCACAACAACTGATTCAAGATTTCTTTATTTGCCATATACAACAAGTGTATTGGAATGCTTACTCGTTCAGCTGTACCCAGTAACAGTAGAGAAAAAAAAATAGGCTCAAATGACAAACAGACATGGACAATAAATTTAGACAATAGACGTTAGAATACAGCCAAGACAGGACATAGTGCAAAAAGTGCAGTACCTTAAAGTGCAGGTGCTAATATGTGCAGGTGCTAATTTGAGCTGTTTATGATGCGGACTGCTTGGGGGAAGAAACTGTTTTTGAATCTATTCGTCAGTGTTCTAAAACTGCAATACCTCCTATCAGAACCCAGGGGTGAAAACAGATCGTGGCCAGGGTGAATTGGGTCCCGAAGTATAGCTCAAGCCTGGCTGTGGCAGCGGTTGAGACATATCTGGTCAATGGAGGATAGCTCGGTCCCAGTGATTTTCTGCGCGGACCTCACAAACCTCTGTATGGCTTTTCTGTCCTGTACTGTGGCTCCACCATACCACACCGTAATACCACCAATCAATCGTATTACGGTAAAAATTGGTGAGTGTTGTCTTGCTCATCCCCCACTTCCTTAACTGTCTCAGGAAGTGAAGGCGCTGGTGGGCTTTAGTGAGGATGGCAGCAGTGTTCTCTGACCAGCTCGGCCTCTCAGTGATCTGGAGGCAGAGGAACCTGAAGGGGCTGACATACAGCAACTGGGTATGAAGCCAATCGGGACCCTGTTCCTGTCTCTGCCTAACCAGCTCCATCGTTCTCTTCCACAAGGCTGAGCTCCTCTGTGTCTCACCGGTCAGTCCGCTGGCCAGGCTGCTCCGGCGTGCCCGGCTGTCGTCCTGACTGAACTGCCGCTGCAGCTTGGACTTGCCAGTGGAGGGCGACAGGTCAGGATTGCTGAGCTTCCGGAACAGCAGGGGAGGGGGCGCCGAAAATTCCTTCTGCAGGACAATGAAGGATCAGAAGAGTCACATAATTAGCCCCAGTGAAGATTTCTTAACCTGAAAAGAGAACCTCCCCTCATTTTATATGGTCACCATTACAGTACAAATGACCGTATCTTAGTACAACACATACATCCATACCCATTTACAGATGCAAGCATGACCCCCATGTATCCGATACAAGGTTGTCCCTTTAGTGGCATTAACACTGGAGGCTCATGGGCAGCTCAGCCTGGAATGCCACTGACTCAAGAGCACTCAAGAGAACTAGATGTCACCAGTTTGAGCCTGGGTCATGTCACGGTGTATTCTGACAACCAGCTGAGTGCTATCTGGGTAGCGTTGTGGTTATTTGGTCAGAGGTTCCTTAGTGCAATAATGATGCCCGAACCCTGCCTTGCTGCTGCAGACTTATGCAACATCAGTAAAGGACATCACTCCACCATTCAGCACTAGCCCCCCTGCCAGGCGCTGTGGAGCTTGTGAATGAGAATGACCCAAGAGGTGTGAGCGTCTAAGGAAAACGTCCACATGTTTGATGCTCTCCACTGCGGCTCCAAGAAAGCATGTGAAGATTCAAAAACGGAAAGGGACTGTAAGAGGGAGGTTCTTGTCTGAACCTGGTGGTGGAAGATAATTGGTCAGGTGAATGGAAATAGAGGTTTTCAAGGTTAACGGCTTACATATGATGCCTATGGAAGACTTCAGATACTCTGGGATGTGCTGCATCTGAAGGACATGGGAAGTATCATCCGACTGATCACAGGACCCATGGAGCTCAGACCAGTTCGAGTTCTTGAAAATGCTGTGAGTTCTCTTTGGATGAACTTTTGGAATCGAGAAATTCTTGGAGACAGCAAGTAGCTTAACTACTCAACTACTTATGGGGGACAGAAGAAGAGGTCTAGCTGGAGTTCAAGCTGGGGCTTGGATTTGTTTGTGTTTTGGAGCAATGTAAAATAAAGAGCAGTGTTTTTTACCTTACTGCTGCATAGGACTGTCTGTTTCCCTGAGACCTGAGTATAAAAACATACCCGTGACAGCACCCCACCACAGTATACAATACAAAATAATTGGCAATTCTCACCTGAGTAAAAAAAAAACTATACTTTAAAAAATATTTGTCAATGATAACCCTAGGCTCATTCATCCGTATAGATGTTAGATTAATTAACTAGTCTAAGATGCACAATGCCAACAGCTTTGTCTTGTACTAATATCATGTCAAAGTACAAATATTCAAACTAAAATATGAATTTAACAAAAGTCGGATGAAAAATGTAAGCTCTAACCTTAAAACCCCAAGGAAACTAAAGCTTAGAATTACTCACAAGACAGTTAGACTACCCTGTTGTTGTCTGGAATGAAAAGATGGTGAAGCTATTCTGCTGTGCACTCACGATTCAAGCAGAAAGTCTTTTACTAAACCTTCACTGCCTCTCTGTTTATTACAGTATAATTTCTGCCCATAATTGTCTTTGGCAGCAAAAACCATTCATAACAGCACAATTCCTTAAAGACGTGTGCTACAGTTATGGTTAGTAAATCCCCACAGAACTTTACAGAGTGGTGCAGAATTTGGAAGCATTTAATTCATTTGAAACCAGACACGTCCATTCTTTTGCCACATCTCCGCCCTGTAGTTCGGATACCTTCTTGCACGAATGGAATTTTACAGACCACTGGGAAAGGCAATGTTAACCACACTGCTGTGGGAAATGCCCTGCTACATGAAGGCAAGTTAAACTGGTATTTCCATACAAACACCCATTTCAAAAAGGAATGGAAAAAGAAAATGCATTAAAAGTGTCTGTTCTTCATTACCTGGTTCATTCAGACCACACACCAGAGGTGCTCTTCTGGTTTAATACACGCACATTCCAAACCCTTGTGCAGCAGAAGCCCTGACAAGCCCAGCACTGTGCATGAACTCAACCCAGACACAGATGAATTGCAGGACAGAGGAATCACAGCTTAAGGAGTCAGGTTCAAGGGTTGGTTAATCAGCTTTATTCCAGTAAGCTTGTTTCCCACACGTCAGAAACGCAGCTTTCACTGCAAGTAGCCACACAAGACTCCCACTGCATATCGGTGTGATCCATTTCAGGTTTTCAGAGATGCACACTCCTGTATATTAGGCCCTGGATATTTCACATTTGTGCATACATTTGAATACATTTGCCTACACAGATGTGTGTAGCTACAAATCACAGGTCTAGGCAGTGCAAGGAAAACACACAGCTTGGCCTACCCTCTGTGCAGACATGTCGAACCCAGCAGCACAGCACAGCACCATTCTCTAAGGGACTACAAAATCTGATAACAGTGCTCTCGCTCACTCCAGGAATTTACTGGAGAGTAAATGGTCCCCAAGGAACGTGGCTTCCATTCCTTTCTCACCACCTCAATAAAAATCATCTGATAAAACTAACTAAAACAACAACAGCGGAGAACCACACTGGGAGCTGCAGAGTAGCAAACTGGCCATGTATCGTTAATGCCGGCCAGCGTGTTCAATTACGGACACACTGAAAGAAATTACCGCTAAAGCCTTTGGGCTCCGTTTTCGCATTGCGCTCATTTGGCTGCACGGATTTTCTTACATTACAAGGGCGGGGGGGAAGAATTTTCAGTTCAATTTTAACTGCTTGGGCCACAAGACTACCACTGCCCTGGCTAGAGATCAAAGCAAAGCACTGTACTCCACACCAACTAAACACAGCCTAAATAAGGGCTGCCACCACTGTGAGCACAGTTGACAATGCATTCAGGCTGCTGAAGGCACGGTTTTATGGGGGCAAAGATGACGATTAGTCAGCAGTTAGATTAATTAGCAGAAGTCTGAAGTGCACCTGCTCCATAATTAGAGGATATGTTACTGTATTAACTCTAACAAATAAACCATAAAACTTAAAGACAGTCCTGTTATACAAGATCGAAACGAGTCGGCAATGCAGAGGAAGACCTGTGGATGCTTATTGCGTTAACAAGTGTATTAAAAAAGTACTCCATTTACAGTGTGTTCGCTAGACTGTCAATTCCTAGGGCAGTTAATCTGCCAGCAGTTGATGGGTGTTACACAGTCTAAAGATATGGTTTAACAGATCACTGCTAGAATCCTAGCCGAGCACAGCAGTACAGTACAGTACTTTACTTTATGTGAACAGGGTATTTCCGGCTCAAAGTGGGATTTTACAGGACCTTGATTTAGCCCATTGTTAGGAAAATAAAAGTAGCTTTTTTAGTCCAGTACAGCTAAGCCTCGCAGTCTTGGCGTACACAATAAACCCCAGACTGCAGAGGTATTACTGGCTCTGCCCAAGCATTACTGAAAGATCACCTCATCGGCTTGCGCTAGTGGATGCAGCCAGGGACAGAGCCGACCCTGAGATCCTAATCCCAACCACACCACGTGTCTCTGGGTTAATGAGGGGAGAGCTGTCCTGAGTGATTAAAGATTAATCACTGCCACCCTTGGGAACGCCATCATCCTGCTCTTCTATCGATAACACCACCACTCGCATTCACAGTGCTCCTTCTGCAACAGCAAGCTGCCTTGATCAATAGAGAGCCAGCCACTCCAAGATGCCGATCTCCAGCTGCGATTCATTCTTGTCATCCAGAACTGTATAATCACATCCTCACAGAGCAAAATAAAGGAGGGATGTCAAATGGATCAGCCAAGAAACGCACCTGGTCTGGTGTGCAAACTGGGCCCATGGAGCCCAGGCAATGCTGGTTCGAATCACAACGTGGTTCCCGATTCTGGTTCTGGCGACCCACACACCTGCGGGTTCTTCATTCAGCCAAACTTTTAAGTTTCGAAGTTAACCGACTTGACAACGGGAGTAATTTGAACTGTTGGATTGTTTTCATCTTGGAGGTTGCTTTTCAACTATTGCTTTTCATAAATAACATGGCATTCCAAATTGCTGAGGAGCAAAAAAGTGGCAGACCTGTTAGTTCAAGGAAGGTTTCAATTAAGGTGATTATTCTCAGCAGACGTGTGGGTCTTCAGGACCAGGTCTGGGAACGGGTCAGCCAACTCTGACCAAGATACCCCAAGCAGTGGCTCACAGCTGGCCCCCTCCAGATTTCAGTGTTTGCTTCCGTTTCCCCCTTTTGCCATAAAACAGAGAGATTCAGGGCTGCCCTGAAATGTGTGACCATGAACTGTTATCAGCAAGAGCAGCACCTGTCCTTATAAACGAACAAAGTAAAACACTTCTGATGAAGCCTACAATGCAAGGACAAACCCATGCTTGCCTGTCTGTCACTGAATGGGAACGTATGCATACAATCTGGAAACCAGATGAAGAACAAACACATGACTAGTACTGTAGGACACAAGTGCTGGTGTCATTTATCAGTCATTGCAATTAGTGAGGGAGGGAAAACACAGAAATGCTTTCTGGGAGGAAATAAAGACACAGACAGCAGATAGGGACATGTGGTGATTATCCATTACATCACTTCAGATGTAATCAGATGTTTTTTTCTTATATTTGGTACGGACCTTCCATGGCCTCCTTCAGCACATTTTACCTTCTGTGACACAAGAACTACACATTCTGTGGGTGATGAAAAATCATGTCGAAGACAAAAAAAAAAAGGAAAATGATTTTTTCCACCAGAATTCTTGATACTCATGATGACAACTGTCTCTGGAAAACAAAAGTAAAAATACACAAGGCAAATCACTGTCATATGCTGAGTAGGCACCCTCATGTCTTTTCAGGTCCCCAGGTTAGAGTCATGAGGGAGAGGAGTGGTGGGAACTCAGTTCCGGGATGAGTTCACCAAGCCAGGAGCTGCTCCACATGCATCTCCTCATCTATACACAAGAACATAAGGAGGCATGTAAAGCTGGCAAAACACTGAGATACAAGACATGCTATCTTGAAAGGAGCTTGTCTTTATATTCAGACACAAGATATTATTGATTTCACAAGCTCCAATTCACATTAACCCTGGACTACTTACAATCCCATAGTTTGGTACTAATCTTCAGTTCAGTGCAAAAATCCTTACACCTCTGGTGCTAGAGAGAAGAACCAGCTCATTACATAAATCTAATTCCTGCTGTATATAATATGGGTATATTCTTAAACATGGCCAGGCTGCTGGAGTCAGTCATCTCCACTGCAGGTATCTAGTAGCACATTCTCTCATTGTTATTCCAAGCACATAATGTGTGTATTTAAGGTGACCATCACTAGACGCCTTCATGCTGTATCTTTCCAATCTCCTTGGCTCCTTGCCCACACCTCAGTTTTTGCTGAATGCAGGAAAGGCAATGTAAGTCAATGTAAATACAATGTAGTACACACATAAATCAGACTAGTGAACTGATTTCAATCTGTCATCTATTTTAGCCAGTCCATTAACATATACTCTGCATGTTTATATTGCAAGAGCAGCAGAAAGAACTGGATCTTTAATGGCCCAGGGTATCTCTCTCCAAAATTACTGGCATAGCATAAAGTAAAATAGTCTCCCAACATGTTTTTTTTTTCACTGCTCTACTGCGTTATTTACACAACATTTGATTTACAATATATGGTGAAGAGAGCTTGCCTAATGTAATGTACACATTAGCAATTTGTCACGTTTGTCAGAGAAATTAAAACTGAATTGCTTTTCTAGTCGGGTAACCCCAGGGGAATTCTGCCCAGACAGATTTACACTTCATACATACCAATTACACTGCAGCATCATGACTCTGCTCCACGTACAGAGTACATAAGCCTTTTTTCAACCGATATGCTAAGGTTGTCCAGTATTTACACATTCTGCTCTCAGTCCATTGCCTAAACCCTGCTGCCTGGCTGCTAAACTGCCCTTTTTATAACCAGGACATCTGGCCAGGTCTTACACTGAACCTTCTCCCTCTGTCTTTAACTAACAATGGAGATCAACATCCTGTAGAAGAAGCACCATCTCTCCAATCCACCTTTAGAATTACTCAATTGATCTCCAAATGTACTTTGTTCATTGTACATTTATTCACATGTCAACGGCAATTAAAAGCTTGAAGGGCTACGTTGAACAGTAGAGCTGCAGTTACTCTCTGCAGTCACACTGCATTGCATGGTACACCCATCCCAGTGTTTGACTTAAACTGACTCCATTAAGCAGTTAGCAAGTGCGTAATTAAACTCATAATTTGATTATTAAACCGTCACTCACTTCAGCAACTCTGCTATCGGAAAAGTCATACATAACCCAGAAATGTACCTCATTGTCTCCAGAACTGTGTCACATTGCCGATGCTGCTGTCACACCTGACATTTCAAGAACATTCCTTAGTGATGTCAAAAAATCTCTGGGTGACCTAATTATTTTCCAATATATGTGACAACATGATACAGCCAGAGCAAAGACTACAGCGTGGGATACTCCACTGGGATCATCACAAAGGGCTGCGAGTTCACAAAATCATGCCAGAAACTGCAGTTCAAAAACAATGCTCTAACCCACGTTACATCTTGAAAAGCACAATTCCTGGATCATGTACATTACACATATATAATTTCTGTTTATTATATACGACACTCTGCAGTTAAAGCAAAGTATTGCATTCTAACCTAAGGCTACAGACTATCCACTCTAGACAATAAGGTGAGAAAACCAATCCTTTATAGTTCGAACTACGCTTAATAAAGGGATAACTACTGCACTGCAGTAACAGACAGGCCCCCTTTTTTTACTGTCTCGCATAATATGTACTATCTTAACTGGCACTGAAAAATAATCTTGTACCTTTGCTTAGCAGTTTCACTGTATGTGTTACAGTATGCAATTCAAAACGCATGGGTCTTTTTTTTTTAACAACAAACACAGCTCACACAACACTCTTCCTTATCTGTAAACACCACAGTTACTAGATTGCTGTGCAGAAGCCTTTGTTTATACTTCATAGGTGAAAAGCACAAAGTTAGAACAAAGGTCAAAGGTAAAGTTTCAGAAAGGATAGGCGGAATAAACTTCACAAAGCAATCTATTCAGCATGTCCTCTTACATTTTACAGACGACTACACTCTCAACAACTGGCACGCTGCCTTCTTCTTAATTGAAGAGCCTCCTGTGACACACTGAGATAAAGACTGCAGTATGACTCTGGAATGACTGTACACAGAATACAAACAGCCAGAGAAAGATTCCACCACAGTGTAGTGGCCCTACAATTCTCAGTGTACTTACACGTAAAATATACAGGTTTTCCATTCGGAAACAAAGCCCACACTCCTTAAGTAGTTTTAAAATCCCACAAAAAACAGGTTAATCGAAATGAATGCACAAAACTAAAGTCTCTCCCCATCAATGGCATTCAAATGAATTAATTTTTCAATGCAGTGTAAAAGTTATACAGACAATCCCAGCCCCCTACACACACAAGGCTTCCCAGTACAGTCGGTGACCTTTGTGTCCAGATTTGTGGGTTATGATATTTCCTGTGTAGATAAAGTGTTTTGAACTTTTCAGTTTCCATAGCAACCGCACTAAAGGCCAGCTTTAGATGTATAAATGTAGATTAATAGTCACCCCCTGTCAGTACAGGGACAAGTATGCAGCCTGGTTTCCGCTACAGTCACCCGTACTGTAATTTGAGGGGCATAGCCTAGACCAGAACTGAAGCACAATAAAATACAGGAAAATGATCTTGAAAAACTAAAACCCAGACAGGCAGCAGTGCGGTAGAGAGGTCCCAGTTCTGGACTCATACATGGAAGGTTTTGGGTCAGAGCGTTCGTCAAGGTTGCTGCTGTTGTACCTTTGAGCAATGGGGTTCACTCTTCCATTTCATTGCTAACATATCCAGCTGTATCCATAGGCACAAAAATGGGTGTTGCTTTGTATAAAAACATCAGATAATCAAATAAAGAGAATTTGCTGGAGGGGGGGGATAGGGTACAGCACTTTTTTCTAGGGTCAACTGTAGGGACCCTGCATACATGGAAACCCAGATTAGATTAGAGGGGCCATTCTGTAAGAAAACTAGGTTGTATCCACAGCTTGTCTGACTCAGCTCTTTGTCTATTTACTAAGCATTTCTATGACATCAATAAACTTTATGAACTTAATGAACTTCTATTACATCAAGAAGCTTTTGTTGCTGTAGTCGTTAATTTTGTGTTCACAACAGAACGATCCTCTTTCAAATCGCAGTACCCATTGGGAGGAAGTTGTCTGTTCACTTTCCAAGTGCATGAGGGCAGGCTGTTACTCTTGGAACCAGACACTTCCCAAGATTATATCACAAAAGAAACCATCTCTGGAAGTGCTAATTAACAAGAAATCTACGTAAGAAGACACTCATCAAGAAGAACTACAATAAGCACTAGTTATTTTTCAGACTTGTCAGATTTCTGTAGCTTACAATCAGCTGTTCTTCATCATCCATTCATCCTTATGGCTGTGACACCAAAAGCATTGTGCTGTGGTTTAAGGGCAAGTTCAATGCCATGCTAAGAAAGGGAGGCAAAGTACTGTTAAGCCAGCTGATGCAAAGTCAGGTAAAGTGATTAAGCAAGCCGGAAAGAAAAAAATCACAAATCCAAGGTTTTGCATCATAAAAGCTATTCGTCTGGTAGGGTCTCCGGGGATTTCTGTAACCTAAAAGCAACGGCTAAAGATTTTTCCTCGTATTTCAAAGTTTTCAATGTGCTTGGCGTTTTCACAGCGGTACACAGGAAATACAGAGGTGCAGTAAAGGCCTATGAGTCACTGACTTCTTGAACAATGTTGCAGGCTTGGTTCTGTGCCAACGAAGGAGCAAACCACTATTTTCCCGGAGCCCAAGCCAAGTCAAGTCAAGCCGGCAAACTGCTCTTATCCAACCTGTTATTTCTCACAGCAGAGAGGCAGGAGAATGGAGCCAATCACATGCCGAGGCCTGGATCGCTCTTTTCCCCGAGGGCCGTGTAACGAGCCTTTGACTCACTGCTCAAGAATGAAGCTTCCTCTCCACTCAGTCCTTGGTGCGGGGTTCACACTTCTTTCCCTTTAAGGGAAAAGAAATTCCTCACTGAACCGGTCACAGGCAATGCAATTTGCACTTGAGGAAGAATGGCTTTAGCATTTAGGTCTATTACAGACCTGGTACTGTACCTCAAAACATATCCCCATGCTTCTGATGTAAAAATGTTAAATGGTGAATTGAGGTCCTCTATCCCGCACACACTCACACACACACACTCGCGCGCACACACACACACTTCCTGCTCCTTCTCCAACATCAAAACCGGAGGCTGCCCAAGACCAACACAGCAGAGCAGCAACATTGAGACAAATTATATTCATTTCAGGTATTTTAATGGAGATTATCCTTTTCACTTGAGTGATTTTTTTCTTCAGGTCTGCATGTATATTAATGAATGAGCAGTCTCCTGGGGAATAGATGCTGAATAGTTAAGGAGGTTTAGTTTAACCCCCATCCCTAAAGTTTTGATTATTTAAGGATTAATTCAAATGGAATTCATCCCACTAGAATTATTTTGCATTATTTAATCCCTTCTTATAGAGAACCCAAAAAGCCTGCTAAGCCAATGAACATAGCTTGAAGTGGCATTTTGTTTTCGCTCCCAATACCCAAAAATATCTTTTTAAAAAATTAAATGATTTAAAATATTTTATGATGATTTTTGTAAAGTATGGCAACTATTAAAAAACAGCAAGGGGGCAATACCAAGTTTAGAGCAGTGATAAAACCAAGGTCATTCGCAGATACCTAAGATCTCCATTACAGTGGCATCTCACAGGGACAGGGAACTCATTTCTACTCAAATCAACATTGACGTTTGGCTTTTCTGCAGACTTTCTCACTCCAGCTCTTTTATTTGCCTTGTAGTTAGCAGTTTTTTTAGCAATCCATCATGGGTACATGCACTATATGTGACAGCAGAATAATTAAAAGCTGCTTGTGCTGGGCTGTAATTCAGGGAGGCAGGGATGTTAATGACCTCCTGCAGAGCACCAGTGATATCACAAGGGGTCTGCAGTCGGCGCATTCCTGCCGCAGCCTCTAGCTGATCACAGCAGGAGTGCCAATTCACTCCTGAAGGCGCAGGCCAGGAAGCTATAGCATTTCAGCCTTCAGCATCCACATCACCTGTTAGCCTTCTCCCACATCTGCAAGAAACATAACGTGACCCAGAACGCAATTCACCCAAACTTTCATCTTTTGCACTGAAGGAAAAGATAAAAAAGGAATCTAAAAATGTAATTGTTTTCGTGGAAATACATCTTTATTTTTTTCTGAATTGAATAGACTGAAGTAGCGTTCACAGCATTTTGCGGCCCAGCACACACTGAAGACACCGGCATCTCTGGAATCAAACCCAAATGAGAAATTTAAAAATGAATATTCAGCAGGAGGTCCCTGCGCTGTGTACATCATTGAGCTATAATTTGTCTTTATTTGCCATTAAAGTGAGAATTGTCAATTACAGTGTCTGATTCTTGGCTGAGGCTCTTTTTTCCCCAAAGGGAGTTGGGGGGGGGGGGGGAGGGGGCTGACAGGATTATATGCAATTATGTGCACCAACAACACAACACTAAAGCTGTCTTCCATTTCACGTCCAAGTTGTGCTTACTGAAGGCTGCTTTAGTTTTCCGGTTTATTTTTGCAAATGTAGGAAGGCTTCACTTGGCTCAAAATAAGAAATACACAGGGGAAGAAAATAAAGAAAAGGGGCAGGAGAAATTCAGAATAGGCCTGATAATGATAATGATAATGTTTCTTTATTAGCCCTATACAATTTCTTGCATTAGGAATTCATCTTTTCACATACCCCAGCTTTTCTCCATGAGACACAGACACACAGACAGGGAGAGAAGCCTGGGGTCAGAGCGCAGGGTCAGCCATTGTACGGCGCCCCTGGAGCAGTTGGGGTTAAGGGCCTTGCTCAGGGGCCCAACGGAGTAGGATTCCTCTGCCGGCCGCGGGATTTGAACTGGCAACCTTCCAGTCACAGGCACAGATCCTTAGCCACAGAGCCACCGCTCCGCCTGTTACAATAAAACAAAGGTTTGGCACCATTTCAGTATGTTCCTCCAAGTGGGAGCATCAAGGGTTAAGGTAATAACTGCTGGACAGGAATGCCCTTTTGAAAATGCAAGGAAATAAACCATATTATAAAAATTCAAGCCTGATCCTATTACATGTTCTACACTACCTCCGCTTCCTATAATAGCTGACAGCATTGCCCTTTTAAATGCTAATAGAAACAAAGTTCAGAGGCAGCCTTGAGCCAACAGCACTTCATCACTGTCCACGTTGACTAACGGATTAATTACAAGAAGGCCTCCTCTGCTCCAAGAACACCTCTCACTTGCACCATCAAGGCTTACTGTCCTACGGGTTGGCTCCTTATCGAACAGAAAACAATCACTATTTATGCTGACTGGAGCAGCCTACGCAGCCTACTAATCTACAAGCTTTAAACTAAATCTACAAGCAGTGTTTTACAGATGCTCACTGGGCTGTAATAAGCCATCTCAAGGATCATCATTACATGTGATGCATCACCTCAGAGTCACGTCTTCTAAGCCTTGTTCCATTTCCCCTTTGGTCCAAGAGGAGACTAAAGGCATGACAAATCTCACTCACTGGTCATGATCCTAGACAGCTTCAGATACTGCAGGAATGCAATACAGTGCTTCCTTGTCACTGGTAATAACGTTCAGGAAAGGATATACACTAAGCTGTGAGACTGCGTCTCATGTTTTCTTTTTTACCACTTTGCCTTTGAGAAACTCAGAACTGACTTTACATTATGCCAGATTCTGGATGGGTCATATGTCTTGGGAAAAATCAAAGAAAGAATTATTTCTAAACAAATTTGATGTTCACAGTCTAATCGTTCAAAGCAAGAAAAACTGAAGTGGAAAAATGACAGTGTGAGAAAATATGGTTCATATTTTAAAATACCTATCAATAAGAGGTCCAGATGACTTGGCAACTCAATATTCATTTTTTCCTCCATCTGAATTGAGCAGCAGGCCTTATGTTCATATTCTAAAATAAAGGGAGCACTAAAGTTTTCTTCAGTTGTACATTCTTTAGGCGTCACTTTCAGCTGTAAAGGGAGGCCCTACCCAAAATGCATCCAAAATTCAAAAGGGCGGAGTAGTGGCTCTGTGGCTAAGGATCTGTGCCTCTGGCTGGAAGGTTGCCGGTTCAAATCCCGTGGCCGGCAGAGAAATCCTAATCCGTTGGGCCCCTGAGCAAGGCCCTTAACCCCAACTGCTCCAGGGGCGCTGTACAATGGCTGACCCTGTGCTCTGACCCCAAGCTTCTCTCCCCAGTTGTGTGTCTCATGGAGAGCAAGCTGGGGTATGCGAAAAGACAAAGTCCTAATGCAAGAAATTGTATATGACTAATAAAGTGATCTTAATCTTATACTTCACATGACTGTCTTCTCTGATCTCAAACCTTACTGCTGAATTCTGCACCACTACTCCATTTCCCCAACCTCTACAAGCTTTTCAGTCACTCCCATCTGGTCAGCCCATGGATAGGCACCTAGATGAAGAGCAATAAATTCCACAGTAGAGGCAGCTAAAGGAAACAATGAGCACATTAGCATTTAAAACCATCTTTAGAGAAACATTAGACTTGGAAATGATTCCAAGTACTATTTTGCAATCTGGAAGGAGGTGTGGCTGCACATTCATTTACATGTATTCATCTGGCAGATGCTTTTTTCCCCAAAGCACATGCAGTCTGTCAAGAGAGCATAGGTCAGTGAATGTAAGGCATCTTTACTCATCCAGCTGCAAGGCACTGCGACAGAGCTCAACGACGCACGGGCCGCACAAACCTCTCATGAGAAATCATTGCCGAATCAAACCGGAAGGCCCAGATGAAACAACAGAGACCATGAAGTCATAAAAGTGTTCAGAAGAGAAAGAGAGGATGTTTGAAGAGCATGATGTTAAAGAAAAAGAGTGGCTATGACAATGTTACTAGCCTACTATGACTAGAACGCCCCAGGTGGTAATGCAATTTTAGGGTACCGGACTGCCAATTTGGGAATAGAGGGTATAATCTGACTTGCACTGAGTTAATCAAACACTACACTTAATAGTGTGGACACTCACTATTCTCTACCTTTTTGCAGAGATACTCAGTGATCCTCTTTGAAACTTGAACTCCAGACCACTCTCCAAATCAGTGCCCACAGTTGGCCGGGTCTAACATGGTAAGAAAATCATCGGCCCTCCATGCACAAGCATCCCCTGTGCCTTCCTTTGCATTGTCAGCAAGAGCCACCATCAGTTTGCTTCGTAACACTAGCCCTGCCCAAGAGACAGAGGTCTATGTGATGAAGGGAGGAGGGCTAAGCAGTGCGCAATGAAGAGGAAAGAGCACACTGTCCCCGTCCCTCCCACACTGATATGAGGGTCACATCAGTGTGCCAAGCCGATGAACAACTAGCAATTCCAAACTGGGCTGAGTATATAAAGAAAAATGATTGCCACAAAAAATGCAGGGAAAGGGGGCCGACCCCAAATATGCAAGACCAGCAGAAAAGAACAAGGAGCACTGACGCAGAGCAAACATTGATTTCTAAGTGATTGTCTAGTCCTCACTCTCTACATCAACCGTGCAGAAAAGAAGCAGCCATGCAATGTTGTCATCACACGCAGGCAATGCAAGAGCTAATCAAAGACAACAAAGGCAACAAAGAGGCAATACACAGTGTGATATCTGAACACAACAACAAAAAAAAACACTAACATATTTCTTTAATCCACAGCAGCTGCTGGGAACTTAAAAGGTCAGTTTCTTAAGTCACTGCAATTCACTTCCCTGCCGTAATGCATGACTACTCGAGTAAAAGACGCGCCGAACTTCACAGTACCCGCCCTGGCGACAGGGTTTCAGTCTTAACTCAAGAGTAACAGAAAGCTCTGAGAGAGAAACCTGAGCAACACTAGGCTTTGAAATAACTAAAATCAACAGGAATTGCTGGGGCCACTTTCCAAATGACAACCAGGTGGCTTACTCAGCTCATGCAATTTACCACAAATTGCAGAAAAGAGACACTTCCATCCTACCAAGATCTGCTGGTTAACATATTTGTCAAGTTGCCAGTTGCCTCTTTCTGAACATCTTTCTAGACATGCTTTTTTTTACCATTTTTCTTTTGTAACATAAACAATACCATGGCAGTGGTGAAAATACAATGGTAGCTGTGCTTTATGATGAAGAAACAATGGCGCTTCTCAGTCACTAAAGCATATGGCACAGATCCTTGGCCTGTGGCTGTAGAATCCCCCCCATTCCGTCTGCCTGGGCATAGGGCTGAGGGCACCCAGCAGCATCAAACCAGTTCTATTCCATCCTTGTCTTTCTATTGAGTAGTCCTGCAGTTCAAAGACTGCACCGCTTAACAGAAGAACACCAACGGCCTAGTTAAGAGAAAAGCATGCCTATTTAATATTTCAGGTATTAAGATCAGTGCATACCATGTTGCACGCAAGCATCCCAATGTCTACAATGTGTCTCAGAATTAGTGACTCAGGTGTCTCAGCTCTTTATCTCCAGTCTACAAACTGGGGAAGAGTAAAGGAACACAACTTTGGGTGTTAGAAAGACAGGGCGGTCAGCAAAGATAATAGAACGATGACATCTGTAAAGGAATAGGAGGTGGTTAAAAAGCCTGGACTTGGAACAGATCACTGTGAAGAGACGGAATGCTTGTTTAGTGAGAGAGGGGGGCTAGTAGTCCAGGGAGGAGGAGAAGGAACAACGAAGAGTAAGGGAAGAGGAAGTCTTGTTTCCTTTCTCTTTATAGATCCGTACACCACACGCCACAAAAAGAAAGACAGCCACACTTTCTGTGAAAAAAAAACATGTTATTGCACAGTAACATCATTTTAAAATTCTGATGTTCACTTAATGATGCTCTTCAAATAAAATCTGCTGCTGGGCTGTGGCAGACGCGGTGCTGTGAGATGAACAGCAACCCATGAACCTTGGTCTTGCTGAGATAATGGGACAGGCAAATGTAATGTACCAGTTTCCCCCTGGGCCAATCATTAGGGGTCTATCTAGGACTGTATGGAACCAAACACCGAGACTGATTAAAGAGCTCCTCCAGTAATCAGGAATCTGTCTTGCTTGGTGTTCTTTTGAATTTCCCCCATGAGGTTCTAATTAAAAAGTGTGCGCCATAAAATTAGATTTTTTTTCTTTACAGCACGATTACAGCAATAGTCATGAAGTGTCCATCACCCAATTAAAACAAAGCTGCAGACACACAGCGATTTGAATGTACCCGATTCTCTCACAGCTCTGTTTCAGCTCTTGCAGACTTTCTGTCTTGTTGACAAGAGCACTGTGCAAACCTGTTCCTTCAGATTGACAGGACTATAGTTCTCCATAACCGATACTTGAATTTGGTCACTCTAGCTAAAACCACATCAACTGCAGGCACATTATTTACCCAGGAAGTTATTTGTCTTGCGATGATATGAACATAAGTAATTAAGATAAGAAGAAATAGAGAGAAAGAGAAAAATATCTTACAAGCACCATCCACAAGAATTATCAGGACTCTTTAACAACATGTAGTTACAATGAATTCTGGGTATGAATATTAATTACAGGAGATCTTTCCCTATCACTCTTGGTTGACAGAGAAGTCTTATAACTTCCGGCTCTTGCATATACAACAAAGTTCCCCCTTATTAAAACTTACAGTGTGCTCAGTCTTCATCTAATTCAGGGTCGCGGGGGAGCTAGAGCCTATCCCAACAAGTGACAGCCACAAGGCAGGGTACACCCTGAAAGGGACACCAGTCCATCACAGAGCTGACAAACACACTCACACCAAGGGTCACTGTCCCAGATGATACCAGTATGTCTTTGGACTGTGGCAGAAAACAAGAGCACTGGGACATACAACTCCACACAGATACCACCCCATGTCCAGAAGTGAACACAGGGACACAGTGCTGCGAGGCAGCAATGCTAACCACTGTGTCAGCCTTTTTGTTATACTGTGAGACCGAATTAATATTCAAACCCATTAGGGTCAGCTTCAAGAGAAACCTATCACACCACTTACAGTAGGTATACTATGTTTTGAGGAATACATCATGCATGGATTTTTGGATACTGATAAAATGATTTTTTATGCTGATTAATTGATCTTTTATGACTAAGTGTGATACACTCAAGTGCAAAAGCACTAAATCACAGAGGTAATTGGCTTATAGGTCATGAGGTGATTCAACCCGTTGAATGTCAACCCTTGAGAATATCAAGGAAGAAAAAAAACAGGAAGGAACCAATATGTCCTGCTTATGAAGAGAACAATGCCTCTGTACCACTGGCATGTTAGAGTCCAGACTAAGCCCACACCATGTAACCCATTACCTGGGGCATTCTTGGCCAGCAAATTCTAACCAGCAAGATGTTACAGCCATCAATGCCAGGCCACCATCTGGGAGTCATGACACCTCACAAGACATTATCTGCAGCCTGGTGCAAAGCATGTGTCGCAGACAGAAGCTTGAAAGGCTTCCACTGATGGCCACACATGGTATTAACCTGTACTATCACAGCACTTGCACTGTTTGAACAAGACATAATGAATTCACCTACAGAATGTCATGTCTGTTAAATGTCAGTGCACCTGCTACAATGTCAGTGTACCTTCTCATTTTCAGGATAAAAACTTGGAATATTGTTGCAGTTCCTTCTGAGGCTCTGTATAAAGAGGATGATCTCAGACCAGCATGAATTCAATCATCAAAATTAAGAATCAAAGAAGGTTTTGATTTCCCTCCACAATGGAGACCACAGCTACACAAACACAGATGCTGCCTTTTATTTTTGAGAAGGACCATGATTCTAATGCTCCTGCATCCTTGCAAAATACAAATTCTGATTCAGATGTTTACCATGGAAAACAACAAAAAGCAGAACAAGAGAAAAGAAGAACCAGGACTCTTTGGTTCTCCTCTATAAGGGAACCCCAGAGTTTTGCTGTGTGCATACAGCAGCATACGAGTTAGAAAAAGGGAATCTGTGGGCTCTTTTTGGCACGGAACAGTGCAGACAGGATGCAGAGTAATCAATTCTCTCTTACAGCACCAGGGCTGGGGTCCAGCATTTAGACCCAGAGATATCATTAATCTGCCGCACTTCAGGGGCTAACACAAATTACACTGCAGTAAGGAGAGGCAAAGCAAGCTATCAAAGTTGGGATTTATTGTGTGTTTGCTTACGTTCTCATTCTCAGCAGATAAGATTACACTGCGCTACATTAGAGCATTAAAAAAAACTCCATGAATGAGAACTAGATAGGCAGCCTGCAGCATTTGTTGCTGACTTACTGAGATCTGGTTTAGTTTAAAAACAACACGAGAAGCTTTGTTAGACTCCAGATACTTGGGTGCATTTATCAACAAAAACTCTGTTTGCCTCAACTGCATCTTTTTATTCTTTTCCCTAAAATCAAATGACTTAATACTGAACATTTCCACATTTTCGGGTATCAGCTGAATTTCAGCAAGGGTTTGTCTATTAATATACATTTGTGTATTTAGTGTAAGTATGCTATAAAATAGAGTATTTTGTACCGACTGAAATCACACTGTTTCATTTTCTGTCCAAACCTTTTCAGGCCAGACTTTTCCCTGCATCTTTACAACTGATTCATAAGAAAACTGCCAATTATTTATATTTGTCTCAATTTAACAGATGTTAAATTAACAGTAGTAAAGGTAAAATAAATTGCTGTTTTTATCTAGCTTCTTTTGTACTGTAGAGTTTATCGCAGGTAGCCAAGAAACTCAACACAGAGTACACCAAGAATGCAGAATAGCAATATCTCCTGTGTGGAGCCTGTCAAGCAGTGCACAGAAGACGGAATGCAGTTAATAAACCATACACGTTACATCACTGCTCCTTCTCTGCATTTTCAGTTGTATTTATTGATATAACCCTTTCTCCCAGCCTAGCAGCTTGGTTTATATGAGCTATGACAAACACATTCCTGTTCAGTAAGACCACTTCCTCCACAGACTTCTATCTGAATCAGAGAGGAGACGATCCAATTAATGGCTCCAGCCTGGAAAAAGAAATTCAAGAGGCTGCAAAACAACATAAAAGGTTTAAAACAATGAAAATATCTATATAGCTAAAAGTCAGAATCATCCTCTACTTGCTCATACATACAGTACAGTATGCAAACAATGCAATAACCATGGCATTACAATTTACCTTGGCATTCATATCTCTACAGGAGGCAAATTTATGCCAATGGCAAATCCCCACTTATTTGATTAGTAACAGTAACATCATCGTAGACAACACAACTTAACAGTGTTGACTGCAGCAGCGCTCAGAGGAATAAACTGCTTGCACACCTGGAATCTTTGAGTAGGTCAAAGATCAAGATGTGCAGGAAGGTGAGTGATGGAGGCATTAGTGCTCTCCAAGGCTTACAAGGACTGTAAGTGAGCAAAGGGAAAGGTATGCAAAATATATAAAGCAAAGGCAATTCTGGAGTTTGATCTGTTTACTTGTTTCGAGTTCTGAAGACAAAAAAAGCAGGAGGCCCAAAGCTATAACATAACAGATTTTTCAAAGATTAAGAAATTGCATTAAAAACAATCTCAGAAAAAAGTAATTATTAAAAAGTAAGTAATTACACAGTGATTGACGCATGTTTAATAAGAACAAAGCCTGCATGGGTAAATTTCATTTGTAAGCATCTCTGCTCGCACTGCCATCTCAAATATCAGCACCAGCACATTTCTGCAAAGCTGCCCCTGCCTGCTTTCATACATCTCAGCCAGGAGCGTCACTGAGACGCAATGCTGCAGAATCTAAATCAATACAGTTGCAAAACCGAGTCTTGCAGCTGTAAGAATAGAAGCACATTCCTCCCTGCTTCCAAAAAACGTCTGCAAGAGCTGACAGTCCCCAGAAGCAGAACTTTCCAAAATCCTCACTCTCTAAATCACGAATGTCGAAAACATGAATGTTTCCCTGAAACAATACTCTCCTCTTCATAGAATGATATTACACACTGGAACATTTTTCCCATCCATCTATCTCTCTTCTGCCTTGTCTAAACAGTACAATTGCGAAATAGATCAGGCTCCCTTTGCTTTTGGTTTGTATACTGTGCAGGGTCCAATTAAACAGCAGTCTCTCCAGTACGTCCAATAAGGATTCAACAGCAACCAGCAAAACCTCAGAAAACAACAGAGTTCAATTGCCTCCAGCCAATTTCTAATTTCTTCTAAATCCTACACAGTGGTATAAATAAATGGCAGACTCACTTGGCTTTGCATTCTGTATGTGCGTGTGCAGTCTTGCTTTGCTTTTGGCATGTTCCACTGTGACATCTTTACAGTTCCACATGGCACTGACATTACAAGCGTGACTTATAAAACACCAAGCTGTTCCTCTGTTCTCTGGCCCACACCAGAGACATGCAGCCCCGCAGTGAAGCCATAGAGACAGACAGCCCAGAATATGGAAACATCTGTCCACTGCCAGTCAGGCCAGCTGCAGAGGGGGAGCAGATATCATTTGGAAGGTGTAGCATGTGTGTTATTATGAGCAAGGTCATTCTGGCCAGCCAGCCAGAATGATCTCCCCAGATCAAAACCATGCTTGCTAGTTTCCATATTAAGGCTCCAGGTGCCATTGTTTTACGAGGAATCAATTTAACAAGAACAAGCAATATTATTTGTTATAACTCTCACGCTTTGCATGAAATGGAAACTTTGCCTGCATTTAACATTCAAATGCCAAAAACAACTGAAGGGGAAAAGCACAACAAGTACTGTATATTTGCAGGTACAGCAAAAGTATTACCGAGCTGCTTTAAGGGATTTCCTGCATGCTCATAATTTGGGGTATAAAGAAAGAAAGAAATAAGCCAATAAAATAAACATCCAGCAGTAAGATGACAAACTTGGGAGCAGGAGACAAAAGGGAGAGGATTAGCATGTGAAAGAAGTCAGAATCCATCCATCCATTTTCTAACTGCTTCATCTAAATCAGATTTACAGGGGAGCCAGAACCTGTCCCTGGAAGGTATGGGACGCCAGTCCATTCTAGGTTAGGTATACAGGCAAAAATACAGACATGTGCCACCCAGACCAATTTTCCCAGAAGGCAATTAATAATAATAATTGTTTACACTTATAAGCCATATACAATTTCTTGCATTAGGAATTTGACTTTTCACATACCCCAGCTTGCTCTCCATAAGACACAGACACACAGACAGGGAGAGAAGCTTGGGGTCAGAGCGTAGGGTCAGCCATTGTACAGCGCCCCTAGAGCAGTTGGGGTTAAGGGCCTTGCTCAGGGGCCCAACGGAGAAGGATTCCTCTTCCGGCCACGGAATTTGAACCGGCAACCTTTCAGCCACAGGCACGATGCAACAGCAGACGTAGTGCACTCGCCACACATCAGCTCTCAGTGGGGAGGAGAACAGAGTAATGAAGCCAATTCATAGATGGGGATTATTAGGAAGCCATGATAAGGGCCAATGGGAAATTTACCCAGGACACTGGATTAACACCCCTATTCTTTTCGAGAAATATCCTGGGATTTTTAATGGCCACAGAGAGTCAGGACCTCGGTTTTACATCTCATCCGAAGGACAGCGCTTTTTACAGTATAGTGTCACCATCACTATACTGGGGCATCAGGACCCACATAGACCGCAGGGTGAGAGCCCCCTGCTAGCTCCACTAACACCTATTCCAGCAGCAACCTCAGTTTTTCCCAGGTCACCCATCCAGATACTGGCCAGGCTCACACCTGCTGAGCTTCAGTGGGTTGCCAGTTGTGAGTTGCAGGGTGATATGGCAGCTGTCTTAATTAACCTAGTCCTGTGCTTTCAGGCTGCAGAAGGAAAACACAGCGCCCGCAGGAATCCCACACAAACATGGTGAAAACATACAAACTCCACACAGATAGCACCCCAGGTCCAGAATTGAGCCTTGAGCCCAGGCACTGCCAGGCAGCAGTTCTAACCAAGGCACCACTGATGAGGTTTCTAAATATTTCCAAGGCATAAAAAGACAATTCGCGAGCTAAACTCCTTGCCCAATGACAAAGAACAGCATCCCCATAAAGACATGTACATAACGTTTGCTAGGATACTGGTCACACAAATCAATGCTAAAAGGCCTGTTTACTGTATCGAACACTGGTTTCCTCCTTTATGCCGCATCTAAGACATGTTTAATTTAAAGGGGATTAACTGGTGTGGAGAAAAAGTAATTCCTTAAATCATGCAGAACACAAATTACAATTTGAAAACAAAGAGCAAGCACAGATCTAAAAGACCGCACATTCTCTACATTTTTAATAGTCGAATCAAGGCACCAGACTCTTATTCTTGGACTCTTATTATATGCATACCTGTATAAATAAATAGACCCAGTCATATACATATGGTCAAAGAAGAATGAAGATTTTGCAGAAGGGTGAAAAACAGCAGCAAGATTTGCCAGTTGATTAAAAGGCTGTTAAAGAAGCAATCAGGGCAAAAGGTAATTCCATCAAGCAAACGCAAGGCCCTCAGACACCAGAGCTAATCCCTGCATCCGCAATGTGCTTTAAGATTAATTGCCAAATCTAGTGCAAGACAGAGGCTCAGCTGTAAGGAGTCTCTACAATTACAGAGACGCATGGAAACATTTAACTAACAGCTAATCAGCTACCAACAGAACGCATACTTCTCATTTCTGGCACGCTGGCATTGTAATTTCAATGCATCAAATTACCCCCCAATTTACATGCAGCAAAGAAAGACCATTTTCCATTCAAAACTGACCCTCCCCACTGTGTTCATTGCCAGCAACACATTAACATCACAGCAACGACGTCAAGGCTGTAACACAAACATAGCTGGTGGCTTACTGCACATACTGCTTCATTGTTCCTTTGTGTGTGGCTAAATCGTTCAAAAGATGCTATTTACTGTATATGGAAGGTATCTGAGCACTGAACATGGATGCTGGATGTCTTCAATCACTGTCTATTCCTTTAAAGAGACAGGGTGCATTATAAACTGTCTCAAACCACTGTTTTTTTCTCCAGTTAAGCAGTAATTAGATGAACAAAAGCAAAAGCCTTGAAGCCTTGGTGCCTCTCAAGGTTTCTTCCTACTTTAACCTGAGGGACTTTTTCCTTGCCACTGTCACCTTCGGCTTGCTAAATGGGGGTTCAGGCCCGGAAATCTGTAAAGCTGCTTTGTGACAACGTCCATTGTAAAAGGCGCTATACAAACAAAACTGAATTGAATTGAACAGCAAATGTGGGAAGAGGGAGGTATAAAGTAAAGAACTGTTCTGTAGCTATTCTGCATCGAAAATGATTTAACAGATGACACAGGGCTTTTGCGCTGAGAGGACAATCTAATCTTCCCTGTCTGGTGAAGCCCTTCTGCGATGTTTTGTTCAGCCTATGTGAACTCGTGAGAAGAGAGGGTCTGTGAACACTGCACAGGCACGCAGAGGCTCCCGGCTCAGAGAGCAGCCGTGACGGACACAGACTTTAACTCAATCAGAAAGCCGAGCCTCCCGCTGGAAGCCCGAAAGGAAGCAGTAGGAATGATCAGGATCGAAAGGGACATGCCCGGATTCCTGCCCCCGAAGCTCCATCCGATCCGCAATCTGTTATCTCATGAATCGGCTCTCCCCCCCCCTCCCCCGATTCACTGTTCACAAAAAAAAAGGCAGCCCTGTTTTCATCTCCGGAGTGCAGTCTCGGCTCCTCGCTCGGGCCAGGGAACAAAGCAGAAGGCGGTGGCGGCGGTGGGGTGGCAAGGCTGGGCACTGGGGGGCTCTCCAGCCCTGCCACACAGGAGGGCTTCCCTTCTGCAGGGCCTAGCGGGACCCCTGCTCCCTCCCCCTCTCTCCCCTTCACTGCCAGCACAGCCCTCGACGTGCGTGTCCGAGTGAACATTCCTGCACAAGCACACTTTCACTGAAACAGGATGATGACGATTATACATACAGTGTCTATACAAGAATAGGTACAATCATATAGACATGCATCCCATGCTAATAGAGCACACTACCATCAAAGCAAGCAAACACAGGTGAAACAAACAATGTTTTTTCCTTTTGGACTGTTGTTTCTATATTAAAAAGCACAAGGCAGTCCCTGAAGAAGGGATATTCTTTAAACACAGCATTTTTACACATCTTGTTTAGACATAGTAATACAGCAGGAGTAAAGGAGAGAGGAGAATGTGATCTGAACAGTTTTTATCCTTTCAAAAACAAAGATACACCCCTTTTCTATCACTAACATCACACGCACAGAGCAGAGCTACTTCACGAGAACAAGAAAATGGCTTTGAAAAGCAAATTAACTTTCAGCAGTCTCGATGTGCTGATTCATGAGGTGCCAAGTCAGAAGTGGTTCGTGTCGCAGGGCTGGATCTCAGAACTACCCCGTGCCTTGAGCACCAATTAGATGGAAAGAAGTCACCATACTGGGACTGCCCTCTGTCAAGGGAAGCAGGATGTTTTTGTTTTTCAGCTCTTCAACATGGCAGAAGCCCAAAGGTTAATAGCCATAAAAGGCCAAGTACATGTCATTTTTACCACTCTGTTTAACATCGGTGTAGCGACACACCAAAAACATAGCCCGTCCTAATAAATAAAACATAACTATAATAAATAAAACCTGTGATGCTTGCTTTTCCAAGTAATATAATAGTCATTTATTGGGGATGCATAGAAACAAAGATGAAGACACTGAGTAAATACAGTCAAGCATTTCTTATGTAAAATAAAGAGAGAGTCTCTTTTCTGTACTGAGTTCGAACACCCCCAGTCAGGCCCTTAACGCCACTGAAATCAGTCAGAACACTGAACACTCCCAGACCACCTCTAAAAACCACTGAAATCAATCAGAACACTGAACACTCCCAGTCCGGCCCTTGGTGAGAATACAGAAGCATGAAGAGCTACACGCGAGAGTCATCAGGATCTCAGGAAAATCTGCTTCTGAAAACATTTCACTTCCTCTGCAGCCTTGAGGCTGCCCTTGTCTGCCTGTCTTAACAGCTTTAGAATAAAATCAATGAATGTGAAGGACAGCACACAGCACAGAAAGACACAACAAGCAAAAGCTTTTTTTTCTACTTCCTGCTTGACTAAAAAAAAACATGAAAAGCCAAGAAAGTCAGTCTTGACTGTAGGGTTCTGCTTCAGGCTCAGCCCCTTGCTCCCAGGAGCCTTCAGATGAGAGCTGTCTGGGGAGCTGTCTACATGCCCTTGCAATGGCAAGCGTGGCTGAAGAGGAAGGAAGTAAAGTCACCACACAGTGCCAGTTTAAAATCAGATTAGCAGCCAGAGACAACAGGTCATGGTTTCTATTTTCTCCTGCCTGCTTTAATCAGAATATCAACACTGACTATAAGTGATGACAAGGACGAACAGCTTAATCACCCCTGACCGATAACATAGCCTTGCCTATCTGTGCTTATGGGCAGGATGGATCTACACACGATTACTCACTTTCACAATATATACAGTACATCAATATTTATATCCTAATATGGGAACAATTTCACAATTATAACCCTGGGCATCAAAGACCTTCAAGTGTAAGAAAGCAGCATAAAACAAGGTTCTATTTAAACTGAATAACGCAAAAAAAATACATTTTAATCATACAGAAGTTGCTTGATGTGATACAGAGGGCAGGAAAACTCAACGAATCTCAGCCACATCACACATGAACTATGTGCTGCTGGTGAAGCCGAACACAAGGCATGGGCCCTTTCTTCCATGGGCTTGGACAGGCTGCTACACGCCACATTCGGCACTGCCCTTCCCAACACAGCAGTGCCAGAAGTGGAAACTTACTAAACACACCAGCAGAATGATAAAACTAGACTAGATCTATAAACCCTAGCTTCATTATATTATATTAAAGATGTAATTCATCCTTCCATTTACTTTATCCAATGCAGGGTTGCAGGAGAGCTGAAGCCTATCCCAGCAAGCTGCGGGCACAAGGATACACCCTGTCCATCACAGGGCAACCACAAACACAGACCTAAACACCAGGGCCAGTTCCCCGAGAAGCTAGTCAACCTACCAGTCTTTGGACTGTGGGAGGAAACCAGAGCACCAGGAGGAAACCCACACAAACACAGGGAGAACATACAAACTCCACGCAGACAGCAGCCCAGGTTTAGATCTGAGCCCATGGCCTCGGTGCTGTGAGACAAAAACGCTAACCACTGTGCACTGTGTGTAATCTTTAAATATAATTACTAGTGTATATATATTTATGATTATTAAGATTACATTGTAAATGTTGCATGAACATTTAAAGGGGCCCCTTTCAGGGGATAGGGACTCTATCTCAGGGGAGTGAGTTTGTGTCGCAAATCGGGCGCCAGGTCCTCCATGTTGGAGGTTGGGCAGAAGGCTAACAACCCTGTCCTGTAAAAAATTAAATGTTACAGAAACAGCAACAGTGTGTTGCTGCCTCTACATGCCAGAAGGCATAATGGGCAAAACATCCATTAACATTTAAACGTTGCATCTGCATGTGCAATGCAAATTTATGTTTTCTGTTTTTATTAAGCATATTCCTTTCCTTCTGATTTATTAAACTTACACCAGTAATGCCTGGCACGATTATTTATAAATATACACGCAGTTGTCCAGTTCACCATGATGGTTACATGTACCAAATATCAAAGGACAATTATCACTCATTAGCATAGGGATTTTGAACCTCAATTAAATGTTTTTGATGATTTGACTTCTTAGCTGTCACACTTGCGTGACCTTATCAGTTGAATTGGGCACAGGTGAAGGAGTGATTTAACCTTCCGAACGTGAAGCCTGCTGACAATCAGGAGAGAGAATCTCAGAAAGGAACCGATATGCCTGCTTGTCAAGAGAAAAAGGTCTTCATTGCAGCAAATGAAGACATTTGCAAATCAGCAAAGAGAACCTATGAATCACCATCACTGCACTCTACCCTGCACAGGAAACCTTTCACCTCCACTGAGCTGAACGCACCAGTCCTTTAAAGCCTGACAGGCCGAGAATCACCATGACTACCCTGTCGCATCCTTCTGCTCTACAAGGACCTCTTAGGATTGTTTCAGGTTGTTTTACAAGGAGTTTTCACACATGTCAAAATATATGCCCTCTCAGCTTTGAAGAAAATAAGATGTTTTTGGTTCTGACTGACATCTGAACATGCATATTCACAAAATAATACATTACAAAGGTTCTGGGAAAGAATGCAGAAGTGACAACCTTAGAAGTGCTTGCCAGAGCAAGTCGATGAAAATACTGCACATGCCATCTTAATAACCCCTCTGACGAACAATTCAATAAAGGATCATTTCACTGTCTGTTTGTGGCCTGACGTAAAGGTATAAAATGCAGCAGCTGGACTTTCCTATTATTTTTTATTCCAAGTACTGCAATGGACTGGCATCCCATCCAGGATGTATCCTGCCTTGTGCCCATTGCTTGCCAGGATAGACTGTCTCCCCAGTGACCCTATATTGGATGAAGCGGTTGGAAAATGGGTGGATAGATCATTCCAAACACATTGACCTTATTAAAATTCAAGTATGTAGAAATAAATGTGCATTTTAAGAGCCAATATAAGTCACCTGCACTATGCAACAGCAAAGCAATTTCTCCTATGCAGTAGATGGTTAATCATAGTACAGAATTACTCAGCCAACTCTTTAAGTTCATATACGATAAGGGTAGCATTTGAGAAACAGTGCTCTTTTCACTGTGTTTTTATGCTTTATCACAAGGTCAATACTCAATGGTGACACAGTTTGGAGACTCAAGTGCTTCTAAGCTTCTTGACTGTGGCTTTTAAGTGTTTGAACAAACTTACTGAAACTTCCAAATTATATCTCAACCTTTCATTTAGCCAGATTGTTTTAGAACTATCATAAACATGCTATGCAAAATCAACCTACGTGAACACCCTCTGTTATCCATACCCCCTGTCATTTTCTTTGACTGTGACTCTGAGAAGAAGAAAGGTGGGAGAGTCCTTCAGAGATCTTTCATGGCATTGCAGTAAGAGCTTTAAGTGTTTGTAAAAAGTGAACAAGTGACTTGGAGAAAGTCAGGTCCCCTATGCTGATCTGTTTTTATGTCATTCTTACTGTACCCTTGAGAAACTTGTCTTTTGCCGTTACATTTAAATCATCTTATTTAAATGAAACTATACTGTGTTCTCTGCCAACTGGGGTGGATTTCCCATTGTATACGGCACGTTTGCTTTTTTAGTCAAAGGCTGCAAATAAGGGAAGAGCAAGAAAAAGAGCCATTTCTTAACACTAAAGGGCACATAGTTAACATTAACAGGACCACGGGACTCAGGTGTCTGTAATATCATGGCCCCCTGAAAAGATCTCTTTATCAAAAATAACAGGACTTTGGTAAAAAGAAATCGGTTTTGGTGTCAGACTATATGAGAACGTGTACAGCATGTGTAGGTGTGCCTGAGTATCAATTATACCTATTGCAGCCCATTAAACCTTAGGCAACCGCATTAAACCACAAGTTCAGACTGTGGTGTACTCTGGCCTGCTGTGGTTTCATCAGCCTGTCACAGTGAACCACAGCATGCTGCAGAATCTCAAAGAGCCACATCAGAGAGAGCAATGTGCCAGATGGGACAGCAATCTCTCAAATGTGTGTTCTCTGCCTAGGTCCACGCCATCAACACGGTAAAAGACTATGGGAATGCATGGCTATCTCGAGTTATTAACCTGACCAAATAATTCATGTCAGTTCATTTCAGATGAAAGAACACATACCCCATAATATTACAACAGTTTGTGGTTTTACTGTAAATAAAACATAGTAGGGGGGATCCTGTGTGATTCAACCAGTAAAAGTGTGTGCCTGGAGTTCAGGTGCTGTTTTAAAGTTGCCATTAGCAGAAGTCCAATGGCTGAGCAGGAGGTACCCTCAACTTGCACCTTAATGGCCAACCATTAGGTGTGCCAGAGAGCAATGAGACTGTGGTGTTGCTGATCAGCGTTCAGGATCCCAAACTGGGGAAGTAACATAGGAAGAATACCACTTGAGTCCAGATTGAAACAAATGCAGTACTCACTGGAAACTCAACCACTCAGTCCCAGTTGGCAAAAAAAAAACACCGGCCTGCTTTTCCTGATCAAGAATGAGAATATAACAAGAGATTCGAAACAAGATAAGGCCAAACAGGCCCATCTAGTCCATTTCAGAGTAAGTAAAAAATTGATCCAGGGATCCAACCCAGACGTTCCTTGAATGAGGCCAACATATTGGTTTGTAGCACATGACTGGGTAGTTTGTTCCATACTCCCACAATCCCACTGAGTAAACAAGAGCCACCTGTTCGCGATTCTAAATGCACTTCCCTGTGGTGTCCTCTCGTTTGTGTTTTACTGGGGTTTTTTTAACAGAAATGTAAGTTTAAAACACTTACATCAGGTCCCCTTGTAGTCTTCTCTGTTCAAGACTAAAAAGATCGGGTTCTTTCAGATGCTTTAAGCTGGTGTGCAGGGGCGGATTCTGTTGACACAGCTCTTCATCAGCAGGAAATCTTAATTCGCAGCGTAGCCACACAGTTTATATTTCTGGTTAAGAAATGTATAATTATCCTGGCCTAAATTTATTTCAGAAGTAGACCTCATGTAAACTTGTCCTGAAAAAATACTTAGCTTGGACATGCTTGCAGTAAATACAGTATTTATCCTACTGCAACAGTTGCTTCTACTCTTAACTATTATCTCACAAATGTTTGTCCTAATCCAGACTGTTATTAAACTTTAATAAGTTACAAATTAACAACCTATTAAATCTTACTGTTTACTACGTGTGCTCATTGTAATGTTCCTACACCTTCGTTTTCTAGATTTGTTCATATTCACCTAAAGTTAACTGGATTTCAGGCTTTTCCTCTATACTGTACTTATGTACTGTGTATTGAATGAAGCATACAGACTTTTGCTCAAACATGGGTTAAGAAACTGAGAAACTGTAATTGCAAAATAATAATAAAAAGGTTTATCACATGACCATTCCATCGATTATACTCATGAGACTCAGAAGCTCATGGTTACATTTTGTAAGCAGAGATTCTTGGAAAAATTCAGTCTAAGATTAACTGAAGTAACAGTTTTCTTACATTACGATGTTTTTATGGAAAGCCTTGTCCAAAATGATGACTATCGTCACATTCCCACTAATCCGCCATCTTTTGCATTTGATCCAGAACCCAGACCCCTTAGCTCTGATATTTTCCCCATCTATCTGCCAACTAGATAATAAAATGCCATCTGGGAGAAAATAATTGATTTTATACCAATCCAGTAATTTTCAAATTGCCAATATTCATGCCTTTTATCTTTAGATAAAATATGATTCACAGCACGATCTTCTCTCTCTCTTTTTGTTAGGTATTTCAGAAAACAGCCAGAAATAATAAAATAAGATTTGCATTGCAGTACTAAAATGTGTCACTTTGTCAACTCAGGATTTTCACCAGCACTTAAACCCAAAACAATTAGAATCTCAAGCTGCTGATAATCACTTTCCAAAGGCATCAGCATATAAAAAAGACATCAGTAGAGGGCCAAATTTTTGAGTTTCTGCTTCAAGCTATCTGGCAGTCTATTACTGAACTTTATACTATGCTGTATAAAGTTCCTTGTATCACTCGTAGTCTGTTTCACTTTTGCTTGATATTGTCACTGATATCCAGTCAATATACGTTTCACCAAGAGCCAGATTCATCACACTATAGTGGTGAGTCATGCTCGTTGTTCAAACACCTCTTGAAATAAAAAAATCACAATACACAAGACAGGTCTTTCATCAAACAGTGACATGCCTGAGGCACTGTAGGAATTTACATTTACACAATCTAAATAGAGGATAAGCTGTTCTTTTTTTGTAACCTACAAAACAAACCATGGCCTATTTTTTTTTACCATACAGGCTATGCACCTGCCTGTCATCATATATTCCCTGACATCATTGTTAGTGTTAGAGTGGCGCAAGGCTCTATACATCTGAATAGCAAACCTGTCTAGCAAGACGCCTTGTTGTTCATGTTGATGGGCCTGGCAGGTTGTTCATCACTGGAGGATCTGGTGCAGTTTTACAGGACTCACACTCACAATGGGCAAACAGAACACCCAACATGTTCTTGTGAAATAAAAGAGCAGCCTTGTCCCCAGTGCAGCTCCCCACTCTGGCCTGAAGAAACACGACTCCACGTTGGGAGATCACTCATCCCTTAACGTGGGCTGAAAGTGACACCTCAGGAGGAAAACTATCTCAGCTGTCTTTAGAAATGTTTCACCAGAAACTAAGGACGTAAGTAAAGTTAAACAAAACATCAAACAAAGTGTGTCTGTCTTTCACCACACCAAACCTTCTGTAGAAGAAATGTACTCGCAGTGAGTTGCCTCCTTCAGGGTAGTGTAACTCTGTTGTTTCCAATGAATAACAGGGTTCTGACATAAAATGTAAAACATGCTTGTGAAAAGACAATTTCTGACCATTTACTAAAGCATCAGTTCTATACACTACAGAAATAGCAAATAGAGAAATCTGGACGCCACGATCACAAGTCAACTGAATTCTTCAGTCCTGATGTTCTGTTTTTGAACGCCTATAAGGAAGGTCCCTTACACTTGGTGAATATATGACTGTTTACCAGCCAAGCTCAAAAACATAATTGACACTTCAAGTTTAAGAGCAGGACTGTTCTGTCACTGCAACAAGGAGCTGTAGGCCTTGTGGAAACCTTTTTAGAAAGCCACACTAGGCAGCAGCAATGACAAAAAAAGAAAACAAGACCAGCAAATCCAATGGAAGACATAATTAGTGAATTCAACAAAAACAAACAGCTCACCCAGCCAAAGCCATTTCACATGCATCCTAATCTACTAGACACAGGAAAGCTGAACAGCTCTAACGCGGCAGCCTTCATTAAATGTTGAAAGCAATAAACAGCATTCTGCATTTCCCCGACTCTGATGCACTGGCTTCAGAAGACACCCATAAGCACAGAATTTTAGGGTGGTTCTGCGATGCAAATTGCTGCATCATGGACAGAAGGCTGAGATCACCAGCCCAAGCTGGACTGCAGCCCAGCTGCACAAAACAAGACTACTAAATACAAGCCTCTACAACTCCTCAGCTCTCCCTAGTCCGATGTCTATACTTGCATTCATCACAAGTTTGCATTGTTCTCAGCATGTGAAGCCAGATTCATGTCAGTCTTATTGAAAACTCTTAATACACGTTCACTTTTTATTTGACATTATAATTTACATTACATACAGATATAAGCCTGGACCATGTATGAAACTATTATATTATTAATCATAATTAAATTTTGGCTGAAGCTTTGATCAAAAGTGACTAATGTTTGCACCCATATATACAAATGAGCACTTTACTGAAGCAATCAAGAGTACCAACGTACCTTGCCTGAGGCACGAACAGCAGTGCCACACCTCGGATATGAGACTACAAATTTCCAGATACAAGCCCAGAGCCTAACCACTACTCCACACTACAACAGCACCTGTATTTATTTGTCACCAGCTTGAACTGCAAACCGCAGGTGAACACAAGTCTTTAAAACAGAGATCGGAAGCCACTATCATCAAACACTGATGATACTACTATCCCTTACTATTTACTACTATCCCTAGTAAGGCCATCTCTACTCCCCAACAAGCTGAAGGACTCTCAAAACTTGGACATCAGGGCAAGAGTATTTCCTGCTTTTCATTTCAAACAAATCCTCAGATTCACAAGTGGAAAGTGAACATCTTTAATGGGTGGAAATTCTAAAATGTTAGAAATGTCTTAATTGATCGAAACCTCTAGCTCCAACCACAAAAAATCCAGAATAAAATGGGGCTGATTAAGCAAATGATTAGTTCCTATGATTTGGGAGGTAAAAGAGAACTCAGCTGGAATCAAACCATAGCCCCAGGCCTAGTGAGAACTCTAAGCAAGAGACAGCTGTTTCAGTCTAATCCCACCTACTCCAGACCGCATGGGATACAGAGTGCCTCCCTCAGAGATTAGTCTGGTTTGTGTGGGTTCCAGGTAATCCAATCAGAGAAAACACATTAGAGATTAATAGATAACTAATAGAGAAATCAGATGGAAATAACCAAAAGCTTGACTTACAAAAAGGTAAATTTGATTGGAGCCCTTTGCATTCACATTTGTCATGGTGTAGCTACTAGGCTATAGAATAAACACCTGGATGGCCATTGTCAGTGCAGTCTTATACAGTATGTTTATTCAGAATCTTTAGACAGTGCTTTGAATTATATGAAAATATCTGCAAAATGAAGACTAGGTAAGGGCAGTTACTGATATTTCCACATTATACAATTTATTATTCAATTATAATGGAAGTTGAGTTGAAGGCTTTGTATTTCAATATTCAAAATGAGCTTTAAAGAGTAGACTGTTGCAGTGCTCATTTCTGTTAATTTGTTCTCACTGCCCTCCAGAACATGAAGTTAAAGAACCCAGATTTGTTTTTGGAATCAAATATTAAAACCAGATAAGATTTGCATGAGCAGAGGGGTAAATGTTTTCACTACCTGGCCATAGCAGAGTGACCCACTTACATTTTTACAGATGGCGGATTGTCTTGGACTAATTACATTGATGAAGCAGAAAAACGATATACTGTATATAATAACGTTAACTCCACTTGTCTCACTGAGTACTGTTTATATTCCGAATTAAGTGGCAAGCTATACACCAGTCGGAGCTGGACCAAAAGACCAAACTGCTACGCAACAAGAGCCGTTTTTGGCGCATTTAAGAAGTATAAAATTTCTAAGGTTTGAAAAGAAACAATGCAAAAAAAACGTCCTTCCCTGTCAGTCTTCCCAACGGTTAACGAGATAAAACCCTCCAAACCGGAGAGATAGAAGACTTGATGAAGCAGCGAAAGTACAACGATTCTAGAGTGATTTGAAAAAGCCTTCACACCGCATCCCAAAAGTTGCTACCTTTAATTTAAGGATAAACCTAATTTTATATTGATATGAGACGCTGTTTGTATTTACAACCATAAGACTATTTCAGTTGAGGTTAAACGTTTAAAAGACATTTGATATTTAAACGACAGCTTTTTTGTCTGGAAACCGAGACGATCAGAAGACGAATGTAGTCGTGGATGATTTCCCGTGAGGATGATTCATTCTTAATGGACACAGCAAACCAGAAGCTACCCGAGTTAAAAAAAAACTATTGAAGTACCTACAACTCACCCTACAGTACCTTCATAGTGGCATCACTGCTCACTGGTAAGGGGGAGCGCGGTTGTGGGTATGAACGTCGCTTTCTTTGCCTCTACTTAGAAAGCGGGTACATAACATTGTCTTCAAAAGTGTAAGCACGTGTAACACCATCCAACAAAGTAGTCGTCCTTTGTTTTTATTTTAAAATAAAATAGATACTATGAATTACGTGTCTCTTCGACGACCGCTTCCCATTAGTTACAAAAACATAAAAAAACGTTAATCGAAAGGAAGTCACGTGTATTAAACGATATTCCAACTTAAAACCAGGTAAAAAGTTACTAACTATACCTGATACAAAAGCAGCCTTTGCCAAGCACCTGGTTTATTTTACCTTTAAATTCATGACGAGTTCCGTGACAATGCTTACTGCACATGGTAGGGCTCTGCCACGGTTCACGTAATTCATAGATTACTACCTCTCAGTAAATAATCCACATTCAATAGTTAATTTTTATTTATTACATTTGGTTTGTAAACACGCACACATATGGGCTTCTCATCATCACCTAAAATGTGTTTTGAGATGGCCTAAATTTGCGAATAAAGATAGTCGACTCACCGCATCCTTCCCGTCTGTCCCGCTCACCGGCTGATCCTTCTCCGAATTGCACAATTTTCTTTTGTTTTTATTTTCTGCCTTCTTCATTTCTCGATCGACAGAAAAACTAAACAATGAACGAAAAATAAATACTTCATGGAAGAAGAGAAGAAAGTGTCCATTACCCCCAGAGGGAAACGAGAAATTCAGATTATCTGAGCAAATGAAACCATAAAATAGCCGGGCTCCATCTTTTAGATGTTAGTCTTCGTCCAGATTTTGCCAAAAATCATTCTGTTGACGATTCGAACTTATGAGAAAAGTTGAAAAATATAGCGTTTGACAATTAGTAACGATTTTTCTTCTTTCGCCAGTTAAATTTTAAACTAAGTTTAACCATCCTTTCCACTAGCTAGTTGGAAGTACAATAGTAGTTGAAGCTTTTTCCTAAAATTTAATCCAGATCCAACTGTAGCTCTCCGTTCTCAAATTCATAACTAAAACAACCTTTATTCTTTAAAGGGAGACATTGGGTTATGTCGCAACACAGCCCATTAATGTTTTGGGGTGCCAGACCGTTTCGGGTAGCCGGTTAATTTCATTCGTTTTCTTCTCAGTTCATGACATCTGCAGATCTTTGTGCTGCCCAGCCGCCGCCAGGGAAAGCAAGTCCGGGATTTGCTCCAGAAATTCCTCTTTCCTTGGTTCGCTTCTTTAACCGGAGAGAAGCGCTGTTCATTTTATATATCCTGTCTTTTTCGCCGCGCGACTGCAGGTCTTCACAATATTAACCAGTCACATTTCGTTACACGTCTTTAGGCAGGTGTGCAACTGTACGAAAGCACATATCAGCAGTTCTGCTTTCCTCGACCTCCGGAGCTATCCACGTGTAAATATCATGCGTGTGTCCTTTGTCATTTACTCGAGTGGTGCTACTGACCGCTGAGCGAGGCAGCTGGAATTGAATTTTGAAGAACTGCAGAAACACCCAACAACATCCACTACGACAGACGAAAGGAAACCCTCTGTCCGTTTCCTGAAAATTCGCCGTAGGGGGGCACCATATTGGTGTACGGAATACCGCCACCCATTGAAGTGTGAGCGTTTTTGTGAGGCGCCGGTGACCATATTTCTGTACGGCGTGTTACGTCGACAATATGGCAATGTGGCCAAAAAAAGAAAATCGGAGTAAATTTTATGTTCTGCACCTCGCTGCCACCGTGTGGCTTAAGGATATATTTGTTACTCAGCACAGTTGGACACTATTTTCTAATGCTGTACACTCTATGATAGATGTCTTCTATACAATCAGTGTCTAAAATATTCCATCTGTTGGTTTCAGGAAAATAGGAACATTTTGAAGGTAATTGAAAAAACGAAAATACTTTTTGCCTGAACTTTGGCGATAAACTACTATCAACCACATATGCATGGCAGGCGAAATTACCTCTCATTTCGAACCTTTCCTTAATACTAGTACTTAGTTTATGAATAATATAACGAGAAAGGTCATTCTCTCATTACAGGCTGCAATGGAAATGTGAATACAGATGTTTTACTGGAGGCCTCTATAGTTACCCCAAGATCTTCTTAGCCTTTGCCTTTCATACAAACACTGCGCACTACTAATTTCTTAACATACTGAAGTGTGAGAGAGACCGGGGCTGTTGTATATGTTTCATCACAAGAGAGTGGAGAAAAACTGGGACTAGGGTGAAAGGGGATTTCTAAGAATCTGATACTAAAAGAAAAGCTTATGTTACATGGGACTTTAAGTGCATGCCTTTGTGAAGGATGGACAGAGACAGAGAGATGATCGGAATTTATTAAGGTTTATTAAGAAAGTCAAAACAAGGTCAGTACCAAATTTTAAACAGATTCTATTATACCCCAGAAAAATTGAAAAAGATGAAGTGGCATAACACAGGAATGTTTTCAAAATGTAACACACATAAAGGATAGGACTATTGCACTTATTATGGTATTGTCAGCACATACAGTCATTCTGGACCTCCACAGTGGGGAAATCTCTCAGGTACCTTAATATCTCAATTCCACTTACTCCCGTTATGTATATCCTTGATGATTTATCAAAGGTTAAAGTAGCAATTCAATATAAAAATACTTTTTTGACCCTCTCTATTATTGCTAAAAAAATAATATTGCGAAAACGGGTGGACAGTACAGGACCTTCGTACAAAGAATGGATTAAAGAGGCTGTATCACAAGTTAAATTTGAAAAGATTTCATATAATTTACAGGGGACTTAAACTTAATGAGTATAGGAATGTTTGGGGCCCATTAGAGATATACTTGAATGGCACTGGATGTTAAAAATATTAGAAGGAAGTTTCTGATTTTTTTTTGTGAATGTAAGATTTTTTTTGTTATTGTCTAATAAGAACAAAAATTAGAGAGTGAAAAAAATAATACTTAAAATAAAGAAGTCCTCCAAAGTTGGGGGGGCGGAGGTGGGTTAAAAAAAAAGAAGGTCCAAAGACTATCTTCAAATGTTTAGGGCTGCTAGTTGTGCAAGAAGAATGTGTTAAGGCAAGATAAGAGAGAGGATCTCATTGTGGAGTGGGGTGAGGTAGCAAACGTATTTGGAGCTGAATGGGACAGACAGAAAGCTGTAAGAGGGACACAGAGTAGAAAGCTGGACATTGGAACGTTTCGTTGTTTTTTTTGTGATAGCAAGTGCTGGCCCATGCCATGGGCACTGGCTGCTTTCCAGTAGCCAGGGTCATTCCTATTGGTTTAGTGAGAACAGAACACTGCAACCTTCACTGTGACATTCCAGACTGGAGATGATAGCAGAGCCAGGCCCTCAGTCTCCAGTCGGCTCCGCTGAGCCACTGCGTGCACGTCTATATTACTATACACACATCTTCAATCAGTCTGAATAAAGAGAAAATTAAGTTAAACTGTGTATAGTGCTTGACCTTGAACACAGCTTACTAAAAAACAACACAAAGACTGAGAGGGAGCAGCCATAGTCCTAATCAGAAGTCTATGCCCCCAACTTTAGCCCACATTGTATTCTTGATAACTAAATTGTCAAATAAATATTGGAGACACATTTTATAGAAAATACATGACAGATGCCATAAAACACAATTGTGCTTGTGTTTAACAAGGAACACTCAAATATTATACAAGGTCTCGCAATATTTCATTCCAGTTAAGCGGCCTCCTTCAGATTTTCTATGTTTAAACAAATCCAATAAATTATACTACAGAGTGCAGTACAGAAAAGCAGCGATGAGACCACCCAATTACCTGAATCAAACACAGCAACATTTCATTGTGAGATAAAGAAGCCTGGACAGCTGAGTGGCCAAAAGTGCAAGAAGGTTATCTGTCTACTAACAAACAAACCCCATAACCCTATGCTGGCCAGCACAGCATTACGCAAAACTGCGCTGTATAAAGAACTGTGCAGCAAACTGCTGTGTCGTTCATACACTTTGTCACTTGGAAAAGCCAGGGGAGCCCAGGTAGGCGCACTTTTAACTTAATTTGTATTGTAGTTACATACAAAATAATCTCAGCATCAAAGAGTTTGTGTTCATTTGTAAGGACAAAGAGAGACGTGTATCCCAAATCTCAAATCTTAAATCATTTCAGTTTTTTAAAAGGCCCTTTCTAAGTTTGTTTTTCTTCCAATGTTACTTGCCTGTTGCTCATGGATTGGAAACAGACTTCGAAGAAATCTTGTCTCCGTTAAACCTAACGTGTGCAGTAAATGTATCTTTAAATAGATGGATAAATCATACAGATAACCAATACAGATGTTTAACCCTCATAAAAGTCTTTATCAATGACGGTTTCTTACAAGGGCAGTTGTTAGCATTGCTGTCTCTTAGCGCTGGGGCTCTGGGTTCAGTTCCTGGGGTGCTATCTGTGTGGAGTTTGTACGTCCTCTCCATGTTTACTTGAGTTTCCCCTGGGTGTTCTAGTTTCACAGTCTAAAGACATCCTGGTTGGTTAGTTGGCTTCAGTAAAAGTGGCCCTGGTGTGAGTGTTGGTGTGTCTGCATCTGTGTGTGCCATGTAATGGACTGGCATCCTGTCCAGAGCGTGCCCTACCTTGTGCCCATTGCTTGCCAGCTTATGCTCCTGTGCCCCGCGCCACCCTGCACTGTATAGAAAATGGATGAATAGAAGGGCTCTTTCAACAATTGTACAGCACTCTTGATACTAAATATGTTGATATTAATTGTACAGCACTGTTGATACCAAATACTACATAGATTAAAAAAGAGTGTTTTGTGGGCAAATCCCTTCATACCCCTTTTCTGAGGTCTGTTTGTCTGACTGTGTTCCTGTCAGACTTTGAGTGTTGCAGGTACGGTGCCAAGGATGAAAGTGTATCTGACAGCAGTGGGGATACTGGTCCTGGTGGCCACAGTACTGTGTACGGAACACAAGTGCCTTCAAGGCCGGGACCACAAGAAAGCCCCCAGTGAAGAGCACAGCATGAAGGAGTGCACAGTGTACTCCAACTGTGAGTATGGGAAATCCTAATGTTATTTCGAAACCATGATTGTATCATAGCCCTTCAAATGGAAACACAGCTTCATTTGTTATTATGGTACTACAGTATATCTTTGATAAAGTCCACCCACCGGCGGTGTGTGTTCAGCTGCCTAAATTGTAGAATTCCAGCCATTTTATCCTAAAGCAAACAAAAGGGAGGAAAGCTCTGTGCTACCCCTCCAATTTGGCCCCCTTGGAAAATGAAAAAAGATGTGAGAGGATGAGATATGGTGGACCTTCCCTGGAAAGTGGAGAAGACATGGAGGAACTCTTCCCAACCACTTCAAACAGAAAGCAGACCAGGGCAGTGCCTCCTTCACGCTTTTGTCTCACACATCTCTACGCCCCATCAAGCAGATTGTGGAAACAGCCCAGACGTTTGCAATTTTCATTCCACAGGAGGATGAATTATTCCCACGATTAACTAAAACCTGTGATTTTTTTTGTAAATAAATAACTAGATCATTAGTGGGTCCCCAGGATGAGAGTTTGGAAATATTCTGAAAGGCTGGCTCTTCTTGCCCTTGTCTCTCTCCCACAGCTTCCTGCTGCTACAGCAACTTCACTGAGCAGCTCATCTCCCCTGTGAAAAAGGTGGACAACACCCAATGGGACCTGTGTCAGAAACTCAGCACAGGGTAAGAGTCCAATTCCAATGTGAGGGAAATCACTTCTATTATCCTACTCCCATATTCCTACTTCCTGTATACAAAGCTCTAATGTCTTTTCGATTACTTTAAACATTTTTTGTGCTTTTCACCAGCTAAAGAATCATTAACCACTGTCTCTATTTCCTGTACTTCAACAGTATATTAAGCTGTTCAGAGACACAGGAGCCAGGCAACATTTTTAGAAGGGGCATTTGCAAAGCATGATGCATGACACAATTGCAAACTATGTAAAGTGCATTTCAAACTGACAATGGGCACGCCTTTACGCAAAGGGTCATAGGAGTCTGGTACTAGCTACCCAGCTGTGTTATTGAAGTCATTAAGAGCTTCCAATAAAAAAAAAGCTGGATAAGTCTCTTGGGTGAATAAGCTACTAACTACCAAAGGGGTTCATTGGGCTGAATGGCCTCCTCTCATTTGTAAATGTTCTTACGATATGCCTAAAGAAAGCCTTTTATAGATGATCTAAGCACACATCAGGGGCCATAAGTGTTATCATTTTTTGAATTAAAAGAAAACTCATTTTTCTCCCATAGCGTCATGGAAAAGCATCCTTTTTCCTCTAAGAGTCCAAGTCCAAAATAACATGTTTCACATGGCTCCATTTGTATATGGTATTTTCTTGGCTCCACAGTCCACAGTTTTCATAATATTTTTGTCTGAGTAGACCTACTATTTAACTGCACCATCTGTTTGTGTTGCGTTTAAGGTGTGAGGCGTTCATGAAGAAGGTGGAGTGTTTCTACCAATGCTCCCCCAGTGCAGTTAACTGGATGAACCCCAACTACACTGCTGGCCTCCTGCACGTGCCACTATGTGTCAGCTTCTGCAACAACTGGTAAGCACCAGACCTGACTTGCATTTCTTTCTTTTTCTAAACTTGCTAGTTTATAAATTATTAACGAACATATACCTGTACCAAAAAGTGCTGTCTGTTTTGCTCCTAATTATTTTTAGTTGACAGGATAGTCTTTATTCTCAGTCTTTAGTCTCTAATAATTCCCAGGGTTCTGACCATCCCGGCCACAAACTGTTCTCCCCCCTGCGCTCTGGCAAGCGATACCACAGTATTAAAGCACTGACTTACCTCGACTTAAGAACAGCTTCTACCCTACTGCAGTACGCATCCTCAACATACTTCAGACTTCAGCACATCTGCACTATGCACTTTTTGCATAGTCTACCATGATTTTTGTTCTCACTGCTGCATATTCATAGTCCCGCAACATATATATTGTTCCTGTTATTATTATTTATTATTTTTATTATGTCTACATTGTGTGGAGTTATCCGTTGTATTGTGCATGTCCTGACAGATCAGCGCAAATAAGAATTCCAATGTACAGTACATGTACATGTGACAATAAACTCCTCTTCTGTACTCTGTGTATCCTTTCACACACTTCTCCAGCGCCATAGATCATAGATATACAGTATAGACCATATGCACCAGACCTATAGTCACTGGAGGGTATGTTCCATTGCATTGCTACTCCATTACACTGCAGCTAAAATGTTGTCTCACCGCCCTAGGGCCACTTTTAATCAGAACCCCCTCAAAGAAAAAAAACAAACCACACTCCTTTCACTTCAGTAATAACCTCACTCAGTTTTGTTGTATTTAAGGTGAAGAACTGGGCTTTTGTTGTCTTGCAGTCCATCCTATACTGTACGTGTCCTTATTTTAACATTGGTGGTGGTGGAAGGGGGTCTCCATTTCCAGTAAAGAGCTTATAGTGGAGTGTAGAGAAAGTGCTATATAAGTGTTAGGAAGTATTATTATTATTATTATTATTATTATTATTATTATTATTATTATAAGTATGACTAATACTAATACTTCTACTACTCATCTCTCCACTTGTTAACCATTGGAGGAAACAGAAGGAAGATCAACATAACATCAACATAAAATGAGATTTTAATTTAAAATGGTGATTAAAAAACATCCTTTAATTATGTAGAGTCATAACACTACTTTATGCAGCCAGATATTTTGTTTCTCCTGTGACATCTAGGTTTGATGCATGCAAAAATGACCTGACGTGTGCAAAGAACTGGATCACTGACTTCAAATGGGACGATAATGGCAACAACCACTGCGGTGGAGACTGTGTGCCATTCAACAAAGTATGCATTTGTCTTTCCCACTTCACCAGTCATAATGTTCCGCATTATGATATAGAGATGCAGGACAGAGTTTGATTCTATCACTGCTACCATACTGCTCCGGGGTCATAAGTTTAATTTCAGACAACTGTTTGTGTGGAATTTGCATGTTCTCTCTCTGTTTGCATGGGTTTTTTCCTGGTATTCATGTTTCCACGTAGCTCCTACACGACTTCACTGGCTAGTCTCAATTGTCACTTCCTCTGTGATCCTGCAATGAACCTGTGGGGGAGAGTAGTTTTATGGTCTCAATCCCACCTCTGTCCTGTATGTCTGGGATAGGCTCCAGCTTTCTGTGATGCTCACCTGGAAAAGCAGCTTTTTGGTAATAGACAGATAAAAAGGCTAAATGGATTAAAAATGTATGCTGCCCTTGACATGTGTGACTAAGAATGTGGAAAGGGGAGCTTCTTGCAAAGTTCAAAGGACATATATATAGGATTAGCTAAGAATTAGGATAATAAAAGAGGCTGGAACATATTTAATGACTCGAAGTTACTGGAGTTTTTGATAGTACTGGCATGTATTCCGGCATGAATCTCATAGAATATAGGAATTGTACAGCTGGCAGTGATATGCTCATCTGTGCTGAAAAAGAAGATGATTGGAGCAGGTTTATTTTTAAATCTCTTTAAACACCCATAAAAATCAAATCATTTTCCCCATGGTGCTGTAGCTAAATTAACACTGCACTAAAATGTCCACCATTCATTGGCATAGAAAAAGGAGTTATTGGCAGACACATTGCCCTTTTGGACTCAGTTGTGAGCATCCATCTGTAGAAACAGCCAGACTTCTGTTTACTAATTCAACAGTCAACGTGACACATGAGTATCTCCTGATTTCTCTGTTTTTGGATCAGCTTATGCCACTGGACTCCACTCTGTAAATACGGCCTTTTACATTGTACCTTTCTTTTCTCGTGCTTTCAACTGTTTTGCATTTTGTTCTGCAAGTCATAAGGATGACAATGGCAAGCACAAGGAAAAATACAGCTTGGACAGGGCACCAGTACAGAATAATGAGATAGCTGCTAGACAGTTCAATACAACTGTCAATTTATGTTAAATCTGCTAATTCAATTTTTATTTATTAATTCAATTATCTTTTGTGCACCATCTCAGAGTGGTCAAATATAGGACATAATGCATATAATACAAAAGTGGAGAACAACAGCTTCAGATAATGCCAGATGTCCAATAAAATTAAATTTGCATGCAAGATAATGAGCCATAGATTAAGTATTTAAAATTTAAAACAGTACAACTAGTTTTCAGAATATAGCACAAAGTTTCAATACGCTTAAACTAGTTGAGTCTGTGCTTGCAGGGTACTAGTAGAGGCAGCAGAGGCTGACCAGTTTGGTTTTTCAATGTGCATCTCTTTCTGGCCAGATGTACTCCAATGGGACAGACCTGTGCCAGAGCATGTGGGGCCAGACGTTCATGGTCTCCGACTCGGACTGCCGCTGCCTGAGGATGGATGGCAGAGATGAGATGGTGCTGCAGTACATCCTGTACAAGGACTCCAGCTCCAGCTCCAGCTCCAGCTCCAGCTCCAGCTCCAGCTCCAGCAGCTCAGCCTCCAGCCAGGAGACGTCCTGCCAGCAAGCCCTCAGGAGACTGGAGGCTCCGGAAGCAGAGCCAGAAGGCAAGGAGTGAGTTTAGGGTTTAAACCACGGATCCAGTCTTCAGCTAGTGCCAGGGCTTCTGTCTGTTCAAATGAAATTGGTTTGCAGTTGGCCAAAGGAAAAATAATGATGTGAAGAAAACATATGAGCTGCTGTAATCCAGCCTTCATCACTGCTTTTCATTCCACTGGAGCTCTCGAGTACACCCTGCTGCCTGTGGAAAGTCTACACCCCTTTCATTCTTTGACATCTGGTTGTGTCAGTGCCTCAGAGTTTCATGCATCTAAATGTGGATTTTGTCATCTTATCCACGCAAAATATTCCATACTTTTGTATTTTAACAACGTTCTCTCCTCAAAAGTAAAATATCATAATTGGATAAGTCCCCCAGCCCCTGAGTTCATACTTGGTGGAAGCACCTTTAGAAGCAATTACAGCTTTGGGTCTGTTGAGATCAGTCTGTACCAACTTAAACATGTAGATTTGTCATGATTTGAATGGTGCTTGACCATTCTTCTTTACAGAACTGTTCATGCTCTGTCAGGTTCCTTGGAGAACATTGAAAAACAGTCATCTTCAAATTTTAAGATTTTCACATTTTGTTAGAGCCAACTTTTTGCCATGTGCCCACAAAATCTGCTGCTTACTTCAAACATGATTCAAGCTGGGCTTTCTTGTGTAAGACTTACTCCCAGTGTTACTGCCACCCAGCCATAGAGTCCGGATCTGTGGAATGACTGAGATATTGTTGTCATTTGCACACTTTGACCAGCAATTGTCATAAAAGCCCATAGCTCTTTCAAAGTTGCCATCGGTCTCTTGGTGGCCTCTCTGATCAGTCTCTCTTTTGCTTGGTAATCCAGTTTTAAGTGTTGGCCTGATATAGCCAGAGTCTTGGTGGTGCCATAAACATTTCATTTCTTAATAATCATCTTGACTGTGCTCCAGGGGTTATTCCAGACCTTTAATTTTTTTTTATACTCAACCCCCTGACCTGTACCTTTTCACAGTTTTCTTCCGGAGTTCTTCTAAAAGATCCTTGATGCTCATGGTTGAGCCTTTGCTTTGCAATGCATTGCACAGCAGAGGGAACCTACAGGAACTACTGAATTTAGGATTTAATGATTTAACACAGGAATACAATTAAACACACATGGAAGCCAGTTAACTTGGAGTGTGATATTGAAGATGACTGGTTACATATGAGTTAATTTTAATATTGGTATTACAAGGAGGGCTGGACAATCCACACTATATAGCCAAGCTATTTCAGCTATTTATTTCAAAGCTATTTCAGTTATTTATTTCCCCTAAATGGAATTTGTTTTTCTTCGTTATACCTTAATACTGTGCTTTCAGAATGGCCTTAAAATCGAGTTCCCACTATCCTCTGTCTTTTCTGAAACTTTTCAGGAAAAGAAAAATATTAAGTGGAAAAGTAAAAACGCGAAGGAATCAAAAGGTCTTAGATGTAATGCTTTTTTGGCAACTTAATTTTTAAATTATTTTTTTCCCATTCGCAAGCCCACCAACAAAAACAAGTTACAAAGATTTCTAGTAATGCTGTTTATACAACCTCTTTTAATTTTAGGTTCAGAATTTCCCGTGTTGACATCCTTTTTTTGCACTGAAAGGTCCTAGATGAAATACAGACTGTCTACCAATATCTCAGTGGAACTGAGACTGAAAGAGAAACCCAAACCCAAAACCAAGCTGAGGGTTCCTCTCTTACTGGACCATTTAATTCACATGTCCTATTTTATTTTGTAGGTCAGTAGTCCTTAAAAAGGAATGAAGAGATCCTACTTTTGCATCATGGGATGGACTTGCACTTCTCACATCAAGCCTTCTGCAAAAGAGAACAAAGCCACATTGCAGCAGATATTTACAGAGTGTTCAAGTGCACAATATACCAAACAAAGCATATATGTACAGCTTAATAAAAGTAAAATCGGTGTATTGAAATCCAGTCCTTGTCATTTGATACATTCACTGTTTTGAGCTTTACCTTGTTCTTTTGCCTTCCCTATCTTTCCCTGCCTTATCATTGTGAACAATTGTAATCCTCTTGATCTCTTTCACAAACAATACATAACACTGAAATTAATGATTAAATACTGTTCTGTTATGTTCTAAAGGGCAAACAACTACAAACCCACTGTTAGAATAACCACGGGTGAAACTTTATTCTTCCAAAGCAAGAAAACAAGAGGTGACAGTTAAAGACAGTGTGAGTGGGAGCTGACATGCCAGGTTACTTTCTGGGTGGAACAATCTAGGGATCCTGTCAGGAAGGGATCACTGGGAATGTCACCCCTCTTTAAGGCTCACCGATATCCAGAACTAGGCTATGGTAAAATAGAAAAATAAAAAATGAATAAAACAGGTAATGTATTATCTACAAATATAGAAATAAACCCTGAATGATGCTTCAGAACAAATGTTCTTGTAAATCTATCAGCATTAAGATCACTTCCCACAAAAATCTCCCTTTGTTGTTTCATAGTAGTGTTTGCATAAAAAAACTGAATAGCTATGTAATTGGTTATCTGATACCAGTCAATGAATTGTATTTCATAGACCTTGTTTCTTGGAGATTCATTTTGTAATGTTATTACAAAGTAGACAGGCAATGGTACAATGGTAAAAGATAACTGGTCAAATTTGTTTATCAGTGCAAATGTATCAAGCAGTGATGGTCTACAGAAAAATACAAGTTCTATATTGTGGTACAGTTTATAAAAAAAACATTGTAAATAGTTTGTATTGTATTTCGCACTAATTTAAAGAACTACTTAACCTCTTTAGTGTCTAAACCCAGGCATTATGAAGTCTTGAAAGGTCTTGACAAAGTTAATGCAACGGGCTTCATCAAAGTCAGTAGTTAATATGGCCGTCTTGGGAGTTTATGAAAAACCTAACCTAATGGGCGAATCTGGTTTTTTTTAGGATTCCCTCGCAGTACAAAGAATGCTGTGTAGGGTAATTAATTGGCTTTTCTAAATTAGGTTAAGGCCCAGCGAGTAGCGGCGGTATAATGGACTTAGGCTAAACGATAATTGAAAATGGACGGAAAGGTGGATGTTAGACATGGACGGAGGACGTTTACTCTGGTCTATTCCTGCTCAAGGTTAGATAGTCAAGACTAGTTGCTGGACGAGTGAACGGATTGACAGGCGGAAGTTGATGTGTGTACACATTTTGACTGACTATGTGATATTTGCCGAGCTGTTGATGCAGGTGAGTATACTCAGCTGATTGTGCAATCGGCAGTTACTGTTTTGCCACTCTAAATTTCAACATGCGTCTACGTAGTGGTCGTTGGAATATTTATTTTTGCTTATGTGATGGCGATACTGAGATGATAAGTATACGCACCTTCACTGCTAGATTAGGAAGAATAACAAATGCTGTCCTTGATGGAATAAGCCTTTTAAGAGGCGCAGAACGACTCACAAATATATAAAAGTGACTACATTATAGCTTTTAATGTTTCCAAAAATAAGTATTTTGTTTAGACTTGAATAATTCTGAAAATAAGAACAAACCATTCATTTTTTGACAAATTTGCCGTCTTCGGACATTAGACAAGTTTTGTGCTAGATTAACGAGACCTTTTGCAGATTTCCAATCGTTTGTACAAGAGTTACATTATTATTAGTCATTGCTGTTGTTGGATTTTTATTTGTTCCGCTGTTCTCAAAACACCGCTCGAGTGTATTTACGTAGCATCCTCTCAGAGTAAATACAGGAGGTCTCTTGGTCTTTGCTGTTGCAGCAGCTTAACTGTTTAAATTAAGCAATATGTTGATTTATGTGTCTTCAGTAGGACACAGCACAACCCTGTATAAATTCAAGAGCGTATATGTTATAGTAGGTCATGGATGAGTTTGCTATTTTCACTCTTTAATTATATATAAGAATGAATATACCATTTTATTACATATATAAAATAATTGCAGTTTTTCTTCATTTCCATTCTTGAGCGTTGTCCCTTGTGCTCTTGCTGACTCACACAAATACTGCAAGTGTAAATTTGAAAGCCAAAATTATTATAAGCTCATAATATATAGCCTCCTTATTGGAATGTGAGCAAAAACTGAAATGAAGAAAATATAACTTAATGTTCTGCGTATCCTCTCTTCTTCTCATTTGTGTTCCAGTCTGGAAGGGAGATGTGTGGGGTGCGGAGGCAGTGATTTCTCCGTTGCCACGGCGTCGGGACTCTCGGAAAAGCAGCCATGGCCTCTGTGGCCCAGCCGAAGAGTACGTCCCCCGAGCAGGGCCAGTACTCCTCGGACAGGTACGCACGGCTCCTCCTGGCCCAGATGAACAAGATGCGGCTGAGGAAGGATTTCTGTGACGTGCAGCTGCAGGTGGGGGGCCGAGGCTTTAGCGTGCACAGGCTCGTCCTGGCAGCCAGCAGCCCCTACTTCTCTGCACTGTTCGCGGGGGGCATGCGGGAGGCCAACCGAGACTTCGTGCAGATTCTCGGCGTGGAGGCTGACGCGTTTGAAATACTGCTGGAGTTCATATATACAGGTAGGCTGCCAGCACTGAGATGTACTGTATGTGAATTTGTTTCAACTGCTTGTTCCGTCTCTGCTTTAAATAGGTGCTCTGTGTTCATTTGAGAAGAAATGTAACTAGGTAAGGAATTAACTCAAGCGATTGGTGTTTAACTGGAAATGACAGGCTTCAGAAATTCTTTCAGATCTTTGGTTCAAAAATGTTGCTAAATGTTCCACACTGAGAAATTAGAAGATGAATGTGTAAGCATTTTGATCATTGATCGACTATCTAGTCAATGTACACAGCTATGTTTGTACACATTAATCTGCACACAATGTTATAGTCAATGAATTGGCTAAACATTAGTTAATACATTCTCTACTGCTGATTTTGACGATTGATTCAAGGCAGGTGTCGACCTCAGCTCTGATGTGTCTCACTCTGTGTGTCCGAGGTGCAGGTATGATCAACGTCAATGTGGACAATGTCCAGGAGTTAATCGTTGCCGCAGATATGCTCCAGCTCAGTGAGGTGGTCAGTATTTGCTGTGAGTTTCTCAAGGCGCAGATGGATCCGTCCAACTGCGTGGGAATTTACCAGTTCCTGGAGCAGATAGCCTGTCTTGAGATGCTGGAGTTCACGGAGAACTACATTTACGTTCACTTCCTGGAGGTGAGGGCACATTACTACCTAGAGAGCGCTGCACAGAAGGCAATATGTGAACGGATGTTGAAAGGAAATATGTTGAAATGTTTAGCATCAGACATTTGCTGCCAGTGCTGTGATCTAATTCCTTGTTTCAGCTTCCATTATAGCAGGAATAACAAAGTCCAGATGTGGAGAACTAGAGCTTATTAATATTTAACTGATCAAACATCCTTGATTTTTTTTGCCTGGTATTTTACATTTATAAGTTTTGTAGGAACAAAAATGAAATTGTAAGAGCTGAAGGAAATGATCTGATTAAGATAGGTTTTACTGTAGTTAAGGGTGTAACTGGGCATTACAATTCAGCTGAAAGGATAACGTATCTTTTGATACTGTGTAAATATGTTACAATCAAAACAGTTGAATGTATAAAATGTGAATGTTGATTTATTCTTGACATGAAGGATCACTACCTGTAAATGGTATCTGTGATGTTTCCTGAAGCACATTACTGCGAGCAGCGCAACTGTACGCAGTATTTACCCTCCATGGCTCTGTGTGCCCATGTGTGCCCTGTGTCAGGTGTGCGTGGCGGACGAGTTCGCCGGCCTCTCGAAGGACCAGCTGGTGAAGCTGCTGCGCAGCGAGGAGCTGCGGATCGAAGACGAGTACCAGGTGTTCACCGCCGCCATGGGCTGGGTGCTGAAGGACGTGCCCAAGAGGAAGAAACACGTGGTGGAGGTCCTAGACCCCGTGCGCTTCCCCCTTCTCTCTCCGCAGCGGCTCTTCAAGTACATCGAGGGTAGGGCATCTGGAACGACAGCTGTAGGTCCCCACTCTCCAGGAGCTCGGAGCCGGTATTTTCTGTCACTCATCCTATTTGTGCAGGATGTGCAACCAGAAAGAAACCACAGCACACTGAGCCTTCAACTTACCCTAGCCTATACGTATTCAGGCTACAATAGAAAGAAGAAAATGGATTCATGTCGTACCAGTGAAGTAAGAGTCATAATTCTTGAGGAAGTTAAGAAAGCTACAAACAAGAGGAAGCCATTCTGCCTATCCAGCACATTTGCTATTTGATCGGAAGATCACATCCAGGCATCACTTAATGTTTTATAGTATAGATTATAAATGAACAATATGAGTTTGAATACATGTGTTTTCCTTGATATGGCCAGCAGCCGTATCACCCTGCAACTCACAACTGGCAACCCACTGAAGCTCAGCAGGTGTGAACCTGGTCAGTACCTGGATGGGAGACCTCCTGGGAAAAACTAAGGTTGCTGCTGGAAGAGGTGTTAGTGGGGCCAGCAGGGGGTGCTCACCCTGCGGTCTATGTGGGTCCTAATGCCCCAGTATAGCGACGGGGACCCTATACTGTAAACAGGTGCCGTCCTTCGGATGAGATGTAAAAGCGAGGTCCTGACTCTCTGTGGTCATTAAAAATCCCAGGGCGTTTCTCGAAAAGAGTAGAGGTGTAACCCCGGTGTCCTGGCCAAATTTCCCATTGGCTCTTACAAATCATAGCCTCCTAATAATCCCCATCTTTGAAGTGGCTTCATTACTCTGCTATCCTCCCCACTGATAGCTGATGTGTGTGAGCGTTCTGGTGCACTACGGCTGCCGTCGCATCATCCAGGTGGGGCTGCACATTGGTGGTGGAGGAGAGTCCCCATTACCTGTAAAGCGCTTTGAGTGGAGTGTCCAGAAAAGCGCTATATAAGTGTAAGCAATTATTATTATTATTATTATTGTAAGTTAAGAAAGCTACAAACAAGGTCTGCTTATCCAGCACATTTGCTATTTGATCTGAAGATCACATCCAGCCATCACTTATTGTTTTATAGTATAGATTATTAATGAACAATATGAGTTTGAATACATGTGTTTTCCTTAGACACAACATAATACTCTCGTTTTGTCTGTTTCTTCATGTATTTTTTTCCAAAAGGCATTTCTGACTTTAGCCTGCGGGTGGCACTGCAGACCTTGCTGAGAGAATACACTGAAGTGAGCAAGTCTCCCAAGGAGAACAAGATGTTCAGTTTACTGCAGCCAGCAAAGACGCGTCCACGAAGAAAGGCAAGGAAGTATCTTTATGCTATAGGTAAATAACACTGATTTCACTTTCACCATATAGAGCACACCCTGATTGTCTACCTCATGTTAAAGGGGGTATAAAGGAAATGTGACTGTTATTTTGATCCTTTGATGAGGGCCTCAAGCGCATGTTTATGTAATTATGTTTTAAAAGGTAATCATTGAATTGAATTATGAAAAGTCTTGTTTTTTCTTTCAGAAAGGCACATATAGTTTTACCTGGAACAGTAGCCATTTAGTGAAGTGCAATAGGCACGGGCCTGTTTCTGGCATTGGGGGCATTTAACAACTTCATATCTTTGATTCCCAAAACAATGACTGTGATATGTATCACTGGGGTATATAGCTGTGTGTGTAGGGTTTCACCCAAAGGACAGCACCTTTTAACAGTACTCACTGTTAAAATCAGGCAGTGAGTTTGGCTGAGAGGAAAGGAGTGCCACCTGCTGATCCTTCATGACCTCTTCTTATACTGCAGTGACATTATTTTCTTTGAATTCTCCAACTTCTCCAGCTCCGATTCCATCTTCAAATATGCTGATGACACTACCATCATTGGCCGAATCACCAGTATTGATGAGACAGCCTATAGGTATGAGGTCGGGAACCTGGTGGAATGGTGCCTTGACAATAACTTCTCCCTCAGTGTCAGTAAAACCAAAGAGCTGGTCATTGATTTTAGAAAGCAGGGTGGGGACCACACCCCTATTCACATCAATGGGGTGGCTGTTGAGATTTTTAGCAGCTCCAAGTTCCTGGTTACCTTCATCGCTAATGACGCTAACTACAAAGAAGGCACAACAACACCTTTAATTCCTCAGTCAATTAAAAACATTTGGACTGCCTTCAACTGTCCATACCACATTTTACAGGTGTGCTATTGAGAGTGTGCTAACATGTGGTATTGCAGTGTAGTCTGGCAGCAGCTCATTGTCTGACCAGAAGGAGTTACACGGGAAGGCGTTATGGGGGAGGGGTCAGGTCAGCCCAGTCCATCATTGGAGTACAGCTCCCCTCTATTTCAGACATTTTTACTACTCGCTGCCTCAGGAAGGCTGGAAGTATCGTTAAGGACACCAGTCATCCTGGTTCCTCACTTTTCTCCCCTCTTCCCACTTTTAAGCGTTACAGGAGCATAAAGGCATGAACGTCTACACTCAGAGACAGCTTCTTCCCTCAGATTACCGAACTCAACCCCTACCACTGGCTCACACTGATGTTTTTTTTTCTCTAAGATGTATGTTATTTAACTCGTAGTTGTTGCTGCCGCTGTTCTGTGTTTTTCGTGTTTCCTTGATGTCTTTGTTTAGGAGCATTTGTGCTAATAAGCATTTCATTGCACTTGTGCATAGGACAATAAACTCTACTCTACTCTTCTAGCCTCCCTCAGCCTGGAGAGGTACATGAGCAGAGGTGGGATGAGATCGGGCCCCCGGGTGAAGGAGTCTGTCTAACCCCAGTGTTGTTGCACCTCAGGGGGATACACGCGCCTGCAGGGTGGCCGGTGGAGTGACAGCCGGGCACTGAGCTGCGTGGAGCGCTTCGACTCCTTCAGCCAGTACTGGACCACGGTGTCCTCCCTGCACCAGGCGCGCAGCGGGCTGGGCGTTGCGGTGCTGGAGGGCATGATCTATGTGGTTGGAGGTGGGTGTCCTGGAGCCAGCAGACTAGTGGACCTTATTCATACAGCCTCACGTATGAAAGTGGGGAAAGTATAAAGTTACTTTGGCAATTATTATTGGCTTCCTTGACAATTTAAGTCTAATATACCATGATATAAGAAAGATTTCACTGGTTCTGCCGAGCTTTAACATTAAGTGTTCATAACAGTGGTGTGGTACTTCCTTTGATTGTGGTAAATTACAGTGTAACAGGTCAGTGGAGTGAAGTGAGAGGAATTTAAAGTCATTTTAAAGCTACGGTACGCATGCAACGTAAGTAAAAAAAATTACCTTGGTAGTTTTTCTCATGGGTTTTTACACCACATTATATTAACATCTTTTTTTTCTGAAAATGGAAAAAGCAGATGACTGACATGGCAAAATCAAACTCATGCAGTTCAGAGTGAGGAAGCACGTTTCAGGACGGCTATCACAGATGCGTCAAACTCCAGAGATTCTGCCTTTTAAATCAAGAGTTCCAAGGCTACAGTGCTATATTTCCACCTGTAAACCTTAATAGTTCCTTTCTGGCAACCCTCTGTAGTTAAGCAGGACTGAGCCCAGCCAGTACCTGGATGTGAAACCTCCTGGGAAAGCTAAGTTTGCTGATAGAAGAGGTGTTAGTGGCGCTCACCCTGCGGACTGCGTGGGTTGTAATGCCTCAGCGCAGTGATGGGGACACTATATTATAAAAAGGCGCCGTCCTTTGGATGAGATGTAAAACCGAGGTCCTGACTCTCTGTGGTCATTAAAAATTCCAGGGCGCTTCTCGAAAAGAGTAGGGGTATAACCCCGGCGTCCTGGCCAATTTACCCCTGGTTTTTACCAATCATGGCCTCCTAATAGTCCCCATCTACAAACTGGCTTCATCACTCTGTTCTCCTCCCCACTGACAGCTGATGTATAGAGAGTGTACTGGTGCACTATGGCTGCCGTCACATCATCCAGGCTGGGTCTTTACACTAGTGGTGGTGGAGGGGAGTCCCCATTACCTGTAAAGTGCTTTGAGTGGAGTGTCCAGAAAAGCACTATATAAGTGTAAGGAATTATTATTAATATTTTCAGGTTCATCCAGTTTGTGACGTGTCGTTTGTGACGTGGTGTGTGAATTGGATTTTACAGGGGAAAAGGACTCTATGATATTTGACTGTGCTGAGAGATATGACCCAGTGACGAAGCAGTGGGCTGCTGTGGCTTCTCTGAACTTCCCACGCTGTGGAGTGGGTGTTTGTCCCTGCCATGGAGCTCTTTATGCATTAGGTAATGCGGTGAATGTGTATCTCATGAGCAAGCACTGAGTATGTGTGTAGCTACAGATCCTCATTTTCTTTACAGTTTCTCAGTGCTGCGGTCCTTGAGGGCCACAGTCCCATAGGAGTTAAGGTATTAGATGTTTAGTCCAGGGCTTGAATTGAGGGGTGATTGAAGAAGCGCCGATAAACATTCCCACTGTTAAAAGAAGCATTCTCTTTTATAAACTGATTTGTTCATACCTTGGTTTTGTGGGAAGATACAGCGCTGCTCCAGGGGTGACTTCATGACTCCCCCTAGATGGGTGGTCTCTTAACAGAAGACTCTCCCACAACCAACACCTGCTGGTCCCCTTGCTCTTTTTTTCTTCAGTATCGATGCAGGGTTCTTACAGTTTTAGTAGGCTTATTCAAGCCACTTTACTATTAAAAACTACATTGGGTTAATGGTGAGTAGAGCTTAGTCAGGACTTCCAAACCGGCATTACGTAGATCTTCATTATGGATTTAACATTTATATAAGTTGACATTTTGAAACAGGAAAAAAAATGGCATTAACTAAACAGGCAACTTTGGGGAAAGGCTGGGCTAAACTGTGCACAGTTGAATTCGGGCTGTCGATTTTAGCACACGTTCTTCTGATTTGAGTGCATCTTCACAGGGGGATGGATCGGGTCAGAGATTGGGAAAACCATGGAGCGGTATGACCCAGCGGAAAACAAATGGGAAATTGTAGGCAGCATGCCAGTTCCTCGATATTACTTTGGTTGTTGTGAGATGCAAGGTAAGGAGCTGAGTTTCACAGGGGATATATTACAATGTGCTTTGATTAAGTATGAAGAATAATAAATGACAAATTTTGAGGAATAAATACATGACAAAACAACACCTGATATATAAAGCTGTCTTCAGTATGGAACTACACTCAAACTACTGTATATAATTCTGTAGCATGTCAATATAGCAGAAGTGTTTTGTTTCAGATTTTATGGGTTGTAACAGAATCGATTGCTGTAGGAAGAGACTGTCTGAGCTTGTGTGTTTCTGTGTGTTGCAGGGTTCATCTATGTGATTGGAGGTATCAGTGATGAGGGGATAGAGCTACGCTCGGCGGAGATGTACGATCCCATTGCCAAGCGCTGGAGTGCTCTGCCCGTCATGGTCATGCGCCGGGCATATGTGGGTGTAGCCTGCCTCAACAACTGTATCTACGCAGTCGGGGGGTGGAATGAGGCCTTGGGTTCGCTGGAGACAGTGGAGAAATACTGCCCTGAGGAGGTGGGTTACGGTGGAATAATTGGATCACTACTATTTAGAGTCCCATAACCAGGTGCAAAACACCTTAATTATTCTCATTTTCTTTGAAGAGATGCTTGTTTTGTGCAAGAGCCAAAACTGCTGGCCATTTTATGGTTATCTTACTTTGATTGCATTCACATTCACAGATCTGGACTTGATGAACCTTGCAACATACAGAGAAACACACAAGCTCTCTTCCTCTCTTCAGTCTCTTTCTACAGCAATCGATTCTGTTACTTATATACGGTGTACATACATTTCACAACACTAGTAACTCCAGTCCAGATAAATATTGTATGGGATAAAGAGGAAAAAGTTTGGTTTCAAGAGTTTTGGCTGTGGCATTATTTGAGAACGTGTTTATACTAATTATGTTTGAAAGTCGTGGTCACAGGGGTTTTTGGGTAATATACTTCACTATCGCCAAATGAGAGACAGAACTGGGAGTCTGTTGATGGGAACTGCGATGAGAAAGGGCCTTTATTTGACATCGTGCAGGGGAATATGATCCACGTTGGTGTGCACATTCCAGTCATGCAGCTAAGTGGTGAAGAGTAACCACTGTAGATAGAAACCGTGACTTTAATTGTGCTTATGTGTCTCACGTGATGCTTAGTTTTGATTGCAGCGTTAGATGTTGCATGGAAGTGATCCTGCAGGTGGACCTTCTGAAAATTAAGTCATTGGGCCATTACATTACATTAATTAAGTACCAGCCCTGTGTCTCACTGCCCATCTCTCTGCCTCCCTCGTGTTTTTACTCCTTCACTCCCTCTGCCTCTCTCTTGTCCAGGAGAAGTGGGTGGAAGTTGCCCCCATGGCCATGGCGCGGGCAGGAGTTTCGGTGGCGGCGGTCAATGGGCTTCTCTATGCTGTAGGGGGACGGGCGTCCAGCCGCGACTTCTCCGCACCCGTGACGGTGGACTCCGTTGAGATCTACGACCCCCACCTGGATACCTGGACCGAGATCGGCAACATGATCACCAGCCGCTGCGATGGAGGAGTGGCTGTGCTCTGAGCACACCGACACCTGCATCTGTGCTGTGCCTCCCACTCCTCACGGGGCCAAACCAGCAACAGCACACTGAAGCTCTTCAGATGCCACCTCTGGAGTGGATCATAGTGGTTTTATATCACACAAGCACTGTGCACAACATCTTGATCATCGGGACTGGCTTGGAACTGGCCTTCACTGTTTTTGGATGAGAGTTATTTAGTTTGTATCATTTTTTATCTTTTTAACAGATCTGACCCTGTATTAGGTAAAAATACAGAGATTCTAAAAGTCACGCAGAGAGAAAAAGCAGTCTGGGTCTTTCTCCAGCACCAACATTGCTAAAGCCTTCAAAGTGCTTTTATTATGAGGTGAAAGACCCTCTGATGAAGTCTTTTCTCCAGCGCACAGCTGTTGGTTATTTTTCATTCAATAGCAAATAAGTGTTAACAAACTTCTACTTTAAAGGGTCCCTCAAGTTTCTGAATTTAAAAGTTTAAAGTCATCGGGGAGGAAAAAAAAAACATTATTTTCTCATGGAACCTGAGATACAACATTCAGGGTCTGGAAGTAACCTTCCATTTCCTACAAAAAGTGTTTAGAAGGTGAGCTGGAGGTGCTGTTACAGGTTATTCTCTGTAAATGAACAAGCTAAGCACTACGCAGTGGGGATTTTATTTGCTTGTACCCCACATGCCAGCACTTTAGGAAAATTAACAAAGAAGAATAACTCGAGGTCTAGAGGAGAAGGCACTTTAACTGTGGAGTCGCTGCTTGTTTCCTGGAAAAAAACCCCTCCATCAACACATTTTTCACATCCTAGTGCCAAGGACATGGAAATGACATATTTCAGCTTTTTTTCCATTACGTACATAGTTGGGCAACTGTGAAAGCTTTTTACTCCAAAGAAGAATGTACACCTAATTTCCTGAAAGTAATTATATGAATATAAAGAAGCCAATCATGCTATAAACAATATTGATATACTGTATAAGAAAAAATAACTTTTTCATTTCAGCATATTTCTCAGATTTTGAATGGACTATATTTGAAACAAAATGCTTTGATAGTTTTCACAACCCATTTTCAATAATTAATTTGCTTAGAATTATTTTTTTCAACTTTAAAATTCAGTAACTTCAATACAGAAAGAATGATACCAGGATATAGAAGAGATGTACTGTAACTGGCATAGAGAAAAATTGCCCTTCAGGACTTCTGAATGGTCACTGTTTCTAAATGTAGAAGCATTCTTATGTACAACCTTTGCTGACTCAAGATTGACTCTGCTTTATAAAAAGTAAGTGGGAAAAAGTGTAATTTATCTTTTGTAAAACTGTTTGCTCTTACTAGATGTGCACTTCAATTTTTTGCAGTGAGTAAATTTTGACCAGGAGCTGCATGCTGTTAAATTCTCCATGACAGTATGTGAAAGATCAATATCTAGTTCAGTGTCTGCAGCTGTTACTGTGAACACTAGGGTTTTCAATTCTGGTGTCCTTCCAAAAGTCTGTGACGGCACTTTTATTAGTCATTGTCATTGGCTAAATTATTTAAAGGCTCCAGAGTCACTGATAGATTTTTAATAAGGAAGCTAAAGTGTTGTACACATAATAATATTGTCATTATTCACCCTGTGCAAGATAACATCTTCAGATACTCCTTTTAAGTTTTGTGTAGGCTACAAAACGCCTGTAATCGAAAACTGTCAAATTAAAGTAATGCTGGACTGCTTTAAAGTATTATCTTGTATAAGGAATTCTGTGCTTGTGGTGCAATACTTAAGCAGCAACACATCTACAGGAACAGGTAAAGGTTTATTCTGTGCTGAAAAGAGAAGAAAAGAAACAACATTTCTACTGAGGAGAAACGTTCACCTGAAGAAGGCTCCACAGCTTTTTCCTTTGCAGTCTACGAATGCTGAAGCAGCTCCCTACCTGTACTACTTCAATGCATCTGTATGTTTCTTTCTCTCCTACAGACCATACAGTCATGTTTGAAAGTTTGTGAACCCTTCAAGTTGGTCATTATTTTAGATATTATAGAGATATTATAAGAACCTGAACTCTTAATGAATATATAGAATGAATATCCTAAATAAAGACTTCCCACACATAAAAAGGGATTTTAACTCATAGATTATTAGGCTATGATATTTAACAAATTACCAGATATCCTTATGTGCAAATGTTTTCAGTCAACAACTTGTGGCACCTCCTTTAGCAAAAATAACTTTACACAGTGGCGTCCTATAACCAATTATCAGTCTCTGACATCTTGCTGGAGGGATTTTTTACAAAACTCTGCCAGTTCTGTGAGGTTTGAAGGATGTCTTGCATGAACAGCTCTCTTCGGGTCCTGCCACACCATTTTAATAGGATTCAGGTCAGGGCTTTGGCTTGGCCATTCACGGACATGGAACCTCTTCTTCCTAAGCCACTCTTTAGTGGACTTGAATGTTCAGGATCGTTGTCTTGTTGAAACATCCACTTTGTGCCCAGCTTGAGTTTTTCAACTGGTGGCCTGGCATTCTTCTCAAGAATTCCTTGATATTTCTCAGAATTCATGATTCCCTGAATGATGTCAAGTTGCCCAGGGCCAGAGTAAGAAAAACAGCCCCATACAAGGACAGTTCCACCAACATGCTTGACAGTAGGGATAAGGTTTAATTGGTGAAAGGCTGTGTTGCAAAGGCAAATGTAACATTTCCTGCAGTAGCACTTTTCATTTTCATACTTGTGCAGTGCACAATATGCTGATGACTGTAAGTGGCTCCCATGAAATGAGCATTTAAAATTATTTAAAATTCAAAACTAAAATGAAATAACCTGAAGTAGTTGTCAGCAGACAGGCTTATTCTACAGTAATTAGAACAGGACAATTAGATCAACTGGAAGGATGTGATCTCTGTGCAAATGAAAAGACCTTGCTACTGCACACAATTACATTTGTTAGGAAACATTGCATATTATTAACACCCTGTAGGTATGTATTCCATGTTTTAGTGAATAAGCAGGTTACAATATCAGTTTGAGAATTTAAAACATTAATGCAATATAGTGTGCGATATCTTCAGTAACTGAGAGATCGCAGGTGCTGTGCACACAGGTACAGATCTCATGTATAGTAAGCACTGAAAGGTCAGGGACCGAGCAATTCTGATTTTCATGGGCAATTCTTTCCACCACTGAGAGGTGAGGGTGGACAAGGATGTCTGAAAGAGAGAGTGCTGAGATGACAAGACAACAGTAGTTGGCAACCAGGGTTTTGAGGTTTTGGAGGTTAAGTAACTTTATTAAATAATCCATCTTTCACGCTGCACTTCTCGCACGTGTACCACTAAGCAATGTCACATAGGATTCCAAAAGATTTCCACTGAGTATTCCATTTAGTAGCAGTCTTTACTTCCACCCCTGATATCGGCTAATTGATGCTGGATCCATTTAAAGCAGATTAAATCCTTATTTCTGAACTGGCTTGGGGTCCCGCAAGGATTGCTGCACTCCAAGTAATGCAATTATTGTTAGCTATTGTCCCTGCAGGGTAGGAAGCGAAGATGCTCATGCTAACTAACACAAGAGTTATGTGAGCACTCCCTGGTCTCTCTTCTGAATGATATCCACTTCCTTGGTCTTAAAATGAAAACAACATAATTGATCCATGCTCAAGTTATGCCTTGCTAGTCATCATCTGTTTCACAAATACAACTCAGGTAAGACCATAAGAACAGAAAGGTGTACTTCTCCCCGATTATTATTTTTCCCCCGCAAAACAAATCTATCACCCCCTTCATCAAAAAACAAATATATCTTTGAAACCATACTATAAGTCTTTACATTGTTTTTACCATAAGGTTCAGACTCTTCTTTTTTTAACCTCAACGTCCATCACTTCTTCTCCAAGCTCAGTATCTTTTCTGGGTAGACGTTTTTCAATATCAGAGTGGCCACCAGGGAGAAAGTGGCCACCAGTGTGAGGACAGTCCGCAGGGCCTTGAACCAACTTGGGTACCCTGGCAGGAGGGCTAGGTCATAGTGCAGGGAGATGCCCAGGCCCATGATTACCATCAGTGCGGCCTGAGTAATGTTGTCTCTGAAAAGCAGTGCCACCCAGGCCAGCAGAGAAGGTACCACACTGTTGGCCAGGTTCAGCCAGTCTGGCTTGGCAGGACTGCCCTCGGGAAGGGCAAACCCCCACCGGGCACCACCCAGGAAAGACACGATGGAAGCTCCATAGGCCACCTGCGCGTAGGCAATTTCTGGGTAGTAGAGTTCAGTGACAGCCATGAGCAGCGGAGCGGAGACAAAGGGGATCAGCCCAGCAAAGCCAAGGTACAGTGCTGGCCTGGGCCCCTTCGCGAGATCCTTCATGTCATAGCGCAGCAGGTCCAGCTCTCGCTCCTGGGGTTCTTCAGTCCGTCTGCGTTTATGCTGGGGGTTCTGAGGCGAGAGGTGCAGGAGCTGGGCTCTCAGCATGCAGGCCGCGGACTGCCTGGGGAGCCAGGGTGAGGAGCTGGCCGAGGGTGGCAGGGGGAGAGGAGAGGCCTTGATTGCACACGGTGATATTCTAGGCTCCACCTGCAACAGACTGGACACTCGGGGCGCCTAGAACAAAACCACATACCACAATTCAGCACCAGTGTCAAGGCACTTAATTACACATATACACACACAACGTTTCGGCACACCCGAAGAAGGCTCCAAAGCTGAAACGTTGCGTTTCCTTTCTTCTCTTTTCAGCATGGAATCAACCTTTACTTGTTCCTTTGCAGCCTACACATGCTGAGGCAGCTACCTACTTGAACTACATATAGAGCCATTCTGTGTTAGGACTGCTACAAAACAGGGGAAGACAAAAACTGCAGTGCCTGACAACTTGTCCTTGTAAATCATGCAGGGACTGATGCACACGGTCATTGATGTTTTTGTAAATTAAAAATTATGTAATTACATTAATGATGTATGGAAAGAACCGAAAAATGCTTCTGCTAATAAAAAAATAAAGATTATTTTTATGCGACGCTAAAGACATATTTACCATAGAACTTTGGAAACATTCCTCACTTTTTCTTACGATTTTTTTTCTGAGAGCATAAAACCCAATTATATGGTGATTTTAAAAGATTTTCCAAAACAATTTAAAAATCAAGTCAGCCTCGATGTCATATCGAATTACTTTTATACATACTTACCCTGCAAGCAGTCGTGAAGCATCTTTTTATTAAACAGGAGAACATTTTGAAATGTGAGATTAAATAAAGCTACCGTTTAATGTACACCGTCCTCGTAGCGCACCCAGAGACTATAAAACAAAAAAAAATATTTTTTGCTTGTTAGGCTTTAGGTAACATCGCTCTGCACCGGCTCAACGAAAAGAGAATATTGTTTAATTATAATTTGTGTAGTCCAATACTTGTATTTTCATTCGTGTTAAGTAATTACTTTAAAATGCAATCTACTTTCTATTCAGGGTCTTTATTAAAGGCTTCTTCTTCTTTGTCGTTAGTTTCAATTAAAGAATCGAGAACAATACCTGTTGTTTTCAAAGACTTAAAAAAATATAAATTAGAAAGGTCACACTTAAACGGTTTTCTCGAAAAGGTGATTGTGTGCAAGCGTTTACGATGTTCGACTGGATACGTTGGTAGGAAACGAAGTTCCCACTAAAATACCTTTCATTGAACTTCATTCATTCCCTCAAGAACTGTAGTTAGAACTGCATTGAACTTGAACGAACAGTTCATGAGCTAGTATGAACTTTGTTCATTTGTGTTTTTATAATGATTTGTAGGCTGAACATCCTAAAGTTAACAAATTCCGACGTTTGCAAGATAATTAAAATAAATATAGGCCTAACATTTTTTATTATTCGTTAAAATCATACCACACAAAAAAAGCCTATCCGAACCCACATACATACTACTTCGTCTTGTCTCATTGTGTAGATAAGGATATTTCTAATTATGGATATTCATAACACATTTTATTAGCTACAGCTTACAGATAAAAAGAAAGCAAAGCCTTACATGGTACAAAAATGTTGCAATTCACGCTGTACGTTTGATGGATTTTAATTAATCTTTAGCCCTTGTTGGTAATGGTACCGGTGAAACAAATCATGTTAATAAATTTTGTGTTGTATTGCGAATTTGTCTGATGTATTTACTGTCATTGAATAAGTGCAGCGTGTTTCGGACTTTTTTGTGCTGTGCTCTTTTTCATACTTCAATTCTCGCTGATAAAGATCTTTTTCCCACTTTGTTTCTGCTTCTTAAAGATTAATATCGCGGGGAAGGAGGGAGGGAACTGTAATGATGACAAGAAAAATACTACTTTACACATACGATAGGTTTTTGAGCTTTCTCGTGATTACACATTTAAAGTGCCGTTCATTGTGTTATTACTTTTATTTCTGTTTAAAGTGGCACTCAGGAAGATTAACTTTAGCAAATGAAATAAGAAAACTTTTTTGTGGTGTAGGTCGTGATTCCAGCGGGGGTTTGTTGCTGTGACGCCTCCAGCCAAGAGCTCCGGGATTGATTAGCGCGCCTGAGAGCAGCAGTCAGGAACAGGACAGATAGACGGATTGGGAGAGAGTCATAGCGAGCACGGTCACAAAACCCAAACAAATAATACCTGTACCTTCAGACAGGCACCGGAGATTAAGGGATATTAACTCGCAAAAGGGATACGAAGCCTACTGCTTTCACGAATCGGAATACGTTAAGGTTTTTGCAGAAAGCCACCGCTCCAACTATAATTCAGAGGTATGTGTGTATCAAGATATTTATTCCACTGTGGGTAGGGCAGCCATTTTGGAGCCGTGTATGTTGTTCTATCACCAGAAGAGATCTGTTTACCTCGACTTTACTTTGATATTCGGTAGAGTGCAATGTGTTTATCACGCCTACCCGGGAATTAAGCACTACATTAGTGTTTGAGGGAAAAAAATGCATGTCTTAAAAAAAGATGGCAGGTATGCGTTGTATGTGATGGGGGCGGGTGTATTTCTTTTGAAGCACAAACACTTTGAATGGCCTTATGACTTGACCCTCGCAATATAACTTTCGTTTTCAGTGGTATAAACCAGTTTTGTACGCATTTACATGCCTAAGCGTTCTGTAGACGTTATGCATTAGTATTATTATTCGCTATTGATGGTTACTTTTTTGTACATCGCAAGGATTATAAATATATCAGTTGTAAAACACTTTATAATCGAATTTCGATAGGCAAACGCAAAATAGTGTTCATGGTAATCTAAAACATGTCTTGCTAGTAATTTCACGCATTGTATATTTAATAGGCAATTTATGTATTTAGATTTTTTTTCCATTACGACACGTTGTGGTCATGTCTAGCTGGATATCGCGTAAGTAATGTTGATCAGCATCGTTTTTTAAACAAATCGTTTTTCGTATGGATTGATCATTTGTGGTAGCGACCTGTTGAAACTATTATTCGTCTGAAAAAAATAATTAATTAATCTGGTACCCTTTTATATGCAATAATGTATATTTAGGGAAATTACTTTATCGTTACTTATATTTTTGTGCTCACACGAGGTTCAGATAAATTGAATGGGGGTTTTTCATCGTTCCATGTAATTTTGGAGAATCCAATGACGTTTTTGCTATACTAGTGTCTTAAAATAAGCAGATCTATCTTGTGTGGAGGCCTGCATGTTTTAGCGTGCAAACTTAAGCATGTTCTTTAACTTCGGGAAGTGTCTGGGGAGGTGTTAGATGGCAGATGCAGAAGGTAAATCATCGTCTTGTCACTGGTGACTACGAATTTTAGCCTTTTAAACTTTCTTTTTACGTTCGGTACCTAACGCGATTCAGTTTGCTCTAACCACGTCTGAATATGAAAACATGTCTCCAAAATGTGCTTCACTGCCCATGCATGGATACCAGAATAACATTTTGCAAGTAAAGAAAATTAAGCTGTTACATAATTCAGCGAGACAGAGGAATTACTCCCAAAACCGAAACTTCTAAAACCCCAATTGGATTGGTACACAAAGGCTCCATCACACGTGTTTATATTATAAAAAATGTGAAATTAGCTTTCGATTGGAGTCTACTTTCTTGTTTGTGTTTAATTGTGTTGTTTTAAGGAAATGACATACCACTTTTCGCTCTGTATTGAATAAAACGTTTTTGTTCAATTGCAGTCCTTTATTGAAACGCATACATCAGTTGAGAGCACATTTTCATTTACAGTGATGAGGACCTAGCCAAATTTCTCGCACAAAAGTGAAGTGTGAGTAAAACAGTGCAGCGCGTCAATGAGTCCAACCCGCATCCAAAAGAACTATGACAATAAAATGAATCTAATTTTGACTTCCACCAATTGTTTGTAAATGTACTGCTTCTTCACGTTTTTGGTTTTTGAGTCTTATTTTCTTAAAGGTTAGTTTTAGAATCCCAGAAAATAACCGTTAGTTTTTCTAATCTCTGTTGTTAATTCCATCAGGGCAGTAGATATAAGTAGCATAAGAGTAACGATTCTTCATTACGTGGCTCTGCTTTTATGGGCTTTATAGTGCCTTTTTTAATCACTTGTGGCCACTTCAAAATTAAAAGGAGGGCTCTGGAGAAATATCAGATGTCACTGCATTCACAGACGTGCCCTACAGAGACTATGTAGGAGAAGCTTAGTGATATAGTCTGAAGTGTTGGAACAGGAATTTTAATAATTATAATCATTTTTTCTTCTTTGTTTCTTAACTTTATACACCTGTTCCATTTTTCCATGCATGTTTTATCACATTGCAAAAGTCCCTATTATGTAACAGCCTCACAGCTGTGTAGTTATCTAACTAGCTAGCTACAGAGCCCAAGACCTCATGCACTTTTTGGAAATGACTTTCTTTAAACACAGTGGAAGCAGAAGATGTCATTTAGTAGTGTCTCAGTTCTGTGGTTATCATGCTTACTGGGAATCACCTCTTGGAGGCTGTCTGATGTATTATTTCTAATCACAAAGCACCTTTGTTTCCAAAATAAAGGAAAGATAGTCAGACTACCCATTTATAAGGTGGTGTACTAATCAGTATTGTCTTGGATTTGCAAAACAAAGTTAAGGGTATTATCACTGAATATCGCGTTACTTATTGGTTATACCCTATACTATTATCTTTTTTTAAACTGTGCCTTGTTCTTGTATTGTAGTAGATTTTGTAAATGTATGTGTTAACAGGCAAACAAATATTATTTTTTCACTTTCACTGCGAGAGTTTGAAGAGGATGGTTAAATACAACATATTTATCTAAATGCAAATGGACATCTTTCCTAAAGGGGTCAATCCTTTAGGTGTGATTTTAATACATGTAGATTTGGGATCACAAAGGTACAAAACACCCAGTTATAAGAAGTTGCAAGATCAAAGCAAACTGAGTGTATTGGAAATAGTTTAAATTGATTGGATAGTGATAATAGATAAGTATGCAACTGTAAAAGTATGACCAGCAGTCCATTTTCCTTAATCTGAATTGAAACAGACATTTTACTGATGACCAGCAAATTTCAGCTGAAAAAGCTGGAGAGCTTGGCAGTAATCTTGGATGGCTTCCCCATTCAGATGTCAGCCGTAGTCGGGAATCTGGGAAATCACACTTGATCCTCTCCTGTCTTTGAGCCTCATGTGAAAAATTTGATTAAGGCTTCCTTTTTTTACCTTAGAAATATTGCCCTCATCAGGCAGTTTTTATCAATGTCTTATACATGAATCAAGCACTCAGTATAACATCAAGGCTTTATTTCTGCACCTTTTTGCTCAATGGGACCCTTAAAATTCTTCTCGGTAAGTTGCAATATATCCAGAACTCTGCAGGTAGACTTCTAACTTGTAACCCACACCAGATCTTGGCAGCATATCACAGCATATGTTCAATGTAAGATTTTGTTTCTGACTTTTAAGATTTAAAAAATCTGGCCCTATCATACATCTCTGAACTCCTTCATGTTTACACTCCCTTCTGTTCAGCTGAACCTGGTCCTTTGCTCACTGTATTTATGACTAAATATTGGACGTTTGGTGACAATGCTTTCCTGTCACTGGTCCTTTGTTAAAGAGTGGCCATCCTCCAACTTTTCGAAAGACTAATTATTTTACTCTTCAAATCTAAACTTAAAACTCACCTTTTTACTACGGCCTATGGTTGATCCTGTATGTTCTCGTTTTTCTTTTACTATTTATTGTATTTTTTGTCTTTATCTTTATTTATCACTATATACAGTATACTTGGGTTTGGAAAGATCTTTATAAATAAGTTACTATTTAGACCTTTTGGTAGGTAAACTGTGAAAGCCAAAGCAGTATTCTTTGCTAAAGTGGCTTGTAAGATGCAGAGAGTAATGTGAAGAGTTTGTGTGACTCCTTACACACCTTTAGCACTTGCTTTATATGAAGTTGTTCACTATTACATTCTTTAAGTCTCCTGGAGAGCACATTTATGCTTTTATATCAAACCATACCAATTATTATTGGACAAAGCGAAATTTAGTGAAGTATAGAGGTTTTCCTCTTAACTTTTAATTCCAGATAGAAGTTTTAATGTCCAAAGAAATAACGTCTCTGTTGGTGTGACGACTATTGTAAATTATTTTGAATCTTGCTGTGATTCCAAAGAAAAAGACAAGATTAAGTACAAGCATGTGATAAGCTAAAGCGGATGTACAATGCCTGGTTAGTTTCCTGCAGAGTGGGATGCAGTACAGAGAGAAATTCGTGGATAAGAGCACAAATTGTGCACAGCATTAGTATTAAGTGTTGTCTTTGAAAATGTAAAAATAAAGCATTCAAATAACAGCCTGTTCCCAGGGTGATGTCTGTTACAAAGCTGTGAAAGTACATCTTAGTAGACAGCTCTGGTCCTTCTGTCCACTTCACATTTGTGGCTGTCATTGATTATTTGTGTGTGCAAGAAGCACAGTGCAGGCTGGATTCATAGTCCTGTCATGACATTGTGGTTCACACCATGTAGAATACCTAACACAAATCAAACAAGTGCGTAGGTTGTTTTCTGGAAAATACTGCATGCAGTGATGTATTTAAAAGGAAAATTATTTTTTTTCCTTGGCTTTCCATGCTGGAATTCTTTGAGAGCAGCAGGGTTGCAGAACCTTGATGTAAGGTGTGTAATGTTGGCGTGCTACAACTGAATGACATTTTGGGGGTTTCCTGCTGCTGTGAGCTACCAAGGTGCTTTTTGGTGACCTACTGGGAAATTCGGGTACAATTTTGCATCACTGGTCCTCTCCAAACTTCCCCATTACAGCAGTTCTTCCCCATCCTTTGTCAAGAGCCAAGACTGTACGTAATGGCTAGACTTGCATTACTGTGGCCACCTTGTCAGAAAATGGCCCTGGGCTGTTAGTCATGCTGGAGGGCTTGTCTAATGATCAATATAGTAACCCGGCTTATTGCACAATTTTTAAGTTGACTAAGTTGCTAGAAATTTAAGGAACTGAATTGAATGGCCTTTGAAACTTTGACTTTCATGGAGAGAGTAGCTCTGTCTGTTTCAAATCCCTTTATCAGGCAGAACCCAGGGAAGCCAGTTGGATTGTTTCCACATTTCCTAAGAAGCCGATAGAAGAGCAAGAGTATCGTATCCAGTGCTAAGGAAAGACAGGCATGGCCTCATGACCCAAAAGATCTAGGCTACAGCTAGCATTAGATCTCTAGTTCTGTGTCGTGCACAGGCTGATCTTAGGGAATTAGGGCCTGATTTGTTTCAACCTCTTTCTGTTTTTATTTCCATAGATTGCTTTGGGAGAAGCCAGCGCGAGGACAGCACTACCAGACAAGAAGTTAATAGAGACAGAAGAAGATACCCCAGCTGAATTTTGAGCTGTTACATAGTGGTCTATAGTCTGCATTAAACAACATTTAAAAAAGACATTGTACACATTACCTTTCTGCCCTTAAACTAATCTTTAAGCAGGTGTAAAGAGTTCTTATAGATGTTCGTATCTTCCTTATTTAATGCTTATCTTGCCCTTTCAGTGGAAAGTGAAGAACCCTGTATTTTTTAATGCACTGGAAAATCTGCTTGCAACTTGGTGTTTTGCCGCTTCTGAAAACAAATGGGAGCCTCTTTGTTTGCCTGAAAATAGTGGCCTTATAGTTTTCTGTGACCAGACTCCACTTTGAGGAGTGTATATAATTTGCGAACTGTTGAAAGCTTAGCCATAAAAATCACTTCGCAACCCCATTGCTGTTAGAATGTGTTAAGAAAGATTACTTTTTTTCCTTTTGAAATAGTCATTCTCATTGAGTGGAAAGCGAAAATGAACCAGCTGTAATTACAAGTCAGTTCAAGTATTGTAATGTGAATATGAAAGTAGCTCCCCCTTTTCTCCCTGTAGTGACTGCAAAGCTAGTTTAATGAGGTGAACAGCGATTTTTAGGATTTTCTGTACCGCAGTTCTTTGTTTCCCCATATTTTTTCTGTGCATGTGTGTTGGCAGAGAGTAAGATGAGTTGGTAAGGGAGTAGTACAGTGTTAGAGCTGGCACACAGTGCTGCTTCCAGTGCTTCAGGTTGAAGAGAGGCTACCCTGAGAGCTAATCCTCTACCATACACTGGCTACAATATTAGAACGGTTTATTCTACATTACTAACTGGGTACAATACCCTTAAGCAGTTCAGACCGCTTCGTAAACTAGGTTCTTGCAGGGGTTCATCTTGGTAGGTTTGCCTGGGAAATCTACTTCTCATCAACACCTGGGCAGATCACCTTGGATGTTTTTCTTAAAATTGTTTAACAAAAACTGACATCATCCTAGTAGAGCAGCGGTGCATCATAACTCATCTGGATCCTCGTTAAAGATCAGCATAGTTCTTTACCCCCTGAGACCGTCGACACCACAAGGGGATTGATGCTAGAAATTAAACTGACAGCGTGATCCCAAATATACAGTCTTTTGTGCATCATTACCAAAGTACATCATCCTGGAAGACATTACCTGCACCACCAAAGGGCTGTGTTGTCCTGAGGCTGCAGTGCACACTGTTGCAACTGGACCAGATCTCTTTGATATACAAAGCCCAGGAGTTCTCCTTCTGTACAACATTGAGACGAAGGGAGAGAGGGGTGCTGGACTTCAGAGCCCACGACTCTGGGTAAGTAAGGAATTTCTCCTATCATTTATTACATTATTTTTAACCTCTTATGTACTTGTTTCATAGCTGGTAACTTGTTGATACAAAACTCCCACCAGCATAGACCCTACCAAGAATTTGTTCCACCGGCATGACATTTATTTCGTCTTCTTTTCTGATCTGTCTCGTAGTCTAACCCTCCCCCAGTTCACTCTCTAAATCTGTTTACTGCCATTCCCATGGGGAGCCAATCTGCAAAATGTAAATTTGTGGCATTTAATACTGACCCACTTCTGCTGCTAACTCTGATATGATTAAGATTCATCAGCTGCAAAATTGGTGCACGTTGTTTTGTCTGCTAAAAACGCCCCTCTGCTAAAACTGTCTATTCTGCGATCTACAACAATACACATAAAAGCTTAAAGCTTAAAAATATTTGAATTCAAACAGGAATAATAATAGTTACTATTGGATACTAACATTTGTAACTCCTAGCATTTGTATTCCAGCATGTAGTCTTAATTTCCTTAAGGAAGTGATGTCTTTTGTGTCTGAAATGTTTTACATATGATCAGATCCAGTCATGTGGGGAGGAACCTGTGGCTTTTATTGTGAATGGATGCAAATCCAGGACCCATAGTTGCCTGGGACAGTATATGACTGGATTTGGATCTTGAAAGAACCCCAGGATGCCTCCCATCCTTCCCGCAGCACAATGACATTGTGTTTTTCCCTCTCTATCCCACTCCATCCCACTCCCTCCGTTCAGATCCTGGCCATGAGGTTTGATGCCTCGTTCCACTGACTGGAGACACTGGACCTAAATGGCGCAGCATGACTTTGTTCCTGCCTGGCTTAACTTCTCTACGCCTCAGCCCGCCAAGGTGAGAAGCGCACACTACACTGCGATGACCTTGGACTTAGCCACCTGGCAGTTAGAACGCTGCTGGACGCTTGAGTTAGTGAGAACCTGCTTGCAGCAATGAGGTGAAACTAGGGATTCCTGCAATGGAAAAGTTTTTGTTATAGGCAAAGAATGCCTGATTTGGGGCTCTCGTTTGGTCGGCCAGTGCAGGTTCTGGAAAGCAGGTGGAGCTTGATGATCCAGGTTGTGATGCTGAGTCTGGGTCATGTTACTATCCGACTGTGACTTTGATTCTCCAGGCGGTTGTGTGAAAATGGCTGAGCACTGCTAAAGTTAGAGTGGGCTTAGCCAATTAGGCTTCTTTCAGATCCTGGCAACAGAGCAACGCCTGTAGCTTCGCAGGCACTTAAAGGCTGACGGTGCAGTGGTAAGGGATCTGTTTCTCCCCCATGGCCAGGGCCGTGTTGCTTATGATGTGTTGAAGGTGGGCAGGTATGAGGAGTCTGTCTACACTTCCTCCTTCTGTCCCGTGTGCGCTTGCAGGGTTTGAAGCTATGAGTGAAGGTGTGGGAAGCACACATCTTAATGGTGATTGAGAACGAATGAAAAGACAGGGAATGTCACCCTGCAATTAAATGTTTCTCTCAGGATCCTTAAATTGTAATTGGAGGTGATATCCATTTATTCTCACCTTTAAACATGGTTTAATATGTCACATATCGATTAAAATGGCAAGGATGCTAAACAAACAAATATGCTAAATTACATAAACGATGGTACAATCTTTAAGATCATATAGAGAAAGGCAGTTTTTTCTGTCTTATTTTATATTACTAATGTCTCGCATGAAGGAGGTGCACTTTTTTATAACTGCATATTTAGTTGTTTTGTCTTGTACATCGCCAGTTTTCAAGTTGGTTCTTTGTTTTTCTCACAGTTTTTAAACTTCCAGAAAATAAACTTCCCTTTGTGTATCTTAAAACCAAGAAGAACATGAAGTATGGCAGAAAAACAAACTTCTGCCTTCTCTCATGTGGTCAGTTAAGAGTAGACTTAGCACCCCTGCTATATACCTAAATTATTTACACTCAGTGCTGCAGGGCTTGTGCTCTAAGTAGGGGCATTTCAGGTGACTGCCAAACAGGCAGATGGTCTGCCCTCACTCAATGCCTGTTTACAGTGAACTGTTCCGGATTCTATCCTAGAAATAGCAGGAATAAGTTAGGTCTTTATTTAACAGCTTTGTTTTAATCACAGTTCTTATTCCAAGTTAGGTTAACCTCGCAGTGGATAATCATTAATTCATGTTAAACTTGGCAGTTTTGGTTCTGGAGGACTGGTGTGTTGCAGGGTTTCATTCCAACAGTTCTTGGCAAGTTAAAACACATGGTTGCTAGCTTAACTGAGTGAATGTAACAGCTCGTCAGGTGCAGCAGTTTTAAAGAGAGCCAGACCCTCCAGTACCAGGATTAGAAACCTCTACTCTAAAATCTTAAAGCCCAGAAGTGAGATATGAGATCTGTTGCTCTGAATCTTCAAATGAACATGAATGGGACAGCCAGTAGTGCATCCGTTTCACTGACCCCAGGTGCGCTTTGTAGTACTGAAATGTAAAATAAATTAAATTGGAGTCTTCAAAGGCAGCAGTTGCCTATGTTCATTGTTCCTTTCACAATATTGCAGGCTAGGAGAAATAGTATAGTGCTCTTGAGAATCAAGTATTGTAGCAAAATGATATTCTGAATATTCCCATCTCCTGTGTCTTGTAACAAGATTTGAAACTGTTGGAATATAAAGCACAGGCACTCTTATCGAATGGCAAATTTTAAGCTGCTAAATAATCGGTAGCATTTGTGACATTAGTGGTATATTTTGTATAGCTGCTTAATGCAAATGAAAAAAGTATCAAACTGAACACTTTTGAAGTAATATAATTAACAACTCACTATGTAAGGTTATTTTTCTTTTCACTTAGTTGTTTTCCATGCTTAAGCTGTGGAATTAAAATGCTGTGTAGTCAAAGTGTGTCATTTGTTGGTGCTTGGTATCTGCAACAGTGTGTTTTCATGATCTTAACACTGTCTCCGCTCAGGAGGGTGGTTTCGACACTTCTGCTATAGGAAGTCATTTTTGTGGATTGATATGAAAATATGCAATGAGCATAAAAAAATCTTACCACTTAAAACTGGAACAAATACAGATATCAGGAAAATGCCATTTATTTTCAGTCTGAAACTAAGCTATTAAGCTACTAAGCTTTGTTTCTCTTATTGCATGAGCAACAGTTACAGTTAAGGTTGATCAGTTAGTTAGCAGATCAATATCCTCTAATTGCGTAATGTACATTTCTACAGACTATGACTATAAAATATTGGCTGATTTCCCCTGTAGCAGGCTTGTAGTGTCTGCTCAGAGTGCAGGAGGGCTGAGAGTTTGAGTCCTAGCTGGGAACAAGTGTTTAGCAGCCTGTCACATGTTGGAGGATCTCATTCCCTCTCCCATATTCTTCCGTCGCCCTTGCAGTACCCTTCAGCCACCTTTGAGAAACATGGAGAGCACTTTCCCCGTGGAGATGGGAGGCCGGCAGTGAGCCGCCGCCGTCACAACTCCTCCGATGGCTTCTTCAACAATGGGCCCCTTCGGGCCCCTGCAGGTACAGCTCTGCTGCTCGGCCCGCTCCCCCTTCACCAGCCGTGACAGCGTGTTGGGGACCGACTCCCCACACTGAACTGTCATCTGTCTGGAGTTAGATTCCTCGATTTCCTGACCCACAGTTACAGTGTGTGTTCTTCTGCCTGTTGTTTCTCAAAACGTAACAACACTTCACTATTTGGGGGCGGGGTGAAATTATTAAATACAATGTCTTGCCAAAGTGTTCAGGCCCTTAAAAAGTTTTCAAATGTTGCTGGATTGAAAATGATAGTTGCATATCTTTTTCCAATCAGTATTTTTATTACAAACTCACATGCTCAAATGGAAAATCTTTAAGGACAAAATTTAGTTTTTTAGTCAGCAGATACCTTATACAGAAGTATACTGCTTGCATAAGTATTCTGACCCCTATGCTCTGGCAGCTCTAAGTTTACACAGGTGAAAGAAATTGCCCTAACGAGGATATAATAATCTTACCATTGGCCTCTGCCTGTGTACCATTGAAGTGGCTGTCACATTTACCAGATAAAAACCCCAGTCTGTTTAGGGATCATTGAGGCAGTGAATCTGGAGGGAAGGTACAAAAACTAAAAAGAGCATTCTAGAAATAGTGATAAAAATACATAGGTTAGGAAATTAGGATACAAAAAATCAAAGTGAGCACTGTTGGCTCAATAATTAATAAGTGGAAGCTGCATCATACCACCCAGACAATGCCTAGAAAAGACCGTTTCTCAGAACTCAGAATTCCCTCACAAACCTCCTTCTTGTCTGGAGTCACCGAGAGGCCAACACTCACTTTGAAAGACCTACAGAGTTCAGTGGCTGAGAGTGGGGTAAAGGTGCATCAGTCAACTAAGAACCCTGTCAAAGCCCATCTGGAGTTTGCCAGACAACATGAGAGTAATCTAAAATCTAAAATTTCAGAAAGCGTTTTGTGGTCAGATGGAACCAAGATAGAGTTTTTTGGGCCAACTTTGTGTGGCACAAACCTAACACTGCCCCTGCCTCAAGAAAAACTATCCCTACAGAGGGCTTAACAGCCAAAATGGTTGTCTACTTTGCAGCCTGGAATAAACCTTTACTTGTTCCTTACTAGCCTATACTCACTGACGCAGCTCCCCACTCGAACCCATGTCTTGAAATGTCATTCCTTCACGTCTGTCTAAGGCGACGGCTGGCAGCAGCCATCTCTGCTCCGTCATGATTCCGTGGACTTGGGCGTGTCGAAGGGCGGCCACGGTGGGCTGGTCGGCGGACAGGGCTGGAAGGAGGCATCCAGCTGGCATGGCACGCCGAGAGGGCAGGAGGTCGTGACGTCTCACCCCCACCAGCACCATCACAACCGCCACCAGAAACGGGGGGGCGATCGGGACAGGGCAGGGGGCCACCGGCAGCGCAATGGCAACTTCCACCCCCGCAAGGGCCCTGCCTTCCAGGACAAGATCCCTGCCGACGCCCGGGACGAGCGCAAGGACAGCAAGGAGGAGAAGCTGAAGTTTGTGGAAGAAGATTTTGTGAGTGCCGTCCTTCATTCCGAATTCGTTCTTGTGTGAGGAGAGTGGCTGGGCTTTTAATGACGCTTGTGCTGTAGAAGAGGGAGGACATGGCGGACGATGGTGCAAGTCTTTGACCTATTGAGTGATTTGAGTTTTATCTCTTTCCTAGCAAACCAAACCTTTAGGCCAGGGCTCCCCAGTCCTGGTTCTAGGGAACCTGCAGGTCTACAGGTTTTCATTTCAGCTGAAACAACTGCTTACTGGCTTAATTGGGCTAGTTTCTCCCAGCTCTTCTTGTGCAGTTGCTGTGTAGACACAGTAGACCTTTCCAACCCGGACTGGGGACTCAGGCCCTTTAGACTAGTGTGGTACTGCTGTGTTCATGATGTCTGAATGGATGCAGTTCTGTGTATGACCACTAGGTGCCACAAGCCACACAACTAACAGAAAGTGTCAGTATGCCAAAAATGTGTTGTGATGCGCAGGAAGAAAGTTTCTTTCAAAAAACAATTTGACATTGTTTCTTTAATGTTTATTTTTGCTCATTTCTGTAATTTATCTTTAACAGCCCTCTCTTAACCCAGAAGCAACTGGAAAGTCAGCAAGCCAGATGCGGGCAATGGGAGCTCCAGCAGGAGTATGGGGTGAGTGCTGAGTTGCTCCTATACTTGCAGAAATAAAGCTATTTATTATAATATAGTTATGTATAATCCCCTTGTTAAACCAAGATTAAACCAGCTTATCATTGATCACTTGTATTTCTGCTAAACCACTGTTCTGTTAGGAAGTGACATAGCTGGGATTTGAGCCTGCAACTTCCAGCCTGCTGTACGTCATACAATTGTAGTTGATGAACCAGTGTGCTTGAGCCATGAGTTGATTTATATGTCATTGACTATGAAAATTTAATGCTACCGCATCAGTTATAGTACCAACTAGTACTATACCAACCAGTACCATGATGCTTGTGCCAGTTGAGTCTTGTATATGGAGTGAATGTCCAGTGTCTGTTTTGCTCTTTCCAGAGAACCCCCCTAGTGCCAAGCAGACAGTTTCCAAGATGCTGGTCATCAAGAAGGTTTCGAAAGAAGACCCCTGCGCTGCTTTCTCTGCAGGGTTTGCAACCACAGGACCCCTCCCTGCCAATGGCAACAAAGTTCCCATCACTGGACCCAGCGTTTACAAGAACCTGGTACCCAAGCCAGCTGCAGCCCCTGCTAAGGTAAAAGCCTTTTCTGCTTGAAACCCCTGTTTGTTTTTCCTAAATGTCTCTGTATCAGAAATAAGCCAGGAAGTCATACATTGAAATCCGCTGTTGCTCAAGACCACCAAGAGACTCGCAGCACGCGATCCTGGTTGCTATGTGTCAGTTGATTTCCTCTTTTTCCTCTCCTTTTGTCACAGACAGGTCCATGGAAACCCAACGGAAGGGAAACTAAGCCGGGTTCACATTTCCCCGGCCGGGACTCTGCCTTCACCAGTCCTGTCTCTGTAACCAAACCCATGACTCCGGTCAGCAGCACCCCTCACCCAGCCCCCAAGGAGGTAGGGCAGTATCAGCCAAGGGAGGAATTGTAAAGGAATAAGGGGGAACAGGAGAAGAGCATGGTATTCCCGTTTTGGAATGATATCTGATGGTGTTTAAGACCTTCTTTTTACTCCCTGAGCCATTTTTTTGTGTCATTGCTGGACTGGTGTGTTGGAAGAGTATAGCCAGACCTGTGGTGCTAGATGGTACCTGCAAAGACTATTGAATTCTCAGCATTTTAATCTTTCAGATCCTTTTAAATTTTGCAGTAGCTGCAGCTAGTTACTTTTATCTGAAAAGTTCTTAATCTAGGATAACAGTATTTGATCCTTCTCTCAAGATTGATCCTTTTGTGTTTGATGTTTGACTTGTGACTGTTTCATTGAAATCTGCGGAGTAGTGATTCGATTTTGATACCTCACTGGACTGAAACTGTGGGATTACTGCGTTTATTTTAAACTTTTAAGTGAAGCCATCCACCAGAGGCTATGTGACCTGCTGCTAATGTGATCAGTCAGATGAAAACTGAGCCGTGAGCCATAGAGAAGTGGCTGATGCAAAGCAAAATACCAGTGGAGGAGAAGCACCCTTATCATACAGAACTGAGGATCCAGCAACACAGTGCCAGTTTCACTCTTTTGTACATCATTCATATACATTAGTATAAACCTGCTCGGTGACTAAAAAACTCTTTAAATTGTCATAGTGAGCTTCAAATAAGAGAGAACCATTATCTTCTTCCATCCCCATTTTACTTATACCACTTCACCTTCACCGAATTCTCTAATTTCCCTGTTTGTTCTGCTTCACTTAACCCAGGTACTCAGACCTCCATCCTGCTGCTCTTTCTTTTTGCCCAGTACATTTCAAATGTCCCATCTAAATTCAAGTGAACTGACCTCAAAGCCCGGGTTTCTGCAATGAGGGTCCATGACACTGAGCCTGCTACAGAAGATGCCCTCACCCCTTTGAAACTCAGATAGTGCAGAATTCAACTGTGGCGGGCTCAGAGCCCGGTCTTTTGACGTAGCTGAGTTCACTGTTGTCTTGGGAGTGGCACCATGTCTGCTCTGAGCTCACGTGTGACAGGGCCAGGCAGAACTGCATAGCCTTTACATAAACCAAACACTAGAGAGTTCTGTGGGTGCACAGATGTTGCAGTGCGCTCCTCCATTTTGGCCGGGAGTGAAGGAAAAGGTATATACCTAATGACCTAGCAGGCTGGAGTTGTGGTTTTTCTGCAGTCGTTCCTCAAAGGATTCTGTTCACCATCTCAGTCCAGAAAAACGCCATTAGGTGCCCGTTGTTACACCATGGATCATCAGATATAAATGGCAATTTTTTTGTAGGATGTGTCTGTGATCCTCACTATTTACCAATCTGCCAGCAGTTAGCCTTTGTGGTAGTATTTTTAATATGCCCTGCTGTATCAATTTTAGTGGTTAAAAGGTTGCAAAATGCCGTTAGAAACATCACCCTTAGCCCAGTCATGTTTATGGGTCCTCCCTCCTGCCCCCAGATGCCCTCGAGCACCACCCCACCTATTGACATCACTCCTTCGCGACTCAAGCTGATGCGCCGTGGTACCGACCGCAAGAGTGAGTTCCTACGGACGTTGAAGGACGAGAGGAATGGAGAGCTGCCCACCTGTCACAGCCCTGGAGCCCCTGGAGAGGTAAAGTGCAGAGAATCTGTGTGAAAGCCCCAAGTCCTTGGTTTCTATGTTCTAACCAAATATGGAATTAAAGCTTATCCATATCTCTAAACCTAACTGTAGTCATACCCATAATCCTAACCGTGAAACTAGACTTAGCTTTCACCCTGAAATTAGGCAGAGGAAAGACTTGAATTGATAGTCAGGCCCTTGATACGTTCCATGCTGGACAGGCTGTTAATATTGACTTCAGGATCCTTTCCTGGGGTCCCACCTAACTCATACTGAAATCCATGGCGAAAGCCCTTCCAGGTCACCACAGTTTTGATCTTCTTTCCAGGGTGAGAGTAGCACACCTGAACCCAAGGAAGAGGACAGTGAGGGACACTGCCATGAGAACGGCATCACTTTATCCTTCAGTGATTCGGACACTGACCATCTGTCCAGCTCCCTGGAAGCAGAGCACAGGTAACATCCTGTAGCTCTCTCACAAACACATGCATTCAAGCATGAGGCTTCTTTTATCCTGTGTTGTAGGAGAACAATCCATGATGTTATCTATCATTTGTTTTAAGTATGATTTCATGTTTGTGTAGTATAGTGTTCCCATGTTATTGATCTCTCTTATTAAGGTAACTTTGCATATTAGTTCATAAAGAAGATCCGGCACTGTTTACCATACAAAACAGTTCTAGTTTAACCCCTCATATGGCTACTCTCTGGTCTGCGATTCACCAGCTTCCTGAGTAAATTTTAAAAAAAGGCAAAAAAACAAGACATTGTAAACATTTACACAAAATGGGAAACATGTTAAAGGAAAAACCAATGGAAAAATTGAGATATTCTAATATATATAGATATGAAGACACAAAATAAGTACCTAGAAACACTTGGAATTAAATTGTAACAAGGCTTGTTTTTGTACTTGTGACAAAACTGCCAAAACACCTTGCAGTCACTGATGCCAGTTTGTTTTTTAAAAAAGGAATGTACATTCAACAAGTAAGTCAGAAATGATGAGCTATTGACTTTCTGGCTGCTCTGCTTGCACTGTGTCCAGGTAATTCTCATAGTGCAGCAGTTCTATGTTTGGATTTTCACAAAAATAGATTATTGTTAAAGAATGGAGAAAAAATGTGTTGTGCTTATTAATGTTCTTGTTAGGGCTGCTTTGGAAAAAGGCTGTTTAGCAAATCCTGGATTGATACTGTAGAAACTGAAGTTAAAACATTTAGATTCATGGCAAACATGGATTTTCTTATTTTTTTTATAATGACAGTCTTTATATTGCTTCCCTCACATTTCTGCCAGTTAAGCCCATATCCCTTACATGGTTGTACAGAGGGAGAGGTGTAAAATGTGTGTGGGCTGTGGAGTACTGGTTAGAGTAATGACAACACAGCTGGTAGCCTGTGGGTTGGAGTCCCCTGTTGCAGACACTACTTTTGTACCCTTGAGCAAAACAAATAGGGACCAGCATATCTGGGGTTAAGTCACACAGACTTGAGTCACATCCACTGCCTTCACTTAATGCTGTAGAAACTGGGATAGGTTCCAGTGCATATAGCACCTGTAAGGGCTCTGATATTGTTTTAAATTAAATATGTAAGATAGACTCAATATCGATTGTACTGGATTTATGCATGCAATTAAATTCATGTTATTAAATTAAATAGTGTAAAAGTTTTACATTTCGAAGAGGCAAAAGCTTTAAGAAGCCATTACAATTTAGGCCAGAAATGGGGGGGGGGTTGTCAGCTTTGTAATTTAAGAACTGAGATTAAGTAAACGTTCTTCTTTGCCTTCTGTTTCCTGTTAGGTTATTGAAGTCCATGGGTTGGCAGGAGTACCCAGAGAATGATGACAACTTCCAGCCCTTAACTGAGGATGAGCTGAAAGAATTTCAGGCTAAAACGGAGCAGGTGAGTGAAAGCCTCTTTGCAAAAATAACTAAACAAAAAGACTTAATATGAATGAAAAATCAAATGATTAAGGCCCAACGAAGGTGATACTTTAGTGTACTTCAATCCTGAGGTGGTGAGGTTTTCAGAACAGAAGAACATAGGTCATATAAGGTTCTAACGTGAGCAGGTTTTAGAAAAAAGACGAGTAACTGACTGTTAGTACATTAACAGCACACAACAGATTTTGGGATATCACGTTCATAACCATAATAAATCCATAGTAGAAAAATGCTGCGTTACACCTTACATCTTCCTCTGTTGGGTGACCTCTAGCTGAAGAAGAATGGCCTTGGGAAGAATGGTGTTCTACTGAAGCCCCGCAGTGTGGCCCTGCAGTTTGCTCCCTGGAGAAGCACTTTGGATGTGGGGCTGGACGAGGGCTCGGAGTCCGAAACGAGCAGTAGCCAGACCTCCGATGATGACGATACCTAATGTGGCTTTAAAAGATTTCATTTTTTTTAATACATGGTTTTAATTTTTTTCCATGCACAAGGGAAACCAATCATATCCCACTGAACGATGACATTCTGGCTTGTATAGCTTTTTTTTGTACCTCTCTTTGTAGCCCCATTTTTTCCTGCTTCACAGACCTAAATACAAGCAAACAGAAGAAGGGCAATGCACATTAGATTCTGCTAAAAACAAGAATGACTAATTGAATTAAAAATCAAAGAATTGAATGACTTGAGTTCCTGACAAACTGAGATGTAACAAAACTGGCTTTGACACATCTTTTTGCAACAATCCGTAGTGTTAGCAGTGTGATGAGGCAATCATCAGTAATGAATATTGATGTTATTCTTAGTCCCTCATTAAAAATGGGGTGGTTCAGTTTGTGCAGCTGGGATGTTTGTCTGTGGTAGAGTATTAAAAAAAGAAAGATCTGGCAAGTACTGTACAGTGTGGCAGCTATTGAGAGAAACAATCACTATTTGAAAGCCTGTAAGGGAGATAAAATCTGACCCCATATTTCTCAAGTGTCACATGTGTGACTCCTTCATGCTGATTTGTCATTCACATCAGATATTTTTGTCACGTTTTAATCCACATCTAACAGCACACCGTTTCTGTCTTTCAGTACAACAGCGAGTGCCTCACTGTTTTCTTCACAGGCCCATGATACTCTTGTCTCACTCTCACTAATCGGATTATACCTGAATCTGTTCTCCAGATGTGTTGAGGACATATAAAAAAATATTAAACAGACCTTGACTGTAAAGCTAAGAGTGGTCTAGACTAGAAAATAAGCAGAGAGCCAGGATGAGGCCAAGTTATTTGCTTAAGTAACCATAAAGGGCAGAATTAATAACCAGTGAGAAAATGTATACTCATCCTTCTGATGACAAATATACATATTATATGAAAGGAACCAGTGAAATTGACAGTTTTAAAATGCTTGCTATATTGCTATAGCAATACATGACAAGGGGAATGTACTTTAAAGTAATTAATGTATTTGATGTAATAGGATCATAGCTCAACTTGATACCAAAGGCAAGGTGGCAGCCTAGCAATAGATTGCATGGTGAGGACCATTGTAGAACTGAATCTGAGAATCAAATTTTGCCAAATGTTTAATAGGTGATTCTGAAGGTTTTGGATTCTTTCATTTCAGATCATCAGGGAGGTAAACATCCACAGAGGACTTTCAACTATATTTACAGGCTTACACTGACACCTTGTTTTGCACTTGTGCAAGCTGTTACTTCTTTAAAATTGTGATATTTAAAATTCTCAGAGATGTCAACCATTTCTGCAGTGGAGACTCACTCATCCCAGTTTGTACAGCCATTTATAATGAGGGACTACATTATTTTAAATAATGCTAATAACCAGATTTATTTTTTGTTGTTGGAAGGGTATAAAAGGCTTTGTCACTTACCTTACGTTTTACTTTATTTTGGTACAGCTGTAAAGTTTCCACAGAAATAGGCTTTGTTTTTGCATTTTTTGTTCTGTTCCTGCAGCCTTGATATTCAGGGTGGATTGTAAAATATAAAAAAATTTTGTGAGTTTTCGAAGATTAAGATTATTTTGATAACATTATTTACAGATTTGAAAAGATAAAAAAGGGTTTCATGTATGGAATCATCTGTATGAGAAGTAGAAAAAAAACTACTGCATCAGAAAAGAAAAAAACTTGGAATAAATATTTTGCATCAGTTTGCCAAACGCGTCTCATTCTGCTTTTTACTCATAAGCGAAACGGGAGAGCGTCCCTGTATTCTAACCCTGGAAGCGATATCATATCGCACAAAAGTTCTCAAGTGAAAAAGGAAAGTTTAAGTGTACCGAGTCTGTTAAAATTCAAATTAGGTCGTCTCAGTCCAGGTCTTAATTGTTTTTTTTTATATTTATATTTTAAAAAATATTTAACATTTATTAACTCAACATATCTGAAATATGATCTTTAACTATATGAGCTTTTAAGTTGTCTATTATTGTTCTTAAGCAACCGAAAAGTGCATTTTTTAGGATCAGAAAACCATTAAAAAGGTCTAATCAGTTTCTCTATTCAATTGATCAGCCGTGGTTTCTGCTGAAATGATCATGGGTAGATTTCTGTTTCCGGGCCACCCTACACAAGTGGGATCTCACTGATGACCCAATTTGCGAATGCGGCGATGGCAAGGAGCAGACGGCCGACCACATCCTATACTCCTGCCCTCGCTTCAGGTGCCCCGGCAACTTCACCGATTTGGATGATGCCAGCCGCGACTGGCTGAGGCACCTGACTGTGACAATATAACTATGTAACTTCTGCATGTTAAGCTCACACGAATAATAATAATTGATAGATTGCTGTTGTGAAGAGCTTTCCTACAGCACGCATCACCTTAGTGTTCCAATCAGTTCAGGAAAGCTTCGAGTTAAATATCTGCTGCAATCGATGTAGACACAGGGTGTCTCGGGTTTGCAAGTCGTACTACACGACGATCATAACCGATCGCTGATACCTAATTTATTGGTACAAAAGTTCGTTTTTTAAAGGCCTAAAATTAATAGTAATCTGCTAAAATGGTAGATTTATCCATTTAATGCATGGAAGTACAGGTTTTTGTGATCTACATGGATGCGTGGGATTTTAACTTTCATTTTAGCACTAAACTCGTACGGAAACTAAGTGAATTGAAGCTGTCTGCAAGAAAAGATTGAGATGTTTTTCTTTTGCAATTAAGATAGAATGACTGGAATTGAAGTAAAGACCAATGATAAATGCGTTGCTGTACGCCAAGATACTCGCCCTGCCTTTCTTCTATCCAAATGGACCAAATGAGCGTCTGTAGGGTAGAGACTAGGAGACGGTAACCAGCAAACATTGCCGGCAGCACCTGCGTGACTGGACTGCGGCTTTCAGGTGATCTCAGTTACGCACTGCAAATGGTAAGAATGAAAGATCTGCGTAATATATACGAATTGAATGCCTTCTTCAAAGTTAGTGATTAGAAATTGTGTGAAAAATAAAATGAAAGCTTCTGTCGGGATGTAGATGCGTTTTAAACCCGCAGTTTAATATTATTGTCGGTTGCAAATGGTTTTCGATTAGAAGAGAATTAGAAGACGACCTTTCCAGGGCCATTTAGTGTTCATAAACGTTTACCATAAGGGCATGTGCAAAAGGAACAGGTTATACATTGAAGCAATAACAAGTACTTCTGCTTAATTAAAAATAATCTTTTACGACATTTTCACATTAATATTAATTTTAAAAATTAATAAAAATGATATTTTCAGAATTTATTATTTTACACGCAACTATATAATAAAACCAGTTACGTTCCACGCTGAAAGAGGAGCACGAACTTTCGACTGATAACGCCTTCTTCATCTGAGAGCTCACATTGCAGCCAACTAACCTAATGCTAGAATAATATATTTTTTATTTTAAACTTCTTCTAACGTATTAAATATGTTTTGCATATTTTTTTTCGCCGGAGCTTGACCTCGGAAGATAAGTTGTGCATTACAATTATAATCATTATTAAGCAGACGTTGAATCGTTTTCATTTCAGCAATGGGTATGGAGGAGTTCCACTGACTTGTAAACTTCCAGATGCTCAAGTAGAATCGTTGACGACCCTTTGATTTAAGCCTGGAGTTCAAATAAGGAACAATGTCCGAGCTGGGGGAGTTCCGCTGTCAGAACTGCAACATGGTTTTCCGTTCGTCAGGCCTGCTGGAAATACACAGGAAACGTTTTTGCATCGGCAGCGATATCGGGGACCCCTTTCTCTTACACCGCAGATACGCGGAATCCCTGGAGAAGGACGAGAGAAACAGATACTCCTGGAGAGGAAGGGAGCCCCTCAGGACACAGACTCCAGACTTCATAAGGGTAAACCTAACGGATGTGTAGAACAGGTGTCTAGGTGGTCTCGGGCTGGACACAGCTTCCCTTTTTCTTAACCAAACCGAAAAGTGTTCTCATTTCCTGTTTTCACCGGCCTTTCCAAGGCTGTACGGAGACTGTTCAAAATCTCCACGATCAATGAGACCAGTTCCTTTTACACGTACTTGCAAAGACACTTTTACCTTCTACATTTCAGATCTGTGAATTTCACTTTAAAGTTGTTTAAGATCATTTTCCTTATACAAAATTAGATCATTGATTTCTTTTAGCTACATTAAAGGACAGTGAAAGTTTTCCACGTCTTTGTTACTCTGTTTTGAACAACTTTGGGGTGGGAGTCTATGTACCAAGCCAAGCCAGGTGAGTTGTCATCTCCTTGGTAACAGCCATTAGCACATTCTGTTGGGTTTCTGCAGTTGTAAGCCTTGTGCCATGGCAGGCAGCGTTGCTAAGATTGAGATCATGAGAGATATATAATAATCAGATTTGCCTCTCACCTAACCTCACAACAGTTCCTATATCACAACTTCATAAAAGTCAGCAGATGGAATTTTTTCCATTTTATTCAGACAGTGCAGAAACGTTACTTCCCGAAAAGCTTGTTTTTAGTTTTCTACATATTTATATTCTCAAAAATTCTGGAAACAACAGTGTCTTTGTAATTGCATGTGTTTCATCTTGTGAGTGAGCAGCATTACAAGAACAAATTCTCTTGTGGGTGGTTATTGTCTGTAGCATTATTCCTGCACTGTTCATTTACAGAATTCGTTTAATTAAAATGTGTATCGGAGTCCCATGCCTAGACTAGCAGAAATGAATTATTAGAAAGTTGACTTCCTGGTGTGTGTGGAGTGCAGTGCACTGTCTCCTGTGTTTGTCCACGCTGTATCGTCACTCGGCTCGCCGTGCTGAATTCTGCCTGCAGCTGAGGGAGCAGAGGACCGTGCTGGAGAGCCAGAGGCAGCGGGAGGAGAGAGCAGCACACAGAGAGCCCCAGGGCAGCTTGTCTGACAGCCTGGCTCTGAGGCAGCTGACCGATGAGGTAAGCTCTTTCTCCGGGCCGGAAACCATTGTGTGGGACACTCCTATTCCAGAGGTGCACGCAGGGTAATGGATGAGTTTTTACATCTAAAATCTCTGTCTACTGCATGTGCAAAGTACTGGGGATCCCTTGCAAAATCAGATCGCAATGATTAATACTAAAGAGTTAGATACATTTGAGCACGTTTAATGAATATGTAGGTATAGTGAGATGTGATCTAACCAGCTTGGCTGAGGGTCAGCTCCCTGGCCATAGGATATTGGATGGGACCCCCATGCCGAGTGGAATTTGCCAGGTAGTTTCAGAAAATGTCACTGGGAATAATTATGATTTCAGTAGTTCAGTTAGATCCTACTGAATATGACAGAAGAATATGGGTACAGTGTTCAGCGAGGCTGAGGCCGGTAGCCTGCCCAACCCCTTCCTCTTGCCCCATTGTTGTCTGGAGTGAGCTAGGGAGTCTGCTGTAGGGTGTTGATGGGGATGCAGGGGGAATTGTGAAAGAGATACAGATATTTCTATTAGAATGTATGTTATAATCCCATTGAGAAGAACTAGCATGAAAGTGACTTGGTTGTCTTCATCCCACCAGAACTTCAGTTTAGAACTATTGTTATTATTATTATTATTATTATTATTATTATTATCATCAGCCATATCACCCTGCATCTCACAGCTGGCAGCCCACTGAAGCTAAGCAGGTGTGAGCCTGGTCAGTACCTGGATGGGAGACCTCCTGGAAAAAGGTTGCTGCTGGAAAAGGTGTTAGTGGGGCCAGCAGGGGGCGCTCACCCTGCATTCTGTGTGGGTCCTAATGCCCCAGTATAGTGACGGGGACACTATACTGTAAACAGGTGCCGTCCTTCGGATGAGGTGTAAAACCGAGGTCCTGACTCTCTGTGGTCATTAAAAATCCCAGGGCGTTTCTCGAAAAGAGTAGGGGTGTAACCCCGGTGTCCTGGCCAAATTTCCCATTGACCCTTACCAATCATGGCCTCCTAATAATCCCCATCTATGAATTGGTTTCATTACTCTGCTCTCCTCCCCACTGATAGCTGATGTGTGGTGAGCGTTCTGGCGCACTATGGCTGCCGTCACATCATCCAGGTGGATGCTGCACCTTGGTGGTGGTAGAGGAGAGTCCCCATTACCTGTAAAGCGCTTTGAGTGGAGTGTCCAGAAAAGCGCTATATAAGTGTAAGCAATTATTATTATTATAATTATTATTATGTGGCAGTGGTAACTCATGAGGTCAGTAAGCAGCATAGTAGTACAGATGCTGATTTTTACAAACACTGCTTTAGTCTGATGTTCAGGGATATCAACACAGGCAGACAGTATGCTTGGGTTAGTGCTTTGCTTTGGTTTTCCAGAAAGCAGCTGGCACCCTTTCCGTCATTTCTTTTTTCAGGAGCCCTTGTAATCCCGGTGAGATGAATGAAAGTTGTCTTCTTTGTGACTCTCCAGTTCCACAGGCTGAGGGTGTCCCTTGAGGAGAGCATGCCCACTCTCCCCACCTGGGCTGAGAGGGCCGAGAGAGATCATGTGAACACATGGGCCCAGCCTGGACCCAGCATGGGCCCACGGAGGAACTGGGAACACATGGAACGGGTACGAGAGGTGGCAGAGACGCATGGCCGACACCTAGCGGATATCCAGGCCCAGAACCGTGAGCTGGAACTGCAGAGAGAAGGTACAGGTTCGCTTGTAGGAATAACAGAAATGATGAGGAGAGCAGCCTTCATTTTCCTTTACACTATATGGTTCTGCTGCACTACAAATTATTATAATAATAATTCTTACACTTATATAGTGCTTTTCTGGACACTCAACTCAAAGTGCTTAACAGGTAATGGGGACTCCACTCCACCACCACCAATGTGCAGCCCCACCTGGATGATGCGATGGCAGCCATAGTATGTCAGAACACTCACCACATATCAGCTATTAGTGGGGAGGAGAGCAGAGTAATGAAGGTTTATAGATGGGGATTATTAGGAGGCCATGATTGGTAAGGGCCAATGGGAAATTCCTAAGGTCACTGGAAATTTTCTATTTCACAGTTATTATATCTAAAAATCAAATACATTTTCAATGATAGATATGACAAAATGCATATAAACCCCAGGACTTTTAAACAGAAAAGAAGGATACATTTGTATGCAAACATACTTGTGAATTACAGTCCTCTTTGAATAATTTTTGCATTTAAGAACAAGGCTAATCCTGCGTTAGCAAGTAATAACTTTACAAAATTCTGTTTTTAAATACTTATTTTGTTGCATAAACGTATTGCAGTTTGTGTAAATGTGAAGGACTTGCAACCAAATCTTCTAAAACTTTCAATCATTCAATCTCTGAACCTTTAAAACACACAGTCTCGCGTCTTTAAGAGATCTGTATGCCTCTCTGGATTTTTACAGGGGGCACAAGCCGCGTTGAGCGAGCTCCTCTTGTTTCTGGCTTTCCTGTGTGTTAGTAATTGTATGTTTGTGTCTGCCAGAGATTCAGCAAAGGCTGTCTGAGCTCTCAGCCAAGGACAGTGCTGCAGGCCACATTGAGGGCATGCTTCAAGAGCTGAGAGCCCAGGAGGAGAGGAATGAGTGGGCACTGCACGAGCTGAGAGAGCAGATCGAGGCACTGCACGGCCAGCAGGGGTGAGAGAGGGGCAGGGGAGAACCGGAGAGAGCAAAGAGCAGAGGACAGGCTGTAAAGGGTAATGCAGGAAAGAAAGGCGAGACGGGAGAGCTCGATGTGAGAGAGGAAAGCAGTGAGAACTCCAGCATACAGGAAATATTATCTCAGAGGTGGAACAAAACAGAAAAAAAGGATGTGTGAGAGGCTGTGAAGGAAAAGGAACTAGTGCAGTAAGAAGGAGAGGTAAATAAGATGAAAACACAAGTACAAGCCGTTTTCCATAAAGGGGTCAGGAACAATTTAAAAAACTTGCCTTTGGAAAGGCATTTGCACAACTTTCTACCGATATTTCTTTCACAAAGGACTAAAGCAGCTCCTCCCCAGGCCGAAACCACCAACCCTATAATTCCACAAGGCAAGAAGGAGCAGCACCAGCGTATCTCTTTTGATTTAATTTCATCTGGAGACGGCCCCCTGTCCACTCAGATCAGGTGAGAAATTCTTGGCCCAGGAGCTGTCATACTAAATGAGAGGACTTCCTGTTTCGTTCAGCTGCACCCAGTTTACAGACGCCTGAGCAAAGGCATGAGTGAAGACTGCAGGGTGTTCCACTTTTGTGCTGAACTGTGTTTAAGGCCTGCCGGATCAGGCTGTCTCATCTGCTCTGTTTGTGCTGGGATTGGTAGGGCTCTAAGGCTGGCCTATATGCAGTCCGGTGGTGCTGATCCTGCGATTCTGGCCCAGATGCACGACCTGCAGGCAGAAGCACACACCCTGGAACGGGCTGGGCCCAAAGCGGAACACCGGCACAAAAAGAGGAGTAAGTGTTCCCCGTGACCTGGTCTCGCACTCTCCGGTGGGAGGTTGTGTGTCTGGCGTGAGCTCCTGGGAGTTGCGCAGGGAGGCAGACTGCTCCTTGCCTAGAGCCTTAGCGTGCCTCCCTGTCTGTGTGTCTCCCTTAGGAGGGGAATCCCGCCCGCGGGGGCTGGACTCTGAGCTGCTGGCTGTGGAGCGCGAGAACCAGCGTCTGGAGGAGGAGATCCTGAGACTGCAGCTGAACCGGGAGAGACGGGGGGAGGAGGGTAGGGCTGCTTCACTCAGACTTGGTCCCGGGCCCTGAACTAAACCACCACGATTTCATTTTTTTAATCATTGGTGATGAAACACATTACCCCTTCAGAAAACAATGGTCAACGGACGAACACATGCGTCTTTGTCTGATTTTATATTTGTTCCCCTTAGTACTTGTACATAAGTCGCCTAGAGGAACACCCTATGAGCTACTATATTTTTTTAAATAAAGTAATTGTCTGAAAGATGGTGTTTGGTCTCATTTATCCTGCTTTCTTCAAACTTTGTTTGCTAGGGCCTAAATTTTCCATCAGATATGTGAACACATTCAAACAGGCAGTAAAAGGAAATTTTTAGCCTTGAAGCTGAATTACGTCTTCACCCAGCAGCAATTTCTAATCGTTTTTGGGAGGAACAGTCAGCACCGTGATAATATATATGAAATATGACACGATACACAGCTTGTACATTTGTACAGATGTATTAGAGTGGGGTAATGTCCAACATATTATGGCCTTAGACATTTTGTAAAAAAAGGGTGAAAAAACACATTCCTTTAACAAGAAAGTGTGAATATAGATTTGATGAATAACTCACTCATCAACAGCGGACCTGGAGAGATGTGATTCTTGCTAGAGCAATGTGGTTTACATTCGGTCTCACAGAGACTCCTGGGTTGAGGAGCCAGCGAGGGGAGAAGTAATGGAGTTTGTATTCTGCAAACACAGAAGGCTGCTGTTAGTGTGGTGGATGAGATCCTCAGACCGGTTTGAAAACGCGAGAGCAAGTGGGCTTGAACGCACGCTGTGCTCCAGCCCAGTTCTGACGGCGTGCCTGTGTGTGTGTGTTTGTTTCAGAGGTGGCTGGCGCGGCCCTCCTGGAGATGCAGGGAGAGCACGTGCGCCAGGTGGCGGCTGTGCAGCGGGAGATCGAGAGTCTGCGGAGAGACCTGGACAGAGCCCCCCGCTGCGGAGGGCCGCCTCCCCCTCCCCCCCCGCCCCCTCTCCTGCCTCCCCCTCTGTGCGCTCCTGGGAGACTCGGGCACCCCCTTGCACCCCTGGTCACGGTTAGCCCCTCTCTTCCCCCCCACCAGCGGGCAGTTTCAGTGCCATGCAGACAACTGAGCGGAAATAAACTGACTTAACTCTTCACAACAGCATTGACACCTTGGGCACATGCGGTGATTACAGGCTATAGAAATGGCAAAGGAACAAGTAAAAGCTTTGTTCCATGCTGGAAAGAGAAGAGTGTGACACCCAAAGAAGGCTCCACAGCCAAAACTTTGTGTTTCTTCTCTTTTCAGCATGGAATAAACCTTTTACTTGTTCCTTTGCAGCCTACGCATGCTGACACAGCTGCCTACTTGAACTACTATAGAAATGGCAAGCTTACTAAATGCAATACAGCAGCTTTAAGACATAGCATAGCTTAGCACATTTCACAGTATAGTGTAGTGAAGATAAGGGAAAACTTAATTTAACTAAGTGAGAGATCTTTTTTAAACCCTGACAGGAGGTCATGGTCATTTCTTAACTAGTGTCTAAAAGGAGCTTTTGCTATAATACCTTCACTGCCTGTCTCTCAGGAAGCAACGAAGCCTCAGACCCCTCTGATAGGCACACATGTCCTGGACCCCCCTGAAGCCCTGGGCCCAGCACCATACGACCCTGCGTAAGTTTCCTGCTCGTTTCCATGGAGTCGGGCTGTAAGTCTTCTGTGTTTTTGTGCGGTCCACTCTGGAGATCTGTGCTGTGTCTTGGTGCTGCGGGACCTGATTCGGTGTACTGTCTGTGTGCAGGGCAGGGTTTGTGATCTTCTATGACTTCATCCTGGGCCTGGAGCCCACTCTGCGGATGGCACGCCTGGTTGTGGGACTCTACTCTGGGGGCCAGAAAATGGGCAGGCTTTCGCCCCTGCCAGTGGTCTACTGTGAAGCAGGAGGGGCATTGCCCTATGTCACCAGCGGGCACCAAGGAAACATTGCCACCCTGTCTGTCAAGCAGCCTGTGCCCAGGTAACACACTGCCTCACAGAGCTTATTCTTACCAACCCTGAAACTGAGTTTCATACACTCCACTGTTTTCATGCAGATTGAAGCAATGGATTTTGTCACAACAATTGTACAAAATCTGCCTGCAATTGATTTTGTTCAGCCCAGAGTTAAAACACTGTTTATTGATACTTTGAGTTTAAGATTATATTCCCAACGGGGACATAATGCATCACACATGACATCATTCTCATTCCCCCCCGGTAATAGTCAATATAAGTTAGCTTTAAAACTGTAATCAAACAGTACAAATTGAGGAGTTTAGAGTTTGTAGAATGAGAACTGGCAGCTACAGCTTTAAAAGGCCAGGGTGCATAATACTGTGGTCCTCTCCTTACTTATGATTTCAAACTTCCCCCCAGGTCTTTTAAATAGAAGAATATTTTAAAGCATATGTGACAACCTTTCAAATACAGGCCACTGTCCAGCCTTTAACAAACAAAGTGTTGCCATTTTCCGCACCATGGTTGATGCCCTCGGTTTTGTCAGCATTCCTGTAGTTTAGCCCTTCAATGACACCACCAGCTCTCCCACAGGGTGCGCCCATCGCCCTCTTTAAATCTAGTGGTAGAGCTTCAAGCTGCGGGAGGCTTCAACGCCTATGGGCAGGAGGTCCAGCGGCTTTTGTCGAGGGGCTGGGCCCGACTGGACCTGTTTGACCAGCACAACCGGGTCCTGAGCGGCTTCTGGAAGGTTCCATTCCGAGCTCTGCCGGTTCTGCCAGCCCTCAGCGCCGGACAGCTCAACACAGTTCCCCAGGTAGGATGATACACATTCACTTACCAAATCATAGACATTGAGAGGACACAACTCCAACAGAATAGCAGGCAGGGAATATAATCCCGGGACTGCCTGAGTCAAACATTGTATCATATCAGCCAGGGCCTCATGCAAACTGTTACACATGAGCTTGATATTTGTACAACAGGCATGGCATTTTTATTTTATTTTTTATTTTTATTTTTATTAATGAAAGATGCCTGTGTTCACTGTGATTGGTCAAGATGGTATCTTTGTAAAGTAAACTAAAACATAGTAAAAGCATATGGAAGTTCAGGTTATGATAAGGTTTATCCCTGGAGAAGACGGAAGCAATTGGAAAGTAAGGCAAATGTGTGGAAGAAAGTTGGAGAAACTGCACAGTTCTGCAGATTTAACTGATATAAGGGATGTTCTCACTCCGCTGCTCTCACTACGATGTAATCACTACTTGATTCAGGCTTGACATTCGACCAACACATGCAGCGTATTGTCAAAACATCTTTCTTTCACCTCAGAAATATCGCTAGACTACGCCCTATGTTATCACTAAGTGTGGCTGAAAAGCTGATCAACACATTTGTCTTCTCCCGTATTGACTACTGTAACGCTCTACTCGCTGGGGTTTCTAAATCCACATTGATCAAACTCCAGTATGTCCATTATTTGGCAGCCAGAATCCTGACCAGGTTTAGTGCAAGTGATCACATTACTCCTATCCTGGAGTCCTTGCACTGGCTTCCTGTCAAGTTTCGTATCAAATTCAAAATCCTCATGCTCTCCTATAAGGCTCTGCATGGCTTGCCACCTCAGTACCTGTCGAAGCTATTATCGTCCTACTCCCCACCTCGCAACCTTCACTCTTCTAATTCTGGTCTCCTATCTGTCCCCCAAGCCCGTCTACACTCTATGGGTGATAAGGCCTTCTCCTGTTATTCCGCAAAGCTCTGGAAGGTTATCAGAGAGTCATCTTCTTTAAACTCCTTCAAATCTAGACTCAAAACCTTCTTCTTTATAAGAACCTTTACTTAACTGGTTCTGTTCTTTACCCCTCTGCTCCTACTGTACTGTCATCTTGCATCTAAGCCACCTTTAAAGGTGCTATATAAAATAACATTTCGTCGTCTTCTTATTATTATTCTTATTACGCACCTGACTCCATGACTCTTGCTTCCCAGCTAGGTGGGGCGGAGCTGTACCTGAGAGTGGTCAATGCCCGAGATGGAGATGTGCAGGCCCTGGCCAGCGTTGACCCTGGTTATGCCAGCCAGTACAAGTACCCTTCTCTGGTACGTCAGATACCCAGCCACTGCAGGGGCTGCGGCTTTGGTCATGGACAGACATGGGCCAGCAGGTTTTACAGAGAGCTTTAGGCAGTGCAATCAGCAATGTGCCACTAACTACACAGTTAATTGCTCCAATGCATCATTAGGTGTTCAGCTGGAATGAATACATTAATACACTGGCTGTCAAACATCATAGCTCAGTTCCTCCTTAAAATAATATGGAACATGATCATGCAAAGCAGCTAAAAAGTAATGTAAAAGTTAGTCAGTCATATCTGTTTTATTTTTGCTTGACTCTTTCCTTTCTTTTTAATGGAAAATTCTTCTTGACAGCATTTAAACCAATCTGGAAAAAGGCACATTATTTTAACTAATTTCCTCAAAGTGCTTTTTATCTGGCCTCCATTTTTGTCTAATTGATTTTTTATGAAAATAGATGGAGAGGGTGGCAGTTAGTTCAGCTGCTTCACAGCTCTTGAGTTCTGTATTTTGTTTTGGGCCAGGGATTCTTACGGGTGGAGTTTGCGTGTTTTCCCACTTCCAGGTAGATTTGCTCGGGGTCCTCCCACCTTCCAAAGATATGTTGGCAAGGTTAGATATCCTATTCAGAATTGTCGCTTTGTGTCCTTGCAATGGACTGGCATCCTGTCCTGTCCATCCACGCCCTGTTCTTCCAGAACCCTCACCAGGACAAGCCGCTTTCAGCTAATGGATTCTCCTGTCCATGCTAACTCTCCTGTAAGGAAGTGTAGGGCTTACAGTGTGTCAGAAAATATATGATCCGATCCGCATTAACTCCTATAGGAACTGCAGCAATAAACTTGTTCTTGAACAGCTGGCAATTTAAAAAATATAAAATAAATGCAACCACAAATTAAAAGAAAGAAACAACAAAAACATATTTTCACTGGTTTCCATTGCAGGTGGCTATCCGCCCAGTGGCCCACGTGGAGAGCCTGCCCACTGTCCTCACTTCCTTTCATCCTTCGGCCAATCACTACCTTTCCCTCCCTCCTCCCACAGATCATGTGGACCCTCCTCCCCCCATGGAGGGGTCCAGTCAGAGGTGAGAAAGAGAGCCAGAGGTAATCAAATGCTGGACCTTGGAATCCATTTTATTGCAGGATTTCACCTAAACCAGCTCTTCAAGAGTTTATTTAGGTATATCTTCACAGAATTAAATGTTTGCATTAACAACTGCACTAGAATAGATGGAAATGTCTGGTGTTTGATCATTTGAACCTTTTGCAATAAAAAGTCCTCACCTAGAACCTACACAAAACCTGTACAAACACAGGTCTAATATCCTACCTAACATTTACAGCATTTTGTGTTTGTTGTGGCAATTTTACACAAACATATGCACCGTTTAAAAAGCAATCAGCAGTCATTGTATCTATACAAGATCCTGAATTTGCTAAATGCATTCAATGCCCCATGTCTATAGGAATTATAGTTGTATTATGCATACACTGCATGCATTCCCATTCATTTGAGAGGAATGTTGTCTCTTTCAACAAAAGAGAAAATAAATATGTGACCTTATGCGCATGTAACAGTTAGCTGTAGGACTGAAAAGCGAGTTAAAGGGGCTCTGGGATGAAGGATCCCTTCACCTGTAAACTGTGCTTGAGGAAATAATGAGGAAAACACAGTGACCATGATGTTAGACAAAAAGAAGCTTACCTTATTTCATATTTAGTAGATTTTTAGTCTTTTCAACTGGGAAACAAAACCACCCAAAGGAGGGTGTAAATGGACAATATATAAATGGTAAAAAATAGAGAACAAATAAACAGTAAATAGTATCCTGTAATAGTATAGTAATGCATCTTATCTATCATTTCAGCACTGCACAAATTTACTGTTTTTGCAGCAAGCTGTCATTTTTGAGGACTCTATCACTTTAGTTTGGGAACACCTGACCAAACAGCAGCATCAATCTCATTCCCTCAGTGACACATGGTACAAGGTTAGACCAGAATGTCATAAAAGACAAAGCATTTGCAGAACGTATTTGTGTTATACTTCCCTAAAATATTTGAAGTGGAATCAAGAATATAGTACATTACTTTTTCATAGTCATTTTAGCTCCGTGATCATAAAGATATATCCTTTAAGGTGAGACGCCTGGAAATAAGAACAATCTTTTTTAATAATCAATATTCTGACAGAGCTCTAGCAGGTTTGCCCAGTCGAGAATATCTGAATCTCTCTCTCACCTCGGACCTGATTGTGTGAACTGATCAGTAATGGCATTAGAGAGTTTTAATTATTCAGCCTTAAGATTGTGGAATGTCTGAAATACCAGATGTCATTCAGTTTTGGAATGATGTATTGAGGATGATTGTTTAGCTCTTACCAAATACACAATGGCAGTATGACGGGGGAAAAAAAACAATCTTTTCCACAAATCTGAATGTGATTTTTTCTTGATCTTGAATTTGATTATTTCAAAATATTTTGAGGCATTTTTAATTATTTCACCTCGCTAAAAGGTTTCTGGGTTGGTGTGACATTTTGATAAGCCTTGAGAAGATGTCTATGACAGCATACTGTCAAAACATCTTTTTTTCACCTTAGAAATATCGCTAGACTACGCCCTATGCTATCATTAACTGTGGCTGAAAATCTGATCAACACATTTGTGTTCTCTCGAATTGACTACTGTAATGCTCTTCTTGCTAGGGTATCTAAATCTAAATTTGGTATGTCCAAAATTCAGCAGCCAGAATCCTGACCAGGTCTAGTGCAAGTGTTCACATTACTCCTATCCTGGAGTCCTTGCACTGGCTTCCGGTAAAATTCCGTGTAGACTTTAAAATCCTCATGCTTACCTATAAGGCTCTGCATGGCTTGGCACCTCAGTACCTGTCTGAACTATTATCGTCTTTCTCTCCACCTCGCAACCTTTGCTCTTCTAATTCTGCTCTCCTTACTGTCCCCCAAGCCCGTCTACATTGTATGGGTGACGGGGCCTTCTCCTGTTATGCCCCCAAGCTCTGGAACTCTCGTCCCAAGGATATCACAGAGTCACCTTCTCCAAACTCCTTCAAATCCTGACTCAAAACCCTCTTTTTTAGAAAAGCCTTTACTTAACTGGTTCCATTCTTCACCCCTCTGCTTTTCTTAGTACCACCATCCACGGTCTCCTCTATATATTGTAATTGTGTTTTATCTTGTGTGTTCTTTTTATTTATTGTTGTTGTCATCCTGTAAAGCGTTTTGAGAAGCCACCTTTAAAGGCGCTATATAAAATAAAGTTTATTATTATTTTCATTGTAGCTTATCTGTGAATCCTCCAGTACTCTTGATCAGCATGATCAGAATTCTACAGCATCAGTGATTGATGCTCTTTCTGATCTGTTCACCTCTTAGATACTGGAAAAAGATAGGGTTTACCCCAGTTTATTTAGAGTGACCTGAAGTTGCTTTTGTATGACTCTTTCATTACTACCTCTGGCTACTGAATATTGCACGCAATGATCGCAGTCTACATTTCTGTCTTGGCATATGTAAGTGATCTCTGGGATTTTCTGCTCAGTGCTCTCTGTTCCGTGCTCGCTTTTCCTCTTTTGATTCATCTCAATGAGACAAGCTCCCATGGGCTGTAAGATGGCTGCCTGAATACAGCTGCTTCTTTCAGGTAATGCTTATTAACTCCCTTACACTGCCGTTCTACAGAGTCATGCAGGGGATAGAAAAGAGAGCACAGCGTACTTCCTCCGTCCCTTCGGTGCACACAGTCTTTCAGAATTCATTGTCATGTGGAGCACACAGCAGGAAATAATGATCACAAATATTCTCTCTTTATTCAGATGTTGACCTAAAGTATACAGTGTTAGACCGGTGTGAGCAGGGCCAGCCCTGGGAATAGGCAAACCCTGAGGCCACCAGGGGGCCCCCTTAATGTATAACACAACATATTTTTAACCGATACGATCAAATGTGAGTAAAAAATTCACTATAGCGGCTCTTTCGGTTTCTGCTGTGAGGACTGGAAATGCACAATAAAATACACATTGTTTCCAGTAAAACTTTAACATTAGTTAGGTTCAGTGCTCTGTCACAGGACGTAAGAATTTTCCATACCATTGTGTCGTCCAGTGCAGTGGTTTCCCAACCCTTCTCCTGGAGGAACACTGTCCTCTGGTTATTGCTCTAACTGAGCTATTAATCACAAGCTCATCGATTTCGGTTTTCTCTTTGGGGCGTATTTGTAAATTGTAAATTTGATTTCAGCTCTTAAGGTCAGATGGGATTTGTAATTTGTGATCAGCTCTGTACCAGTTTCTGAGTTTCAGAATTGCCCTCTTTCAGGTGTGCCGTCTGAAATGTAACAAAGTGGACAGCAGAATGCAAAAAAGCTCACTTTGGTGTCCGATGTCATTTTCACCTGTGTCTGCTCATCATCAGTTGATCAACTAGTGTCGAGCTGTTTGGTCTGAAATAACAGCAAGCTTGTTTTTTTGTGTGCTGAAGCTGTTGGAAACTGTATTTTTGAATCAGGGTATTTATGACAATCAGGACTGATCAAAGAAACGAGTTAAATCAGGGTCAGTGCAAGCCGGCAGATCAGTCAGGTCATCAGGCAGCAGTGGAGATTTTGAGCTCAGCTGGAATCCAGGCCAGCAGATGCTCAGTGTTCAGGGCCGGATTTCGGTGTTCGTAGGCCCTAGGCACTTTCACTCCAAAAAAGAGGGGTAAACGCCAATTAAATTACGTCGATTGACATGATGCACTATAAACTCTTCTAATGCTAACCCATGTGGTTGATGGAGCAAGTTAAGCGACCATCACTTTGGTTTGGAGCACCTAGAATCGATCACAAGCATGTTGTTTCGGTTCATTTTTCATGTTTTTTGTTAGTCACTAGTGTTTTCCTCCTTCACAGGCCCTAAAAAGTTTGTAGGCCCAAGGCGCCATACCCACAGTGCCTAATGGGAAATCTGTCACTGGCAGTATTCCTGCAGGGCCAGGCAGGAAACCGCTGGTCTAGTTGGCTGTTTGCCAGGACTGACGGTGTGTTTGTTGGTTTGCAGTGTGGCAGAGACGCCAGCAGGTCCCGGACCCTCAGGTGGGGTGGGCTTCATCGTGGACAGAGTGAAAGGGGCTCCTCTGGGGTTCGGCAGCCTGAGACTGACAGGGTATAGCCAGAGAACCGGCAAGGTGAGTGAAGAGGAGTCGAGTACTGCTCCTTAAACAGTCCATTCGTTCAAACACAGACTTCATCACATCATAAAACTATCTCGTAACCCAGGAAGAAACTTTTACTCAAACTTTTAAACTCAACGTTTACTCTCTTAAGGTGTTTGCAACTTCTCTTTAGCTGCTTTGGGCAGTCATAGCTCATCCACACCTGCTTATGATGATGTGATTCAAAAAGTTCATGCTGTATATTAACATAAAAGTAAGTAGCTCTGAAGGATGATGAGCTCTAAGTTCTCCAAATTTTTAAAATTTATTAAGACCTGAATGAAAAGTACATCAAGATCCTTGTTTTGTTGAGGAGTGTTTGTTGAATTGTTGAATAATGATGAACCACATCTAGAAAAACAGGTTTTGCGGGGTTTTCCTGTAGCTAACTATTCTGTATCTACAGTATATATTGCAATGGAGTTCATGACAGAATGGGAATCTAGTGCTCATGCCCCTTGCCTGCCAGATTCTGTTGGTATTATTTGCTTATTCAGTTAACACTTTTATCCAAAGTGTCTTATGTTTATCCATCTTAATGAAGTAATATTAATGAAGTAATCTTTAGGGCATGACAACACTGTCTCACCTGGCATTTGATCCCACAACCTTTCCCATTATATGTCCAGAGCCCTAACCAGTAATCCACACTGCTGACAGTGCAGGTTAATGAGGTCCCTCAGTCAGTACTCTGCTATGACATAGTGGCTGATATACTGAGGGCAGAACTGTGACAAAGCACAAAGGAGAAAAATGTAGTACGCCTTTGCCATGAGTGTCTGATGCTGATGAAAATTCACAGGGCTGGAATGCTGTGAGGACAGAGTGAGACGAGCTAAACAGCTTCTGCAGTTTGTAACTGTTCTGAAGGTGTCCTGTTTGCTGTCCTGTCGCCCAGGTGATTGTATGCAGGAGCAGAGGGATACTGTGTTTCACCTCCACTGTCAGCTCTTCCATCAAACATGGGGACTTCATCTTCGGAGAACAGGAGGTACATGTGGCACCACTGTCTCACCACAGGAGAGAGTAAACACAGCCTTTCAGCCTTGTAGATTGCCTTAATGACAAAGCATGTCCTTTATTTGTAATCCTCTTTTGTGCATCGATACTGTTTTGAACATTTACTCACGCCGGGAGATAGAAACCTTTTCTATGCAGTCTAGAGTTTAATAAATTCTACAGTGCTGGCAGAGAAGTGTGCTCCATAGATGATCAGCATCTAAGAACAAGAAAGGCTTAGTGAAACCAGAGTGTTCCAGAAATTAAAACTTCAAAGCGAAAATAAAAACGCCAAGACTTACAGTACTGCAGCTGAGCCGGCGAGCATCTAAGACTCTCTTCTTTCATCTTCAGATTATCTTCTCCAGCCTGCGGCCTGAGGCGGACATGGTTCTGTTCGTGCGTTTCTACCACTGGCCCAGTGGGAGCTCCCTGACAGGAGAGGCCCCCAGGGGCCCGGAGAAGGAGGAGGGAGGGGTGTCGGGGAGCCTGGCTGAGCGAGAGGAGTGCATCGTGGCCTGGGGAGTCCTGAGGCTAACCCGCCCTGCGGCGTGGCGTGAGTCTGCTCTGAGCTTCACCTTCACGGCCCGGGCTCACCAGTCTGGAGTAGTGATTAGGGTTCCTGACTCATAACGGTAGCCTGTCAGATTTAAATCCCAGGTGCTGTTGTACCCTTTCTCAAGGTGTTTTATTTCCAGTGCAATGAGCACATCTATGTCTCATCAATTCAGTATAAATCTGTATGAAAGAAGACATTGTGTAAATGGAATTTAATTGGGTAAAATCATCAGACAAATAAATCAACAACAACATGAACAACAACAATACTACCACTACGAAAGAGAATTAAGAATTAAGAATAAATACCAATAAAATGTGAAAATTCTTCAAAAATTATTTCATACTTGTAAGATACTCGTAAGTTTTCTTGTAGTTCTTCTATAGGAATATTTGAATCTAATAAAGTTTCAGAGTGGTGCTATTCACTGTTGATTGAATTGATTGGTTGACCCCAGTCTTGTTCAGTGCTTTTACAGGAATAAGCGGCTCTGGGGGGTGTGTGCAGCCGATGCTCCTCCTCCCATCTCCCCAGTCTCAGTGTCTGGTGCTCTCTCCCTCTCTCCCTGGCAGCGCAGAGGAGTCCAGGAAGAGGGAAAGAGGTCTGGAACACTGGCACTCACTCGGTACCCCTCTTCCATGTGCCAGCACCCCCGGCCCTCGCCCTCAACGCACTGGTACAGCCTCATAGCACAACACAGAGAATTAATTTACTATTAATCCAGTACCGGGGTCAAACAAGCAATAACTGGGGGAAAAAAATAGTGAGCGTTTCACAAGAAGTGTCACTTAGATTTGTGTGAAAACTATGAAAAAAGTGTACAAATTAGGAAGGACTAAAAATTCATTAATCCAGCTTCCCAACTTTTTTCTGGATCATGTAATTATTGAAGATGTTTCTTTCTCTTGACCTGCAAAGTTTCCTTGTCTTTTTTCGGCCATCTGTCGATGCTGCTTTGGCAGTAGAGGATGCTCTGTGTGTGTCAGCACTGTCGCTGGGGGCTTTTTAAGTTCTCCCTGTCTGCAGACTCTGTTGTAACCCCGGTGTCTCTGTTTTGCAGCCCGCAGAACGCCTCGTGAAGCCCTTTGAGCCCTATGGTGATGCGTCGGTTCGCCTGCACATCTACAGCCGAGACCGACCCCAGTCTCCCTTCCCCCCCGAGTCCCCCATCCACCTCTCTGCCCCCCAGGACTGGCCTCAGGTCAGAGTCAGCTCAGCAAGACACTGCAGCGCAGCTCAGTGGAGTCTGGAAATGACTGGCAGGCCAGAAGGCCTCTCCAGAGAGCAAAGCAGGAATACAAACATGTCTTTTCCTACTGTGCTCTGAACACAAGCATTTCCGAGGCTAATTTATACACCAGAAAACCTTTATGTGTCACCATCTACTGTATATCTTGTTCAGGAGAAGGACACAAGGCATATACTGTATTTAAATGCAGAATGTATAAGCACACCCAAGTTACATAAGTATTTTTAATATGAACACAGAATGTAGTTTTTAATTTTCAGTTGCTCTGAGGTGTGAGTACATACTTTTTCCTGAAAACATTCAGGTTTTTGTGTTTTGGGAGAAAAGGCTTTTTTCTTTGTCCTGGCGGCACATGACCAGAAAGAAAAAGGCGCCATCCTTCGGATGAAACCAAGGCCCTGACTCTGTGCTCAATAAAAATCCCAGAGTGTTTCTCTGGGGTGTGGAAAAGAGTAGGAGTGTTACCCCGGCGTCCTGGACACATTTCCCCCTGGTCTTTACCAGTCGTGGCCTTATTATTCCACATTTGAAGAAGGCTCCACAGCCGAAACGTTGTGTTTCCTTTCTTCTCTTTCAGCATGGAATTAACCTTGTTCCTATTGCCTTTTTTGGCCTATTATTATTATAGTTCAGGTACATTTTCGTGTAATCTTCTCTATTCTCATGCAGGTTTTGACTTCACACCTTTCTTCAATCGTCTCCACTTTGCACTTCCTGAGTGGTCTCTCTGCCCCTCCTGCCTCCCCTGCCTTTGCTGTCAGCCCTGTCTTTCTCACACCTGAAGAAGGCTTCACAGCTGAAACGTTGTGTTTTCTCTCTTCTCTTATCAGCATGAAATAAACCTATTACTTGTTCCTATTATTATTATTGTTATTTTTATTATTATTATTACAATTTCCCCAGTTTTGGAAATTCTGGCAATGTAAGGAAAACTCAGACTACAGCACAGTGACAGGTGCTGCAGTTCGCCCTGTGTTAGGCTTTCGTTCAGGGTCCTCTGCTCTGCCCGCCAGGTGGCTTACATCCACTGCAAGAGAGAGCTTCCTCCCGCGTGGCCCTTCCTCTCTGGGGACGGGCTGGACCTGTACCTCGACGGGGCTCGCTTCCTGCCTGATGGCGTGACCATCAGCAGAGTGACCGGCCGCATCTTCGACCGCCACTACAACCAGTGAGTCACCTGCCAGAGCACGGCCAGGGAGACTTCTACACAAACACAAGAAAAACAATGAAGAAATGCCTGCAGTTTCAAGCGATTCCTGCAGCAAAGTGAACATCTTAATATATTTCAGTACTGGGTTCTATGACCTATACTTTACAGGCCTCTGGGATCCTCTATGACTTACCTTCTTACAGTGATGTATAGGAATCCAACTGCGCAACGATTGACTGTAGGGCACTGAAAAGTTAAAATCCAAAACATTTCAACTTCAAACATTGCATAATTCAACACTGTTCTGTATACGGTATATCTGAAACTTTTCTGTCAGTACTGTAAATAGGATACTTTTTAAAATAGAATGCAAGACACGAGCTGCCTTCAGATTGCTAACATGTATAATATATTCCCTGTCTATGATGGGAGTTTTGAAGTAAGGGTCCCCAGAAACAATGAGAATATTGTGTTTTTACCTTAATTACAGTGTGTAAAGTCAACTCTCTTTCACAGTAGGTCTACTCTGACATCATCTACTGTGAATCTGTTGACCTGCCACCCTGCTTTTTATAATTTTATATCTTCCCGTCCTTCGGATGAGACGTAAAACCGAGGTCCTGACTCTCTGTGGTCATTAAAAATGCCAGGGTGTTTCTCGAAAAGAGTAGGGGTGTAACCCCGGCCGGCGTCCTGGCCAAATTTCCCATTGGCCCTTACCAATCACGGCCTCCTAATAATCCCCGTCTATGAATTGGCTTCATTAGTCTGCTCTCCTCCCCACTGAGAGCTGATGTGTGGTGAGTGTTCTGGTGCACTATGGCTGCCGTCGCATCATCCAGATGTATGCTGCACATTGGTGGTGGTGGAGGAGAGTCCCCATTACCTGTAAAGCGCTTTGAGTTGAGTGTCCAGAAAAGCGCTATATAAGTGTAAGCAATTATTATTATTATAATAGCACCAACATTTTAAGAAGAATTTCAGATTAGTTTCTAAATTGAATTGAATTGGTTCTTTGGTTGCTAGCAGCTACGTGTTTCCAGAATCTCATTTTCAATAACGACGGGTATCTTCTCTGAACCTATTCCAGAACAGCAGTATCTTCTTTTGTAACAATGTGACCAAAATGATGTAATATTCTAAATGAGGATTTGCTAATGTATTGTACAATTTTAACATAACACCCCTTGATTTAAATTCTACATTTTAATTGTATCCTAAAATTGTGTTGGCCTTCTTGCGGCTTCCTCGGAGTATTCAAAAGATGAAAATGATGAGTCAGCATAAACTCCAAGTCATTGCTCATAAATAGCTTCTTTAGGCTTGGTGTTATTCCATCTCAGAATTGTAATATCTGTTTTTTCTACAGCATGCAATACGGTTGTATTTTGAATTTCCTTTGCTGCGTCTCCAGAGTTTGTAGATGCTCCTATTTTGCTATCACCTGTGAACTTGACTAGTACTAACTCCCACAATCTCCAGCACTGATTGTAGAAATACTGTATGGTGTAAGGGGTCCCTTTCTGTGTGGTCTTTTGTTTTTGCAGAGTGGGGCCTGAGATCTCCACTGGGATTGACTTAGACAGTAACATCTTTGAACCGGTATACGGTGAACGGGTAGAAATTCGCAGCCCCAGCCTGCCCCCCTCAGCCACTCTCTTACTGAAGGTAGGGCCGAGACCGAGAGCCTCCATGGTACCTGATCACCCGTGATGATCAGTGTCCACAGAATGACCGCAGGCAGTTGTCAGCTTTCTCTGACAGAGAGTCATGAGTGAGTCTTTATTGACTATCGTCCCTTGTAATTATTCACATGATTTTAAAGCATGTATTTCAAGACACTCTCTAAAAATTAATGTCGAACAACAGATCAAAGAACAGAGAGAACAGAGAGGTCTATGTTGCATAAAATTGGACATTTATTTCCCAGGAAAGAAAGAGAAGCATGTTCTTCTTCAGTTTAGTCCGTCAGGGCTGGGCACACAATTTTCTTTCCTTTTTTGATGGTGTACAGATGGATGCCTGAATGTCTTTTTGAAGCGGAGAGTTTTTTCTGGGAATAATGAAAACAGACCAGCTCGCTCAGTTCTCAGGGCGAGTGCTCTGGGTGTGGTGGGCTCAGGCTTTGCGTGCATGTTTCCTCAGGTCTATACTATTGACCGGTTCACCCTGAAGTTGGTACTGATCGGCTGGGCTGCTCTGGGTCTCTTTGTGGAGTCCGGCAGTGAGACTCAGCCTAACCTGGATACTGCAGGACTGCAGGTAATAGTGACTTTTACTTCAACACACAGAACCAGAGCCCAACATACCGTATGAACACTCTTGCGCGTTGTTCAGCCTGGTGGAACAAAAAGACACAATGATCCGTCATGTATATGGCATGCATGACAGCTGTCGGGGCTGGAGATTATTTAGCATGAAAATAAGGAATACAATAAAAAAATCAATAAGAGATTTACAGCATGTGTATGTAAACCCTGGATTAAATTATGTATTATACAGGATTTTCATAAACTAGAGCTCTGCTTTCCAGACATGGATCTACATTTTGCAAAGCTTTTGCTCTGCAGATCTCATTAAATGAAGGGGGACATCAGCTCAGACTGTACCACAATGGCCCTGACCCCGACAAGCCCCTGTCCACCAGCGCACTGAGTACGCAGGGCAGGTACTGTATGATGAGGATTATTGACTTATTTGATTGATTTGATAAATTATCTCACAAATGTTCCAGTTACCTTAATATATAAAAACATTGTCGAGACACAGGAGCGTATTGTGTTTTACACACTGTATAACTCAGTACTCTCCTTTGTCTTGACAATACATAGCACATACATAATATAACACATAGTAGTTTGTGTGACTGGGATACAGCATGCATGCAATACAATAAATGAAGTGCACTGGAAAGTCCTGTATGCAGCACACATCCTCTTTGCAGGTATGTGCCCTGTGCGACTCTGCTGGTGCGTCTGGTGAGAGCCCCCGTGGACAATAACGGACAAACCCTGATGCGTAGTACTGTGCCTGAGGCAGACTGGGAGAGACTGGGGCTGTTCCTGCCCCGGCCAGGGTACTCCGATGGGGGGTATTATTCCCACTCTGCCAAACCAAGCCAGGGAGAGGCCTGCCTGCTCTCAGCCATGAGCAACAGGTGAGACGTAGCGTCTTATTTGATAAGGGGAAAAGTGCCAGTAGTAACACTGTCTCAGTTTGCACACTCAACCTTGTACCATAATACTTCGTGCAGAGTCCACTGCAGAGAGACTTTGTATGTGGTATTATGGATCTTTAGTATCCAGTAGTATGTATACTTTTCCAGTATGCCTTTCCCAAGTAGTTTCCTGTTCTACTTATCTAATCCAGCCCTGTCTCTATTCCTACCCGGATGATCTCCTTTGTCCTTCCCCTTCGCAGATCTGTTGTCCTGGTCCGAGAGATTGTCTTCCTCATTGCTGGGAGCCAGGGAGCAGAACTGAAGTCTGATACAGAGATCCATGGTTGGATCAGACAGAAACTGAGCCGCATGATAGACAGCAAACCCTCGCCCTTTAACCTGAGCTTGGTGTCACGGTATCTCAGCTCCTTTGGGGTGAAGGTGAGTCCCCCCGTCCCCCTGCCTTGTCTCATTAGGATGATTGTTCAGCACGTCAACACACCATCCTGGGGCATTGTGTCTGTTATTCGTAATACAGAACTGAAAAACCAAATCCCTTTCATTTCTGTTTGTGCAAGTGATTTTTCACAGCAGTGAGTGGTGGGAGCCAGGCAGGACTATAGGGTTTCACTCAGGGCTGTGATGCTACACTTGTCCTGTGAGAGTCTCTCACTCTGTGTCCTGTGCTGTTTCCTAGGTGTCACTGGACAGGGGGCTGAACCTGCCCTGGTCAGCCTTCACACTAGCGCTCTGCTCCTTCACCCCCCCAGGCGCATTTTACCGTGGAGCATCGTGGGTAAAATACGATAAACCTGCTGTTTTCCAGGAGCTGGACTTTAACAGTGGCCAGAGTGCCCCCCAGTGGCTTGATGGGTTTAAGGTAATACAGTTTAACATTAATGGAGGGGAAACCGTTGATAAAAAGAGCAATGACTTAAACAAAAGAAGAGGTCGTAAAAGGAAACAAAAAACTGAACCGTCATCTACTGCCGCACACTTCATTTAAATGGTTCCACACCTGAAGAAGGGTCCACAGCCGAATTGTTGTGTCTATTTTTTTTTCCTTTCAGCATGGATTAAACTGTTACTTGTTCCTTTACCGTTCAGGAGGTTGGGAGGAAAGTTATTTTGACATAATGGAGGTGATACAGGAGAGACCAGTGCTCATACAGTAATTGCCTCTGTTCATGTTCTCACTTCCTGTCTGTGCTCTAGTCTTTCCCCAGGCGGAGGCACCACCCACACTTGACAGTGATTATCCACCTGCACGAGGTGTCTGTGAAAGTCCAGAGTGAGACCCTCACCTACAGTCTGGGAGGCCAAGCCTGGGCAGCCCTGCCTGTCTTTACCCAGGGGTACTGCAACACTGACCGCTATCAGATACCCCTCTACCAAGGCGCCCCATCACAGGTCAGGATATTGGGTAGAGCTGATACAGAGAAGGTTATTAACTCAGTGCCTATTAGTAATCAGTGGTGTTCTGTATAGCACAGGTACAGTGGTTTTAATATGTGACAAATCAATAACAATGACAATGTTCTTAATAGAAAATGTGAATTGCAGGGTGGCATTCCCTGTCTTTTCATTTGTTCTCAAGCTCCCTGTTGTTTCAGTGCCAGTGTTCTCGTATCTCAGGGATTGGTACACTGGTAATAATCCTGCTGGCTATCTGACATCAAAGTGTCTTCCAAACCTTGCTCTACAGTTTGGCATCTGCAAACGCAACACTCATGAGAAAATAGCGAAAGTGAGCTGATTTCTACAAGGGGCAAGTGTATCGCTTGTACTTATACTTGTTAGGACCATATTGGTCTAAGACAAAAGTATAAATGTTAAAATATGTGAATCAGCAGAATCCACTGGACCACTGCATGAGGCTATGGGTTGGCAGCTATAGCAACTTTTTCAGAGATGCACAGATCTGTGCAATAGGATTGTGTCTCCAGTTTCTGATCAATGGCACCTTTCCGCAGTTACCAGTGACTGCAATGCTGCTGCAAACTTTATCTAAAATCTAAGAGACACTTTTCAGTAACCTAAAGCTGCAACAACATAAAATTGTATCTTAAAGTGCAGAGAGCCTCATCTTCAAATGTTCCCTCAATGACTCTATTGAGCTTAGAACAGGGGTGGTTTATTGACTAGGTTGAATGGGTGCAGGGACAGTTTGAGGTTGCCTGTAACCTATCTAGCGCCACTATACAGGTATACAATTCTGGCTGTGTGGCCCTGCAATTCATAGGTTTCGAAGAGTTTATTGAGGAGAGGCCTGGAAAATGAATTCATTGGCACTTATTTAAAAATTAATATCCTCTTCTTGCTAAGGCACTCAGGGCTCAGATGACTTTGTGGCTTTAAAAAAATAGGATCGTAGCTCAGAAATCATGTGTCTTACATGTTAAAACGTTAAAAAAAAAAACCTACCTACCACTCAAACAATTCATATGATTAATAATACATTACTATTTTTTTAAAAAAACGTGTCATGTCTAAAGCACATTCAAGAGATTTCTGCAAATTTAGGATTTTGTTTTCTTTTCTCACAGGATGTGCTCAAAGCACTGGCTGAGGGAGACTGCCACAGCGTCCTTGAAGACCTGAGACAAAAGAATCAGGTTGGTCTTCAATATAACCATTGATGAACGCTGGGTTTTCATCAGGAGTATTTCATTTAATTTCCTTGAATTGTCCTGCTGTTGCTTTCTGCTCTGGGTTTTTGAGAACGCTCTGTTAGGTAAACAGGACTTCGCTCATGCATAACTCTGAATGATAAATTGGATAGCTTTTTTGAAAAACCAGCTTGTCATATTGGGCTGTTCTTGTCCTTTATCCTCTCACTATGACAGGCAGCATGGTGGCGCAGTGGATGCCATTGCTGCCTGGCAGTGCTGGGGCCCTGGGTTTAATTCCTCGGCTGCTATCTGAGTGGGGTTTGTATGGTGTGGTGGCTCTGTGGCTAAGGATCTGCGCCTGTGGCTGGAAGGCTGCCGGTTCGTATCCCGCGGCCGGCAGAGGAATCCTACTCCTTTGGGCCCCTGAGCAATGCCCTTAACCCCAACTGCTCCAGGGGCACTGTATAAATGGCTAACCCTGCGCTCTGACCCCAAGCTTCTCTCCCTGGCTGTGTGTCTCATGGAGAGCAAGATGGATTAGCAAAAAGACGAATTCCTAATAAAGTGATCTTATCTTCTCCCTGTGTTTGTGTGGGTTTCCTTCCACAAACCAAGGATATACTGGTAGGATACCTGGCTACTCACTGGTGTGAGTGTGTATCCTGCTTGTCAGAATAGGCTCCAGCTTCCCTGCTAACTGGAAAAAGCAGTTAGAAAATTAATGGATGGATGAAGATATAACACCAAAAAGACCTACCCTTATATATCTCTAACAGTGAAGATGAGATATTCTGAAGTTTTCTCTGACAAAACTAATGAAATGTGTTTAATCTTGGATTAAAATCATCTGAATGGAGTTGTGCTGCAAACGATCAGTGCAATTCACCCAACATAGCAGCAGCACTGCAGTCAGTCCAGTGAGACACCTGTCTGTGGCCCCTCCAGGTGCAGCTGCTGAGGGGGGCTTCCGTGTTTGTGCGGATCGCAGATGGAAGGAGAGACGAGGAGCTGGCGCTCTGTGGCGACAAGGTACAGCAGCAAACAGCCACTCAGAACCTGCTGGATGGATCTGCAGACTTCAGTGCACACTTCCCAGTTTAGAGGATTGGTTAGGTTGCATCAGTGTGTCATGCAAAGAAGTGAATGCAATGTAATGCCACATTGAGAAATAAAAAGAAAGTCACACAAGGTCCATAGCTAAAATTTTCAGCATGTAAATTAACTTCTACTTGTTCCAGTTCAGTGGCGTGTACAATAACCACTCCTCACTGCAAAAATGGTTTTGATATGTTAAGTACAACATACTGCATTTGCTATACTCTGGAAAGCCACAGTACACTGCACTGGCATATGAGAGACTATTACTTACTCCTGTTGAATACACAAGTTTTTGTACAGCTGTAAGAATTTATTAAAAGGTTTCCTTTGTTGTAGGACACCAACCTATCCCAGCTGCCCTCTGCTCAGAGAGACTTCTATAGTCCCCAGCCCAGCAAAGCACCCCTCTCCCAGCTGATTCCTCCTGCGTACCTGGGGGATCAGTTCTCCAATCAGCTGTCTGCCCGATTCAAACAGGTGAGCACGCCAACATGGCCACACAGACTTGATCACGTAGCCCGCAGCACACATTCAGCAAGAGAATGCTGGCAGGATTCTCTTCAAGGGTTCTACTCCCAGTCTCCATAGAGGAAGGTAGCTTTCCAAATAGTTGCAACTATCACATAGTGCATTTCTGAAAATTGGATTACAAAACACAGCTAAAAAAAACAAACTCAACCCCCACCATTTACAAAACATCTCTTTACCTACATGTGCTTGGCAGACTAAATGACTTCCAGTCATTTTTAAACTTGAATATCAGACTAATGCAAGGGTGTGTACATGGCTGAACACTTATAAAATTGTCAGTTTGATCAATATTAACATCCTATCCAATTGCCTTGTAGCTCATTTACCAGTCTCTGAAAACTGGATCTAAAGAAACTGGTCCACTGCAGCTTCATATGGGGCAGGAAGAGAGCAGCGATCAAGCCAGCTCCGTGGACAAACCCTGATCCTACATCAGCCCTTCTTCTACCTCCCAGGAACCCACGTTTCCATTAATACCATAAGGACCCAAGAAACTGCAAAATCAAGTTATTTTTGATCCAATTAAGTGGACTAAATAATAAAGGACTAGTGTCCAACTAGTATTGCCACATCTGCATACTAAACCCATTCACAAATACCTTGGACTTTTTGTAATGACCAGTTACAAGAAAAAGTAGTTTTGCAAATACGCTTTATTGAAATTTGCTACAGTTTTACAAAATGAAAGTTAAAAAAGGGGCTGAAAATACTTTATTTACAAGACACACAGCTGTAAGGTGGGGAGGAGGGAGTGGACGTGCTGGTGGGGAGAGAGAACTGCCATCTTCAGGAAGCTCCATCACGCCGACGTCTCCACTGGGGCCGCTGGCTTCACAGGCTGAGGGGAAAGAAAAGTTCAGTGCCCACCGTCTGGCATTCGGTTCCGGCCAGCCACACCACAGACCGGAAGACGGCTCCAACAACCTCTGCCAGCTGGCTTCAGGGCCTTGCGATATACTTATTTTAAAAAAAAAAATCACTAGGTAATGACTACCAATTCTGGGAGATGAAGCCCATACTTTAGCCTAGAGGTCCATCACATACTTTAACTGCTTGTAGTTAGGCCACTTCCCATGGCTACCCAGCAATGCCAGTAACCCATTTATACAACCGGGTGGAGCGGAGCAACTGGAGTAAAAGGAACTTCCCTGAGGATACACTTGAATGAAACTCACAACCTTCCAATTTAAAGTCCAAAGCCACCCATTTTAACACTCACATAACCTACCCAATCAACACAGCCTGTTCCACACTGAAATGGCACCTCAAAGCCCCCTTTTCAAGAGCCACACCTACTGCAGGGTTTAGGTTCCACAGCAAGCTAATCCCATCCTTACGGAGAATGTACATCAAGCCTATCACTCGCCTCATCCTGCTCCATTTTCTCCTCGACTCCATTGTCGTTGCTGGCACAGTCTCCACTGCCATTAACTGCGGTCTCCTGTTTGGGCTTTTTAGCGTCACTGTTCTTTAATGGGCTCTCCTCCTCGGGTTTCCTCTGTGGAGGACAAAGCAATACAGAATTGGTTTAATTAAGCCCGTTTCCCTATGGGCGGACAAGACGCACGACTAAAGCCAACATCGCCACAATCAAGCCAAAACAACTTGCCACACCTTGGCAAACAAAAGTACTCTGGACACGGCATCTAACATCCCACAACACAACCTTCACATTTATAGCCATAGACACCTGGAAGAAATAACCAGTGTACACTGCTCTTCACATTCATGGTCCAAATTCCCCAAAGACCGTTCACTGTCACACTGCAACACTACCAGCAAAGGATTCTTTATAATCTAAAACATTAACTCAACAAGTTAGAGCACAGGAAGAATTTCCAGGTCTGTTCTTTCACCAGTTGCAGTTTGTCATCATGCACTACCGCAACACTATGCTGGCAACAGGTCAGTCGAACTACACACAAACCTTCTTCCTGACCAGATGGGAGATGTCAGTGACAGACTTGGAAGAAGAGGCTCCATCAGCTGGTTTCACTGGGATCTGAAAAAGTGAAACAGTGCAGAACTTTTAGAGGAAACTAAAAGTATAGATTTACCTGCAAGTTTTATATACCACACAACATACAGTCCACTCTTGGGTCCGATTACAGAAATCTTAAGAACTTGGAAGTTAAACTCAACAGGGATACCAATTTTATTCCTTACTAGATCTCATGATACATGAGGTAATCTTGCTCTGGAGGCTAGTGCCATTACATACACTGGGATAATTTCTTTAGACACTTACTGTGGATGCAGAGGGTCCTCCATTTTCTCCCACAAATCCAGAAGATGAGGAGCTTCCAGACTACAGTGTTGGGAGAGGAAGAAAAGTTAACTTCTTCATCATGCCCCTGCCCCACTCCCTCATACATTAACCTTTAAAATAACTCCAAAACCTACCAGGGTCTGCTGGATAGCTTCTGATGCCACACTAGCAGTCTTCTGGCTCTCCTTGGCATCCTCTATCTTCTCCCTGATGTCAGGCAGAAGCTGTTTCAATTCTTCCATCTCTTTCTGCTGATCGGTGGGGCTTTCCGCACCTTCTGCCTTATCAATGGCCTCCTGAAGCATGGCTGCACATATAAAACCAGATAATAGAACTGCACAGACCAATAAAACTATTTTTGGCATTTACATCGAGTTTCAGGTCACTCATTTACACCATTTATTTATTGGTTCAGTTTTCATCATGGTCATGACCAAGGGCTTCCTAAGATATTCTACCTATTCAGAAACAGGTCTCTTGGGATCCTCCTCTTCCTCTACATATATTGAGGAAAGAGCACTAGCTCCAATACATACAACAGTCATAGCAACCAGTTACACAGATCAGAACAAAGCTTGGGAGAGGGTGCTGAGTACCAGTACCCAATATTATTCCTGCTGAACATCATGTTCCCAATTACCCACTTTAAAGAAATCCCCCTTACAGAATCAATGAAAAATTTTGGAGGTTTCCAAGTTTGAGACCATGTTAAAATTAACCAATAAATATGAAGCTATTTTGTCTGAAAGACCCTAAAAAACTGAAATTCCAACAGTTTAAACAAAACCTGAAAACGATGATCTGATCTGTAGTTCTGCTGTTAAAACAAAGTGCAGATGCAGAGCACAAGTGTTGATTTTAGACATTTCCAAGTTTGTAGTGAAAGGCTTGTTTGTGGGGTCCCTGAGGAGTTCAACATGACTTACCCAGGCGGCTCTCAATGACCTGGACAGAGCTGGTGAAGTGCTGAATGGAGAGGTCGTACTGGTTGGTATAACCGTAGGCGAGTCCCAGCTGGTAGTGGGTCTCCGCAAGCAGACGGCTGTGGGGCGGCAGGTGCTTCAGCTGGATGGACAAGCACTCTTGAAAGTCCTCCAGTGCCTGGACATAGTTCCCTGCAGAAGAAAGTCATCACTACCTGAATACCCAGAGCTCCTCATAAATTATGAGGACATGGATATGACAAGTTTACATTACACCACACAAACTAATCCTTAATCCTCTCCAACAGTTAACTAAAATACAGACAGTCTAGTAGCTGAAAACTTCTTCCTTTTGTAATTTTCCCAGAAATCCACACATGGTTGACCAAGGTTAGCTGAATTGTACTAAAACGCATTTTCTTATAGAATACAGCTTTGTCAATTCAGTATGTTTCTAAATGCATCCAACAGACTTCCAGCATATCACTGCACATCATCCAACAGACTGTTTAACTGAACCCATAACACTCCATGAACCAGCAATATCCCCAGCACATACCCGATTCAACACTAACTTCTCCCAGCTTCAGATGTGCCTGGGCTGCCATCAACTGATCGTCTTTGTTATCCTTCCTGCGAAGCAAAAAACACATATGGCATCACATATCCAAAATGTACAATTTAACCAACAAAACTAAATGCCATCCACTGCAGTTGACAAGTAATCTGATTACTCTGAAGACCCATCAGAGATCATATCGAAGTGTTTATACCTGCAATAACTGAAGCAACAAAGCCATGCTTTCAAAAAGGAAAAAGATGAATGATCACCGTTTCCAACTATGATGGGCCAATGTACATCATACAGTATTTACAAACTACTTCTCATTACAACAGGCACATTAGGAATGCTATACTTTAAAACACAGACTACATAGAGAAGTTTTAACACATTGGATGCTTGTGTTCTAAAATTTCTAAAAAGTAAGCTTTGCCTTCCACAATAAGGTGCCAGAAAAGGTGATTTATACATCAAAGTCAATTAACGGCATCACAGTATCTGGAACAGTAAGAGTTGCCTACAGTCTGTGAGCCCGTGTTACTCATCTGCACCTCACTTACCTTTTGTAGATGACCTTGGCAACCTCCAACATCTCCCAGGCCAGCTGCAGGTTGCCAACCTCCTCCTCTTCACTGTCCTGCAGGGATGGAAAGGGTCACAAGACAAGCCTCACTTAAAGCCTTGGAGACAGAGCCACTTCTGTCGGGATCAGAGGGATGCTCAAAAACAGACAAACCTTTCCAGAGTAGTGGAGTATGAATCGGGGTAGGCGGTTGCACATTCTACTGGATAACTCACCTTATCCTCTGCTGTGCCTTCTCCATCGTCATCATCATTATCTTCCTCCTCCTCACCTCCTGAAATGACAAGGGAATTTCACAGCTCTCTAGTGTCTTTGTTTTAAAGAATGTATCTACACTGTTTTAGAGAACTTGAGTGCTTAAAGTCTCTACAATTAACAATATTAGGATATGGCACTTGCACCATATCCAAGGCAAAAAATAAAGCATCAGGACTTGACACTTCAAATGTGTAAAAATAATGAAGACAATTTGTAAATAAAGTGTCCAGTTTAAAATGGATAAACTAGTTTAAAAATTGTGGATTTTAGTGCTTACACTGCTAAATAAGGCATTACGTTTAATCTACACTTGCTAGAATGAACATCCACTCAAACTGTACTGGAAAACCTTCTGCAGTTGGTAAACTATACTTAAAATCACTGAACCACATCTGAAGATGGTGGTTGCTAACCTCCAAGTGTACATAGGTCACAACTCTTAAAATTAGGAAGCTACTATGGAAAGATTGAAAAGCAGGAAGATCTGCTGCATAGGGTCGTGTACACGTGAAAAGAAAACAGATGTTCAAAGTACAAACCCCCTCAGAAGTGTACAGTGTGGTTTATTCTTAAAGGATAGAAAAAGTGGTCATTCCCATGCAATTCCTTATCCCTCACGTTTCAGTTTGGAAGGACCAGTTTAACCCAGCCGCCCAGTTCTTCTCCCAGGTGCTCGGTTCCTGCTGTGCCCAACTGCACCAGCGCCCCCCCTTCCGTTTACCTTCACCCTCCTCCATCTCCTCCTCGGCTTCTTCCACTTCAGAGGGCTCTTCCTTTTTCCCTCCAGCACTTTCTTCCACCGCCTTCCCATCCTGCGCTTCCGATGTCTTCTCTTCAGCCTTCTTCTCGGGCTCTTCCTCCCCTGGCTTCTTTGGGGTAGCCGTGGTCTCTTCCTCACCCTTTTCAGGGGACTTGGTTTTAACCTCTTCTACTTCCTTGGCAGGACTCTCAGTCTGACCCTCTTTGGAAACAGTGGCAGCTTCTCCTTCTGTCTTCTCACCATCCGCTGGCTTGTTCTTGCTCTCCTCATCCTCCGTTTTGGCATCTTCCTTCTCTGCCATAGCATCGTAGACCTGCTCTCGAAGCTCGTCCCTCGTTTTCTCTACACAACCACGAGACAGGGAGCACAAAACCAGGAATTACACAACCCACTGCACAAGTCAAGGTCTGTGGCATCGGTGATCTTTTAAACATCTGGCTTAGGTCACAGCTGAATTAAGTCTGCAACATCGGACCCCTGAGACACCACTAACAGAAGAGCACAAGGCTGGTCATTAGAAGATGTCGTCCTGCGCAGTTAAGTTTTGTTGAGGGAAACTGATCCCTGCGTTGTCCATCTGAACTCAAGCCAACGAGGACGTCGGTTTTTTTTAATCCAAAAAGCCGCCACAGTACCCTTCACTGATCCAGTCCTGCATGGAGGGCAGGTGGCGCACAGTGAAGGATTACTTCAGACCCAGAACCAGGCCCGTCTGCACCACTCTCACACTCACCATCAACATTGTCCACACTCTCAACTTTTGAGTCATCTGCTTTCTCCCCTTCTTCCGCCTCTTCTTCAGGGACCCCCTCTAGGGCATTACCCAGGACTGTATTCTCCATCCTGCAACACAAAAGTCACATCAGTCCAGCCTCTTTCACACTAATGGAATATGGATACTGCTCAGCTTTAGTGCCACCTGTGAAGCAATACAGCAGCTCGGAAAGGACGGGTGACTCAATGCATGCCATTCATCACTGTTCTGAACACCCCAAGCACTACAGTTCAGAGGCCTCCTGAAGCCATCACATGACCATTATACTAGTTCCAATGCCAAGTCCTACTTTAAAGCAATCTGGAGCACAAGTGCCTTTATCAGCACCCAGGGGGTCTTATAATAGCATGTGCAATAAGTCTAATAAGCCACAAAACAATGATAAAACTATGCTTGACTGTAGTTGCCCAATGCATGGGTCCGTCACACATCAAGTGTACAAAGACTTTCAGACACACACACTTCAAGGATGAGGTAGAGGCTATCAAACTTGCTGGTCTGCTAGATCGGTGAAGAGACACACATGTGAAATGGTCAAAGATGTTAAACAGATATTGTCTGGCATTAAAAGATGTAAAAGTAGTGTTGTATTTGATAAGTGTGTGGACAAAGAAATCAGTTGTCCTTGATAAATACTGTGAACTCCAGAAAAGATGTTCTGACTAAAACCCACGCAGGGCACAACTACAGGGGAAGACGCAACTAAGCCTTATAATATTGAGGAAAGAAATTGACATCAAGAAAATATTTTCTGATGACTTGACAGTAGTCCTGCAATGGCTGGAAAACAGAAGGGATTCATAAAGATCATTGTGAAACACTGTCCAACCCTTAGTAAAGTTTTATTGTATTATTAATCAGAAAAATATCAATTTCAAATAATGAGCTCAATGATGATCACTGTGGTGAAAATACTCAATTATCTTCTTGCTCAATATGTCCTGACACACAGACCATTTCTCACTGCTTCAGGAGAAGGACAGTGAATACTCAAGGCATCAAGCTACAGTCCCGAGACTGGAGAGGGAAAGCCAGGGCAACAATCACACTAAATTCTTATATGTGCACATTAAATTGTGCACTTATTTTTATTATTCTAAATGTATGGAAGGCCATTACAGACATTAAAAAAAGTATTAAAGACATACAAAGACATAAAAACAAGTGCAAGAGCTACCTCCTGGCATACCCTTTCTAAAAGGTAGTGACCTCCACTATAAAGCAATTGTGATCTCAACAGGAACATCATGTGATGCTTGATAAAGCTGAAAGGACCATCAATGTTAAACAGTAAGTTGAACAGCTGGCCAAGTCCCCACTGGAGCCCATTTAATGAGGTTTTTTAAAAGCAGTCTTTACAACAATACCCACATCTGTGTCAAACCAGCTCTGGGGTTATTTCAACAGTTGCTGAAATACCCTTCTGATTAAGACGCTTTCGCTTAATTAACTCACATTTATGAGTAAGTGAAAAACATTTTGCAGGTACACGCTATTACGAAAGCAGCAAAGATTTAGGGTTAAGAGCACTTGTTAATTCACCAGATACCAAAAACGGAATGAAACCCTTGGTATGTTATTCAAACAGTGGGGGGGGAGCAAAAAAAGTCTGCTTACCTGGCCAATTCTATCAAAGACTTCCCACAGAGGAAAAACGCTTCTGCACACTCGTCAGCGGTGTCCCCATACTTCTTTCCTCTATAAAAGAGAAAAAAAATCAAAAATATACAAGCACAGCTTCGCAGGGTGTCTTCGTAGAACTTACAGCAGGGTTGTGTTGGGTAAATGTTCTTTCATAGCAGGCAATATAAGAAACGGGTTCAAAATGGTCTAGATCAGCGGTTCTCAAACTTTTTGGACCAAGTACCACCCCTAATCCAACCAAAGCATCCAAGTACCACCTACAAGTCATCATCTCATAGGAACCCCAGAAATTCTCAATGACCAACATGAGCGCGAGTGCACACACACTCACACAAACATATAATAAATATTATAATAATAAACTTCGTAGTGCCTTTAAAGGTGGCTTCTCAAAGTGTTTTACAGAAAAAAAACAGTAACAACAACAAATAAAATTAATAAAAAAGCACCATTTCAGGGAGAGGGGTGAGCCTGTTTAGTTGAGCAAAGCAGATGTGAATTAAATTTTTCGAGCCTTGATACAATTCACAGCAGAGTCTAACAGATTTTAAATCGTCAGGAATTTTCTTGACACCAAAGGTCTCGCGGTGGATGTTGCAGTGCGCCCATTCATTTCTGCAGCAACCTCTCTAATTCGTGCAACTGCACCGCTGTGTCGGCTTATCATTGCTCTAGCACACTCTGTACAAACTCCGACACGTTTTATCCAGTCGATGCCATTCTCTTCGATAAATTCATTCAGAAGCTGAAATATGTGCTCTTCTGTAGTTCCTGTTGGTAGCGGTTTACAGAACAGAAAGTCCTCACGGAACGTACCCTCAAACTCGTATCTAACGTAAACGAGCAAATTGGCCAAATCGACTACAGACTCATCTAATTGCAGTGAAAAACATCTGCTCATCTTAACGCGCTCTATCAGCACACTTTCGATATAATACTTCATTCCAATAATTCTATGAATGACTGTGTCTTTCGGGGGGGGGCAGCAGGTCGAGCTGTTCTGTACCTTTTTCTCCACACCTAATAGTGTGGGGCTCACCTGCTTTAGCAATCCGCAAGTTTGCATTTTTCCGCGTTTCCGTTTTTATTTCGGTATTTAAGTTTTTATTTCATGCGCATGGGAGCGAAACAGAGACGCTCGGTGTATTTTTCTCAAACTTAGAACAGTTCTTAAATATTTTTCTGTTATCTATCACGCTTTCCTGTGCTCACAAGCTTACCAGCGTTCGTAGCACGTATTTCTATGCATTCCTGTGTTTACAACGTTGGCATTGTTCCAAAATCACGCACATTCTCCTTCCTCCCTATTTGCTGGAGATACAGTAGCTTTTTTTAAATACAATTGGTCACTTGCATCTATAGCACGCATTCCTATAGAGTGGTATAGAATTACAGAGTATCTCTTGTGTCCACTGAAGTATTAGCGTGCACTGTATCGTAGTACGTAGGCTGCGTATTCGACATCCATTAAAACACAAAATATGAAAACCCGTCCCGATTTTTCAGCGCACACAACACAGTTCCAGGGTCATTTGGCGTACCACCTGGCGGCACTCCACGTACCACTACAGTTTGAGAACCACTGGTCTAGATCATTTTCAAAGCTCAATGGGTCAGGAAGGAAACCTTAGTGAACAAAATGACCAACGGCAGTGAAGTGGTCACAAACTGCAGATGTTATGTTTATCTGCTATAAAGGGAACACATTCATTGTATGTTCAATTACAACAAGTTACAGTGGACCATAAAGCTGTCCAACAGCCCTGTCTACCCCCCAAGCCCAGGGGCAGTTAGGCATGCAGGTCGGTCTCACAGCCCTGCTGTGTGGGCATGAGGCGATCCTCCTGGGTACTCACAGCATGGCACAGGCTTCCTGGAAGGCATTCACTGCGGACATCACGTCCCCCATCACCAAGTGCCTGTTCCCCGTGCCAATCAGCTTCTTGGCCTCCTCCATGACGTCACCGCCGGGGCTGTGAAAAGGACACGGTTCGCCAGATCAGAACTGCCCAACAAGCCTTAAGAGTTATTCAGCAGGGACAGCAATCGCGCACTACTGTTATCCACCATGCTGACGAGTTAAATAGAAGTATAGAGTACGGCACATCCAACGCGCTGCTTACACGAGTGGTTCAGCAAACCCTTATAAAAACTAATTTACCTTGACGGCTTTAAGCCTGTTCGACCCCGACAAGCTACTTCTGCCATTCCTGATGGATGAATTCTTTAAACAGCTCAGGGAAATCCCCTGAATCAGAGATCGTACGCGCACACACACACGTATAGTTTAGGAAAGGCGCCGGAGTTATAATTGGGGAGTCCTGTTGACAAACTCCGGTCGCGGACGAAAAGCGCCTCAGCCGGTTTCTTTCACGTGGTTCATTGTTTCTGCAGGACAGAGGTCTGCCCCGGCAGCCCCCGAAATGCAAGCAAAGTAACGAGATGTAGGTTCCCAAAAAACGAACAGTCCCCTTTCTCTTCATCTCTTATCTCCCAAAGACAACTTCACAGCTAATACAGAAACATGAAAGCTGATGGGGCTGTAGCACCGGTTTCGCAGTCTTACCTGTCTGGAGCGCTAGACGAAGCAGACGGACCTTCCTCCATTCTAAAATAAAAAATAAACGCGATTACTGTACTGTACACTCCGGCAGAGTTAGAGACTCGCGACTCTTCTTCAAATTCACGCAAGTGAAGCACCCACGAAGCCTAATTAACCGACTGCAAAATGATAGGGCACAGGAGTTGCACTTGAAAACATAAGGCCTTCCAAATACCGATTAAAAGTGAACACAAGCCTAATTACTACAAAACTCCCTAGTTTTTGTAGTAAGGGGATGTTACCGACCAGTATGCATCCAAAAGAAGCCCAAACATGAACAGATCAAATATCCATTATTTCAAACTGATGGGATGAAAATGGGAAACAAACCGAAGACGACTAAGCCTTCCGAGACTGACGTTTCTTCGCAATAAACCCAGGGAAGACAAAATAAAGTGCTTAGTTGTCTAAGAAAGTAGGACCTATGGAAATTCGGCTTTGTGCAGCCCGGGGCGGGAGACAGGCAGTCGCGCGATCCTACCCAGCAGCTCCACCGCGCGCCCGCCAGCAGCCGCCGCGCGGCTTCAAACTCGCGGGAACAAACACACAGGTACGCTTACTGCCTGCCGGAACCACAACAGACAACAAATGCTACAAAACAGCCTAAGTTGATAAATCCCATGCTTGGAAATAAAACAGTTCCATTTTCTAACGGTATCCCCCCCCCCCTAGTTGCTAAGCAGACCACGGCCATAATGAGAACAACTGAGCCCTGGAAAGAAAGAGAAACTACGTCTTTCGCTACAGAGCTACAATGCGGGCTTCATTTCTGGCTTTTGCTAAAAACTGTTCCTCTGCACGCCTTCCCGGTAAAAATAAGAAGGGCTCACCTTTCCGTGGTCGAAGGAACGGGCGTTTCTTCTGGCATAATTGCACAGATAAAAATGTAACGCAAAAAGTACTTGTTCTTAAATATTAAATACCAAACTGAAATATATACAGTAGTGCTAGCTGTAAAAAGATGGCAGTTTTGTCTCTCTGTCCCTCCGTTTTTTTTTGGTTGGCGCCTTTAAATACAGAAACCCTCACTTCCGCTGAACTTTAACCTGCTCGCTGAAAAGGAAAAACCGCGGGAGAAAAATTAAAGGGGCAGCACAACATGCAAGGAATTGAAATGTGGAGTGTTGCTCGCGAGTGAAAATGAATTCATTTCGTTCCTTCTTACGCTTATTTAAAATCGCGTCGTTTGAAGCGTAAAATTGGCATAAAATAGGTTGGAAAAATCATGACATACATTTTAGTTAAATAATTTAAATAATTAATCTACATTAAGGTACTGGTGATTTAATATAGAGAAAAATAACTCAGTCATTAAGCATAACGGATTTTAGCATTATCTAAGACTATAGAAGTGCTTGGCTGGGTGAGATTTTTAAAATGTGGTTTATCTCTGTACATCCGGAGTAAAATGTTTTGTTTTTTTTACTTCCATAACTTATTTCTAGTGGTTATTGTAGTTTTATCCTCTCTTTGTAAACGTCTTGTGATTTCTGTTCAGGTAACATACATGTCTAAAGTACACGATTCCCCTGTCTTTGTTGAACTGGATCCAAATGTGCTCCCTATTTAGACTATTAACGATATAAAGTCCGGGTTATGATTTACTAATCCCCGACTGCCTTTCATATGCAACATATTCACACAAATACCCCAACACACTGGGAGCCAAGTAACCTACCAGTATGTCTCTGGAACACCCAGAGGAAACACGGGTAGAACAGGCAAACTCCACACAGATAGCACTCCAGAAACTGAACCCTGGGCCCCAGTGCTGTGAGGTATCTAACCAGTACACTACCTTGCCACCCAGTGGAATCATTTAAAAAGTTATGTTTTATGAAATGATGCAACCTTTTACCTCAAAAGTAACACCCTTAGACTATCAACATACAGTCCCATAATGGAATTTAATATTTTGTCGTGTAATTAAGAACATAAGCATGGCTACAAACAAGAGGAGGCCATTTGTTTATCTAGTCAGTTATTAGTTAATTGATCAAAGGGTTTTACCAATCTGTATCTTGAAGAAAGGCAGGTGCTGAGAGCAACAACAATACTAAGAGGTCCATCTTGTTCTGAATTTTAGAAACACAGATGGGAACACACACTGAACTGTCAGAAAGTTGGGAGCACGATTTGAACCCATGCTTGATTGAGCAATTAAGACCACTCAGCCAACATCAATAAACCATCAATGGGTTCCAAGTTTTCTATACAGCTGAGTAAAAGTGTTTTCTAAAAAAATATACAGTGAAACAACAGAATTGAACAGATTAAAGTGGAGGATCCTCTTCTCTTTTGCCCGAGAACCTCTAAGACATCACCGTCAATTAAGAATCCTGTCTCAAATGTGAAATTCACTTCCATACTTTGTTAAAATGAAATGTGTAAAGAATGAGATCTGATCATTAGGTAAACAGGGTCATGGAAGCACTCTCAGCACAGAACCACCATGAAAGAGTTCTGACTTTTGCAAACCACTAAGTTTCCCTCAGTTTCTGGGGACTGGGCAGGAGCACCTATCTCCTTTGTTCAAAACATCGCAGCTTATAAAAACCCCGACTGCTTTACAGAGCAAAATTCTAGGACACGTAAAATACTTTTGGTGTGGCGAAAAAAAGCATCATACCAAGGTGTATAACAATCATGTTTATTTCATGTGCTGTCCCCACTAAACATGCAAATTCCACGTGATCAGGGGAGTGCTGCTGAGACAATAAAGACAAGCAGGAAGGAGGCAAAACGCACAACATTAATAAAAGCGGCCTTTATTCTGAGACGGGCAGGAGCAGGGCAGGAAGGAGTGTCAGAGGAGAGGAAGTCCAGAGGCACGATGTGGGTGGCGGCCTGGAGGGGTCAGTAGGGGTCACTGAAAGGATAATGAGGGTGTCCTGCATCCCTGGGAACCGGCTTCCCATCAACCTGCCGGCAGAACCCATGACACATGTGAGTTTCATCATCTTAAACAACACAGCAGGAAGACTTCTGCTAGTTTCACCGTTGAGCTACGATTCTTTTTTGTGAACAACTTCCATCTCAAATTCATGATTGCTAACTGGGCTGTTTTTCCCCAAACGCTTGATGAATTCCAGCCATAAACACAGTCAAACTACTGTATTATTCTAAATGTGGCATAAACACAAGTAATCGCAAAGAATAATGTTAAAAACAAACATCACAGGTATAGTGAATACAAATCTACACAAAAAGTTACAAACCTACAGATACACATAAAAGCCAGGAGAGGGCAGCACTTTCATTAATGCTCTTCATAGAAAAAAAATATTTTTTTCTTGTATTTCACATCAAAGGTAAGGACTGACTAGTTCTAAACAATATAGTGTAAGCTGAAATGAAAGTGTCCAGCAGAGTCGAACTGTATTGGAAAAGATGATTACATATTGTACAAGAAATACAGTAAAACACACAGGCATAATGTAAAAAAAAACAATTTATAACTGTTATGAGCTACAGTTTCCATAGAAATGGAATAATTGTTAGGTAAAAAACAGATGCATGTTACAAAAGTAACAGTATTTATTTGTATTTTTATTGAATTCCTTCATTGACACCATCTATCCATCCATTATCAGAAAGTCACTTATTCCTGGTGAGGATCTCAGAAACCCAGAAACAAACCTGGAAACACAGGACTCAGGTCTGGGCTACACCCCGCACAGGACCCCTCTACTGCAGGATTTACACACACTAGCACAATTTAGAGACACCGTTAACCCAGCCAGTTTCTTTCTGAGGAACACAGAGTGCCTTGAGAAACCCCATGTGGGCATGGCACAAACCCCACAAAGAAGACACCTCAGCCTGGAATGGAACCTGGAGTGCTGTCAGGACACTGTGCCACTATCCTTCTTCCAGAGAGAGAATTGAATGCAGATTGAAATACAATTAAAAGTGAAAAGACAACACAAAATACTAGTTATGGGCTAACAAAGCAACAGCAGCCACAAGAAAATAAATTCTAAAGCACAACATTTAAATAACTGGTACAGGTAAACATACCTGTTCTTATGCCCTCTGTTCACAAAACATAACACTATCCGTCCTGCTAAGAACTCTATGATGTTTACTGTAATAAACCACTGCAGTGCAGCTCTTTCCACAACAAAGTAAATTTGCAAAAGACTGTTTCCAAAAGACTGTAGCATTAGAACTACTACTGTGCCAGGGTCTGTCACGGGACGTCCCATGGAGGGGCCACTCACTGTAATGGTGGGAACGATGTAGCGCCAACCCCTGTTCAGCGCTGTTATACTTTTCATTTCCTCTGGTTCGAGAGTGAAGTCAAACACCTGCAGACACACAGGGAGGCCTGTTTTACACCCCATTGAATACACTGGATAATCCGAGGCATGACATTTCCACTACTCTTTTACCATGTTTTATGATTTCAAGAATGGTGGCAACACAACTCGGTGATTATTATTTATTAAGTAAATAATATATAAATAAAATAAGTTCTGCCTTGAATCAGACGGATAAAGAAACCACATAAAAGACTGGTGATTACTGGGTGTTTGCAGAACATAGAACTGGGTTGAAACAAGGTATATGATATGAAGTGGCACCAACTGCCCTGTGGATCACTAGCTACGAACTGGAGTGTGGGCACCTCTAGGCTGAGAACAAGAAAGAAGGTGCCCCAGAGAGGGAAGTGTTCAGTTATTGCTTGGAGCCAGTCCTCACCTGGATGTTTTCTTTTATCCGGGACTCAGTCACGCTTTTGGGAATGGTCACCACACCTCGCTGGGTCTGCCACCTAGGCAGAGGGAGAGAGACGCCTGTAAATAGACCCAGCCTACAGGTAGCACCAAGCTCTCTCCAGTGGGCCAACTCCAAAAAACTGAGACGTACAGCAATCCCTCTTTATAATTCGCTCCTTAAAACTGCTCATAATGTGAAAGATCGCATAACGGAAATTGAATTCCTATATTATAATTCTTATCTGAAGGAACTTTTTTGAGCTCTGGAGAAAAACATTTACACCTTTACCTTAAGACAGCACAGAATGGTATCGCCATATGAAAACATTAACATTCCTGGTTAATTATTCGAGTAACATACTGAAAGGCACTGGCTGATGCACAAACAATAACGTTCCTGCTCTGTTATGGTACAGTTTTGTAGTTACTTTGTTACAGTCATTAGCAAAGACATAAACATTAGGTTCTAGCCTTACTATATGCACTTAACACAAACGAGCCTTTATTATACCATAAAGTTAAAAGGTAATAAAAAAGTAAAAAGTAAATTCTTCGTCCTGGAAGATGGGAGAAAACAAGAATCACGGCAATGCTTTACAAGAGCCCAGCTTGGGACGAGTGAAAATCTGCTATTTATATGAAGAACCGGGGAGGAGTTACTACTTCTCATGGAAAGGAGAACTCGTATAGCGATGGGTTAGTGTATACCCATGCTTCAGCTGCAGAAACTCGACTCAACACAGCGACCCCTGTGACAGGGGAGAGGAGAGGGGAAGCCCGCTGTTCTCCCGCCCAAGTCCAGCAAGAGACGCGGCACCTACCTGAGGATGATCTGAGCAGGGGACTTGTTGTATTTCTGTGCCAGCGCGGCAATGGAAGCCTCCTCCAGCAGCACCGGCTCGTCCGGGTGTTTCCAGGCACGGTCCGGGGAGCCCAGCGGGCTGTACGCCGTCACCACCAGCCCCCGGGCACGGCAGTGCGCCAGGAGCTCCGACTGCGCCAGGTAGGGGTGGCACTCCACCTGTGCGCACCACAGACATAAGAAGAATATACCCGTGTGTGCTGTGTAAAATAAAGAGCATTACTGTAAATACAGCAGGGTGAACTAGGGCAGCTTAAATATATCTGCAACTGTTCGAGTAGGGAACTGTGTCAGCATGCAGCTACAAACAGATAGCCGAGCTGCCTCTCCAGTTTTCAAAAGAACAAATACAGGTTTATTCCATGCTGAAAAGAAAAGAGACACATTTCAGCTGTGGAGCCTTTTTCAGGTGTGAGGGAGAAAAGACCACCTAAGGTGTGTAAACTTCTTGTTCACAGCTCCCTTGACCACCCTCAGCAATCATCCACACCTGGCACTTTCTCCTGCAACAGAACTTGCTGCATCACCTGTAAATATATATCCAATAACACGCCCATTCAAGGCCACTCTGGACAATTCCAGATTACCCAGATGACATCTTGTACCTCCAGCAACCTTATTAACAGCATCTCTTGCAGGAAATGCCCAGCTATCTACGTTGGTAAGACAGGAAGGAGACTGGAGGCCGTTTCAGGGAACATGTTAGGGCTGTGAGGATCAAAGATCTCTCCAAGCCCAAGGTTTCTCATTTCACCTCTAACAGCCAAGATCACACTGATCTCTCCGTCTGTGTCCTTACAGAGGGGTTTCGGAACTCCTATTGCAGAAAGACATCCACAACCAAAATTATCCTGAAACTAGGATCACACCTCCCTCCTTCTCTCAATGAGGCCTTCACAAGTTTGCCTTGGTTTAATATTAAGTGAATTATTGCACAACTGCTGCTGCTCTGCGCTAACAGTGTGCGTTTACCGCCGCGCTCCCCTCCACCCCACCTGTAGCACGGCGGGCTTGACGCTGGCTACGCTGAGCACGTCGTCGATCTGCCGCCGGTTGAAGTTGGAGAGGCCGATGGCCCGCACCAGCCCCTTGCCCACCAGCCGCTCCATGGACGCCCACGTTTCCTTGTAGTCAATGTCGTCATACAGCAGCGAGCCATCCTCCTTCTTCGGGAAGGTCGCCCCGCCTCGCCTGCGGACCAACCGCCGAGACAAAGCGGGGTTAACACACGGAGCTGCTCAGCGCTTCCAACACGCCGAGCAAGCTAGACGCTCCCCCAGAAGAATTTATCTTCCATCCCCCCTAGAGGGCGGCAGGGGTCTGGCCAGCCCCCTGCCCGGCCAGATGCAGGTCTTGCCAGGTCAGGCCATGGCGCTCTGTGAGCAAGCGAAGATGGAGGAGAGGTTCCTGTGTCGCATTTGTTTCAGGTTTGCACTTGATCTCAGACATTAATGACTTAACTGAACCGCTAAAGTGAACAGAAAGTGTTCAAATCAGCTATTTTCCAGGTCTCAATCAGATGCAAGCTGAAAAATCTCTCTAAACCTCACAGGACACACTACTCTAGACTAGAGCTGCCTCTCCAGTTTGCTATACAAGACAGGTTTGCAAAGAAAACCAGCACAGCTCTGATATAATTTCCACCCAAAATAATAAAATTAATAATAGAGTTGTTTGTGTTTCGTATTATATTTATTCCAGAAAACTAAAACTGAAGTAATGCCCCTTTTCACAAACTAAATCAGTAAACCACCAACAAGCTTTTCTCCCTGTCTGTGTGTCTCATGGAGAGCAAGCTGGAGTATGCGAAAAGAAATTCCTAATACAAGAAATTGTATATGGCTAATAAAGTGATCTTATCTTATCTTAATTAGGGCCAAGGATTGTTTAAACCTGAAAAAACTTAATTTCTCGCTCAGGCTCAATCAAATATCTGCACCAGCCAATGGTACAATACATCCTTCAACTCAGTGCACTCATCAGACCCTGAGGGGAAAGGGAACACTTCACCTTGAGCAAACCCTGGAACTGACTGCTGGGAAGGCAATATTTGTAACCCAGGGAAATGGAAAAGCTATATGCCCCTTCCTTGCTCTGTGCAGCCTTAACACCTTGAATAAATGGTCCTTGGAGAAATTTGCCTTTGATTAGCAACTCCAAGACGGACTGCTTAACGAGGGCCCTGCTGTGAGGGCGCACAAACATCGCCTGCTAACTCACAGATCGTGCAGCTGACAGCCCCAGACAGGTCTGGACATGACATGCAAACAAACAAGCGCCTGTGTGACATGATGTGCAGCTCACTCTTCAGTGAGGACTCCCTCATTTTTTATAGCTTCCAAAGGCTTTAGTACAAACTAGGGAACAATTACTAAACATTTTAAACCCTCTGGTGCTTGATTAAGGATCCAAATAGCCGTCTCTGTGCATCATCTAGAAGCAATAATGCGAAGACTGTACGCAACAGCTCCTACACTCCATAGCTTCAATAGTCAAGTAAGTCCACAGCCTGCCACTGGGAATTACTCCATCTGTTTCTCCATTCACCTCCTTCCTCCATGCTCTTGTTCTTGATCAATCAGGGCCTTATACGGTATGTATGCACCTATTTATGTAAGAGCCCTGCTACCCACACAACAGACCCTGAACAAGGAGCATTACACAAACTACAAACTATACTGCTTCTCTTCAGTCCGTAGAAGAGGGACCAGATACCTCCATGGACTTAAAGCAATGTCCTTCATAGACAGGCTAAGAAAACCTACAAGGGAATTTCTGATCCTGGAATCCAAAATCTTCAAGGGCCTTGAAGGGTATTGAATCCAACAGACTTAAAACTGAGAATGCTTTTTTACACAACGCTCTCCAGCCACCTTGTCCAAGATGATACACAGGCTTCCTTCAATAACAGGCTGCATGAGATCCTTGGACCACTTAGTTACTACCAACCAGTTAGATGGCCTTATCACAGATGTAACTTTTCTCATGCTCATTCATGAAACATGCACGCCAGCAAGCCTGATACTAGTATTCAAAACCTTTCGCTAAAATTGAATCAAAAGTACATCACCCTGATAGTCCACCTGAATTTGCGGCTAGTTCGTTCAAGCCTGGAACTGGCAGTTGAGCTAAGCATAATTGCACTGGAGTTTCAGACTATTAGACTGTACACAGCACTCTTTCTGAACAATGTCCGCTGACCCCTGCCTGGAGCTTACTGGAAGGCATATGGCCAGTGGATGAGGTAGAGGTCCAGGTACTCCAGCTGCAGGTCCCGCAGTGTCTTCAGCAGCGCGGGCTCCACATCCTCAGGGTGGTGGCATGTGTTCCACAGCTTGGATGTTACAAACACGTCCTCGCGCCGCAGGCCCTGTTCAGACAGGCATACACTGTACTGTCTTGGCGGCATCATCACAGCACTTTGAGAATTATCGCCTATCCCTTCCCCTTGCAATATATGTAGGTAAAGCCCAGGATCACTTCAGAATGCACGCTATAGAATGTCTAACACAGACTGCTATAGAATGGCCAATACAAAATACAGGCTCTGGAATGGCCGATATACTTTACAGAATACAGGCTCTGGAATGGCTGATATACTGTAGAATGCACACTCTAGAATTGCCAATATACAATGCAAGCTCTAAACTAGCCAATAGAATAGAATGCACACTTTGGACTGCTATTGCTAACCAGAATGGATTGTCTGGTCCAGTTTCAGTTCACCACTGGATCTCACGTAGAAGAAAAAGAGGCTGAAATATGTCTGTTATTTCTGCACTGTTAAGGCATTAAAATGTTCAGCTATAGTTCCAAGCACACAGACAAACAACGGAGGTCATTAAAATCATGTTACTAACAAAAATTACAAACTGATAGAAGGGACAAAGGTAGGAGGCGAATTCTTGTTAATTACTGGTTTCCCCTTGTAACTTGGTTTTAAAGTTCACCTTGTCGGGTTTTAGCATTTCCTGGAGAGCCTCGCCGATCTCGGACTCGTTGCCATAGATGGCAGCACAGTCAATGTGCCGATAGCCAGCCTGAAGGGCCCACTGTACAGCCTGCTTCACCTGCAACACAAAACCAGCAATGGGAGGGGGTACAGAGAGGTCGCTATAACAGCACAATGAATACAGAGAAAGACCTATTTTCTCCAGCTTTTGCAACTAGTAACTGAGTAGAGTGGCTGCATCAGGTGTCAGATACTTTTGAAAGCATTCTCTTTATCCTGGCAGCGACAACATTAAAAGCATCCGGCTCTCACTATGTTGGCAGAGAATGGTTTTCCTTTCCTGCGATTTCCTGGTGTAATTGCAACTGTTGATGACGGAAATACAGGTTTTCCAGGTTCAGTGAACATGAAGCACCAACACAGTCTCAATAAACAGGTACAGAGCTCCCAGTAACAGTAGCGCTTTCTCAACGAGACTAGACAGATCCGGCTGAAGTCTAAATATTTCTTATTACGTATTTCTAGTATTTTTTTTCAGAAAATCCATGCTTACTTGAAAATCCAGGGAAATATTTGTATTGTAGCACAATGACAAAGCAATGCAGAGACTGCTTTGTCATTTCCTGCACTTCAAAAAAAAATCTGATAAAAGAGGGGAGTGGAATATATTGAGTTCCTTGTTTATATATAAACGGTTCCTTGTTTCCCTGTACAGAGCTGAATAAATCTCTGTGCACGTTAACTCTGCTTTGCGTCTTAAAGGAAATAAGGAACTTCCAATCTCTTCTTCTATATTTTCTCTGGTTTGTTTTTAGGGATTTTAAAAATATCCCTGATAATTGTTGTTTAGAGTATATGAGAATGCTCTGCAAGCTCAAAGAAAAAAAACACAGTCAAATTAGAGGGAAAATGTGAAGTGGTAGTGTAATAGTTTCTGAAGAGACCAGGGCTTGTCCATGTGAGAAAAGAGGAAAAAAAGGACAGAAAAGAGCTCTTTGATACGTGGCCCACATCTGCCATTTTAATGAGAGTTTATTGTCTGCACTGTCTCTTATCCAGCACTTCATCTGGTTTCCTTGGTAACGAAACCAAAAGGCCCAGTGCCACTATACAGCCTGGGATGAAAGTGGAAGGGACAGTCTTCAGTGATAAACATATCTCGCCGGAAATTAAAAAAAGGTAAAACAAAAATGACAAACAAATGCAAAGCACACCAAGCAACAGAATAATTACGAACAACAAAAATTCTTCATGGAAATACACTGTTTGAAAATTTGAAAGAGAACAGCAACAAAATTCTAAACCTAATAATGTAACAATGCCACTGTTAAAGAAGGACATGTATTATTGTGGCACCACAACAGTACAATATTTAATTACCATATGTTATTCTTTACAGCTATTGGCAGAAACATCCAATCTTCTTTGTCAGATACAACTGAGAGAAGGTTCATTTAAACAGTTTCACAACAGTATTTCTTCTAAATGACACACCTAGCTTTGCAATACAATTTGCTCTGCCACCAGGCTGTTATTTAACTTCCAAAGCCAAGATAAACAGTTCATAGCTTTTAAAACTGATGTTTCAAAACCTTTCCTTTGCTTCTTGCCACATATGCAAAACTATTTTCAATTTGAGACAAATTTTTTTTGAGACACTAAACCAAGGTCCTATCCATAATCACATGGATATCAAACACCTACAGTAGGTCTCTCTTTTCATAACATGCTATCCCTGGTGTCAGGGATCTAATTCAAATACAGATTGTAAATATTTAATAAAGACATTCCTGATAATAATTATACTCTTCTGTCTAGGTTCAATGTAAACTGCAGAGTACCTATTGAGTGTGATTTCCTGAAAAGGGAACAGTCAGCCTTGAAAGTTCGAAAACACCTGGTACAGACAGTAAGAGAGATGTCGGTGAACACAGTCTCACCTTTCCAGGATCACTCTTCCACGTTCCCAGGCCAATGAGAGGCATCTTCCGCCCCGTGCTGAGAACAGCAAAGTCATTCATGCCTGCACCTGTCTGATGTACCTGGAGAAAAAAAAAATATGGGTGGCCAGCTGTCGACAGCAGCAGAACCTAAACCTGTTCTATCACATCTCCTCAAGCATCATCCAGCAAATCTGGAAGTAAAAGAGCTAAGGCCAATAGGCAGATATTTAAAATGACTTTCAGGTTATTCAATAACAGGTTTCTCAGTTAATTCCCTAGCTGAAACAACTTAAAATGACTTAAATAACTCAAAGAATCCCACTGTAATTACCAGTTGTGTTCAAACAAATTGTAAGTTTTAATATTGATCTGTATATGTGACTCTAAAGGGAAAGTGCCCTGTTGCCATCATAGATTGTATTTATAACTTCTAGCCATCTTTGCAGGTCCTAATGTGAGACCAGAATATCCAGGCCTTTCAGGACACAAGAATGGCTCGCGTTTTCTCCTTTTCCCAATTGTGTGTCTGTAACAGATTGAATATCTTATAATGAGCAGTCTATCTGATGTTTTGTTGGACTTCCAATTTTACTTTTACATACAGTTAGCAGGGCAAGAACAGAAATAGTGGTTGGAAATTTTTGTTGAATCAGATTTGTTTTGATTTTAGAAAAAAAGAAAAATGGTGCACGAAAATCCAAACAGAAGTGGCAAACTCATAAGGCATTAACCATGCTGAGGAAAAAGAAAACTGCATATTCAAATGCAATCCTTATACTACCACACCATTTGTTCCATAATCCTTCACTACTTGTCAACAGGTTCCCAGTTTGCATCACAAAAACAGCTCTTTTCAATAGCTGCATCATGTATTGTTCTGCCAGGTCCACAATTTATTTGTACTCATTTGAATTGCAAACCCTGTTACACCACTCATCGATACCTGCCTTTTGTACTGTTAATTTTTATAGTTAGAAGTTATCATTTTTACAGTGCATTATTTGTTTTGGGGGTAAGTTGAGTTTGATAAGGACATTAGCTAAATCGATCCAACTAATTCCTGCTGATGTAAGAAGATATTTTATTTTGTAATAATTGATTAGTATGGGAAACAGGCACATCAACAGAACTAAATAGTCGACCACACCGGTTTGAGGAAAATGTGTTCAGAAACGGAAAAAAGTCAGTAGAAGAATTCTCATTACGTATTGCACATTAAATCGGCACCCAATGTTCAACGCTCTTCGCTATCTTTAATTATTAGCCTGTGTCACGGGGAGAAACCAGTCATGTGACGGCGCTGGAAACGGACTTCAGAGGGTTAAGTGAAGTGAAATCTGCTGTAGATCAGGCGATTTCCTACAGATACCCACAATGCCGACAGACAGCTGCCGTCAGCACTTCTTCCTTGCTTTCTGAATTGCCTTTTGCAGATTTAAGTGCTGTTTTTTCCACTTGCATAATATTAAAGATATTCTACTGTCGTTTTTTGCGATTATATCTTAAATTGCGAATATGATGTTGGCCATCCGTTACCGTACCCCACGCAAGTACAGTATGTGAATTCTCTTTGCAACCCTGTCATTTTGGCAACATAATTATGCCAACATTTACGCCGAGGAAAATGTTTTAGAATCACCTGTTTCTCGCATAGTTTCTCACTGTCCCAGTTTCACATACATCCTAACTACTTCCAAACTTGGCTGCCTATTTTCTGATCGCATACCTAATATATTCACCCCGATAATGCACACTTACCTTTCGGAAGACTTGTAGTTGGGAATAATTACTCACCGGTCTCTTGACACAAGACTGGACACGTTTCAGGACAGAGCACCAAAATGAGACAAGATGCATTCTCTACTTCTACGCTAAACGCTGTGCTGCAAATGTTAAGACGTAAAGCAATTAGTTTAACCCCAATAAGAAATGTGTCACTCACGAGTTTGCAGGTGCCGTCTGTTAAATAACTGCGGCTCTTCTTCACTACTCAGTGTATTTGAATATGTTACATTTTCCAGAGACCGTCTCCTTTTGTTTGATATTTCCGTTTCCGGGGTTTGAAGTCAGCGTCCTGTTTTCTTTTCTACCCCTAAAAATCCTCGTTTTTTCGCATTCAGCTGCGACAGCTACAGAAAATGGCAAAGCAGCCTTCGTGACAAAAGAAATTACTTTTGCTGGCCGCTTGGTTTATTTCACATAGATGTAAAAAAGCAGGAAAATGTTATGACATGCATATGGTTTCGCATTCCGACGCTGTTTCTTAAACATCAAATTCTACCACTCAAATATTAAACGCATTTTTAACTGTTTTCCATGATGGGTAGTAAACTTTATGATACTTTACCACTGAATAATTAACCGTCAAGTCGCAGCAAAATAGAGAATACTGTTTATGAAACACCTTTGAATAAATCGAGTCTCCAATAGAAACCCGTGTTCACGTTGTTTATTCCACTGGTGAGTTCGCGGAATAAAAACAAGGTTCTTAAATTCATCATTATAATGAGAAATCCGGGATTCAAAATTTAGATAATTTTATTACCATACTAATTAGATGTGGACAGTCACACTGCAACACTTAAACTGAAGATCCCTTGACTGACCTTTCACACACATACTAGTTAAGCACCGTTAATAGCCTAAGGGGGGAAATATCCGTAAAGTCTTTTATGTAATTTACGTAAAACGTAAAGTATTTTATGTAATCTATGCCTGCGATCTGTAAGTGACCCGAGAAATGCACAATGCAGAGAAACTATCATACGAAGTTGTCAATAAAAGTATTAGCAATACTTTTACTGATAAAAAAGAAACATACGATTTTTTTCCCGTTTTTTGCAGAAAGAGCCAGAAGAAATGCTTTGCTCTATCTGTCCTATCGACGTGCTTATTATCTTTGTAAAAACTTGGAAAACTGCAAAGTCATGCTAGAACCACACACAAAGAAGCAGACTGTGAAAAAGAGATGTCAGAGGCCGGTGGAAAGAGGCGGGTTACTTGTACCATCGCGATATCTAGGCGGGTATAAAAACTTGAACGTCGGTACAAGCTCTTTCTACAACTGCTTCCTTCTGTGGAAAGGTCCGTGCTGGTGAAAGGTTACTGTATTACAGTGAGTACTCTCTTATTTGGATTTAATGAATGCATCTATTTTCTAAAGCGTTATGGAAGTTTATTTAGTTAAAATATTACTTTTCCAGAATTGGTATCTATCCATCCACCATCTGAGGTTTTTATATTCTGTCGTAATTCATTTACGGCTGAATTAATTTGAACATTTTAGTGTGACTAATGAAGTACAGCCGTTTACAGGTGCTTGGTCAAACATTAAAGCGTTTGGCACAATTTCTGATGCTGGTAGTTTGTATTTCAAAGGACGTTTTTCGGTGTATTTATATACAGATTGTAGCAAAGCTTTGCAAATTCATTCATCTCGCTAGTGTGAGAACTGGGGACCAGTATTGTCTCTTCTAAAGCTGGTTGTTGCTGTAACCTGCAGGTATATCTAATTTAACATTCCTCCAGCACGGAGTCCGTTTCTCAAGTTCATTGTCAGACTCTGTTAAACTGAGTCCCACAAGCTTCTGTTAATCTGTGAAAACGGTTAGGCTAAAGACGGTTTACATCCTCTTGAAATGCTCTTTACGTCATTTTGTTTGGTAACTATAACATTTTAAGAAAAGCTTAAAATTCGTTTGTATTTCACATTATTCTGTAGTGGGAGTCGATGTTTATACAGTAACTATACAAAGCCTCTGTATCTGTCATATTTTACAGTGGCTTTCTTACACATCTGCAGGAAGCCTAAATTTAATCGCCTCTCACCTGGTTCTGACTTTGCGGTCGGGTAAACTGAACTGGAATGACAGGTTCCACCTCTGCCCGTGTTTCTAATTTTGCGGTTAAACTTGCAAAATATAATCTCTGTACGACTATAGTTTCGTGGGTTAGAGAACTTGAGTTTCCTCTTAACCTAAGCTGTGCATTGATATACTAAAAAAATACCATTCATTTTGTTATTTCTGCAAAAAGAGGAATCTGAAAATTCTTTCACTGAAGGCTGACTGTGCAAGTTGCCTTCGGCATTCATATTTGAACTTTGGCAGGCTTGCTTTAAAGCTACAGTATAAACTGCATTTTCAACAGATTTATATCAGTGTCCTTGACCAACAAAACGTTGCGAAAGTGGGCACGTAGTTTTAAGCTCTCTATGAAATACAGGAGAACTGTTATAAAAAGCATCTTTAAACTCTGTCATTATTTATTCAATTGCATAAAAGCTTGGACAGCTCAAAAATCTGATTTGCATCTAAATATAGTAATGTTGTTTGGCAAACATTGATTGCGTTTTTCCCCGTAAATTTAACCAAAATCGTTTTACATACAGTATGTTCAAAAGCAGGATTTATTTTTAACATAATAAGCGCTAAATGATAGTCGTAGCCTTTTGTCATGTTCAGTTGTGCATACAATCATTTAGTTGAATTTTGTCAAACTTTATCGTAGAATCCTCCGACTTGATTCGGAGTATAGACTTACTCCGAATATTGTAGACTAAATATTTGTACGTGTTCCTAAAATCGTGGAGGAAAATTGTCGCTTAACACTTGTATAGCAATCAGTGTATTTATTGATTTGGTTGATAATTTCCAGCAGTTCTGAACATATGAATCTGTCTACATTCATTAACTAAACAGGTATTTTGTGGTCAAAGTACAAATGGGCCATATTTCTTTTTACAGAAGCCCTGAATTAGTTACGTTGGCTTGTTTAATATGCGGAGTGTGGGTCTATTGGCTAGTAAGAGTGAAATTTTAAAAGTGGGTTTGTTGCTAGGTAACGGCCAATGAGGGTACCAGCAACAAGATTCTTCCAACATGCAGCTCCAACAGGTGTAGGAGACTGTTTTGGGGTCATAAAAATAGATCTCGATCAGCCTGCAAATGCTCTAGATGTCCTTGATGAATGTATGGACAGTCGTTGGCAGCACGTTTTGCTGTCTTTTAAAATGCTTGAATATATTTTTAAGACCATTATTTGAAATCTTTTTTTAGTAAATATTCTAGGAGAAGTAGGAATGTATTTGTGTGACTTGCATGTGCCTTAACTTTGCTGATTTGCTAGATATTTGTTTTTATTCATAACTTATCAAGGTCTTATTACTGGGAGAAAGCAAATGTTGCAATATATCTTATCACAACCCAAATTGCACCCAGCCTTTCCGAGTTTCAGTGGGTAGAATAGTCAACAGTACCTGCATACAAACGTCTGTTGTATATAGGACCAGTAGACACTTTTATTTTAGGCACAAATGACTTGCGGGATGGGTGCATCTTTCTGTGATCACCCCAGTCTGTTTTCTTCTTCTTTCTTCTAGCTAAGCTCAAGATGTCGGCTGGAAATGCTCGTATTGGGAAGCCTGCCCCTGACTTCCAGGCCACAGCAGTGATGCCTGACGGCCAGTTCAAGGATATCAAGCTCTCCGATTACAGAGGTAAGAGACCTAAGCTGTTCTGACTCGGAGGACGGAGGGATGCTGCGATAAATGGACAACCAGAAGCGGGCCAGATCGCCTGCCTGCTCCCACAGGCTGTTTGCACTTTTGTGGACCAAAGTGCAGTGGGAGGAGAAAGCATTAAGAGTTGGCTAAAGTTCAGAGCTGCTCATGTGACCAAGATCTCCATTCAGAGCTCTGAGAAATCCAGATTCCCCAATTCAGCTACTCACAAGTGGTTGCTCAAAGTGACTGGTTTCAGGGCTTTCTTTAGAATGTTTTATCGGCATGGGGAGAGCACAAGTCATAAAATATTTTTGAGTTGTGAATCTCAATAGACTATTTGTATAATTGTTTTTCCCTATATGCTTTTATTACATTTTGTAAGTGTTTTGTTCTGAAGAGGGTAAGTGGTCAGGGCTCTGGACTTGGGCCTAGCAAGTTATGGGTTCAGGTCCCAGTTGAGGGTAGGTTTGAGCAAAGTGCTCCCCAGGGCTCAGTCTGGTACAGTGCTCCGCTGTAGAAATAGGTACTTTCCAAGTTCTCATAGTAAGTGAGAATGAGTTTTCATTTGACTTGCAACATGAATTTATTATTATTATTATTATTATTATTATTATTTGAGGAAAGCATAGAGCACACACCTCTATTTTCCAGCAAAGAATACATTAATGGAAGGCATTAAGTGGTTATAGATTGGTTTCCATTTTTGACCAGCACAAGGTCATGGGGTGGATAGACCAGAGTTCAAAGTCCTGTGGCCGTGCAGTCCTGCACTCGCCCTGGAGAGAACCCGTGTAGGTTATCTAGTTCACTTCAAGCAGAAGGTACTGGGAGAAGCTACTAAATTTAAGCTAATCAGACAGACACAACAGTCTTTTATGACCTGAATTAAATAATCCTGTAATAAGGTGTATAACATCTCCTATTATAATGCAGGTAAGTTAAAAGATATTTTCCAGTTTTAGAAAAGCTTATTTAAAGGATAAATCATGGAGAAAATGGTAGACTGTAAATTCTATGTGGAAACGTCGAGCTAATTTAAGCTTCTTCAATAGTGTGCGCTTCAGTTTTTTCAGATTTTTTTTCTTATATTGAAAGCATTCTGCTATTTTAAATGCTGTGTAAAGCCTGTATAATTGTAGAAAGTTAACTGCATTAACTTTATACACAAAAAAAACACCTATTGTCTGCATCAGTGTTAGAGTGCCTTTCTTTGGATTGGGGTCTTTTGTGGGGGGGGAATCGCCCGCTGTGTACTCCAATTGGCTGCTCTAGCCGAGACCAAACTTACTGACTGTCGTCTGTCTGCAGGGAAGTACGTCGTGTTCTTCTTCTACCCTCTGGACTTCACCTTTGTGTGCCCCACCGAGATCATTGCCTTCAGTGACAGCGCCGACGAGTTCAAAAAGATCGACTGCGAGGTCATTGGTGCCTCGGTGGATTCTCACTTCTGTCACCTGGCCTGGTACGTTGCAGACACTTCCCTTCAGAGCCTCATTCCTTGGAATATCCCGTTTGCTGGCCTAACGGGGATACACCCTACTACTCCAGATCCATGCAACAAATTGGTGTTGCCAGGATCTTCATGCAGAAAGGGATCTATAGACATTAGTTTGTTCCCTTTCCAAACCCACTTTAAAGAAGTAGACCTCATTGGGCACAGAAGTGGTTTTATTCTTATTAGGTGTTAAAATCTTCCATGGTTGTATCTGACAATTAGTAAAATGAAAAATCTATCACTGGAGAAAAACTTTCAGAAAGTAGATCTGCTATTGGTTACAGATTTCTTTGTGTTGCAACTGACAATCTGAACTTTTTTTTTTTTGCCCGATGTAGGATCAACACACCTCGAAAACAGGGAGGTCTTGGCCACATGAAAATTCCCTTGGTGGCTGACACGCTGCGCTCAATCTCCAAAGATTATGGGGTGCTGAAGGAGGACGAGGGCATTGCTTTCAGGTGAGTAACAGTGAGGTTTGAGTAGTCTCTTCCTCTGTTGCAGGGGTCTGCTGATCCACCCTTTTAGTTACTGGTACTTTGAAGTGGTGAATAAACAGGTCTGGAAGACATGCACATTACTCCTACTCCTACTCCTAAAGTAATTGGGCTCATAAATTATTCATACTTTGGCCAATAGGCTGTTTGGCTGTACTGGATCACGGATTCAGATCCCTTGGTCTGTTGTCTCCCAACATCAAAGGTTTATTTTTGTTTTTTTTAAAGCCCCTTTGCTATGACACTTAATATGTTGCTTGATTGAGGGGCTGCACCATGGTGCAGTGGTTAGCATTGCTGCCTCTCACTGCTGGTGCCCTGGGTTGGGTTGCAGACCTGGGGTGCAGTCTGCAGTTTGAAAGTTCTCCCTGTGTTCTTGTGAGTTTTCTCTGGGTGCTCTGGTCTCTCTTAACAGTTCAGATTAGCTTCTGGTAAAATTGGCCCTAGCTGTGCGTGTGTGAGGGATTGTGTACATGTGTCTGCCCTGTGATGAACTGACATCCTGTCTAGGGTGTACTCTGTTCTGTGCCCGTTGCTTGCCAGAACGGGCTTCCACTCCCCTGTGACACTGAATTGGAAGAAGCAGGTAGAAGATGGATGGATGAAAGTTCGATTGGTCCATCAAGACCAGCTAAAAGATAGACTTTGTCTACAATCTGTGCAATTCCCTTTACCATTGCTCTGTAACAAAGCTGTGCACCACAGGGAGATGCTTGAAGTTGGGGGGGAAAAAGCAATATGAGGAGGAAAGGATTTGAATTTGAACAAAGTAGACCAGCTTTAGCAGAGGAGACCCTAAATATACTGGGAAGTGCTTGAAGCTTCTGCGATTCTTTTCAGAAAATACTGTAACTCAAACAGTTTTGATCATATGACGGGGAATTTGTCAGTGGTTGAAGTCCCCCTCCCCTACTGAACATTCAGAGGGTTATAGTTGCAATGAACTATACATCACTGCTTGTAGTGGAAAAGGTGTACTTTTATCTAGGTGACCTCCTTTCTTAATGGGTACATTAATGTTGTACGCCGTTTGGAATTGCCACTGGTAAACCTAAAGCAGAGCCCAAGAACATAACTCCCAATGACTTGTTGCATGACAAGCTAAGGCTCTGCTGCCTTTAAGAAATCCATGTTATGTTGGCAGCCACACCAGATTCTTACCTCAGAAATGGTTGTCCTGCAGTGTAGGTTGATCATCTTATACTGTAAGATGTATTTGTCTGATTTCAGAGAACTGTAGGAAGAAATGTTGGGGAAACATAGTCTCCTGTGTCTCATGTGAACCCTGTAATATGTTGACAAATTTCCTGAATAAACTAAACAGGATATGTGCAAGTTCAGCAGTGCACTGAATCAGTGCAGCCTTCCTGTCTCATTTTATCATGTGAAGTGCTTAACAAGGTTTTGACAAATTAGTTGGAAAGGCCTTGGACAGATTCTTTTTTTCCCATTGTTCTGGCTATTTTTTTTACCCACTTTTTTTTTTAATACTACCTTCTGTTTCAGAGGTTTATTCATCATTGATGACAAGGGGATCCTGAGGCAAATCACCATCAATGACCTCCCTGTAGGCCGGTCAGTAGACGAGACCCTGCGCCTGGTGCAGGCCTTTCAGTTCACAGACAAGCATGGAGAAGGTAAGACTTTTTTTTTTTTTTTTTTTTTTCCCCCCCCAGAGTTACCTTCATGATTTAAGTCTATTGACTGTGGAATCTAGTACAATCGCCAATTTTCTCAAGGTCCCTGAGAAGTCACTCTTCCAGCTGTGGTAGCCAAAGTAATGGGCAACTGGCTCTGCCTGGCAGTTTTATACATGAACCGAAGCATGATGGGAAGTTAATTGTTTAATGAACTTGAGAACCACACCTGTGTGAAAGCACCTGCTTTCAATATACTTTGTATCTCTGTTACTCCTTTATTTTGGCAATTATCTGTAGCTCGGCCTGTACCCCAAGTGTGCACTTGTGCTGGTTGAGAAGTTCAATGCAAACCCTTTTAAAAAACAAATCTATTACAGCATCAAAGCTGTTTACTTCAAAGCCACATTCATTATATTCCTCAGCATGCTCACCTGCTCTGGATTGATAAGTCTTCAAAGTCTTATTTAATGCTGCCAAGAGCAATCCATCTGGAGTTCTCAGTTTTACGTTGTTGAAATAATAAAGTAAAGGGTGTTGTGGTTGAATTTTTTTTGGCACGTCCTAAATAAGTAACGATACCATGTTGGGTGAGGTGGTTAAAAGTCAAAGTGTGTTAACCGTATTTGTTGGTTTCTAGTGTGCCCCGCAGGCTGGAAACCAGGAAGTGACACCATCAAGCCCGATGTCCAGAAGAGCAAAGACTTCTTCGCCAAGCAAAAATAAACGGACTCGTCTGTGCGCTGTTTTCTAGGCCTTACCATTTCTACACTGTGTAGGGGATCAAAGTTGTGAATTTCCGAAAAATGGTGTAATGATGTTCTAGTGACCTGTACTTGTTATATATTTTATTACTGTTAAAATTGAGACGAAATGTTACTTGAAGAGTCCTTGTCATCATAAAAGCCCACATGACTCTTGATGTTTGTGAAAGACTCCTTGAGTAACTGAATAAGTCTTTTAGTACCTCCTGCTTCTGCCGTCTTGTGAAGATGCTAGCTTAGTGCTGCCGAGCTCTAGATTTTGCAAGACGGTTGCAGTATGAAACCCAGTATTGGAGATGTAGGGTCATGGAGCCTGAATGTAGTCCTTCATAAAAGCTAGAGCCATCCTGTAAGGTCACCAGCTACTACACTGTAAGGAGAAGTGGATATTTGTATTAAAGAAGAACTGTAAATGTAGAACAACTTTTTTTGCTTCATAAAGTACTTGTTTTCGTTTTCCCTAGATCTGCTAAATGAAGAAAGGGGCCTGTGGTCCCTGTAGATCCCATTGTTTCCTTTTTTCAGTGGTGAAGTAGAATCTTAATGATGCATTAGATGCTTCAACTTTTGGAGGTTTACAGTACTTGCTAATCAAATGCCTTTCTTCAGGGCAGTTCATCATGCAGGTTCATACGAATTTACGATATTTGCATTTCTGTGGTGTTTTACATGTAGGAGTGGGCACAATTTATTCTCCACTGCCATGCTGCTTAGCATTGTTCCACCACTACCCTTTCATAAATTCTAATTGTGACATAATGGGGCAATGAATGAATGAAGGGATGAAGTGTCATGAATTAAGGCACAGTATACTGACAACATTAGTGTTGAGAGTTAACTTGCCTGACTGAGGAAATGACAACCATGCTGTAAGGTCAAGGCTGACAAAACCTCCCTCACTTGCAAGGAATGAACCAGGGAGGTGGCTGCTGGGGTGGAGAGAGTGGGGTAGAGAAGATGAGAGCAGAACAATGGACAGCATGCAAATCTTGAAATGTAGGAGAGCAGAAGTGTGAGATTGCAATTTGACCTCCTCCCAAACATCTGTTCAGCAACACTTCTGAGAGCTGACTAAATTAGGTGGTGGGGTGATAAAGCTGTGTGGGTGTAACATCGTATTCAGATTTTGTGGCCTGTGAACGTCTGCCCAAGCAACACTCTTCAACATATGGATGGTGCAAAGGTGTTTTCTTAAACATGCAAACGGGTTCATTTCTGGGTTTTTCTCTCTATCATCACATCACCTCTGCTCATTCAACCTTCATGAGTGAGGTGATTTAATGCTTTCTGCATCAAAGTCTCTTGAAAGTAAGACATGCATTATAAATTAAGCTAAAAATATGTAATCGCCATCCAAAATGCATAACTTTAAATTTGGAAAAAAAAGCCTACTGTGCATGGACTGTGATGTTTATTTTGACTCCGTACATACAAGAGTGAAGATAACTTACTGTCATGTTAATACAACTTGCAATGATAGGCGAGGTTTTTACAAACTGGAAGAGCAATGCAATTGTAAAAACAGTATGTGGCTTGGATACCAAGCAGCAATGATAACTATAAACCAAGCATATTAATAAATGGAGATCTGCCATATACTCGGATGTAAATGAGGGCTAAGAGGTCACAGGTGCTGTCTAAACAACTGAGTTTCGAGCAGTGAAGGGTGTTCAGGGATCAAGATGTTAAAATATCGGTGGGCAATGAGCTGCCCGTGGAAGTGGGAGAACAGAGGGCGCAAGGGAGGACGGTGTAGGGAAACATTACGAGACTGAAGATTGGAGCGAGCGGAGGGCTTGACGTAGCGAAAGATGAGGACTACCGTTTTCAAGTACCTTACTGTAAACCCGTTATCTCAGAACGTATGAGAGGACCCTGGCCGTCGATAGTCTTCAACTGCTGTGCGCTCGCTGTCATTGTACAAAACGGATGAAACCGTTTAGTAAATGTAATATCGTTTCTTGTATGTCAAAGTAAACCTAGTTTATTATCAGTATCCTTATTTATAAGGACACTGTCTTTACAGCTCAGTTAAGTGCCTCTAAGAATAACGTCTGAAACTCACGAAGAGTGAACTTCTTTGTAGTCTGCCCTGTCACTGATATATGTATTAAAAGCCACCCCCCCGAAGAAGGCTCCATAGGCGAAACGTTGTGTTTTCTCTATTCTCTTTTCATCATGGAAAAAAACTTTAGCTTGTCCCATATGTATAATTATACTCTATCCTTCTGCTAAACGTTTACTCTATACTAAAATACATGTATTAATGAATTGAGGTGTGTACACTATGCACATTCGTTTTGATATTTCGTTAGAGCAAGCTGATTGTTAAAGTTAGAGGTTCACGTAAAAGATGAACTGTGGCAGAGCGCGCTAGGAAGCGACTCGCGCCCTGTGGGGGAAGGACGCCTATCTCTCGCGTGCCCCTCGAGTCCCCACAGCAGCGCTGGTTGTGAGTCAAACAAGACGACTTCCTTATAAAACCTTGTCTTGTTAAGTATTGATGAGTCGTAAGTAAAAATCTAAGGCTTAAAATAAGAAAATATTATTCAGGTTCTAAAAAAGAAATATATTTTGTGGCACACAAAAGATTTTTTTATCTCCAGACGGTAATATGACAACGGCTCAGAAGTTAAGACCAACGAAGCAGGATACGTCTGAGGTAACAAACTTATCAACAAAAAATGCGACCGGCTTTTTCCCCGTATTAGAGAGAATAAAAAAAAAATCTTTAGCTGTTCGTTTACCATATTTGTGAAAGAAGCGTATTCAACGTTTAGGTCACTCACACCTTACCAACGGTTTTCGCTGGGCTTGTTTGCGCCATCTTGTGGCCATATGTATGTAGGTTATGTTCCGGCCGGTGTGTGTTTGAACAGGGCGAGTAGAAATTCATCCAACCGCTTCTTTCAGTTCAGAGTCGCTGTTTGGACCCGGGGCCTATCCCGACACGCACTGGGCGCAGGGCAGGACACACACACACACACACACACACACACACACACACACACACACACACACACCAGGGCCAGTTTCCTCAGAAGGCAGGAGGAAACCCACGTGAACACGAGCGGAACATGCAGTCTCCACACAGACAGTACCCCAGGGCTGGAACTGTACCAAGGGCCCCAGCAATGCTAACCACTGCGCCATCGTGCCGCCCCAGTGTGGACTGAAGCTGGCGTGCCAATGCCATGCTTAAACCCAGTGACTGAAATTATGCATCTTTCCATTTTATTGACTTATACTTGAATGGAAATCCAATCCCACATTCCGCTCTTTCTCAGTGGACGAGCCTGTTTCCAAATGAAATCGAGTGTCAGACGCAGTCCCTGGTGTTTGTCAAGAGAATGATGGTTGTGGCTTTATCGTCTATCACCTACCTCCGCGGAATATTCCCCGAGCACGCATACAGATCGCGTTACCTGGAAGGTACGGTTTTTTTTAAGATCTGCCTAGTATGTTGTCACTTTAAACGAGTTCAAATTGAAGTTCGAAGAAGGTGATTTGTTTCTTTTCCTAGGTTTGTGCATTAAAGTCTTACGAGAGAATAGCACCTCCACTGGAGCTTGTAAACTCGTTAAATGGTACGTGCACATTCATGGAATAGCTCATTCTGATCTTTATCTTTTACAAACACAATGAGGTGAAACGGCATTGTTGTTTTTCAAAGGATAATGGGATGCTTTGATGCACTAGAAAAAGGATATGTAAGTACACTTTACAATTTGAGTTTTACATATGTTTATTATAGAAGCAATTTGAAGGATATGTTTTAAATACTTTGCTTTTTTCCCCTCACAGCTACAAATCCTGTTCATTGGAGTAAGTATTTATAAAAACCAATAGGATACGTTTAGGAACTTAGGTAACAGCTGTGATATTCGATTAGAAATACACCATTAACCACTATTTTATGGCTATTCTCAGAGATATATTCTAATTCAAATAAAAATAGTATAGGAATTCTGTTACTGGAATGAAGGAATCCTTTTTAAGTCTAATGGATGATAATTGAATATACCATAGTTTCTGCACAATAAATAAAGGAATTATTAATCAATAATCCGCCTGGAAACCTTTATTGTTGCAGTTTTATGGGCCTGTTAGCTAAACATACTGATAAGGGAGGGAAGAGAAAATTGTTTATAGCCATGATCACGTTTTGGTCAGCAGATGGCAGAAGAAACCCCTGACAATGCTAATGTACTTGTATGCCACCAGGCGCTTCCTGTAATACGTCAGATCGTGCAGTGCAGTGATTATACAATGCCGTTTTTTGGGAGATTAAATGCAGTTTCCCCCTGTTTTGTTGAGAAATAAGCCCCGCAGAACTGAAATGGATAGATATTTATCAGAATATGATTTTATTTACTAAGCACCATGTATTATCTAGACAATTTTACATTATGGTCTTTAATTTAATTCCCAGGTACACAGAAATCCAGATGACCCAAATGTAAGCTCTCTTTAAAATATTTTCATTGATTTTCAAGGTGCTACTATATTGAGATGAATATTGTATTATGTCACATAATTTACATCTGGCTATGGCATTGTCATGAAAATAATTGGTCTTTATTTATGCAAATCACCTATGATATATATTGTAAATAATAAAAACTAAGAGGGTGATGAAGTACCCTTTGTGTTATATAAATGTTTAAAAGAGACATTTCTTTCATTTACCTCATGTTCTCTACAGAGTATTATTGAGTCTTACCAGTTTAAGATAAAATACACACCGGAAGGGCCACAAATGGACATACTGAGGTAATCGTTGCATGATATGCATCTTCACATATAGTGACCTGAAATGCTCTTACTTATAATTATTATTGTTATATTCTGTTTTAAGCAACAAGAACACTGAAATGCGGATAACCATGGAAGACACAAAGAAAGCATCAGTCCTCCTTATTCGCAAGCTGTTTCTCCTCATGCAGAATCTGGACATGCTCCCGGACAATGTATCCCTCACAATGAAGCTATATTATTATGACGATGGTAATATAGATATATTTGATAACTACTAAATATAACTTTTTATTGGAACTGAGTAAAGGGATATTCCTCATACAGTTATAACTCATTGTATACTCGGTACCAGATCTACTTGATCTTATTTTATTCAGGCATTTCTGTAATCATGAAATGAAAACATGCTATCCTATAGAGTACTGTATTGTTCACCTTAGATGTCAAATTTTGGAGTTCACCAGGCTGAAGAGCTTGTTCCTGATGAGAAGGTGAATGCACTTAAACACAAGGGGGCGCCATATACAGTAATGGAGATCAGGAGTATCCACTCCCAAGTGCTGGATGGTCCCACTCCTGCAGCTAAATAAGTAACCTTTAAATCACCTATAGGACTTGAAACAATTTTATCAGAGACTATTAAACATGCAGTTTGTGTAACAAAGTAAATTAGATATAATTAGCGGATATGTTTAATGCTTTTCTTAAACTAACACCTTTTTTGCTTAATTGATCAATACCTTAGTTATTTGAAATGTTTAGAAATAGGTGATTTAGGCTAACCAATAAGACTTACTCAATTTAGCATCTCCAGGAACAGAGTTGGAGATCCGTGATGTAACTGTTTTGTGTCGTACACATAGATGATTATAATGATGATCATAACAAGATAATGGGAGCAATAAACAATTTCCAGCAAAAACCAGCAGTTTTTGAGTTATTGAAAAGGAAACAATGTTTTGATGGCCTAGTGATCACTATCACAATATTTAACATACAAACGTTTGTTGTCTTAGTTGAGTTCATTATCTCATTCTTTATTGATTCCCTGTGTTTGTGTTTTGGAAGTCCCTCACATCACTTTTCTTTGAGAGGAGAGATTGGTGACTGCACCTCAATGGTTTGAACACTGTTGTTTTTATCTGTCAAGACAAACTTCTGGCAGTTTACTATGTGTGTTCTGTTCCCTACACCAGTGACTCCTGCAGACTATCAGCCCCCTGGCTTCAAAGAAGGGGAGTGTGACAGTCTGTGGTTTGAGGGGAGATTTGTCAATCTCAAAATGGGAGAACTGCAGACCCCATTTCATGTGCTGAAGGTGCGGGTCGCTGCAGAGCACGGAAAAGTAGCCCAGATTCAGAGAGAGAATATCCTTGAGGAATCCATTCAAGTTTCAGAGAAAAGAAGGCAAGCAGAACAGGTAATCAGAAAAAAAAGAAAGGCATTAGCCGCTACATAGTTACAGTGGTGTGAAAAAGTGTTTGCCCCCTTCCTGATTTCTTATTTTTTTGCATTTTTGTCACACTGAAATGTTTCAGATCATCAAACAAATTGAAATATAAGATAACACAAGTAAACACAAAATGCAGTTTTTAAATGAAGGTTTTTATTATTAAGGGGGAAAAAAAATCCAAACCTACATGGCCCTGTGTGAAAAAGTGATTGCCCCCTAAACCTAATAACTGGTTGGGCCACCGTTAGCAGCAACAACTGCAATCAAGCGCTGTGGAGGAATTTTGGCCCACTCATCTTTACAGAATTGTTGTAATTCAGCCACATTGGAGGGTTTTCGAGCCTTAACCGCTTTTTTAAGGTCATGCCACAACATCTCAATCGGATTCAGGTCAGGACTTTGACTAGGCCACTCCAAAGTCTTCATTTTGTTTTTCTTAAGCCATTCAGAGGTGATCTTGCTGGTGTGTTTTGGATCATTGTCCTGCTGCAGAACCCAAGTCCGCTTCAGCTTGAGGTCACGAACAGATGGCCGGACATTCTCCTTCAGGATTTTTTGGTAGATAGCAGAATTCATGGTTCCATTTACCACAGCAAGTCTTCCAGGTCCTGAAGCAGCAAAACAGCCCCAGACCATCACACTACCACCACCATATTTTACTGTTGCTATGATGTTCCTTTTCTGAAATGCTGTGTTACTTTTACGCCAGATGTAATGGGACACACACCTTCCAAAAAGTTCAACTTTTGTCTCGTCAGTCCACAGAGTATTTTCCCAAAAGTCTTGGGGATCATCAAGATGTTTTCTGGCAAAACTGAGACGAGCCTTTATGTTCTATTTGCTCAGCAGTGGTTTTCGTCTTGGAACTCTGCCATGCAGGCCATTTTTGCCCAGTCTCTTTCTTATGGTGGAGTCATGAACACTGACCTTAACTGAGGCAAGTGAAGCCTGCAGTTCTTTGGATGTTGTTGTGGGGTTTTTTGTGACCTCTTGGATGAGTTATCGCTGTGCTCTTGGGGTAATTTTGGTCGTCCGGCCACTCCTGGGAATGTTCACCACTGTTCCATGTTTTCGCCATTTGTGGATAATGGCTCTCACTGTGGTTCGCTGGAGTCCCAAAGCTTTAAAAATGGCTTTATAACCTTTTCCAGACTGATAAATCTCAATTACTCTGTTTCTCATTTGTTCCTGAATTGGTTTGGATCGCAGCATGATGTCTAGCTTTTGAGGATCTTTTGGTCTACTACACTTTGTCAGGCAGGTCCTATTTAAGTGATTTCTTGATTGAGAACAGGTGTGGCAGTAATCAGGCCTGGGTGTGACTAGAGAAATTGAACTCAGCTTTCCAAAGATGTGATAAACCACAGTTGATTTATGTTTTAACAGGGGGGGCAATCACTTTTTCACACAGGGCCATGTAGGTTTGGATTTTTTTTCCCCTTAATAATAAAAACCTTCATTTAAAAACTGCATTTTGTGTTTACTTGTGTTATCTTTGTCTAATATTTCAATTTGTTTGATGATCTGAAACATTTCAGTGTGACAAACATGCAAAAAAATAAGAAATCAGGAAGGGGGCAAACACTTTTTCACACCACTGTATATACAGAGTACTATACACTCTATGTGTAGGTAGCTGTATCAGCATACGTAGGCTGCAAAGGAACAAGTAAAGGTTTATTCCATGCTGAAAAGAGAAGAAAAGAAACAACGTTCATCCAAAGAAGGCTCTACCGTCGAAACCTTGTGTTTCTTTTCTTCTCTTTTCAGCATGGACTAAACCTTTACCTAGCCTCTATATGATGTGTTTAAAAAAAAAAACAGACCAAAATATGTTTGTTAGCCAGCATTTTTGTTTTTTCTTTTTCCTTTCCCTTTTTGTCACCCTGCATTGATGATGAATAGTGTTCATAATTACTGTAGCTTACTTTGTAAAAACAGTGGGACATTCAGGTAAATTTTAGAATACTGTTTTCAAAACAACACCACTTAACTTACTCAATGTAATTACACCACTTACTCAATGTAATCAGTTTTTTTCTATATGTAAATGCTTAAATGAAAATGTTTTATTTATTAGGACATTAGCTCAAATGTATTCTTGAAAGTCTTAACTACAGTATGTATTTTTTTCAATATTGTAGGACACTGCTTTGTGTAGAGAAGAACAATCAACAGAGGATGGTAGGCTTCTGTAATTCTGCATTCATGGCTGTTCTGTCTTAGATTATATGCAGTGATCCCTCATTTACTAGGCAATATCACAGATTATTTAGTTCTATAAAATTTAAAGTGATATTATAGGTGGTTATCATTATAATGCATTTATTTTGAACAGATAGTGTGGAGGTGAATAGAGAAAATTTAGTAGATTAATCAGTGGCATAGATCACTGCATAGCTCACCACTGACAGCCCATCGAAGCTCAGCATGGGTGTGAGCCTGGTCAGTACCTGGATGGGAGACCTCCTGGGAAAAACTAAGGTTGCTGCTGGAAGAGGTGTTAGTGAGCCAGAAGGGGGCACTCACCCTGTTGTCTGTGTTGGTCTTAATGCCCCAGTATAGTAAAGGAGACACTATACTGTAAAAAAAGGCGCCATGCTTCGGATGAAACGTAAAATCGAGGTCCTGACTCTGTGGTTATTAAAAATCCCAGGGTGTTTCTAGAAAAGAGTAGGGGTGTAACCCTGGTGTCATGGCCAAATTTCCAGTTTGCCCTTGCCAGTCATGGCCTCCTAGTAATCCCCATCTATGAATTGGCTTCATCACTCTGTTCTGCTCCCCACTAATAGCTGATGTGTGGTGAGCGTTCTGGTGCACTATGGCTGCTTTCTCATCATCCAGGTGGGGCTACACATTGGTGGTGGTGGAGGGGAGTCCCCATTACCTGTAAAGTGCTTTGAGTGGAGTGTCCAGAAAAGCACTATATAAGCATATGGAAGTATTATTATTAATTAGATCACTGACTTGAGTGAAGATACATGTGACAAGTCCAGGTGAACAAAATCATACCTTATGTTATTACAACTATTGTTTTGGTACCTGTTTTGGTGTTTTCACATTAACATTTATTTTTAGAAAATGAGCAGCCACATTTTTTCCCTGTGCAACTTAATTACAGTTTGTTAGTAATGTACTATATACCCAGCAGTATCATGCAATACATTTATCAAAACACACGGAACTCACATGTTACAAGTCTGACTAATCCTGCAATTTTACAGACTCTGCAGACTTCAAACAACCACGCAAGACTGTAAGAAAGGTACGGTATGTTTTAAACTGTAGGCAAGACAGTGTGGTGTTCTGTGAAATCCTATACAAGACAGATTAAAGGACTAAGAAGATGTGCTTTAACACAATTGATCAAGAAAATGAAAAGTTTCAAACTGTTTAGTAAAACAGCAAGAAATTGAATTTAAAAACTTTTCACTTTCACTAACCAATAAATAGTTAGTTTTTAAAACTCATATTTTTCTGTCTTAAAGAAAATGGTAGTGAATTAAACCGATTTTTAAAAGTTACTTTATACAGTATGTGGTATAAATATTGTGTTTTATTATGTGTACTGTGTTATTAATTTATCTAGAGAACATTGTCTAAAGGTTTTCTGAATACATTCCATATAGAATGACAGGAATTAGTAAATCATTCATTAGTAACACAAATGTAAGTTGCTTTTCAGTTTGACAGATGTAACTATTAAAGAGAACAAAGAGGGTTTGATGGATTTTATGACTAGGTATGTGACATATTTGATATCTTGATATTATGACATAGGTCAATATGTTGTCTTCAAGAGATTAACTTATCTGAAATGCTGTATCCATCACAATTTTTACATAGAAGAAAACAACAACTGCGATGACCAAGAAGAAGCTGAGGAAAAGAGAAGAGTAGAAGGAGCTTTTACATTTGTTCAGCAGGAGGTCATTAATTAGACGACAAAGGCATGAACATTTGTCAGTTTAGGAATTTAAAGATTGTATTTGTTTTTCCTACAAAGCTATGTTTTAGTATTCACTGAAGTCAGTCAATGGATATGATGCTGTATTTTATAACTCACTTTCCAGATACTTTTACTTAAACCAGGCTAAAATAATCACAACAAATGACCAACAACTACACGAGAATAGACGATGATCTGAATTACATATTCAAAAAGTGAGTTTATTTTATTAATATTGAGTTGTAACACTAAGGTTTTTGTGCCATAGAATATGTAAACTCAGCTGTTGTATACACATAACTTCTTAATATAGTGGAAGATAAACATGGTTTGAAATGTGTACTGTATGTCTAAAAAATATCCTGTTCATGATTGTTGTTATTTAGTTCTTGTTTACTTTAAATAAAGAATTGGATATTTTGTAAATGAAGTGCATTTTGTTTTCTTACTTCCAGAATTTACTATTGCTTGTTTTTTGAAGGTCCAAGATTACAGTCAAAAACATGAAAGGTTTGTTATGATCTGATCTTAAATGAGAAAGAAATATGAAAATAAAAACCTACCTAATACTTCTGGTAAATTTCTTAACTTTTTAAAATTTCAGTTAGAGAAGGTTAGAATAACTGATTTTTTATCTGATTATGGACTCTTGATTGTACTGTTTTTAAAAGGGAATTTCCTAACTCTTACAGAATGGGGCCTTCCAGGTTGGAAAGTCCCTGGCTGCAGTCCAACCCAGAAGGCAGAGTTTTAATTTTACTGCCAACAAATGAAAGCAAAGTGGCTCACTAAGTTATGACTAACAGTTCTCTAAAATCCTGTCACTTGATACACTTCAAAATTAATATAATAATTATATATATTGGCAGTCTGAATTATGCACAATCATGATTAGCACAACCTTACTGAAAAAAATAAAACAATGCAACATTTTTTTTTTTGGCCTCAAAAGAAAACAACATTTGCTACAAAAATTTCTTACTCCTTCCCTGGTAGTGATAAAAGCTCCATATATTGTAGAGATTATGTCATTTTCGTTTAGTCTTTTGGGGCCAACCATTTGTCAAAATACTCTTCTCTGTAGAGGACTACATTTCCATATATTTTGTTTTGAAATAAATATTTCAAAAATAAGTTTTGAATGGTTAAAACATAATTAGAAATACATTTATTGTGCCCTACAGCATATCCTCTTGTGTTTATAAACCACTAATATTTAAGAAAAGGCAGGGCAATAACAAATCAAAAAGAGCTGAAAAGAGCAAATCTAAAATTCAATTCAAGCTTTATTATCCATGGAGGTAATTTTCGTACAACACAACAAAACAAACACAACACAATACAACACAATAACACAACAAAAACAAACATCACTGACAAAGAATACAGTACAACAGTGTTTCAGGAGATAAGAGATACCTTACAGACTAAGACTGAAACATTTCATCCCCTCAGCAAGAGTCTATCACTGCTACAGCGAGCGGCAAAGAGATAGTGTAAATCCACGGCAATGGGGGTGACTCACATCATCCATGACAGTCTTCGCTGTCTTTCCTACCTTCTGTTTGTAGAGGCTGCGCTAGCTACACTCCGCTATTCCAATTATAAATGTGCTAGCAATGAAACTTACGGGGTAAATTTATACCAGTTACCTGTATTTTAAGTTAATTTCATAGAAAGCTAATGGAATAAAGATATTTTAAGGAAATCTATTTTGTCAGTGACTGTCATGTTTGTTCAAGCACACTGACAAAATTATTAGTTTAACTTAGTTCTAATATCAGCAGGGTATCCTATACTGATGCTTAACAGCAGGCTGGTTAATATATACTGTAAGAATAATGAAAGCAGAGCAACAAAGCTGTTTTGAAAAAAGAACCGTCGTGCCAGAAATTAACAGTTTCACCCAGGCTCAAAGAACAGCACATGAAATATCATGACAGTAATCCAAAAGAGAGTACCAAAAATCCTGATAAGGCAAAAGAAACAAAAACCTGACACTCGTACCTAATATAAAGAGAAGTTTAAATGTTTCACATTGGAAAGATATTTCAGTAAGTGCCTGCACAGAGGGCCTGAGAAAGGCTGTTCTTGAAGAGGTGCAGTCAGCTGGTGAAGTAGGTGTGTGCTGTGACCCTTGTATGCTGAGTGATGATTCAACACATGACTGCAGGCAGCAGTGGCTGGGAATTTCCAAAAAGCACAGGATGTGTGGAAAGTCCCATAGCTAAATATAAAGGAACTTCTTATATTACAAAGATTTTCATACCTTTTTTTAAAACAATGCGGTATGTAAAAAAAACTTTCAATGGATTGATAATGCAATTTTCTTTCTGACCGATTGAAAAAGGAATGCTTTGAGACATCTTTGAAACTATCTCTTAATATAAATCCTAATTCTTAAGGCTGTTATACAGTACAGTGCGCATGTGTATTTTTATGGCTTTTTTTTTAAATTGGAACAGAATACCTGGTCAGCTAGCTGCACCAAAAGCGCACCACTTTTAAAATGCTACTTACATAGCTGTAAAGAATTAGAAAGACACTGCACATTTACAAATTAAAATATTTTTATGCAGTGGCAGCAACACTAAACTATTTATGTTGCCATGAGACTTAAGTCAAATGAGGGCATAAAATATGCCAAACCTGTATACCGTTCAGAAGGTATTACAGTTTGTATGAAGCTGTAAGTAAAAAGCATGTTATACGCAGGAAGAAAAAGACCTCAACATAAAACTGGACAAAGCAGAGGGGGATAAGAAGTACAACAAAATTCAGTGATTATTTAAAATCCCACAGCTGAGTATTTCCTGCCTTTGATGTTAATTCTGTATCACTTCACATTAAAGTCCCATCTTCCCCCAGCTAATGTTTTGTGGGAAGTTGCAAACTGAGAATTCTGAGAAGCTGAAAATGCAAAAACTTCCCATGAAGTGGAAATTAACCATGAAAACAAACTGAAAGATGAGTGGGAAATGTTTATGCACAAGTTAAACAGATGAGACAAATCCACAATAAGGAGCTGGTCACACACTGTAGCACAAAATAAAATGAGGTAAGCAAGTGAATGAGATATAATCGCTTCATTCCCAAATGTCATTGTTTTTCAGCATAGCCCATGAGCTGATAAACCATCAGTTTAAAGCTAGATCACCAAAAGAAAAACTAAAAGCAACATGTTTTTAAACCGGCATTAACCCCATTGAAATCTTGTATGATGATTTTAGAAAACAGAGGAAGAGACAGTTGGAACCATTATAAATTTTCCCTGGAGTTGACTAAATACAGCGATACAATGAGAATGAGGGGGAAAAAAATTAGGTTGGCTTGATCATTTGGTCTTCTGTATGCAGGAATCTAGGTCACCACTTAATTTTCACCATGTGTGTGTGTAACAATCAAACTTTGCTACTGTGTTTGTTAAAAAAAGATTAAAAAAAACATAGTTACAAATAAATTGTGCATATATTAGAAAATGTGTTACACATACAGCAAAGGGCAACAGCCTGTATGAACTACTTCGATTTTTGGTTCTTATCCCACATCAACATAAATGAAGATGTTATAATCCAGTAAAATAACAGGATAGAGCAAACATAAGACAAAGAAATTATCCAACTGAACTAAATCTCAGACAAATGAGTAAAAAGAAACTTGTTTTCCAAATACTTTTAGTGAGATTATAGGTATAATGCATTAGGAAGGTTTTTTGTGAGCTGCAAGAAAAAAATGTAGTGAAATAATTCATATACACAGTAGTAAAAATAAAGATCAGACACATTATAAAATGGCTACAGAAAACGTTGAAAACTGTCGAGAGAAACTGTTGAAAACTTTTATAGTGCAGTCTTTTTGAGATTTTAAGATTTTGTCCAAAATGTACTATTTATAACTAAGATTCATGTAACTGAGATATAACATGAGCTAACAAATGTCTTTTCCACATTGTTCAGTATGCAGGTAGCAGTCAATCTCTCTCATCCTGTCATTTCTAATTATATGGTTGCAGACATAAGTATCCACACCCTTTATTTGAAAAATGTTACACTTTAATTCCTTTAAATTTAATAGAAATTGATTGTAAAACTACAAATATTTATCAGTCATACGTATCCAAAGATTACTGAACACTGATTTCTGTGACCATATACGAGGACACCAAACAAATCCAGAGTATCTGTTTTGACAGTGACCTAAATGTTATCGGTATGGTACTTAAACCGGTATGCATTGGTATATATAGAAAATAAAATACAGTATGTGTCTGTACTCAGTATGTACAATAATGCACATATTATCTCCCTAATTCAACTAGTTAAACAATTTCTTGTTTAACCTTTGTACAGCCCGGGTGGGTGCTGTATTCAGGCAGTAAATTAAGTGGGTCCTCTTCTGTACACAGTACTTTGGAATCATGTGAGATTAAAAGCTTTTTGCGTCCAGGGAATTATTAATGATTATTTCTGCAACTCCACAGACGTCTATAGAGAATGCAGGAAGAAAATAAATCACTATCTTTCACTGGTTCATTCACTAGAAACCCGATCTAACTCTTGACAGGGTGTATATACAGTAACTATGAAAGAAACATCATGTTCAAGACATATCATTCAACAATGCTAACAAGATTTAACTACACACGATAAATCGGTCATGGCTATGGAATAAACACCTATCTGTATATGTTTGTCTTTCAGTGTAGCTGGCCGTCCATCTTACATCTTACACATGAACACGTCTTTCACCGTTTGAAAACACATTTTCTACCGTGCTGCCTTTCGTATGCTTTACTATTTCACGATCTGATCCTGGTTCTGATCCACTATGTTCACAAACTGAGAGTTTAGCTCCAGCGTGATCAATGAGATTCACGACACATTCAGACAACACAGAGACTGGAAAACCTTTAAAACATGCGTGTAAAAAAGGTTCCAAAACCGAGGTCTAAAGCATTTCCATAAGTCACAATGCCCCAGAAATAATTACAACATAGATTCGGAACAGACAAAAGAGAAAAAATGCTGTATATATCAACTGTATTAAACTCTTAACATTATCAACCGTGATGTATGATGTGTGTCACTATTTAAGTTCTAACTCTCGAGATTCGAAAACAAATTTGTGTGACTAAACACGCTAATTTTCAGAACAATAATGAGTTGTGTGTAATATTTGTTAAATGCATTACACCGATTATTAAAAACAGTGGGAAAAGTTAAAAAATAAGCTTTTAAACCAGCAGTTGTCGTGAATACAATTACTGAAACAAGCAAGTCCCTACATAATGGTTGATGTGAATCGTTCTATTACTTCAATAAATGATGTTTGATACAATGTAATGGAAAACTTGTAAATTGTTTAAGAGTCTCCCATCCACAAGTCTAAAGTTGTCAAGACTCACCAGTAGCGATAATACCGCAGAACAAACCTACTTCCTGTTTCTGTTTCAAACCCATGTGACCCCTCTGCCAATGAGGACATGTCACGTCAACAGACACTAGTATATAAACTGTACTGTAACCCTCCAAACTAGAACGAGTATAACTGTGAAGACAATAATGAGCGGAGGATCACGTTTGTTAAGTTAAAGGTATGTATTTGTAAGAGTGATGCAGTTATATGTATACATATTAATTTATATTTATTTGTAGATGGCATCATTTCTTTTTATAATGCTTAGGAATTTTTATAGTACCGAAGTGAAACTCGGTAAACTTAATGGATGAAACAAGATGTATCCACGTAACTGCGCAAATATTATAAATAATTTTATATAACTATCGAAACATCTGAGTGGAGAAAAAAGTAAACCCAGAAGAAAAACTATTGTACTACTGTAATTATATTAGTAGTTTAAGATATGACTATAATGTACTGTAACAAGACAAACGGTGCTTTAAAGTGTTTATTATCCACAATAAATTTCATTTTGTTAACCTATTCTGTCTTCATTGATTATAATACTTGACCTACTGTTACTACTAAGGATATTGCTTTAGAATGTTTCTAACATCAATATGGTTAATTCATACATATTTGTGGCGGTAAGCTTGTTTCAATGAATGAACATTGAATATAGAATGTGCTTTTCATTCTTTGTCGAGCTAGATTAATTCTTAACATAAAGAATCTAGTTTTCAGTGAATCTGTGAAGCGGACTGTATCCCACTGGCAAAGGTAAAGAGATACCATTGTCGCCACCTGGCATCCGGAATTTTGAATTGTCGAGCAAAGTATTTCCAAAGCTACACCTGCATCAGAATATTGTGTATATAACTCGGCATAAAACTGCCTGGTCTAAACGGAACAGTCAGTATTGTTACATTTGCAAATTATTTTCGTGGTAGGAAACACTGCATATCAATGAATGACTAACACAATTTTACTTTGTGAATAAATTATATGACCACATTGTCGATGTTATTTTTTCTATACAGCTTCACCACTTAAGTAATAAAGTTAGTCGGGGACAGATATCATGGTACCTAATAAATAAACTACACAACATTAGGTTTTATGTATATTTTTCACTCAAGTGTACTGTAAGCAATAAAATGTCATCAACCAACTGTGCTGTCTCATGCGCCATTAAATACCTCGAAAAGGGCATTTTTAGCGCTGTCCCTCATTATGAATGGATGCATTTCAGAAGAAAAAATACATCGTCGTTAATCCACGATTTTAAATTAAAACGGTCACTGTGTTTTATGTAAGTTAGTGCCAAAAACATCAAACAGCCAAAGGCCTATGTATTTGGATATTATTCACCATTAAGAAGGAACCAACGATCAAGTGGACATTAATAGGTAACGTGCGCCACCTCGTGGAGTACTGCGTACATCACGAGCAAAATCTCAAAATGTTGGTGTTTTTATGTACAGCAGTACAGCACTGATATGCTTCCGTTCGCCGATGAGATAAAGAAAATTCCCACATTGCTAAAGACCCCTCAAAGTAGAAAAAACAGTTATTCTATATGAGCCAGTCAAGGTGCTTTCCAGAAGGCGGGGTTAATATTTTAAATTGAGGAGGCTGAAGCAGAACTTGCTCATTCAGTCAGGATAATCGAAGAGGAAAGACGTTACTTATAAGATGCCTGCACTGCAAATTAAGGACTCTGAGGTATGTTTTTATTATAATCGGATTAAATTGATACAGTTTTCGTTACATGAATACTTGTACAGTTTACATAATACATGAGGTGAACACGACTATATAAGATCAAGTGTAGTGTAATCTTACATTAGTAAACTATATACTTTTAAATAGTTTAGAGTATTTACAGTTGTTATAGACGTTTTATATAAAGGGTATACAGAATTCTATAGTTAATATTTTTTAATTATTTGTGTTAATAAGTAACTGGAATGTCCCGAAATGACTGGGGAATTCAAAAGGAAATAAGTTTAACTTGTTCTTAAAAGAAATACCTTCAAAACCCAAACTTCCACAAGTTAGGACACATGGATCTTAGGTCCACACCAAAGGTGTTAAATGATGCATGAAGATACTAGCTTTCAGTCCAGCTTTATTAAAAACGAACCCCAAGACAATGACAAATGTCCAATAAAAGTTATCAATTTTGTTATATTTTGTGTGTAAACAAGGACCCTTGCATATTCACCGCCCCCTCACAAGTGTATCCACAATGATATATTTTTAATTTAATTTCTGGCCCAATGCTGTCTTGAAAACACCATCGCCCGCGATGTTGTATTCTGCCAATTGAGGATTAGCGTACCGCACTTAAATCTGTACTCGACTGCAAATATATTTTTATCAGCTGATAATGATCCATATTTATAAGGGTTTACGCAGATTCCAAATTATGTTTTTTTTTAAATAACATTACCGAAATTTACCACAACTGGTCACAGAGCGCAAGAATGGATTTCTAAATGTGTTGAATAATTGTATTCATTATTGACGGGTAATGTAACATTTAAGACTTTCTATATTAAAATTACGGCTACAACGAATCTGAGGGAAACGCCTAAAGACTATGGATCATACTTGCGTATTATGGCCAAATAACCCTTTCGTCCACGAGTCATTTCACTTAAAGTCTTAGCAACACGAAAACGAAACACAGCGTATACAAATAGACAAGTTACATTTGTAACTTGCTTGACTTCAATCTTCAGTTCAACCAATGCACTCCTGAGTACTTCCACGCGTGGGCTGTCTGCTCCCAGAGGTCCGAAAGACACCCAGCGCCATCCTCAAGTACCGCCAGCTGCTCCAGCGCCGTGTGCGGCCCCGCTGCTCTTCTTCTGCTACAAGCGCACAGAAATTGGATTCCAAGGGGAGTGTACTCCTACAGGACTCTGTTCAAGCCCTACCAGACGGTGATTGAAATCTGCTGTAAATCAGGATCTAAACAGAAACAGGGCGATAGCGGCCATTTTAATTCATTTAGCAACATCATTTTTTTTTATGAAGACGCTCAACACAATCAACACCGAGCATCACCTTACGAGTTTTTAATCTTTCGTCATAAAAATCGAAGATATTGTTTCCTTGAGAACATATATTACAATGTACCAATCAACATACAGGACCAATGGAATCTCTTAATGAAAATAACGTATACATTTACCTTTATATTTTGGACCTTGGCTATAAATAATAAATATAAGGTAAATTATATAGTAAATTCTATTATTTCAGCTGTTAATTCAATTGTTTTCATATCAGGATATTTATACTCCTTAAAAAAGGTTAGAAAGTGTTCTGTTGATTCGGAATCGTAGTTTCCGGCTTTCGTAGTAATTTTCAGAGCAGGAATGAGCAGGTCCAGGCTGTTGCGAACAGTTGAGAACGGAGCCTCATTATTAAGCCCAATTTACCATCCACTGACACGCATTCCGATGCGGAAAATAAGTCTTTGCCCTGATAAAGGTAATAAACGGGCGGTTTTGTGCTTTAATTGCATTTTGCATATTCATCCTCTCAATTTATTTCGACGCCGCATCTTCAGAAGGGTCAAATTGACCTTATCTCGTTTTACTGTTATGTGAAAGATTTCCTCTTTACAAAGATTAAAAACGGAACAGCAGACGGGACTTTAGGTGATATGCTATATATTATTTTACGCAAAACGTGTAAGTTATAAACTACATTTAGAGACAGTGGTCCGTCTTTTCCACCTGCAGTGTTAAAACCTGCTCGTGTACCTCAATGGTATTTGCTTTAGTAAAACTATACTGTATTCCCATGTGTAAAGTCACGCGTGCAGTTTTGCACTGAGCCTTGTTACGCGTACGTTTGCTCCTCTGGTACGAAACCAGTCATGAAACTTACAATAAACTAAGAATGGTCAAGCTCTCGCTTGGAAACTCCAGGTCCTAATGTCAAATGTGATCAAAAATTGTTTCTGGGATATACTTACCCGCTTTATTTAAAAGTACATTACATTTAAATATATTGTTTATTATATATATTAAAATATATATTAGTTATTTAAAATAAATGTGTAAATATTACGCCATTTGTCTCAAATTCCAAAACAACAATAAAACAGTTTATTGTGTGTACAGCCTGACAATAACAAACAATAATGGCGTCCTGGGACCCAGACCTGCACACATACCCTAGCAACACAAATCGGGTAATTCTGATTGGAGGTGTTCTGTGGGTTTCTTCAGTGAATCATCGAGAAAACTTAGGTTTTCCTGTCATCTAGTGGCAAAGAAAATTTAGTGTTTGCCATGACATAAGTTTAGTCAGTTTAGTAATATGTGTATTTTGATGTCAAAACAAATGACAAAAATAATATTAGAAAACTATGTATTTATGAATAATAAACTAATATGTAATATGTTCACTAATATGTTTTTATTTTTTTCAGAATTTTCACTTACACTTGCAAAATGGAAATACAACAGGTAATAGCCTTTTTGTGATTTTTAAATTATTTTGTAATATCGGGACTGTCGAATCCTGGTCCTGGAGATCTGGTCTGTCTGTAGTTTTTCTGTCTCAGCTCTTTTACAGGCTGAATCATCTCTTAGGGTACTTAAATAATCAATTTAGTAGTTTCTCTCAGCTCCTTATGGGCTCTTCTTTGAAGAGACCTGCTGTGTAGTAGCCGCCGTGAGTCACCCAGGTGGGGCTGCATTTCAGTGGTGACTGACGTCTGTCCCCTTTTTACATATAAAGCACTTTGGGATGAAAACCATGTTGTAAAAGCAAGGAATTATTATTTCAGTAGCTGGATCATATTATGACGCCACACGAGGATGTGCTTAATATTTTAGTGTTTTGCTTTAACTTGTCTGAGTGAGGAAATGACAGCCCTGGCCATAACTTCAATTCCGATACCCTTCCACTCTCCTTGCAAGGAATAAACCAGGTAGGCAGCTGCAAAGGTGAAGATGGGGTGGAAGGAGGGAGGGAGGTAGAAAAGATGTACCCAAAGGGTGCTCAACAGGTGAGATATTTATGCAAACGAAAGCAGAAGTGTGAGATTACAAGTTGCCCTCCTCCAGAACTGCTGTTTAACAACTCCATTGATAAAAAAAAACTACAGACACACCACATATCCAGAACCAGAACCTGACAGCCCAGCCCCACCTTAGATGTGTAATGTAACAGCCTGTTCCAGGGGTTCCCAACTCTGGTCCATGGAATCCAGAATCCAGCAGGTTTTCCATCTCTCCATAAATTATCAACATCTTTTCTCCTGGGAGAAATTGATCCAGTTAAGGTAAAACCACACCAATTAATCCTTTCTCCACAGCCTTAAGATGTTGATGATTTAAAGAGACATAGAAAGCCTAGTGGAATCTGGACCCCGAGGCCCAAAGTTGGGAATCCCTGATGTAAAGGTCAAGGTTTATTAACAGTTATTGCACTGAAGAATATGCGTTATTCTTCTCTGCCTGGTAGGTGCTAATGACGCCACCTGCCATGATGAACACTACTATCTCTTGGCTGCTCTTCTCTTTGTCATAATTCTGGGCTTCTTCCTATTCAGCGTGCAAGCCAGCAGGGAGACAAATATTCATCAGCGCAAAAGAGGTAACATGCTCTTATAGTTAAGGATGTACAGAAACTTGTCAGTTGGTAGCTGAATATTGAAAAGAAAAAAAACATGTTTCAAACCAATTTTGGCGTCTTTTTAATATGGTGTTCCAGCATCTGTGACCTACAACCTTAATGTCATCTGAAGCAATATCAATATGGTGAAGGTATTCTGTTTCTTGAATGAATCTCTCTAGTCAGCTTATTTTCCAATTGTTTTCCCAGTTGGGAAAGACCAATTCTGGTATCATCACTTAGATAGCCCAGGGGACTGAAGGCTAATGAGCGTCCTCTGATTCCACCTTCTTATCAAAGGGATGTTAACTGGGAGACCAGTGTAAAGGCTGTGTATCCTTCCCAGGCTCATAAAGGGGCTCCCTCCAAAGAGGGAAACATAGAGCTAATTGGTCCATAATAATAATAAAATTATAATAAAACTTTTATATAACACCTTTAAAGGTGGCCTCTCATTTACAGAATGACAACAACAATAAAAATAAAAACACTAGACAAAAACACAGTGAGAATACACAGAGGAGACAGTAGAAGGTGGTACTAAATACAGCAGGAGCAGAGGGGTAAAGAACAGAACCAGTTAAGTAAAGGCTCTTCTAAAGAAGAAGGTTTTGAGTCTGGATTTGAAGGAATTTAGAGAACTCTCTGATATCCTTGGGAGTTCCAGTTTTGGGGCGTAACAGGAGAAGGCCCTTTCACCCATAGAGTGTAGACGGGCTTGGGGGACAGATAGGAGACCAGAATTAGAGGAGAGAAGATTGCGAGGTGGGGAGTAGGGCAATAATAGCTCAGACAGGTACTGAGATGCCAAGCCATGCAGAGCCTTATAGGTGAGCATGAGCATGAGGATTTTGAAGTTGACACGAAACTTGACAGGAAGCCAGTGCACTAGACCTGGTCAGAATCATGACTTCTCACACCATCCCACACATTTCTGTTAGTGGAACACAAATTCTTTAGATCCACATGTGTCCCCTGACCCAGGAAATAATTTAGTGCACGACTGAAAAAAGAAGCAGAGATGGGACCCTTCCACTCTTACTATTTAATGACACAATGCTTCGCCTCACAAAGATCAGTCAGTTGTTGATTTCAGCCTTGTATTGCTTGGAGAGTCTTGTCCTCAAGAGAGTTTTGCTTCCTTGATCAGTGATACTGTAACTGTAAAGCCAGGAGGTAGTTAAGGTCTAAACACTAATCATGGACAGTGATGTTTTTGAAAGCCTCAGTCAATAGAGTCACTCTTCTCCAGATATTTCAATTCTGCATTGAGACTGGGATTCCCCCAAGTGATTACATGTAACTGAGCGAGCACTGCTTCAGGGTACGCGTCTGACTTACCTGACACTTGTCAGGGCTGCAGTATTGCCCCGTGTTTCCCATGAGGTGCCAGTGCTTCTGTGGGCACTGTGGAGATTGTTCTGCTAGGGGTGCCTTTCAGAGGCATGGTAACTCTTTCCTTCTGCTGGTATGAGCCCAGCTGATGGACCACTGTCAGTTCAACACTGGGGGCAATACTAAAGGAGGACCTGCAATGCTATTTTTATATTTCTGGGTTAGAAAAAAATGAATTTATGTCAATAAGTTTAATTTGTTACCGAGATTTAATAACCAGCCTGAGAAATTAGGACTGCAGTTCCTCTTTAAACAAATAAAAATTACTGCCATATCCAGATTTAAAGCATGGGCAGCAGAATGGCAAAATCAACACAGAAACTAATTGATAAGAAAAACATGAATGTGTGCAACTCCAAAAGGGTAAAACACAGCAGACATTTTTTTTTCATCAGACTTATATTTTTCTGCAGTTAACACTTTAATGTAACATGCTTAACATTTATCTCCCACAGGACCAAGTGAGCCCCCTCTATCGATTGAGGAAACGCAACCACACGCTGGACTCTACGTTGCCACCTATGAGTAAGAAGGACAGAGTGACTGACATGAAGCTGAACCACTGTTACCACCGGTACTCTCCTCAGGAAGATGGCAACGATGTGAAGACAAAACAAGAGAGGTTTCGCAAACCAATCAATCCTTCATCTCACATCCAGAGCCATAGATTTCTTTTGAAGGCCAAAAGATGCAAAAACAAGTAACTGTTGGCTCCAAAACTGACACACAGTTCTTCCACCTGGAAGTGATCGCACTCTTCTCAACCACATTTCTTGAATTTACTATTCTCAGGCATTTTCAGGACCAGTTTAAGGATTTAATGAGCCCTTAAGTAAGGGAGAAGGGCCCCACCTAGCTCTGTTGGTAGTGCATGAGACTCGTAATCTCAGGGTAGTGGGTTCGTGTCCCACATCGGGTGCAAGATTCTTTAACAATCTATACTGGGCGGCAGCAGTATGGGGGAGTGGTGTTGGAGGTACGTGTGTGGAAGAAAGGCCTGGAAATCCACTTCCGTATCTTGCCATGAAAACTCTATGGATAGTGAGAGAGGAAATATCCATAGGGTCGCCATGAGTTGACACCGACTCAATGGCACTCAACAAAAACAACAAGTGAGAACCAATTTAATGAAACAAATGCCTGAAGAAGTTGGTTTGACAAGTGTGGTTGACCATTCTAGGGACAGATTGTGTCATCAATTATAGAACAAGAAACTTGAAGTGCAAAATGTTTGTCCAGCAACCAGGAAGGTAGTTAGGTTGTTGACCACGAACTGATGCATCACAGTTTACATCATCAGCATTATGTTTGTAATAAACAGCTCTCAGGTGCAAACAATTCTGGTGCAGACCATATCTGCTGATCTGCTAGGAACTACTTGTGCAACTACTACTGGTGCTCAGAAAATCAGCCCCCAGTATGTTAGCAAGAATCTACCCAAGTGCCTGCAACACCTGTAACTTTTAATGTATGGACCAATTTTGTTTTTTCAAATTGAGCTGAGGTCCAATTTTACATGGAGTTCGGGAGGGATGACAGCAGCCAAGTTCAATCAGACTGAGCTGTCAGTATTTAGCAATCACTCCTGACGTCATTTCCTCTCCTAAAACACTATAAATACTGTAGTAGTTCAGGTGGGTAGCTGTGTCAGCACGCGTAGGCTGCAAAGGAACAAGTAATAGGTTTATTCCATGCTGAAAAAAAGAAGAAAGAAAACATGTTTTGGCCGTGGAGCCTTCTTCCTCACACCTGAAGAAGGCTCCACGGCCAAAACGTTATGTTTTCTTTCTTCTTTTTTCAGCATGGAATAAACCTATTACTTGTTCCTTTACTACAAATACTGTATGATCCCCTTCTCTCCCTCATAAAATGTATTTTGCATCCCACCTCCACCCCATCTCCACCTCTGCAGCTGCCCCTTAGTCACTCCTCACTCAGCATGGGGGTCCCAGCCTCCTCATCCTGTGGCCTGGTGCTCAGCCCTCACCCAAGCGGGTTAAGCCAGATTTTCACTAAACACTCCATAATCCGTTATTCTTGGATGTTGTTATTCCTAGTAAATTTGTGGTTATGATGTACCACATTTTAAACAAAGACAAATGTTCATAAGGTTTAAAGAAACTCTATTTCCAGAGCACAGAGTATGCAATTTGTTATTGGAACAATCGTATTGAGCTTGGATATCAAGAAAAAATATCGAAATCTAGTGGTGCTTTTTTCCCCAGCAGAGCTGTTGTAGCCTTTAATTTCTGTCCATAAAAGTAAAATATGAGCTGCTCATAGTATTGTAATATATGATAGAAATACATCATCCTTGAGCTGTGCTTTTTCTGGATGATAAGAATATTTTCTTTATTTAACTCAGTTGTATATATATTTAATAAAGTGTTACCTATTGTGTTTACACACCGATTTGTCTCTGTTTTTCACCTGCTGATGCCTTACCTTGATGGACTGAAAAACTAAACCTGGTCGATGTCAGATGATTTAAATTGGACCTAACGATTCCCCCATATGTTACAACTATCTTTCAAGTGAATATATCAAAGCCCTCCCTCCTCCCAGCTTCCTAAAATAGCTTGTGTTGAAATACCAAGTACTAACATCACAAATGGATGTTATTAACTGAAGTTCGGGAGGGATAAGTCAGTCTTGCATGGCTGTATGTAAACACCATCATTACGAAGGTATATACCGAACTCAAACCCCTCTCCTTCGCGTTGGTCTCAATAATTCCTCCTCCGCCTTGCAGCTTCCTCTCGGTTCCCTCAGTCTGCCCATTAACTGAGACGGTTAAGCCAAACGTATCTCGCCAAGTATTCCGCACGGTCACAAAGCTTTCAGGGAACTTGATTCTAGTACAGTTACTGGGAAAAGGGATTAGTTTACAGAGCACGGCGTTAAATCAGTGAAAGTGGTCAGGTTTGTCGATATACATATAAATATGTCACTGGAGAAAAGGTTACAATTTTAATCAATACAGATGCCCCCTTTAAAAGAAGCGACCTATCTCCCAGTGAAATGTTTAACTTGAACTTTTGGTCAAGATCTTCATAGTAATCAAGATTGCTTCAGTCTAGGTTTAACTTTCCTAAACTGTGAAATCACAAAAATCTCTATCATGTATTGTTCTATACATAACATAAGATTACCCGTTGCCTATATATCTGTAGGCACATTATCTTATGTTTATAGAAATCTTTAAACCGCTCTGAACGTACGCGCCCTATATATCGTCACTAACCTACGTTTAAATTAAAAAAATGCTTAGATGCATTTACCTTACAAAGTGTCGATATCCATTTTAAATGTATAGATTTAAAGAAATTTCTTTGAGATGGTTTGTTACTTTTGTGATCATTTTTCATTTGTTTTTTTGCGCAAAGCGAGCAGGACATGCACAGCACAGCACTGGGAAATTCCCATCAGGTTCATCAGGTGGGACTTTTTTGAGGGGTTTTCCAGTTCGGGGCTTCAAGCCAGAACTATTTACACCACGGAATGTCCCTAAGAAACCATGTGACTCCGGATCGTATATATGGGTAGGACTTGTCTGGCCGTCCTCGCTCCACTCGGAGCCTCTGCGAATCGGAGGGAGGTGATGTCCATTCCAAGCAGAGCGGAGCTCAACAGCTGCTTTCTGCTCAAGAGATGTCAGCTGATCGGACAGATTGCTCAACATATTACAAGAAAACAAAATAGTAAACGTGTTCCGCGTTTAGCTGTAGGATTATAGATGTTTTACGCAAGACTCGGAAACCTCATGCTAGCTCAGAATAGCTGGCTTTGATTTTAATTTGCTAAATGCAAATTAAGATGGCCACCACCAAAGAAAACCTCACCACCACCTTACAAAAGGCTCCTTTTATTCTATTATTATAATCACATATCACATATGATTTTAATCCTTTACAATATGTTGTTATTATTTATAGAAACAAATGTATTAGTTCAATAGGGACATTAGCATCCAAATACTGAATGCTTTGTGAATATTTGGAATATTCGGTGAGATAAGTCTGATGTAATGGCCACAGGACGAGTGAAATAGGAGCTAGCTGCAGGGGAGAAGACAAGCTTGAGACGAGAGCGAAGGGAGCTGTTCGATGGTACTAATTTCCGTGATGACGTTGATCAGGAACGGCTGTGTGAGATTGATTTGTCGGTGTGATCCCTCCCGAAATCCAGTTAATAACTTGCATTTCGCGTGACCGTAAAAACGAAGCACATCACTGACCCAAAATGCCTTTGAAAGTGAAACTCTGCTAAAGTTAAATTATGTATGAAAATACAAAGGTACTGTTTTCGTTGTAGCTCAGATACATTTATTTACAAAAGGAGTTCTGTACAACGCAAAGCGAGTTGGCGAGCAGTTCCTTCGAACGTCGAATTTGCGAGTCTGAGTAACTTCCACTCACGTCAAACAAATGAAGCATTTTTGACATGGTCATATGTAGGACGTTAAAAGAAAAAATAAAGATTTTGTATTAACATTAATAGAAAACACTGCATTTTCTACCGTATGGATGCAACTTTAAAACTGCTACGTGATGAACAGGTTTTGAATTGATTTTACATGACTGCAAACTGCAAGTCAAAAGACCCAAGGAAGTGTGTGAACTGACATGTTCAGGAGGACTTCCTGTTCGTAAAAATCTTGTTTCATGACAGAGGACCAAGGATAGCGGCTTTTCTTGTGCCGCGTTGTGATTAATGGAAATTCCCCGAAAACTGGGAAATCCCAAAGACAAAAAAAGAGCGATCGCTTGTCGTGCAGGTAGCAGCACTTTGCCAGAGTCTTTAGTGGAGCTCAGCATGCAGACATCCCATAGGAATGATCCGGTAAGATTTTTAATAGATTTATACATGCAGTATGAACACAAGACTTAGATAAAACGTCATGTCTTCTAAAGGTGGCACGACTGAACTTTAACTGAGTACTTCATATCTTTGAAAAGCACTGTTGTTCTTATGTCAGAAGGAAAATAATGCGTCCCGACTGAATCGTGTGTCCCTTGCAGAAAATGTTAGTGTAGTCTGCTTTTGTTTAATCGCGCCGAAAGAGGAGCGTCTAAATGCGATAAACAATATTTTATTGGCTCATGTGGATCTTTAAAACATCAGTTAATTAAATCCATAGAGACATATAATATATAATTAATGTGTTTAAACAAATATTTCGGTCTTCTATTTTAGGAGTTTATTATTGGTCATACAACTAGTTAGTCTGATTTTGTTTCCCAGTTAAAAACGCTACAGTCTGTTAATTATAAAATAATGACAGCTGTAGCTAACTTAATATCTCAGCCACTGTGTCTTACAGTATGTCTCATTTATCGCTCAAGTACAGCCCCAGTGCCCGTTTTCAGTCTTGCATTTTACCAAATTATATGTACTGTGTATGTTGTTGAGCATTAGTTTCGCTAGTTGTTGAACGAGAGCGACAGTTCTTTTCAGCATAATATATATATAATGCATAATAATGATGGTAACTACAATATCTAAAAAAAGTAAGTTGGAAATAACCTCTGGGTAGTGGGCAAAAAACATGAAAACACCTGGTAAATGAGAGATACCGATTATATTAAAAGCAAGGACTTCCATACAGGTGTGGCTCTGGCATACATTAATGAGAAAAATATCCTGGCATCCTTAGGGTCCAATATAACAATAAAACCAGCCTGTTGTAATTATGGCCACATGGATACAAGAGGAGACCTTAGTGACTTTAAAAGAGGGGTGGTTTTTGGGGTACATTTTGTAGGACTTCAGTGACCAAGACAGCTCAACTTGCTAAGGGGAGGTCAGCATGGAACGCCAAGGGACTGACATCATCAGCAAAGATGAACAGTGGACGAAAAATACTCTAGGATCGTGATATCCTTGCATTTGTTCAAAGTGCAAGACAAAACAGATGAGCAACTGCAGATCAATTGACTGCAACTTTCAATCTGGGGCCCGAGCAGCAAATGTCATCAAAAACGTTTTGTGGAGTTTTGACAGACTGTGATACCACAGTATGGTGCACAAACCACTCATCGCTCCTGGCAGTGTACGTGTGTGAGTCCGGTGGAGCAAAGAGCATGGGCAGTTGAATACGGAGCGATCTGGAGGAATCTGATAGTCAGATGAATCATCCTTCAGCATGTTCTAGGTTCTCAAGAAATTAATGCGTGCACATGTGGTGTCAGCCTAAAGAACGCCATAGCCCTTAGTGCGTGGTTCCAACATTGAAGGGTTCCCAGGATCTGCAGTGTTCGTGGTGCACTCACTGCCTCAGAAAGCAAGATCAATACTGATTGCTAATTAATTCTTCTTAGTGATGAATTTCACTCCATGTTGCAGTATTTCTTTCCTGCCAGGAAGTGTGTCTTCCAGGTTGACAGTGCCCCCACCAATCATTGGGTGCCCATTGGTTTGATGAGTGTGAAGCCAATGCTATCCATGCATTATAGATCCCGCTCACTCACCTGATCTTAACGCAATCGAGCACTAATGAGCTGCTCTGAAAATTCCCAAGAAAACGTTTTCCACCATCATTAACCAGATGTGAGCTGTTTGTCCAATGTCCAAAAGCACTTTTATTCCATTTAGATTGTAGTAATGTACACACCTAAGAAAAGTTGTTTAATAACATTTAATAGCCAAAACTAGCTTAAATCCTCTTTCCTAGCATAACATTACCATATCAAGCTCATTTGTGATCTCTAACAGAAATACGTTTTCTGTATTTTTTTCTTTTGGCTTTGAGCTCTAAAAACCACATTTTAAAAATAACATTTTCCCTTATTAAAAAGAGGAACTAAGGCAGTGTTGTCCAAAACAGGGCGCAGCAATGTTTTATTTTCACCATCAGTGCAACAGGAAATGAAGGATGACCAAGGTGCTAGCAGTGATTAGTGCAATGGCTTATGAGCCTTCTGGGGGAAGTGTACAGTACATATCCAAGTGCCTCTAATACTGAAGTCCAGAAAGATTAATGTAATCAATTCCATCATGACTTTCTGTTCATTGGTTTTGGTCATTTAACCTAGAGTTGCAGACTAGCTGGTCATTGAGTGTCATGTTTCATTTAGCATTTTCTTTGTGGATAGTGTATCTCTTTGAATTTCTCTCTTTATTTCAGAAAAGGATAAACACTGGTAATGAGTTAATTATACCGTATGTTAAATACGGGAAATAAAAAGAATGAATATCATGTACCAGGCTTTGGGAGTAAGGATATTTACACAAGCCTGTTTTAGGGAATTCCCTTGGACTCTCCAAGTAATTGCAGGTGTGTCATCATTTCAGGCCCACGGGCTGAGACAGGTGCACAGCGAGTCCTTCTTCTGGGAAGAGACAGAACAAGGTAAATCAGTTACATTTCGAGTTATGTGATTTTCCTTTTAAGGACAACACATTGACACCTAGCCACAATGCCACAATAAAACTGCATAATAGTCATTTAAGCTTAATCCTTTTCATTTAAAAGAAATAGGTTCTACTTTAACAGGAATTTTGCATCAATTAGTATGAACTACTGTACATGCACCTTTTGTTGATTTGATGATATGGTACATTTGTATTTACAGCATATTACCCATTTTCAAGATAATCAAAACTGTAACTGCCAAAATATCCTAGACTTTGTGTGGTTTCTGACAGTGATTTTCCCACAGAAGGGAATCTCTTGTTCTCTCATTTCAGCACGTTTGTGTTGCTTGCTGACATTTTAGTGTTTAGGCAAATTCTAATTAAAGCAACAAGAGAACAAATATAAAGGGATACTGTACTTAAGAGTGTTGTGTATTGTGTTAAATTGTCTGGCTAAGGTCAAGGCTGACAAAACCACCCTCACTTGCAAGGAATGAACAAGGGAGGCAGCTGTAATAGTAAGGATAGTCTGGAGGGAGGGGTGCTAAAAAAGATGTGTGTAAGGTGTGCACAGCAGCATGGTATTTATACATAAGATATTGGAAGTATGAGGTTACAATTTGACCTCCTACCAAACGTCTGTGTAACAACTCCATATGCAGCATTAGGAATGAAACTTCTCAATAATGATGCATTGACAGAAATGTTGAAGTTTTTGTGTTTTGATTAAATCCAGTGGTATATAAGGTAGAATTGTATGTGTATGTATTGAAGAAGAGAGTAAAACAATGAAATGTTGCAATTAATATGTACAATTGATATATTTCTGCATTAATTGCTCCTATAGTGTTATCTAATCTTCATCAAAATCATAATAATAGATCAACACAATCTGATTAAACAATACACAAACAATTATACTTTTTTCTTGTCTATATTGAACACATTGCCTAACCATTCACTGTCTATGCTTGAGAAAGTACTCTATGTGAACCTTTAGGATATTGACCTCTACTAAAGGGGGTAATTGGAGTCAGGAGTTCCAATCAATGTGATGACATTCAGGTGTGAGTTTGAGGTGCCCTACTCTTTAAAAAAAACCCACAAAGTTTTGCTAACAACAGAGTCTGCTCTTCACAAATTTGCCAAAGTAAAACATGCCCAAATCAAAAGAGGTTTCAGAGGACCTCATAACAAGAGTTTTCAATGCTCATAAGACTACTAAGGATTACAAAAGCATTTCTAAATACTAAGGCCTCCATCAGTTCACAGTTGGGCAGACAGTGTACAAATGGAAGAAATGCAGTACAATTGCTACTCCCCCTAGTAGTGGTTGTCAAACAAACATCACTGCAAGAGCCAGCTGTGCAGTGTTCAACAAGGTGACAAAGAACTCAAGGCTAACAGCTAAGGATCTGCAGGCATCTCTTGCTCTGACTGATGTCTGTGTTCATCAGTTCACAATAAGAACAACACTGAACAAGAGTGGTGAGTATGGGAGGATACCACGAAGGAAACCACAGTTCTCCAAAAACAATCATTACAGCCCATGTCAGGTTTGTCAAAGACTATCTGGATTCTCCACACACTGCTGAAACATTGTTCTGTGGCCAGATGAAACAAAAGTGGAACTATTTGGTGTAAATATGCAACATTGTGGTTGGAGGAAAAAGAACTCTGCATACTAACACAAAAACCTCATCCCAGCCATGAAGCATGGTAGAGGGAACATCACAGGTTGTGGCTGTTTTCCACCAAAATATCAAACCAAAAGTGCAGGACTGGTCAGCTACAGGAAATGTTATATTGTTATGTTAGGATCCAGCAGTTACTAAATCTAAAGGTTCATATACTTTCTCTATCATTGACAGTTAATGGTGAAACAATTGTTTGTGTGTTATTTGTTTAATCACATCAGGTTTATCTATTATTATGACAGGATGAAGATCCGATCACATTTTAGTAGCAATTACTGCAGGAATAAGAATATAAATAACTGCTAGATAAAAAAGATGATTTTTTCTTACCACTGTACCTAAGTACGTAAGTATGATTTGACAAATTGTTCTGGTTTACGCAGTTAAGTGAATGAGTCTGATATTTCGGTTCCTTCTGTAAACCTCACACCTTTTGCTGAACAGGTCTGCAGCCTAACCCTAACACAAGGGACATGGCAATACACGCCATCTAACTGATGTTAATCCTTGTTCTTTATTTTGTATGTAAAAGGATTAAATGATTTTCCATTCTAAAAATCCCAGTGTTTTGTAAAGATGTGTTTTTGCTATGCATGTTTCATTTTGTATTGTAATTTATTAAAGAGAAACAATTCTAAACAATTGATATTCCAATTTAAAGAGAAATTCCAAGCAATTGCTATCTATACACATGTAATTAGAATACAAGAAATTTCTGTGGTTTATATTTACACAGATTGTCTACAAATGTCGTATTACCTTAATTTTTCTGAAAGCTCACAACATCTATTGTAGGCTTCAAACGCAACGTCGAAAAGGGTCATTATCAGGTCAAGAGAATGGTTAGTAAATCAGAGTTAAATTCAGCAGATAACATGGTAATTGTACGTGAACTCGAGACCGCCCAGATTCGTGACGTCAGATCTCTCAGAGAATCTGGGCGGTCTCAAGTTCAATGTTGTATGAAACGTCACGTTGAAAGGAAGACAGTAGGGCAGGAGAGAAAAAAAAAGATCTCGCGTCTCGCTGCACGTTGTTTCCTGCTCCATCTTTTTCGAGCAAAAAGTTTTTTGAAAGTTTGTAAAACGACACGCATGCAAGATAAATGGCCGAGAGTATCCATCTGTTGCCACCTCCGTTGTTCTTGGCGGGGCCAGGTGATCCTCCGGTGAGATGGTCGCAGTGGATCAAGAGCTTCAGGACTTACTTTTCTTCCGCCGGTCTGCCGGTCCACTCGGATGAGATTAAGCGGGCAGTTCTAATTAACTGTCTGGGATTGGAGGGACAGCGCATTTTTACAACTCTGGGAGCAGGACCGTCTTTTGAGGAAGCCGTGGACAGACTGGCCAAGTTTTTTGAACCGAGATTTAGGCCGGCAGATGCCGACGGTAAGTCTGTGTGTTCAGGATGCCTCTGATTTACGGGTGTATAGCACATCTTTTTTTAGGGAGGGGCTAGGAACGTGTTTTTTTATCCAATTAAAACATACGAGGGAGTTACGTGTTAAGGCCTTAGGTCATGTTATGTCATCTGAACATTCTGGGATAGACTTGTCCACTCCTTTCCGAATCTGTCATGATGGAAGATGGAGAAGGCGTCACTGACCATATGGTAAGTACCTGTATTTATTTTATACATAACGCAAATTTTGGGGGCACATTTTTATAAGCTATTCATTTTTAAGCATGATATGACATGTTAATGTGAAAAAAATGTGAATTATATTTATACTGTTCTCCAAATCTGACATTAAATATCTGTATCCCCTGGGATATGTTGCCTAAATGGGGGTGTAAAACAGTCATTACTAGTACTATGGGTGCCTGTTCTTTTAAAGGCCATAAGTATTAGATATTAAATAACAACAACTGAAATGCTATTTTTTTTATTCTTTCATCACATAAAGGTGCATTATTGATTAACTTTAATATAATTTACTAACTATTTCAAGGAATTTCCACAAAGATATTTTATAGTATGCCTAGGAGAGGGATTCAGCCAGTATTCTTGCCACCTGATGGCTCTTCAGATTCGGAGCAAGGGACAAGTGAGGAAGATGATGAAGCCTAAGTATATGCAGAAGGCCTAAGAAGATAGCAGCAGCAGCAGTGAGGACAGCAGTAGTGACAGTAGCTGTAGTGATGAGGCAGCAGAAGGAGGACATCCGTCCAAACAAATTAAGAAATTTAGGTGATGTAAACCAATAAATAGGATATTGTTGATAAAGTAATACTATATACTGTGTGTGCATGTGTGTGTGCGCGCACTTACTGTACATGAATGTATGCATGTGGACTGGAAACCAGACATAAATCTTTTATGTCCAAGACTGCTATGACCACAGAGAATGTGTACATGGAGTTAATACAAGTTATTTATAGAATGTATAGTGAGCAGAAAAGGGGAGTGTGAGTGGTTTCCAATAAACCATTATATATTTTATTCCTTTCTAGGTGGAAAAAAAGGTTTTGAACACCAGTCAGCTGCAACACCAACATATTTCATGGCACCAGATGGAATCTTTTCTCCACTAACCTATTTTTCCAAATTCTTTGATAATGAGATTTTTGAACTAATTGCTGATCAGACCAATCTGTACTCATGTTAACTGATTGATGGAAATGCCAACATCAGTGAAATCAAAGCATTCATAGGAATCAATTTGTTCATGGGTGTAGTGAAAATGCCTGCAATGGAAGATTACTGGGCCAGTGATACAAGATATGACAAAATAGCAGATGTCATGCCACTTAAGCGCTTCAAATGTTTGTCCAGAAACATTCACTTTCAAAATAACCTGGTCCCTGAGTCCCACAAAGACCAGCTGGTGAAAATCAGGCCTTTGATGGACCATATGAAAAAGAAATGCACTCAAATTGAAAGTGAAAATCAGTTCTCGATTGATGAAATGATGGTGCCTTACAAAGGTCTAAAAGCTGGAAGTCTGCGCCAGTACCTACCTGCCAAACCCAAGAAATGGGGTTTTAGGATCTTTGTGCGTGCTGGGGTATCTGGTTTTGTGTATAACTTCTTTGTCTACACGGGGAAGTCTACATTTGATGGTGCTACACAAATTCCACTCAAAGAGTTTGGTTTAGGGGCCAATGTAGTTTTGCATCTTTGCAAAACCATCAGAAACCCCCCTGACTGTGTGGTCTACTTTGACAACTTCTTCACATCTCTCAGCTTGCTAACCTATTTGAAGGATTCCATGGGCCTCAGAAGTTTGGGAACCATTGGAAAGAATCGCTTGATGGGCTGCAAACTGGAAGATAATCGAGAACTACTGAAAAGAGGAAGAGGTGGTTTTGACTACCGAGTTGACAACGATGCACAGCTTGCAATAGTCAAATGGGTTGACGGCAAAACAGTCACCTTGGTGAGCACATGTGCTTCTGTGATCCCAGTGGGTGAACTGAAGCGCTTCTCAAAGAAGAAGGGAAGATATCTGTCCCATGTCCACAGATCGTGGCAGAATACAACCATCACATGGGAGGTATGGACTTGGCTGACATGATGATTGCATTATATCGCACTCCAGCCAAGTCCCATCGGTGGTACCTTTGCATATTCTGGCAACTGATGGACATTGCTGTCAATAATGCATGGTTGCTCTATCGGCGTGACGCAACAACAGTTGGTCCAGTAAAGCTGAGGAAACTGAAGGCCTTCAGGCTAGATGTTGCCAAAGGTCTCATCTATCCAGAAAAACAAAAAAGAGGCCGATCTTCCCTAGGAAATGAGAATGATGCACCAGTGAGGGTTGTCAAGCAGTCAAAGGTCCCACGGCCCATAGATGAAATGCGCTACGATGGAAACAGCCACTACCCAATCCTGTCTGTGAAAGGGAGATGCAGGATGTGCCCTGATGGACAGACCTCCATCATGTGTGAGAAGTGTAATGTGAGGTTTTGCATTGTCACTGGACAAAATGCACGCAACTGCTTCCACAGCTTCCATCTTCGATGAAATACTGTTGAATATAAGGACAGGTCCATAGTACCGGTATTAAACAAACAATGAACTGTTGCAATTTTGGGCCCAAATGAATTGGGGTTTTTGTATGATTTTACATTTTTAACACTAGAGTAACTTGTAAGTTTTAAGTTTTAACACCAGTTGTAATTTTTTAAACACCAAGACATCCTTACAGTCCCCTGTAAGAGGCACTCAGTTGCAACTGCGTGAATTCTAGATATGACTTAACTCTGTGTTAGCAAGTGGGGACAAGGGTGTATTGTATGTTTGGTAAGATTTTATATTTTTTTAATGAGATACAGAAAAAGGAGTGAGTTTTAATGGTTTTATGGTTCTTTTGTCCATGTGAGCAGTTGCCAAAAACAGTTCGGTTGTATACCCCAAATGGGCACCGTATCCTGTGGGATACAGTTTGTAAAATGGAAAATAAACACACAGTTTTGAAAAAACTTATGTAATTGTGTTATTTGAGACAAAATGCACTAGAAAAAAAACAATTAAAAATTTTTCAGTTAAGTTTTTTGGTACTTGCCCATTAAAGGGTTAAGGTGGCTATGTGCGACGGAATCAATCGAAACATTTCAAATTGGAATTGCAGTTGTTTACTCTTCCTTGTTTTCAATAGCCATTACCTTGTTTGTCAAAACAGTGCTGTCCAATACACAGCTTGTTTGCAAAATGTACAAAAGGAAACATTTCAGGCCGTTATGTTTCATAGTAACGAGAAGCGGTTTCAGATTTTTTTAAATGGGACGGTATTAACTACTAATACTTTAGCTCGTGTTCAGATTAGATTTTTAATTTTCAGATTAGGCGAGAAACCATCATCACTAGAATTGGATTCCCGATAAAAACCTAAACGCAGCTGGAATGGAGAGAAGTTATGTTTAAAGCAATCTATAGAATGTCCTTAAAAAATAGAGAACTTTCTCATTTTATGTCATCCTGTTTCGATTGTTGCGTTTTGAGAAATGACACGATATTAAAAAAACAACGCATTTAAGTAATAAAAAAATGAAAGCTGTTTTCCCTCTAGAGGTGTTAAGAAAATGCTCCTACAGGTTATTATAGTAGCCAGCTATTTACTGTGCTGCTGCAGTGTCTTTATATAAGATGGTTTATGCAGAGTAAATTAAATCATGGTTGTGTATTATTGTATATACTGTGGTGATTTTTCAAGTAAAATTTTCACTGGTGTTTTCATTTATATATATATAATTTCTACACAGTGTAGTCTTTAACCAAAGAGTTTTCTTTAACAGAGCGGCTGCAATCAAGCGCTGGAACTCGCGCAAGATGTATGTCCTGTTTCTCTGGGATCTACGAGAAGCTTAAATGTCGTTTCTTCACATCCAGAAACCAGACTGAAAGAGCTGGTAATGACACATCACTGTGTTTCATGTTCTGATTCAGGGATCTATGGTATTCTCAGTCTTTGATTTCTGAAGTCTCAAGCAATCTTGCAATGAAGCTTCATTATTTTTCTTCTGGGCTGATAGGCTTTTCTATGATACGATATTATTAACATACATGGTAAATCTAGAAGTTTTGTTACCACATGCTTCCCTGGCGACAGCTGGATTCTTCAGCTGAGCACTGAAACATTTTTACAGGTCCTGATACGTTAGTTCTTGTTTCCTAATAAAGTCCACTAGCTGCTAGAAACAGGCCCTGTGCCGGGTTAATACAAAATAACATCCTTACAGTCCCCTGTAAGAGGCACTCAGTCGCCACTGTGTGAATTCTAGATATGACTTAACTCTGTGTTTTAACTACGCGTTCAACAGCTGTTGATATAGAAAATCTATTGCTGTGTAAAAAAAAGAGAATCTTATGTTGTTAATCTCTTCCTTTTTATAGAAACTGAGGATCTTTCAACTCCCATTCAAGAGACTGAGCCAGTACAATTCCAGAGCTCTGTTCGTCCTTGGTTTGATCTGTGAACAACACACTAGATTATATTTATTTTTTTATTTCTGTACTTCAGTTGTATATATTTTAATTCGGTGCTACGTTTTATGCTGCTTTCCAGAAAATCCTGATGACTGAGCCTGTTTTCCAAAATTATTGAAGGATTTCAACTACTGTCCACTTAACACTCCTTACACAGCCCCTGCAGAAAATGATTTTGATTATAACTTGATATCATAAAATGATATCTTATCATATATGTTTTTTAAACCAATTTTATGTGTATCTATTTGTGTCAGCCATAACATAAACTCAGGGTCCAAAATCTTTATCTTTCTTATTAGAAAATGCACAGATTCAGAAATAAGGTTTACAAGGTCAGTTACAGGGAACGATAAGCTGACTTGATTAAGACACCCAGGGAACTGACGTTTACAGTATTTCTCAAGAATATTTATTTCAGAGAGTTTGTACAAAATACACAGAGTACGAAACTGAAAAAAGAATTATAGTGTACATTGCACTTTATTGTTATTAATAACAATACTCTCCTGTTTCTTCTGAAGGACATAATGCTATTGTGTAAATAAAATAAATTATCCTGATATTAAAATTATCCAAAAATTAAGTGCAAAACAATTCAACAGAAAGGAATAGAGTGAGCATCAATCAAGTCAGTATCTCAAATAATTCCTTTTATTTGCAGTGGGAGCTTATGACTAGCTTATGTAATTAAATTAAATATGCCTTTGCCCCCAATTTAAGCATTTTAAACTACAAACAAAATATAAAACATAAAATGCTTGCCATATGAGACAGACATGACCAACCTTTCTTTTTGCAGTCTATCAAAAGCTTCCAAATGTTTGATTTAGAGTTTTAAACCTACCCCTGTTAAAGTATTTTAGATTTAACAATGATTTGTTAAGTTGTGCAATAATTTAGAACTTTGAAAAGCACTGTGGGCTCTGCTAGAGTTAATAGATTTTGACATTGTTCTAATGAGACGAACTGAATGTGTCATGAAAACAGGAGATGTTGTTCTGTATCATGCACTATAATGGTTTCACTGTAGTATTATCAGATATAGCCTACGTTGTTATGCAGGTGAACAAGTAAAGGTTTATTCTATGCTGAATAGAGAAGAAAAGAAACACGTTTCAGCTGTGGAGCCTTCTTCAGGTGTGACATTCAAAAGAATGTCTTCGGGCTCCACAGCTGAAACATTATGTTTCTTTTCTTCTCTTTTCAGCATGAATTAACCTTTACTTGTTCCTTTGCAGTCAGCTACAGTACCTACTTGAATTGTCATGCAGGTGGTTATATGCTAACATTTTTGCACTTTTATTTTCTAAAATGGTAAATACTCAGTTCACCATTAAGAAATTATGGAAATTATTCTGTTACATGTAAAGTATTAACATTCTAAGTAAGAAAACACAGCCATGTCCCTTGTCAATTAGTTTTTACTAAAAGAATGTCTAAAGGATTGCTGCTGTTGTGCAATTTCAATTTTTAATACTAAATGAACGTTTTCTACATCAATAAAAATATGCAGCTATTTAAAATGCAAATAAAACATTTTATGTTTCATTGTTTTTCCTTAGTCTACTTTTAGTGAGTGTTCAATTGCACTTTCTAACTCTGCATTGAAGAGGTAGTCTAGGAGGGAGTAACACCTACACATTTGGAAATAGAGCAAGAGTGAGCATTTGACATACATGGCTGCTCTTGCAGATCTGCACTGTGATCATCGTGGGCTGCTATCATTTAAAATTAATTATATGGATAATTATGGGCCACCATGAGTTATAAGACATACCATGATAAAATAACAGTCTGTGTTTACATTTAATTTGTAAAAAACATCTTGGACAACATAGTTTTCCAAGAGTAAGAAAACGCCCATGCTAGTGCCATGTTTTGTCAGCAGGGTGGGTAATATGCCAGTTTATGGGGCAAAGGGGGGCAAAGACATTTTCCAGTTTTGGGGCTCATGGAGGGTGGTAATGGCTGGGCAAAATCTCAGGTGGTCCTTATGTTCTTAATGGTCCCTGGTCAATGTCTGAAATTATTTTCTGAGCAAATCGCTCACTTCAAGATTCTTCTATGCAGTGGTGTAAGGTAAGCCAAGTAAAATCGGGAACCTCACCACTGCAACAGGAAGTGACAACACATCGCTGTTCGAACGGGTTGAGTGAAATTTTACATTATCCACCCATTCAGACACACATTTCCCTTTATATAGCTGAAACACAAATCTTTAATTAAATAAACCTGAAATTAATTTACTTTCTGGTTTTCTGAATACTTTGGAGCTCAGTCTAGTACTCATTACTGAACTCTCTAAGGGTATTAAAAGAAAACCTATTACTGAAGTACAAATAGAAAGAGTCATAAAGTCTAACTAATTTCACTAGATCCACAAACCCAAGGCGCCTTTGATTCCAGAATTCGCTCTGATCTCATCCATGATACAAGTTAGTCACGTGGTCTCTGTCGTCTTCAGTCCTGCTCCACCCAGAGACTAAGGGAAGATGAGTAGGCTAAACTCAGAAAACCATAACACAAAGAAAAAATAAACATTGTAACCTTCTATTACTATTACCTCCTAATATATGACAATTGGGGGAATCAATAGTTTTAAATAAAGAATAATTACAGATATGTATGTATTCTTCACTGTCCTGAGAATGAAACTCTACACGTCCACTGTGGAATCAAACCTAGCGCGAGTAACAAATATTGTCACACTCATCACCGTCTTTGAAGCGAGGCAGAGATATCTCAATGAATTGTGGCGAATTCAGAGTTCAACCAAGCCCCACCTCCCCCATGACACCCGTTTGACACCTTATTTCTCCCCTTCCACAATCACAATCTAGTCAGCATCGGAACTCAGATTCCCGCGGAGCTGTCACGCAGAGCTGATCCGAGAGCGCTCATCCAGGCGCTGTGGTACGAGTAGCTGTGACTGTGAAGGTAGAAAGGCCAACCGTGTGTGCCGTTTGTAAACATTTTAATTGTAATAAAGTTTGAGTCGTTTTTTTAATTTACACAATGAATGCATTTAGTATTCCTAAAATCCTCTTAATATATTAATATCTTTAATATACTTACTGAATTTTCACATACGCTAACTATACAGTGCATATACACAAGGCTACCGGTAATTCCTTACAGCATACATACATATTTAATCTAAGAGAGCTGTAGACGGCCTTTATGAATGATCTTCCTTGCTTAATTTAAATGCACACACTCGTGAGGTATTATCACACGCTGTACACAGCTCTGGCTGTGCTTTCTACGTCTTGCAGAAGGGGGGGGGCAAAATAGTGAGAGGAGACGGCAAGAAACACATACAGTACATTGCTTCGAGGCGCACGTTTCTTCGTCGCGTATATCCGATACGCGGACCCGGTGCTGCAATCAGACTAACTTTTAGCAAAAGCTAAAATAATTGAAGGAAGATTAAATGGCGGAAGGTAATAACATTTTGCCACCGAGACTGTTTCTGACGGAGCCGGGAGAACCTGTGGAGCCTTGGTCACAGTGGTCTGACAGACTTATCGCTTACATAGATGCCACGGGACTGATGGACCAGCCAGATAACATAAAGAGAGAAATCCTACTGAACTGCTTGGGTCTTGAGGGCCAGCGCGTTTTTTCGACTCTGGAAGCAGGACCGTCTTTTAAGGATGCGATAGAGAAACTGACCGAGCACTTCGAGCCGCCTGACATTTCCTCGGAGCGGTTCCCAGAGAGCACAGAGAGGGGTGAGTTATCGGCTCTGCTTGCATCCGTGTTCGGCGCACATACTGTATAACCGTTCGGCAGATGAAACAATTTTAACTGAGAAACGTTGACAGCCAGCGGTGTGGATAAGAGGCTTGATTCAGCAAAATTCCCAGCTGTATAAATGGGTACAAGCGAAATAATAATTGTTTGGATGAAAGAGTTAGCCAAGAAAGATAATAACGCTGCAGAGATTCCAGTATATCATATCATCTCTTAATACTGATGACTAATTCAGTACCACCTCACAACAGATCTGCACAAAGTATCAACATTTGTACAACATTCCAGTACATTTTTAAAAATAAAACCAAGCAATCAGATCTAATGTGTAATACAACGTATTTTTTTAAAACGTATATTTGTTACATTGAAATTTAATATTTGGATTTAGATGTAGATTTGTTTTCTTTGATGTTTCTATGATGTGCGGCTAATTTACAGCCATAGAAAGCGCTGCCGCCTGTTTCGTTTAACTCCGTCAAAATGAAAAACCACTTTCTTTCCGCGTTAGTCATCACGGTTTGCTTTGCCAGGGATTGCGAAGAGCAACAGTTTGCCTAGGGGACACCACATGGATAAATACAGTTTATTGTTAACATCGTTTTGTTTCAGTTTTGTTCAGTTAGTTCCAAATACTTGTATATAAGCTGATGCGCATTCTATAATAATTTAATAATGATAATAATAATTACTTACACTTATATAGCGCTTTTCTGGACACTCCACTCGAAGCGCTTTACAGGTAATGGGGACTCCCCTCCACCACCACCAATGTGCAGCCCCACCTGGATGATGCGACGGCAGGCAAAGTACACCAGAACACTCAACACACATCAGCTCTCAGTGGGGAGGAGAACAGAGCGATGAAGCCAGTTCATAGATGGAAATTATTAGGAGGACATGATTGGTAAGGGCCAATGGGAAATTTGGCCAGGAGACTGGGGTAAACCCCTATTTTCAGGAAACACTCTGGGATTTTTAATGACCACAGAGAGCCAGGATCTCAGTTTTACATCTCATCCAAAGGATGGCACCTTTTTACAGTGTAGTGTCCCCGTCACTGTTCTGGGGCATTAGGACCCACACAGACCGCAGGGTGAGCGCCCCCTGCTGGCCCCACTAACACCTCTTCCAGCAGCAACCTTAGTTTTTCCCAGGAGGTCTTCCATGTACTGACCAGGCTCACACCTGCTTCAGTGAGTTGCCAGTTGTGAGTTGCAATACAACACTGAGCATAATTTGTTCCATCTTATTTCTGTGTGGTGGGGTTAAGTTGTAGTAAAATACATTTTTTGCCATGTATCTCCATTAAGGTCGATTATTTTACAGAGAGCAGGAATTGCGTCCACTGTGTCAGCCGGACCTGTGCCTCATTTTTCTCCAGCATCTGCCGCCTCATTAGGGAAGGCAGCTGGCATGAACACGGACCGCAGTTGCCTGCTGAAAATAAAAACACTTCAACAGGTAACTTTCCAAAGCCTGTCGGCTCAGAGAAAAGTATACAATTCAGTTCTTGAAGGTTTATAGGTGCTAATGTACCATCCTAATGATATGAGAAAATATATGAAATGCATTTTTAGTTATGTAAAAATAAGTTCAGGTGGGTAGCTGCGTCAGCATGCGTAGGGTGCAAGGATCAACTTAAGGTTTATTCCATGCTGAAAAGAGAAGAAAACATAACATTTCGGCTGTCGAGCCTTCCTCAGGTGCGAGTCACACCTTAATTCACTTAAACTCGCAACCCCGTAAATACATTTCCCCCCCCCCCCCAACTAAAATTACAAATGTTTACAGAGTTACAAGAATAAAAGAGACGATAATTTGTTTAAATTACACTGCAGTATATTCAGGTATTTACTTGAGAGCGGGAGCAAACCAATATATGAGTTTTCAACGAAGCATCAAGACATAAAAAGCATCAAAATTGCTTCCGTGTTTTGCAGAACCTGCTGTGGGGATGATCGCTGTCCTGGAAACACAGCCGCTGCCAAGACGGAGCTCTGTCAGGCCTTGGTATGAGCCCTAAGCCTTGGAGATGAAAAGCCATATTTCTACATTTCTGTTGCTGCACATCTATTTTTGCAGGTCAACATGAATGCTATTTTTTTTTATGTTGGCTGTAGTGAAGCCAGTATCTGTGACAAAGCAATACACTACTTGTATTTATTTGGGTAGCTCAACAATTGTTTTTTTACACTTGCCAAAAACGAATCATAAGAAATATTTCTACAGAGTTTTAATGAAGAACCTTTTAAAGTATTTTTATGCATACCTTTAAGACAAGAAGGCAAGTCTCATTTATGGAGCCAAATAAATAAAAACAATAATATTAAAACTATTATATTAACAATAAAACAAACAACAATAAGAAGTAAAAACTCAGGATGCTCTGGGGTACTAATGAACAGTGAAAATTATACTTAGAGCACCAAATGTGCAAGAACAGAAACTATTAAACAGAAGGGTCATAGTTGTTCAATTAATTTTCAATTATAAACTATTCCAGGCCAGTGAGCCTTACATGTAGTGTGTAATGTGTTCAAGAAAATTAATGAATTATCCTTGTCAACGGAAACTTGTGAAGATTTTAAGTGTTAGTGTTAACCTAAAGACATTACACGACAGATTCCTTAGAACACTGTCTCCAAAAGGATTCAGCAGACCTTTAATACAGCATTGAATAAGATTAGACACTGAGGAGTTCAGATTGTACACACTTTTGTTGAGAGGTGAAATGGTAAAGAGCACATGTGACAATCAATACCAATTTCTGGATGAAATTTGTGCCTTTGAAAAGCAGATCAATGCTACCTCAACTGCAATACCAATGTTAACTGCACTTTAAATATGTGCAGGGTGCTGTGTGGAAGAAATATTCTTTGAATTTTTTAAAAGGTTTTCCAATGAGATTTTTCTAATTCTTCCACATTTTCTGTAAAAATGTAGTTTCTTTAATGTACAAATACAATATTTACTGCATTTCTGATTAAACGAGTTTAGTGAGAAACAAATATTGTTAATTTTAAAAGCACTTTTTGTTAGAAGTCAGAATTTGTACGATTTGTGCCTTTTAATAAACTTGTGCTGTTATTTGTAGATTTTTTAAGTTATGTCATTACTGTATTGTTTCATAGTAAGATCTGGAAATCTTGGTGTCAAACTGTTACTAGTAGTGTGGGTCAATAAATGCCATCACCATGTGGAAACACTAATCACAGAGGACTCAACAAAAAATGTAGATACACAATTCTTAAACTGCAGCTTGGTATTTATTAATAAAAAGGACCAATTGAAAGGTTAACAATGAAATTACAAAAAGCAACCACATAGGTTGTGCACCAAGGCCATCTTGATGAAAGATTTTTAGTGCTTCAAAGAATGATCTACACTATAACATGTATATGGACCGAGAGATTTAAAAATGAAAAACCATGCTCAGTGTATGCTGGCAAAATTTGAGACAGTTTTAAGCAAATATTGTTATAGAAAAAATCCTACCAACAGCAAAAGTGACAAACGACAAAGAACAATTCCAGCAATGCAGACTAAGATGGCTGGTGCCACTACTTGCAGGTAGTTGTGTAGTGAAGGTAATGGAGCCTCAAAAGGCATATTTCACAGCTTCGTTTCACAAAATGTAGAAACATATATTTCCTTTGATCAGTGTTACAATGACACTTGAGCTCAAGAGAAAATCAAGATTCATTCTTGACACTAATTCTGAGCTATGGATTAAAGGATATAGAAACAGTTTGTCTTTGAAATGGTTCCTTTAAGGTTTCAGTGAAACCACCTTTGAAACTAAAAATTCAAACTGTGTTCCAACATCTGGTTTTACCAAGATGTTTTCCTGGACAAATATCAGTATTAATAAGTGCACCATTATTTTCCAAAAGTTTGGAGAATAAAGAATTTAGGGCAACATGACTGAGAAAATACTTCTGATCCTCTTGTAGACAAAGACATAATTATATATAGAAAGGTACAGAAGACCTGGAAATAAACCCTATAATCCGAGTCACTTCAATGACTGATTACGTGTGACAGGTGAGTGATGAAGAAATGTATCTGTGCAGCAGATGCACACTAAGTTGTAATACTGACATTTGTTCACCGGTGTGCAGAGACGGTTAAAGAGCATGGGGAAGAACAGTGCTAGTAACTGTCAGAATTCTGCTCACCATCTTCGAGCCACCTCCTACCTGGTACAGATATGGTGCCAGAAGTCACTTCAAAATCAGATTAAATTAAATAAAAGCTATGTCAAGCTCTGCATTAAAATGGTGGCATGTCACAAAAACCTGTCCCAAAATTAGTCACTGGTCGATATGTGCGAACATACTGAGCTACCATTATTCAGAACAGTACTACTTGTTTTCAAAGATGTGGCAGATGTTACCATCTGCTTGTATTAGATTTGGTGGTGATGTCAGACACCATGTCCACTTCTGTCAAGAGCTGGGCTGAAAACTAAATGAGCAGAATTCCACCAGGTGTGGGGCGTTTAGGGAGCATGATGCAGCAGGATCGTCTTCCTAGGCCAGTGTACTGGAAGGATCTAGAATGGTCTAGAACAGGCTCTCTACGTCGCCCATCTCCACGACGACAGTCTTCAGCTGGGAGTAGTATTCTATGGTCACCAGGCCGTTCTCTCTGCCAAAGCCTGGGTCAAGACAGAGCAAACAGTTTGTTAGTGGGGAAGAATACAAGATAATGGCTCTTCCATTTTCCATGACTCACACTTTGTGACTCTGCATCTGCCCCAGACGCACAGTAGTTCCAAAGGCAAAACAATATTGGCAAAATATGTTTTCACACATTTTTAACATGACTCTTAGGCCTTTCAGATTGTTCATAAAAGATAACCTCTTTTTTGGCTTGATAAAAGAAGTATATGAGAGAAGTGCATACAGAAGTAGACACAGCAAATACAAGCCATGTTTTTTGTCACTTCTAATTCAAGATTCAGGTATCCATATTAATGTCAAGCTAAAAAGCTCCTTGGCATAAATGCCCAAACCTTTTTTTCCTTTATGTTATGTCCTGCAGCTCTATCAGGATGAGATCCAATGTTTAACAGGGCAGAGAGTAGGATGTTTTTTTGATTGAAAAAAATAGAATCTGCTTTTTTGCGGGAAATTCTTTACCTACATTTTAGCTAAAAAAATGCAAGACAGTTCAATCTGATTTTTAAAATAGGAAATGCTACAATGAATAGCCTTTACCCTGAGGTGCTGGAGTTAAAAACTTACTTAAATAAAATGCTGTTTGAAGTCTCAAATGGTGTTATTTTTATTTAATCTCAAATATACAAATCCTGTGACCGCACACGGGAGAACACGGAAGTGCAGACCTGCCTGCCTTTGAACCACTCAACTTTTAACACGCCTCAGGCAGCGCAGCCTCTCACCAGCAGTTCTGCACCAACTGGAGCAGAGACACATCCCTCTCTCGCAGCACTAGAGAGGATGGCCGACTAATCCCATCCTCCCCGCTGCGCTGCTCAGCCAACTGTGTGCCACCATTTGAGGCATTCCAGTCACAGTGGGCCGGACAGGCTAATGACATGCCCCCGTCTCGAACCCTTGACACCTGGGTCACGGAGCTAAAGCTGCGCATGGCTCCAAGCATTTACCGGCTGAGGTACTGGGGAGGCCTTTAAGTAATTTTTAAAATAGATCGCGCTTCATTCACCCACTGTAGGCAAAGAGCTGTTTGCTCCCCACCATTCATGACACGTCTGTCAACGGCAACCTGGTTCCTCCAAAGTGACGCAACTTATTTTTGCCAGTAGCACTGCACAGCAAAGGCAAGAACTGCCCATGCTCCTGCATTACATTAGCAATGGTCTTCGAAAAGCACATTTACCTTGCAAGAACGGAAGACAATGGAACAAAATTCAGAACTTTGTAAGAAAAACAAATACCGGATGAATTTTGTTGTCTGTGTTTTGAACTATGTTCAATTCTGACAAAACATGGCCTTTCAGTAGCATAACCTCATGCATGCCTGTACCGGCTTCCTTCGAAAAGGCCTACCTGACATCTTGTACCCCCCAAAGGGCACCTCCACGGGGCTGATGTTGTAGTTGTTGATGAAGCAAGTCCCAGCCTGCAGCTCTGCAGCCACACGGTGAGCTCGAGTCACATCCCTGGGGAGGAAGAACATGGTTTCTTAAGAATCAACAGCAACAGGCAGTTTCTACAGGAGGTCATTCCACATGAAATCAGGTCATTTTTTTTTACCTCAACCCTTTTGATTTTAATGAAAACTTCCACAAATGTGTCTGATCTGAAATGACCAACCCATCAGGAGACAGAGATGCTCAAAGTTAACTCATTTTGGATCCCCCACCCATCCTTATCACTGATAAGCACAGAAGGATAATTTTGATACAGTGTATAAACTGTGTTGTCAAACGAAGGTGAAGCAGACAGGCAACTGATTTAATCTGTGATGACCCAAAGGCAATATAACACACCACCACCAATGCGCAAGTGCCCAGGCACCTCAAAACCAAAATAAAAGTCAGTGCCAAGACCTACACAGACAGTGGTAAGGGTCAGCTCACACCGTACAGCACTGTTACAGAAGCTGGACTTAATCAGGGAGAAAAAAACTGACCTTAAGTTAATCAATTTGCAGTTTACTGCAAAGCTGTTCTCACAGGATCTATTCATACAAACGAAGGCACTGATGATAGAGCCGTGCACTGAGAAGAGATTTGGGAATAGGCAGCAGAAGCTCAGCTGTTTAGTTCCCAGGAGGGATTACAATGGTTCCCCGTGGCATCTCCACGTGAAGGTGGTACCTGGTGAAGACTCCGGAGGCCAGGCCGAAGGTGGTGTTGTTGGCTCTCTGCAGGACTTCCTCCTCAGTCTCAAAGGGCAGCACCGACATCACTGGCCCAAAGATCTCCTCCTTCACACAAGTAAAGTCGTCCCTGCAGTTATCTGTGACCAGGAGAGAGCATGTATCGACACTGGGACAAGTGCAAAGGGAACTAACTAAAAATTGTTGGTGTGCTAACAAAAGAGCAAGTTTGAAGTTTCTTTGTGCAAAAAAAGATTTATTTTCTACCATTTTCTACTCTCCGTTATTTATATTCTCAACAGGACAGAAATTCTGAGTCTTTGCTGACAGAAAACTAAAAACAATCATCTACAGGAAGTATCACTGGCAGTTGGGTTGAGATTTATAGGAAAAGTGAGAGCTATTTTTCACGCTGAGAAGCCACACTGCCTGCAGCACAATTAACATGGACTGAACAAATCATATGACTAGAACAAGTGGTGTTCAGGTACGTAGACATTTTTCAAACCACAACATATGGACTATGAATCTCAAACTGCTCTCGCAACAAGTAACTTGGTTAAGATCTTGTTTTAATTTCTGCTTCTTACGGGTGAACAATATAGACAGGACAGATAGAAACTCTTGTCTGAACTACATTCCACAGAAGACTGTCCTTCCTGTGGTTTGATGCAGTCTATATAAAATTAAACCAATACTGTAGGTGCTACATACAGTGGTGTGAAAAAGTGTTTGCCCTTCCTGATTTCTTATTTTTTTGCATGTTTGTCACACTGAAATGTTTCAGATCATCAAACAAATTGAAATATTAGACAAAGATAACACAAGTAAACACAAAATGCAGTTTTTAAATGAAGGTTTTTATTATTAAGGGAAAAGAAATCCAAACCTACATGGCCCTGTGTGAAAAAGTGATTGCCCCCCTGTTAAAACATAAATCAACTGTGGTTTATCACATCTTTGGAAAGCTGAGTTCAATTTCTCTAGCCACACCCAGGCTTGATTACTGCCACACCTGTTCTCAATCAAGAAATCACTTAAATAGGACCTGCCTGACAAAGTGAAGTAGACCAAAAGATCCTCAAAAGCTAGACATCATGCTGCGATCCAAACAAATTCAGGAACAAATGAGAAACAGAGTAATTGAGATTTATCAGTCTGGAAACGTTATAAAGCCATTTCTAAAGCTTTGGGACTCCAGCGAACCACAGTGAGAGCCATTATCCACAAATGGCGAAAACATGGAACAGTGGCGAACCTTCCCAGGAGTGGTCGGCTGACCAAAATTACCCCAAGAGCACAGCGATGACTCATCCAAGAGGTCACAAAAAACCCCACAACAACATCCAAAGAACTGCAGGCTTCACTTGCCTCAGTTAAGGTCAGTGTTCATGACTCCACCATAAGAAAGAGACTGGGCAAAAATGGCCTGCATGGCAGAGTTCCAAGACGAAAACCACTGCTGAGCAAAAAGAACATAAAGGCTCGTCTCAGTTTTGCCAGAAAACATCTTGATGATCCCCAAGACTTTTGGGAAAATACTCTGTGGACTGACGAGACAAAAGTTGAACTTTTTGGAAGGTGTGTGTCCCATTACATCTGGCGTAAAAGTAACACAGTATTTCAGAAAAGGAACATCATAGCAACAGTAAAATATGGTGGTGGTAGTGTGATGGTCTGGGGCTGTTTTGCTGCTTCAGGACCTGGAAGACTTGCTGTGGTAAATGGAACCATGAATTCTGCTGTCTACCAAAAAATCCTGAAGGAGAATGTCCGGCCATTTGTTTGTGACCTCAAGCTGAAGCGGACTTGGGTTCTGCAGCAGGACAATGATCCAAAACACACCAGCAAGTCCACCTCTGAATGGCTTAAGAAAAACAAAATGAAGACTTTGGAGTGGCCTAGTCAAAGTCCTGACCTGAATCCGATTGAGATGTTGTGGCATGACCTTAAAAAAAGCAGTTAAGGCTCGAAAACCCTCCAATGTGGCTGAATTACAACAATTCTGCAAAGATGAGTGGGCCAAAATTCCTCCACAGCGCTGTAAAAGACTCATTGCCAGTTATTGCAAACGCTTGATTGCAGTTGTTGCTGCTAACGGTGGCCCAACCAGTTATTAGGTTTAGGGGGCAATCACTTTTTCACACAGGGCCATGTAGGTTCGGATTTTTTTTTTCCCTTAATAATAAAAACCTTCATTTAAAAACTGCATTTTGTGTTTACTTGTGTTATCTTTGTCTAATATTTCAATTTGTTTGATGATCTGAAACATTTCAGTGTGACAAACATGCAAAAAAATAAGAAATCAGGAAGGGGGCAAAACACTTTTTCACACCAGTGTAACTGCATAACCAACATATAAAGTAAAAGGATTTACGACATTTACAGCAGAACTGTTTTGACAGGACACAGGTCACCTACAGAAGGACACTTTCTTCCCGGGTTATGTAAATTCAACTATCTAAACCTCCCGCGGGTCCCACAATAGGTAAGGAGAGTTGATGTAACAGGCTTGAAGAGCAAGAAGTGCAGAAATGTCCTTCTGCAGACAAACAGCACAGAGCAAGCAATCTCTGCATTTTATCATGCGCCTTTCACCAGAAATTCTGAGTAATCCGTATTGTACTCATGTCAGGGAAGCACCCACTTTATTTTCTGGTGGGCAGCTGCGTCAGCATGCATAGGCTGCAAAGTGGTTCTCAAACTATGGAATGCGTACCATGTGACCCTGGAAATTTGTTGTGTGCACTGAAAAATTGGGATGGGTTTTCATATTTTCTATTTTAATAAAATGAGTTTGTGTGTCAAATACGTACTACAATACAGCGCGCTAATACTTGAGTGGACACAAGAGCTACTATGTAATTCTATACCATTGTATAGGAATGCTACAAACGTAAGTGGCCAATTGTATTTAAAAAAGTTATCTCCAGCAAATAGGGAGGTAGAAGAATGTATGTGATTTTGGAACAGTCCATCTTGTAATCACAGGGAAGTGTGATAGATAACAGACAAATATTTAAGAACTGCTCTAGTTTAATTTGAGAAAAATACACTGAGCGTCTCTGTGTTTTGCTCCCATGCGCATGAAATAAAAACTTTTTAGCTTCTGAGACAGACTCCAGAAACGGAACTGGGGAAAAATGCAAGCTTGTGGATTCCTAAAGCAGGTAAACCCCACACTATTTCTGAAGAACTTTGTTTACCGTTGGCAAAAGAGCTGATACGTATTATGTGTGGAGAAAAAGCTGCTAAACAGCTCAACCTGCTGCCCCTTTCGAATGACACAGTCACTCGTAGAATTATTGATATGGCGGATGATGTCAAAAGTACGCTGATAGAGCCATGCAGACATGCAGATGCTTTTCACTGCAATTAGATGAGTCTGTAGATGCCTAGGAGTTTGAGGGCATGTCCCAGAGGAGTTTTTGAACTGTAAGCCGCTACCAACAAGAACTACAGGAGAGCACATATTTCAGCTTCTGAATGAATTTATCAAAGAGAATGGCATCGACTGGAAAAAATGCGTCGGAGTTTGTACAAACAGTGCTAGAGTGATAACAGTGGGTGTAGTTGCACTAATTAGAGAGGTTGCTCCAGATATGAAGTGGATGCACTGCCGCATCCACCGCCAGGCCTTGGCTGTCAAGAAAATGCCTGAGGATTTAAAATCTGTTAGACTCTGCTGTCAAAGTTGTGAATTGTATCAAGGCTCAACCAAAGAATTCACATCTGCTTTGCTCGACTAAACAGGCTCACCCATCTCACTGAAATGGTAAGTGCTCAGTGCTACTTTTATTTATTATATGCAAGTGACCCATGAACATGTGAGTGTGTGTGCATGTGCTCATGCTGGTCATTGAGATTTTCTGGGGTTCCTATGAGAAGATGACTTGTAGGTGGTATTTGGATGCTTTGGTTTGACCAGGGGTGGTACTTGGTCCAAAAAGTTTGAGAACCACTGGTTTATTCCATGCTGAAAAGAGAAGAAAAAACAGTGTTTCGGCTGATTACACCCGAAGAAGGCTCCACAGCTGAAACGTTGCGTTTTCTTTCTTCTCTTTTCAGCATGGAATAAACCTTTACTTGTTCCTTTGTTTTTATTCTCGTCTGTTTATTTAATTTTGTGTTTAAATAAAAAAAGAACCATGTAGGGTAATGATATGTGTGGTTTTTATTTTTTATTTACTGTATTGTATACTAAATTTGGTGTTGAATTATTCTAATTACAGGGTTGTAAACCCTATTTTATTTCTCTCCTCCTATATAAATGGCGGATTTTTCTTTTATCTGCCAAATGGACTACTAGCTGCTGCTCCATTCTCTCTCTTGCTCTTTACCTCCCTCCATGATCAGCACATACGTACACCTATTAACCGTTAAAGGACAATAAACGCTGGTGAGCCTGCACCTGTGCTCTCCTTGCTTCACTCACTGACACAGCTAGGACAAATAAATCACTGCAATATCATGAGTGGTATTTCTCTATATGCATTCATTCCACGGCTAAGAAAGAGTTCTTTCCTTCTTATGTCAGGTCCGGCTTATGTTAAGAGTCGAGGAATGAAACCCTTAAGTACACAGGGGAATGGGTGCACAGAGCAAGGCGCAATGTGGTGAAAACAGACAAGAACAAGTCCAGCACACCAAATAATGGCTCACTCACCTAGCACACAGGGGGACATGAAATACCCTCCCTTCAGTTTGGGGTCCTTAGGAACAAATGGCTCTCCCCCGCACAGAACTCTGGCCCCCTAGGAACACAGGACAGTCACAGGATCAGCATCACTTAGGTGGAGGTCAAGAGTCGAAAAACTTAAAAACTGGTCTTGTAGAATTCTGTGATATTTCTGGGGTTTACAAGGTGGGTCTTTCATAAAAAACTGTACAATGGAAAATGAATATTACACTCATATATCTAAGTTTACCAAGAACAAGAGGACATGGTTGAATTGCCAGATACAGGGTGACGGGTTTATTTAAGACACCGGCAAACCCCAATATGCTTCAACCCTTATGCAAGTGGAGTCTACCTGCCCTTCCAGTTAATATAATATTATATCTGAAATAGCATTAGATATTTTTATCACAGAAAATGTGTTGAAACCTTCTTAAGCTCCTACCAAGGGTAAATAAAACATAACAGTGTTTAAGACAACAACACTGCATTTAATGCTTTGCATTAGGAAAGTGAAAACATATATAACATGTACATTTGTGTACTTAATATCTGGTACTTGAAAGAGTCTGACTTTACACTGGAACATCTGGTGTAACACTGGTATTGTGCATGACCTGATATACGCAGGGATAATATAGCTGTTTCAGAAATCACTGTCTGAACAAAACCTGAGGATAATATTTACCAATATAACATTGTATTTATTAGAACTAATAGTTTGTCACATTTGTATTATCATTATTATGTCTAGAAATAGACGGTACCTGTCTGAGGATAAATGAAAAAAGAACAAAAATCAGTTCTAGAGAAAGGAAAGAGTTTCTGTGCAGTTATCACACCCCTTCTGGTAAAGATAAACATATTCTAAAGTCTAAATTTAAATGTAATCTAATTTAAATTATTTTGCATTATAAAAGTGACAGAACCAAGATCTACTTAAATCCTGTATGCTTCAGAGTTTTTGTTGCACTTTCTAATGATCTGAATATAAACAAATACTGCATTGCAATTTGCAGAAATTAAATGACACAGCAAATCAACCAATGTTCTTATACTATAAGAATACTGGTTGAATACTATAAGAATACTAAGTTAATTTAGCATTCAAATATTCACAAAACACCATCTGCAGCATCCAAACAATAATACATCTGCAGAACTTTAAGGCAGAATTAGAATTGCAGCACCATCAGTAGCTTTCGATAATTAGAAAACAAACAATTCTATATAAATTAAAACATGTATTTTTTAAAAAGTCACCAGTTCTGCCTTTATAGGTCAAGCAGCCTGGGAACTCTGCAACCCATTTCTGCATCACAAACACCTTTGTCTTCTCAACACACACAAACACACACAGTGACTCCAGCCCCACCTCCTTCTTCGCCTGGTTGACGAAGCCCAGCACTCTGTCCAGGTGTGGACGGCTGATCAGCGCCCCCATCCTGGTGTCGTCCAGCAGGGGATCCCCAACTTGGATGGCTTTGGTTCTCTTCACCACCTCCTCCAGAAACTTGGGAAGGATCTTACTCTGCACAAACACCCTGGTGCCGTTACAGCACACCTACAACACAAACAGCAAACAGTTAAAGCACATGGGGAATGGGCACCACTCTGGGCCTGAAAATGATTGCAGGTGCACATTGATTGATCAGCTGTTCCTGTGTAAACCCCACTGGAAATAGCAAACGTTTTTCGGTTTATTCATGCACATTTGCTGCAAATAAAGTTATGCATAGGAATGCATAACATAATGTTATAGGAAGTACCCTATAGCCTCCTGGATTACCCACGCACCTCTCCCTGGGACAGGAAGTTGGCCATGAGCGCCCCCTTTATTGCATTCTCTAGGTCACAGTCCTCAAAGATGATTAGAGGAGACTTCCCTCCCAGCTCCAGAGTCACTGGCTTGACGCCCTTGGCGGACATCTCCATGATCTAAGAGTTAAAAAAAAAAAAAGAGATGAGTCACTAACTCTTTAACCCCACAAAACATGACTCAATGGTAGACCAGTTCATTCAGTGCTACAATCGCAGTCAGCAGAGAAAAAACAACACACATGCCACACATTTCTGCAATTTCACATCTTGAGAGTTTAACAGATTTCATACGGCATCAAAACCTACTTCTGCCCTCAAGTAACCCCTGTCATGCTGCTTTCTACACTTCTGGAACACACCCATGAACAAGCGTGAAACCACAAAACCATTGATAAATCAGAAGAACAGACAGATTGCAACAATGTGGAAAGAGCCAAGGTGGAGGTTCTGGGATACACCCTGCTGTATCGAGGTCAACAGCTGTAAAAGAAAGGCAATTTCCAACAGCTAAAGCGCCAAATGCAAATATAACCACAGACAAAACCAGAGCAGAGCTCTGCCAGACACTTGCTTTCTTGCCAGTGGGAACGCTGCCCGTGAAGGAGACTTTCGCCACCCCAGGGTGATGGCAGAGCAGAGTTCCAGTCTCGGCGCCGCCCTGGACCACATTGAAGAGCCCCTCGGGGACACCGGCTTGGGCATAAATCTCTGCCAGCACCACAGCAGTTATGGGCGTCATAGGCGAAGGCTTAAACACCATGGCATTGCCTGGGGGACAAAAATGAGACGCAGTGAGTCAGCAAAACAGAGGAGAGCAAGGAAAGACCCCAACAGTAAGTCACAGAGTTTTAACTGCGACTTACTGTTTGTAAACTGAGTGACTCTCTGTGGTCATTTAAAATCCCAGGGCGTTTCTCTAAAAGAGTAGGGGTGTTACCCCGGTGTCCTGGCGAAATTTCCCATTAGCCTTTAACAATCACGGCCTCCTAATAATCCCTATCTATGAACTGGCTTCATCACTCTGTTCTCCTCCCCACTGAGACGTGAGACACTGATGTGTGCTGCAATGGCGCACTGTAGCTGCTGTCGCACATCATCCAGGTGGGGCTGCACATTGGTGGTGGTGGAGGGGACTCCCCATTACCTGTAAAGCACTTTGACTGGAGTGGCCAGAAAAGCACTATATACAGTAAGTGTACGCAATTATTATTAACTGCAGATTCTAAATCAAAGGATGTTGTGCTAAAACCATGCAAAAACAAAAAAATGTACTCGTGCTCTGAAATCTGTCCCGACACTGACAGGCAAAAAGAAGTGAATCGTTTCAGAGCTGAACAGAGAAGACAACAAGGAGCCCTCATTCAGCCACTTACAGTACTCAAAAGTCACGGACCAAGTCAACCTACTGGACTGTTTCAGGATCAACAGCGATACACAAATCAGAGGACACAAGTGCTAACACAAGCACATTTAAAAATGAGAATTTGTGCTCAGTCTTATCCAGGCCAACGTTGGATACACAGATCACTAGGGCTGGATATTTTCTCTTACACTACAACAGAACCATGCTCGATTCAATGCTTCTAGAAATTATTACAGGCCTAAAGGATTCTCATATACTCACTAATTTTTCTCAAAACGTATCAGAAATTGATGACCATGAATATGAAAGAGCCTGTATTTAAGAGGAGCAATCTTAGAATCCCTTCTTATCTATCTGAAAAGCTGGGGCTGTAGAGCACAAGCTGATAAACTGGGGGTGGACACTCAGTGGATACTGGTTTCTCTAGCTAAACCTCAATTGCTTCAATAAATCACCTCTTCACGTTTTAACAGCAGAACTATGGTTATCGTAGTAGTTAAGCCCAGGATTTTATGTAGTAACCCAGAGGTCTACTGCACCACGTTCAGAAGAGAATTAACCAAACCCGCCCCCTGCTGGGGGGGGGGGGGGGGATGTGCACTGCAGCACAGGACGCACCGCAGGCCAGGGCCGGGGCCGACTTCCAGGCTGCGATCTGGAAAGGGTAGTTCCAGGCACCGATCCCCACGCACACCCCCAGGGGCTCCCGGCGCGTGTATGCAAAGGCTCCCCCTGGCAGCTGTACGTGCTGGCCTGACAGGAAGAAGAAAGAGACGAGGTCACTCAAAACTCGTGCAAGTCCAAAAGATGCTTATATTAGAAATGCCCATTTTCTTTTTCTTAAAAAAAAGAAAGAGTGCACATCTGCGCTACAAAACAACCAAACCCCGGTGTCCTGGCCAAATGTCCCATTGGCCCTTACCAATCATGGCCTCCTAATAATCCCCATCTATGAATTGGCTTCCTTACTCTGCTCTCCTCCCCACTGATAGCTGATGTGTGGTGAGCGTTCTGGAGCACTATGGCTGCCGTCGCATCATCCAGGTGGATCCTGCACATTGGTGGTGGTGGAGGGGAGTCCGCATTACCTGTAAAGCGCTTTGAGTGGAGTGTCCAGAAAAGCGCCATATAAGTGTAAGCGATTATTATTATTAAACTAAATTTCCAACACCATTACACCAGATATACCCAGTTCTTCCACTAGGTGGTGGTATAACTACAGTTAACTAAAAAGCAACTAAATGTTGACTTTCTAATAGCCGCAGTCGTTTTCTGAACAAGGGGAACACTGTTCAGTTCATTTGTCATATGCTCAATGCTTATAAATATCTGCTGAAATAGCAGACTGGATACAAAAAGCCCACAACACAAAACAGACAAAGACATACAGACAAGGAGCAACAGGCAATAAATACATTGCCATTCTCTGGGGTAATACTGTTACTGTTGAAAAGGATGGTGTGACAAATCCAAAAGAAGAATGAAACAGGAGACGTTCATGCTATAATGTGGATATGTCACCTTTTTTTGTTCTCATTTCATGACCTGCTGATTTTCCTAAAACATGCTGGGCCCAAGCCACTACATTTCTGATCACATCCTTTTGCTTTAAATTTCTGCTGTCAAAGCAACACTCTTGTTCTGGTCTGCACTGCCAGAACTTCCACAGGCACGTCCCACACTCTTTCTTCACCTGCCAGTGTGCCCGCGATGCCAGCGTAGTACTCAATGCACTGCCAGGCAATGTCGATGTCCACCCGTGCCTCAGTGATGGACTTGCCATTGTTGATCACCTCCACCTTGGCAATCTCATCTCGCCGCTCCTGTGACACACCAACAGGAAGAGGAAGAGGAAGGGTGGTCAGCCAGGGGAGCACCTCTGGCCACTGATATAGCATCAGGAAGAGACCAGTTAGCGACCAGTCAAGGCGAGACTGGTATGTCATTAGAGATCAGTCAGACCAGTCATACACCATCACGAAAAGGCTTGTTAATATACAGTCAGAGGGGCATCTCTGGTCAGTGATACACCATCAGGAAGAGGCAAGTTAGTATTCAGCCAGGGGGAGACACCTCTGGTAAATGATACACCATCAAGAAGAGGCTCAGAAGAGATCAGTCGGGGGGTTGGGGGAGGACACCTCTGGCCAGTCATACACCATCAGGAAGAGTGGCTCGTTAGTGATCACTTCGGGGTGGGGGAAGAGGGAGGACACCTCTGGAGACTCTCAAGCCACTGCTGTAGCAGCATCACCTGAATGTTGTGTTTGAGCCCTTGCATCAGTGATACAGACACTATGCCTCAAGCTCATAGTGAGCGAACAATCCTATCTGCACAGGGTAACCTGGCCTTGTGCATCACAGTCTGATTACTGGTCTTCTATATAATTTATACTTTACGCATGGACACATGTTGGGAAGCCCTGACTATTCAATTTCTTGGGGGGGGAGCTCAATTTAAAACAGGTTGCGTGGAACTCAGATGTTTTCAGATCATAGTTCTAAGGCACTGGAAAACTGTTAAAAAAGTTTTAAGACCATCCAACCCTATTTATCGAGGTAAGACCTGTCCACCTATTACAATTTATTCTTAAATCGGACTGGGCTGTGCAAAATCTTCCCAACCTTGAGCTGAGCGGATGGCAACATAAAGAGCAACCTTACAACATCTCTTTACTTTAGCAATTAAATGCCTATTTAAAAATACAGTTTGCAGTAAAATTAATACATTACAAATTGAACCCTTTAACACCCCATTGCAAAAAAAATAAGACAAGCTAATGAGCAGTCAAGTGTGAAATATGAGAAGAGAAGCAAACAATACAACTTGATTTACAAATATAGTCATAAGTCCACCTTAAAGAGGAAGACAGCCATCATGCTGATTTCAGCAGAAGTGAACTCCACCCACCCCCCTCTTACCCTGATGATCCTGGCAGCCTCCAGCATGATCCGGCCCCTCTCCATTCCAGACAGTTTGCTCCACTTGAGAAAGGCAGCCTGGGCACTCTGCACTGCCTGGTCGACCTCCTGAGCTCCACAGGGCACCATCTCACACAGCACACGGCCTGCAAGAAAGACCCCATTAACAGGAGCAAGGCATCCATACAGGGGCTCACTGCAGGAGACAAAACACCAGCTGCCTCCATTTACAACTGTCAGCACACAGACACTGCACAGGGCACAGACTGTGCAAAGAATACACCAAAGACACATACAATATCAGCTATCACATGCGTGGGAAATTATAGATGCAAAATGCAGAGAACCTCTTGCATGCTACCACCATGTCCTGAATGTAAATTAGGTCACATCACGCACTTGCTCTCCCATTTAGATCGGGAGAAATTAAAACATAGCAGCTTTTGAACAGCATTCAAAATACAATGCAATCACTGAATCGAGACCAAATCAGGAATCCAGAACTAAGCCTGGGACCAAGCCAAATCAATTCCTTCCATAGATACTTCATTATACTTAAATGTTCTCTCTTGCCTGATTAAACAATTCTAATTGAAAAAATGGGAGGAACACCTGTTCTCTGGTTGTTAATACTGACAGATATCAGTGGACAACACTTTACTGATGTACTTCCCGAGTTTCACATGTAGTTGTTTAATATCCGGTATCTGCATTTTATAACATGAAGAAGTCATACTTCATTTATTGTGAGTGTGACAGTGCTAGTTGCTAGAACAAAGATTATCTTTGTTTCTACCACAGTTAAAAACAAGTACTGCACAAAGTTTCCCTGGTAACTGCTGAGTGCGACACAGTAAGGTTGCATTAAAATCAAAACATTTAAAGTTCTAATAATAAATTTAACAAACAACAGTCCCAGGTGCCCTTCGCAGTTTGTTCTCAAGGTGACATTTTTATTCATATTGTAAATCTGCTTTATGCCTGCCTTATCAGGCTATGTCTTTAAAAGTAATAAAAGTACAACTGTTCTATGCTTATGTTGTATTCAGAGAACGTTTTAAAATGCCTGGGTTTGAGAAAATAAATTACAATTAAGAAAACTATTCATTATGAGAACGCTAAACCTGCAGTACCTACTTTGCAATTTTTACACATACTGTAGCTTAACCAGTTTTGTGGTATTTGTTGCTGATTTGGAGATAACTTTTTTCAAATTTACACAAATGTTCAGAGGTTTAGACCACATTACCAGTTGCGGGCTCATACACCGGCTCTCTGGATTTTGCGTCCTTGGTTGAAGACTTCACTCTGCCTCCGCACCAGAAATTTAGCGGCTCCTTCAACTCCAGCGTGCCCGTTGAGGCGCTCCGGATCACGGCAGAAGGCAGAAGCCCAGTTCGGAGAATTTCAAGGCCAGCCTGGGCCGTGGAACTGCACTGTTGCATCATCTTCGGTAGCGTAAAAGTACAAGTCAAAGAGCTCCTGTAAAGAAACCACAACACGTACTATAAGAATATAAAATATAAATATCAATTGCATTAGTCGTATGAAGCAATGCATTTCTAGTTTTATGTTAAAAAACACAAAAGTCGATCGTTTCCGTTCCCAAGGGCTAAATAATTGTACGCAGTCACTTAAAAGCAACTCAAAAACGTTTCTGCACAGATTATTCATGGTACTGTCGACAATGTTCCATGTTATGTTTCTAACTAGCAATGTAGAAAATTAAGCGACGGTTCCGGAAATAAAACCTCACTGCGTGCACATTCTATGCACAGGTTAAAAGATAAAGAATATTTGTCAAAATAAAATGACTTCTAAATCCAAAATAACACTTAATTCATGGTACGAAAAGCCAGAATCCGCATAACTGCAGCCATTTCTTCGTTCCGACACGTACAGAAACTTCACGAGTTGAACTTGTGGCGCTATCTAACGGCAGGCAAATTACACTCATTTGCAGATTATTCCAATTGCACGTACTGTAGTAAAGCATTAAATATTTTTACCTTCTGGTTCTTCCAGATTAAATTTAGTACCCCAGTACTTTCTGTCTATATAAGGGAAAAACAATTGCACTTTGCTCCCTCTTTCTCTTACATAAGGCTCAGTAGAGAGATTGGGTGGGGAAACTCTGAACTCTATAGTGAGACTTGCATAATTTTATTGCTTTGGGAGAAAAATGTAAAACAAAGCAGGTCACTTCATATGCATTATTAAAATGTAAGCATGTTTGCGCTCGACTAAATACATCCTGCGATGTATCGGTGTATTATATTTACGCAAACATAAAACCCAGTTTAGAGTTTATTGTAAAAGTTACACGTTCTTCAAAAAACCTATGCATTTGACGTTATTCCCCACACTTATCAGAGTATGCGTTTTGATAACGCCCACAGTTTTCCACGTTTGACTTTCAATGGACTATTTCGAAATAAAATTCCATTTCTTAAAACTGTTCTTTCACAACATCTCTTCTGCATGGTCATTACTAATGTACAATAGTCTAAAAGTTTAAAATCAGCCGCACATGTGCGTTCAGGAATACGCATTTTATTTTAACCACTATTTTAGTGTATTGGCAAATCAAATGCACTTACTGTACTACATTAAATTACGGGCAACTTGTCGGTGTCAGTGTCTCTGAACGTCTGCCAGAAACGAGATCTTTTTTGGGTGTTTAAAATACACAAACCCGCTTTTATTAATGTGTCGCATTATTGACCTTATGGTCTACAGTTTATATCTCTTGACAAGAGTGCACAGAACCGCTGTTCAAAAACTACGTAAACTTATGGCTTTCAGCTTCATCTGCAAAAAGACTTCTATAGAAATTATTTACAACCAAGACCTTTCATTTAAATACATATATAAGCATTTATTTTTTCTACAGTTAATGCATCAGAAGTACAGTACTTCCAACGGTAGATCCATTGTATGTGTTCATTACATGCACTGCTAGACATTGGGTTCAAAGTGTCATTTTTCCCCCAGGTGTTCTACAGATGCCCTGGTTAAATCCTCCAACAAGTACAAGAAGGATTTCTAATGGGAAACATTTAAGTAATTTAAGTAATGGAACATAACCCATAGGAGTTGTTTTACTTGTATCGCTTGTATGCACCTGCTGTGCATCTGGCCTACTTAACGGCAGATAGGGACAACTGCTATATTGGAAGAGTGTGTAATAGCACTAAAACACACTACAGAGTGCACACCTGGTGCTGGAGTCTGGCAGGATTTTAGAGGTGTTAGTGTGCAATAGTGTAGAAATTCAGCACTTCCACAGTGAATCTGTTCTTAAAGAGTTTACACGTGATCCGTTGGCCTCCTAAGTTGAATCTGTGTTTTTAAATTTAGGTTGTGGATTGAGAAGGGTGCCTTTGTAAGGTGCATTCCAGCCAAAACTCTTAAAAACCTCTGACGCTGTACACTCAAAGACATCGGTTTTGCTTGATAGAAATATGCAACCACATTAACATCATCCGTGAGACATGCCTGTCATGTCTCGCATGAAACCATGCATGAACCACTTGGAACTGAATGTAACAAAGACAAAGGAACTGGTGGTAGATTTCAGGAGGAAAAAAGTCAAACCTACTCCTGTCTACATCCATGGGAGTGGCGTGGAGATGGTGGACTCGTACAAGTACCTGGGAGTGCACATCGACGATAGACTGGAATGGTCTAAGAACATCGAAGCCATCTATAAGAAGGGACAGAGCCGACTTTAATTCTTGAGGAGGCTCAGGTCCTTTAATGTATGTAGTAAGATGCTTCATATGTTCTATCAGTCGGTGGTAGCGAGCGCCATTTTCTACGCAGTGGTATGCTGGGGCCCTGGGATTAGAGCAGTGGATTCTAAAAGGCTGAACAAGCTCATCAGGAGAGCAAGCTCTGTCATTGGGTCTGACCGGGACCCCTTGGAGGTAGTGGTTGAGAGGAGAATTGTGTCCAAACTAGAGGCCATCATGGACAACATCTCCCATTCCCTCTATGACAGGCTTGCAGAAATGAAGAACACGTTCAGCAATAAACTGATTCATCCACGGTGCGAGAGGGAGCGCTACAGGAGGTCATTCTTGCCTTCTGCCATAAGACTGTACAACGCATCCACCTTGCATCTTGGCAGAGGCAACATCGACAGTGACCTGTTTCTGGACTGAATGCATCTACACATCTACTGCTACATCTGTTCTCTTTCTTTTCTTTTCCCATTTACAACTGTGTTTTGTGCAATATATGCCAGGGACCTGTGCAATACATTTATATCTATATCTATATTTATATTCATATGTGCGATACGACTTTTTCTGCGTACTGTTCTGTTCTAGTTTGTTCTTTGTGTGTCCGGACTGTAACTCTTTTAGTGCACCCCTCACTGTACTGATTGTATTGTACGTATTGTATTATTATTATTATTATTATTATTATTATTATTGTATCATTCGTTACACTGTGGTTGTGTTGTCTGTGTTAAGCTGCTGTTGCACTGCAATTTCCCTCACGGGATCAATAAAGTATCTATCTAAAAACAAATGTGGTACACAGACACAGAATGAAAAGTCAACAGATTTATCTGTGCCGGATGCAGGTTTGGGATAAATTGTTAGGTTGGCATATATGGGGATTGGCATTAGGAGCTGACAGAAGAGACAAAGGAGGATGGAGTAAAATTAAATGATCTTTATTAACATTTTAAGTGAATATCTTATGAACCCAAAATAACTAAAAAAGTCTTATCTTCACCTCTCCCCAGCCTGTTGTGCCAGTCATCACCCTCAGCAGCCTGCCTCTCTGCTATGTATAAGCTAGCAGCTCTCCTGGAAGCTGGTTTAAATCTCCCTTCAGTCTGTGACCACCAGCAGATCCAGACAAGGTGGGTTCTGGCTCGTATTCCCATTTCAGTGTATATGGCTTTCTTACATAATGTATGTGGTTCCTGAAGCTTCCTACGTAACTAAAATATCTTATGAAATTTCTTAGAATATTTTAATACTGAGCAATTTAAAAACAAATCAGAACATTCCAATACTGTTAGGAATTAACAAATCTTAGTTTAATAAAAATGATGTAAAACCTGTTTTCTACATACAGTATATAACAATATAGACCACTCTCTACACAGTATGAGACTTTTGACACAGGATGTACACACAAACATACTAAGCATATCATTTTTTACTAAAATTTCCAGCTTTATGAAACAATTAAGAGTGGCTTCTCTCATGGTAGAAGTGACATTAATAAATTATACTTAGGAAAGCAAAAAACAATCATCAAAACTCAAAGCTGCACTCTGTGGGAACTGTAAAAAATATTTCTCTGTTCACTTTTGCATCTGTCACACAGACCCTGGAGTAGGTTTCTCTATGGTGTGAATCAAAGTAATTCAGCTTTCTGAAAAACTACCATTTCTCCAGAAATGTCAAAAAGTTAGTGAATTATACTACACAGTTTTGACAACTCACCAGATTTAGCATTGAAAAGACAAAACATTCATATTTGTAATACAAACAACACCTGAAGGGTTTAGACTTTCTGCAGGTAACACACTGAGGTAAATATTGACAAAGTGATAAAAGTCATTCCAAAAAATAGCTGATCGTCCTTATAAAAGCTGGAGACACTGAATTGTGGGTTGGTGACCAGCCGGAGAGCGTGGTGTTGTACACTTCAGATGGAAGTCCCTGCTCTCTGGACTGGCAGTTCACAGCCAGGCTTGGAAGCAAGGGGGGAGTTTAAGAGAACTTAGCCGCCTGCGGAGGGGGTCCCAGGAAGCCCCCTGCCTGTTTGGTGGCAGCCCTTGACGGAGCCAGACCCAGCATCTTCTGGATGTTCTGTGAAAGAAAGCAGACACCTGCAGCAAATCGACACTACAAAGAAGACGAATGGTCTGGGCGATGTATTTGAGCTGAAATGATACAAGTTAGAGTGGCTGCCCCAGATGACCCTTCCCTCAATGAAGTCCGCATGTTCTAGGCCATTTGAACAAAGACTCAACAGGCAAGGCAGCATTGAGCTAATCGTATTTCGAATGAGAGAAGGAGGCTCCATAATAATTTAACTGTGCTCTTAAGTTAGCGCATGTTTGTAAGTGCTTGAAGGCCTTGAGGAAGCAGGGACAGGATTAACGGGATTTCCTTTTGAGAGACCAGTGTCTGACTGTGTGGAAAAAAAAAGCTCTTTCCCCTTTTCGGTACAAGGGGCTGGTCCTCCTGCCTTTCACAAACAAAGATCAGCCCGGCACAGCACTTTCCCTCTGGTCACAGGCTTTGGTCAAGTGCAGATGGATTCCTCACAACAGTTATGAAGCAAAGTAGGAAATTTCCCTTTGTCTAAGGGGAAAATGCTAAGAACATTGAGCAAGATAAGTGCATTTTCTGGGTCTGGAAACTGTGTTTCTGTAAGAAATCAGAAATGGATATCTTGTTTTCTCTAGGTTTCATAAAGGAATCCTTATCCCTTAATTGTAATCTGGGAAGACTTAAAACAAAAAGCATGATGCGCTTGCTTTAAGTATAACCCGCAAGTCCATACCACAATCTCCTCTATTGTATATTCGACATGACACATTCAAAAATTAACCATTGACAAAGGTTGCACTAAACTTGCAAATGATCATTAATGACTGTTTTAACATCGATGTAAGGAATGGATATCAATCTGAATTCCTGGAAGATCACAGCTCTTTCTGGTTTCCATCCCTTCTGAAATCAAAGGTTACGAAATGGGACCAAATATCTGATTACCTAACAAACTCTGGGTCTCTCAGATACTGAACGTTTAAGATTGAATGAAAACCTTTCAGTATTGGAATCTGCCACACCCGACTTCAAGACACTACAGCCCCGGAGCCAGGCCTGGACAATGAAATTCCAGGGGCACCTGGCTGCTGTGCTTACCTGCCTGATGGACATGGTGCACAGAATGTACAGGAAGATGAAGGAACAGTCAGTGTAGTCTTCACCCAGCAGGTTGCGGTGAGACAGACCTTGGATGTAGGACAGGGGGACAAAGGGCAACTTGGCTACTACTCGCCCATCAAATCTGCAAAGAAATAATTGCAGCAAATAATACCTGTGACAGCAGTAAATGAAGCTGAAAAACTGCAACACTGTAACCACGATATCAGTCTTTAGGTTGAAATGCAGAGACAATACAAAGTAGAGGAAAGATGGAACATGTTATTTTTGAACCAACAGGGTTTCAGCTGTCTAAAGCAATAATGTATAGAAATGTGGAGCTGAGCAGGTGGCCGCACTCCAAGATGGCAGAAGATTCACTCATCTCAAAGCCATTATCCATATCCAGACAAAGTGAGATCTTCTTGGAAAAAATATCGGACAGAGGAAGAGGTTGAGCCCAAGGCTGCGAGACTGCATCTAAAATGGTAGCGAATGGGAATAAATCATGTTTGACTTTGAATTTTTTGTCAGGCATGGCATCTGCAGCTCAATATACTGTCCCAGCCTTTATAAAATACACAAGGGTACCAACAGATGGCCATCGCTTACAAAAAAGAAAACGGGAACAGGTGAACTCCCATCACCCCAGAAAGGAACTTCCCTGGAAAATGAGAAGTGACAAAGCAGGATACCCTCCTATCACACAAGTGTCTTTTGGCCTCGAAACGTGTCTCTCTTCTTTTCCTTTCAGCATGAAATGAATCTTTATCTGTTCCTTTGCAGCTGATGCATGCAGATGCAGATACCTACTTGAACTTCATTATTTTATCTACTCTAGTCATTTAAAAAGTGGCTAACGTGTGTTACTTACATGGAGTTAAACATGCCCATCAGAGCGGTAAAGCAGAAGCCAATAGCAAACATGGACTTCATTCGTACCTGCAACCGAAGACAAAAGATTAATGCACCACTCATTCACAATCTTTTGGAAAGAAGAAACAAAAGCCATCTTAAAACATCTGAAAAGGAATAGTTTTCTAATATATCATGGTATATTTTACCACTACACTGCCCTAAGGCTTCCCTTTAGTTTTTTTAGGAAAACGTAGACAAATGTAGCAGTTTGGTTGCCAGTCCTACAAAAATAGCCTAAAGTGTAAAATTCTCTTTAGTGCAAGTAGCACAAAATAGGGATGACCAGAGGTGACACTACCACTTGGAGCACCAAACAGTCCATGTGTTCAGAAAAGAGCGCAGGAACAAATAGCTCAACAGACAAAGGCTCTTCCATTGAGTGCAGCTTGAATTCTCTGGCCCAGGTGTAGGACACTCTAGCCTGGATCGTCTCTTGTCTGGATTCCTCCAGCTGGCCGAGAGCTGCGGAGGGGGGTAGGGTTCAGATTTACTGGCCAGGGATAGCGTTGGTATCGGTTTTGGGACAAACCACTGATATGCTTGCAGTGATATTAGCGAGAGACACACAGCTCTTCTTATTGGCAATAAGAAGAGCTCTGCAATCTGTCGAATGAATGAAGTCTCGAGGGGTGGGTATGGTGTTTGCCTACCCTCGGTCTCACGGGGGTTGCAGATGGGAGCCAAGACATTGAAGCAATTGGCAATTCCAAAGCAGGTGCGTATAAAATGAAGAATACAAAACTATGTATTCTTCTACCAAGATACTAGGTAAAGAGTTGGTTAATGGCCTTAAAAATGAAGCTGAACTGCATTTTCTCAATGTTCTGAGGAGGAACACAGAGGTTTATACAGAATCATCCATGGAAAGACTGGAGAAACCACTCAGTAACAATGGGATCAGCAGAAAGAGCTTTTACCATGGACAAGTCCCTATTGTTGTTCTTCAGTTTCTCCTCCTGTCTCTCTGCAGAAACATGCCAAACAAAAAAAATAATTACAGAAAACTAATTACACATACTACGTTATAACATGGGAGTCTTGAGAATTGATGCAGAGAAATGTGAAACAAGTGTGATCTAGAGCGCAAGAAGGCATGATATCATTGTACCTAATGTTGTGCTTTGTTACAGTTTGTTGTGTTTGTTACTTCATTCCCCTCTCTCAAACTATTGGCTGAAACTTAATAGATGGAAACAAAATTCCACTAACTTTCCATAGGCTTACATTAACACCAAACTAGCAACACCACACTCTTTTGCAGCAACCTTAAATGCCTTCTTCTTTCCGCTAACAAAAAGCTCACAGCCAACTGTGTGTTAGGAGTTGTGTCAGGAAGTACAAGACCTGGTTTTACCTATTTTCTTCTTCTGTTGTCGCCCAGCAGACTCTGTGATAGTCTCCTTCTTCTTCTCCACTGCAACGACAGGGGATCAACTAAAGTTTGATAAACGTGTTTAATACACTTTATGGAACTTCATGTCAATGCGCACACTTCCCACTGATGTGCAAAACAAGACACAGTGGCGTTCACCAAAATAAGCACCTAACATGCCCCAAGACAAAGGCATCCATCTTCATCAACATAGAGGAACAACTAAAAGGAAAGAAACATTTAGTGGAACACCACTCACACTTTTTACTCTGTTTTTCCACTTCTGCCTTCAGTCTCTTGTACTTGTCCGTCCTATAGACCAGCACCCATGTTATGCCTGCAGATGGTAAGAAAAATGACACCTGAAACATTTTGAAAAAACAATAAAAAAGGTGAAACACCAGAAGAAGGCTCCACAGCCAAAACTTTGTGTCTCTGGAAAAAATGTTCCCAATTGTGTCCTAATGGAGCATCTAGTACCTTACCACTGACAGCATAGCACTCTCCAGGAGACGACAAGCCTGCCTTTATTTTAACTCAAAACTAATCTACCTAGAGTACAGATTATTGAATTACCAGACCCGCTACATGTTTCTCAATTCACAACAACCGCTTTGTTGCTGTCAATGTGGGAAAAATAAAAAGATAAAAATGGACAATAAAGAATGAGATTACCTCAGCTTTCTAGATTTTAACTTCAGCTATACACCACAAACATAAGACAAACGCTTATCTGTACTTTGGTATGTTTCCACTCACATTTAAATTCTTTTTCACTGTAAATAACACTTCACAACACTCGGACAATGTTCATAACATTGCAGTAGCAACTAAACTTCAGCAAAACACTTATTTAGTTAAGCAAATACTCCTAAATAAATCCAATGGCACCCACCTATGCAACTCACTTTGCCTTTCTTTGGAGAACACAGAAATAGAATGTCCAGACACCCCGGCAGTTAGCACTTACTAAAAGACATTTGTAGTTTTTAAATGTAATGTAGTTTCTATCAGCACTGGAATGACAACAATGCACTTGGACATGTTTCAGTACCTCCAATCGTTATCCTGAATAGCTTTGTTAGCTAGAATCCTAGAATACCGGTCTGTGGTCTGACCTTTTGGCCAGGTCTAAAACATTGCAACAGCTTCCACAAATGCAGCTATAGAGGCTTGGAGACTCATAATTTGATGCTGATTATGTGCTTGATAGGTCAATATTTTGGGTGTTATAAATCAGACTCCAACTTCTACAAATCCATATCCACTTAATCTTACTTTCTAAGATAATGGGGAAAAAATCATAAGAATGTAAGCTCGTTTTTTAGACAGAAAACTACAGTCATCTACTAATAAGTAAGGTGGGTAGCTGCATCAAGCTCCATGGCTCCTCACACCTGAAGAAGGCTCCACGGGCTAAACATTGTGTTTTCTTTCTTCTCTTTTCAGCACGGAATAAACCTATTACTTGTTCCTTTGCTTACTAATTAGTCTTTTTTTTTTGTTGTGGGCATAGATTGGTTTATGGGTCATTGTTATGTCTTTCAATAAAAATCATGTGTGTAGCTATTTTTAAGGATTTAGCTATAAAAGCATTTTAGGATCATGGAGCATTAAATATTTCTGAAAAAGTTTCCAAATAAAATACTGATACAAATCCTGGCGTGGTTTCAAAACGGCATAAAGATTTGTTTCACAAGCTCCTATTTGTTAAGAGACTCCCACAAAGTCTGTCCTGGATCCCTCTTTTCTCTATCTATAGTCACAATATTGCTCAGGCAATAGGCAAATCTCATTTCCACCTTTAATATATTTTTATCATTTTAAACTGAATTTGACCCACTTTATTCCTTTTATGGCAGATTTGTTGTTCCATTTCAATTAAACTCAGCAAGGTTTCGGAGAGATGATGAGAATGATTACAAGAGCAAATGAATGTGAAATGCATTTGACATAAGTACTCAACTCAGATACTCAACTCTTTTCGGTTTTAGCAGTTCGGACCTTTTGACTGATACCGCTAGTTTATTTACTGTTTTCGATGTTTTTGTCTGTATCTGCACAAGGATGTGCTCTTCTCACATGCCAACATTAAAACCACTTCTAAAACCACACTACTCCACAGCAATAGTTCTTCTGAGCACACAAGAACTTTCGATGTGGTCCCCGTGTCCCAGATTTTCAGACGACAATGATACTGAAAATCTAGTATATTATACCGAAATACTATAAATAAAGGCCCTTGAAGACAGTAAGTATTGTTGCAGCCACCAGACTAAGAAGATATCGGCAATCTAATGCTTCAGTCTGGGAATAGGTTTAACCAATCGCAAAGCTCCAAGTACCAGACTGGTCGAAATATAAACACGTTTTTAAATTTATGCTAAAAATAAACGTATCTCGGTGGTAGAACGATAATAATCTCAAACTAACACATTCAAGAAAAAGACACGACATGAAACAAAAGTAACATATCACAAAAATAAGGTGGAGAACATGTAACTAAGGTGACTTTCTGAACAAGAATTAGCCAAGTACAAAAAAAAAGATTTTTTTACTCACCTTCTGCTAACAGAGCAGTACAAACGGATATAAACACGATCAAAATCGTGTCAGCAAACATAGTACTCATGTTTGATAGATATGTATTGATATACTTATATCTGATTTAGATCAAATGTACTCAGTAATATATTTTATGATCACCGCCTCGACCTCAGGTGATTAAAGCAGAAAGATCTGAAATTGATTCGTCAGCACTGAAAACCTACTACAGAGTCTAAGCGTAAAAAAGTAGATTGGCTGGGAGAGGTGTATTGTGGGATAGCATTAGACACGTAGCTGGGGTTTGCCATTTGGTCCTTTGGCTAGGTGAAGGTGTAGGAGGGTTTGAGTACAGTATCGAGTAAAATCTAAGAGAAATATACTCTATAGTACAATTGTTTTTTTTGTGTTATTTTTACAGCTTTTATCGGTGCTTTTTTAAAGCATTACAGGATATCATATTATGTCTCTGTTAGTTCCTGGCGATGTTTGGATATCTCGTTCTTCCCGTCTGAGTACTCTGCAAGTGTATAACTAAGTAAATACAAAACGCCCCGAATAAATAAAAGCTTGGAAGGATATCAAAGTGAAAAGTAATGGGAAACTCTGCTCTAATTTGAGAAACCATCCAAAAATCCTTCTGGGCTTTCCTGTGGCATTTGAAAAATTATACCACTGGAAATGTCATCAAGCACAAAGAAGTCAGTGGAAGCATTAAACTAGTTTCTTTACAAAGCTATAGATAACTATGCTCCTAACCAGTATTAAACAATGATGGATAATTAAGTTCTTTAGGTAATCTCATGACATTTAGCTATGCTACACATAAACTATATTGTGCTAAACTACATTTTTTCACCATTAAATATTATATGATACATAAACAAAACCTATAAGTTTGATATCATTAGGTGGAGAAAAGAAAAGGGTGGTGGCTGGAGGAGAGTATTTGGAGAATAAATGAAGTTATTGTTGCGTGTTACTCAGTAGTATATATTATTAATAATATTTTAACAAATGTGGGTTCTTGGGCTTGTGCCTTCGCTGCTCCTGTCCAGGTTCATCCTTCACCGCATGGTCTCAAACCTAGGTCTCCTGTGTTGCTCAACAGAGGTTTTGCCGGCTGAGCTACAGAAGACCAGTAGTAGCCACCTAATCACAGTTTGTTTTACATTTGTGGGTGATTTCTTGCACTGCACCATCAACATAGCCATAAGAAACACAAGGTTGTCTCTCTGTGGAATGTACACCCTGTACTGTCAACAATTCTTTGACAGAGTGAATAATAACCAATTCCTTTAATTTATATTGTGCTTTTGATCTCAAAGCATCTCACAGCAATTTACAAACAGCCTTACACATACAGATCCAACACGCAGCATACTAGGTGGAGAAATTACTCCAGCAATTGAGTTAAATGAACACTTCTGGGAGGCCATTTTGTGCAAATATTATCACCCCATGTTTACTAAAACTGCTGTGGAATCTTTAACAACTAAATAGTCATAACCTTAGGTTAGTTCTCCTTGGAATGATGACACCTCCTTCAACACTGGAGCATTGTTTTAAAAAATTGTGCTGTGATGCCTCTGCTGTGGGATTGAACCCTGAGGTTCTACGTGGAGTTGGTATGTTTTCACATGGATTTCCTCTGGGCGCTCTGGTTTCCTCCCAGAATCCAAAAACATCCTAATATTTTTTTCTGGGAAAATTTATATCTGTGCGTGCCTGGCATTCCATTCTAGTTGCATCCCACCTTGTGCCCGTTGCTTACTGGGCTAGGGTCCGGCTCCCCAGCGACCCTGAATTGGAGGAAAAAGGTCAGACCTACTCCTGTCTGCATCCATGGGAGTGGCGTGGAGATGGTGGACTCGTACAAGTACCTGGGAGTGCACATCGACGATAGACTGGAATGGTCTAAGAACATCGAGGCCATCTATAAGAAGGGACAGAGCCAACTTTACTTCTTGAGGAGGCTCAGGTCCTTCAATGTATGTAGTAAGATGCTTCATACGTTCTATCAGTCGGTGGTAGCGAGCGCCATTTTCTACGCAGTGGTATGCTGGGGCCCTGGGATTAGAGCAGTGGATTCTAAAAGGCTGAACAAGCTCATCAGGAGAGCAAGCTCTGTCATTGGGTCTGACCGGGACCCCTTGGAGGTAGTGGTTGAGAGGAGAATTGTGTCCAAACTAGAGGCCATCATGGACAACATCTCCCATTCCCTCTATGACAGGCTTGTAGACATGAAGAGCATGTTCAGCAATAGAATGATTCATCCACGGCGCGACAGGGAGCGCTACAGGAGGTCATTCTTGCCTTCTGCCATTAGACTGTACAACACATCCACCTTGCGTCTGGGCAGAGGCAACATTGACAGTGACCTGTTTCTGGACTGAACACATCTACACATCTACTGCTACATCTGTTCTTTTTCTTTTCCCGTTTACAACCGTTTTTTGTGCAATATATGCCAGGGACCCGTGCAATACATTTATATTTATATTATATATCTATATTTACATCTATATTTATATTCATATGTGCAATATGATTTTTCTGTGTACTGTTCTGTTCTAGTTTGTTCTTTGTGTGTCCTGGACTTTGAGTGACTCTTTTAGTGCACCCCTCACTGTACTGATTGTACTGTATTGTATTATTATTATTATTGTATCATTTGTTACACTGTGACTGTGTTGTCTGTGTTAAGCTGCTGTTGCACTGCAATTCCCTCACGGGATCAATAAAGTATCTATCTATGAAGCAGTTTGAAAATGGATGGATGAATGGATGTTCCACAGTGCCACCTCCTGGTCCACCTACACTGCTAAGTGTTCTGGCCAGATCCAGTCTTGCTTGGCTTCTGAGATCTGACAAGATCAGGCAACAAAGTGATAACGCTGATATTGAGCCCAAGGAAAAACTGAAGATATTGCAGTAAATAGACAACAAGAAAATCTGTGATTTTTTTAGATGCTAAAGCTTCTATATACAGCATTTGCATGGATTTGTGGAAGGCTTAGTACTTATTCTGTTTATGATTAAGATGTAATTATGATATTTAAATTATTTTGAATTACAAATATGTATTACAAACATATAACTCCATTATGGAACATTAGAGCACCAAACACTGTATCAAACATAAGACATTATTACAGTGAATCTCCATTTCATATTCTATGTAACTTAAAATGCACATAAGAGTCAGTCTTTGTGCTTTTGAGTGATTGCATTACAAGTACTGCATTCTAATTTTATGTTGTTCTTATGTTTTCAATAAATGGAACATGTACTGATACAACCTGGAGTGAATAATTTTGGAAAAAATATCCACTATTTACAAACCCTTTGTTAATAACTTATCTGTGCGCTGTACAGCACAATGATATAACATTAGTTATCTAATTCTTTAGTGTCAGTTCACAACAGGAAAATGTCATCTGAGTCCATTTACTTAAAATGTTTATTTTGTATCTAGATGCTAAAGATGATGAAGATAAATATAGATTAGATAACTGTGGGAGGGTTAAAGAGGTCTGTTGTCTGAAGAACCCACACATATTGGAGAAAACATTTATGAACTCTTTTCACAGTAAGCAGTCTTACAGCTCAAGTGATTTTTGTTTTATTGCAGTTGTGATTCAGATGAGAAAGTTCTGGTAGTTTCCCTGGCTGCCCATTTCTGACTCTCTGGGCTCAGCATCTCTGTTCTGAGACACTCAGCTGTCTGAGGATTCAGTGTACGACAGGACAAGCCAGAGCTGTTCAGTCTGAGTGAGCAATGGGCAGATGTAGGAAAGGCCTGGCTGCAATTTCACAGCATGGCCAATTTCTGCAGTTTTACACAGCAGAGGCGAAACAAAAGGTGTCCCATCTGTGAAAAATCACTCCATTTATTTTTGTACAACAATTATATATTTCACCCCTGAGAGTATAAACCAACAGTACTTCGAATTAAACGGTTTTTATGTTCATAATAATGGTTTTCACTTTGGTGCAAACATGAAAAGATCAGTCATTTTTGTCTTTCCTGATATTTTTCCTTCAATAAAGCCCAATGTTAAAACACGGAAACATATGAAGATATTGCAGTAAATAGACAACAAGAAAATCTGTGATTTTTTTAGATGCTAAAGCTTCTATATACAGCATTTGCATGGATTTGTGGAAGGCTTAGTACTTATTCTGTTTATGATTAAGATGTAATTATGATATTTAAATTATTTTGAATTACAAATATGTAGTAGTATCCCGCCATCAAAAAGCAAACATTTGCATTTCATCTGTTTTTATCTTCCTTTTAAATCATGGCCATTAGTGAACAATTAGGCCCAGCTGACAGACAAACCCCCGTCTAGTCTGCCTTCTACCCTGAAGTAATTAAAGTGAGGTACACGGAGGTTTAGATTGGTTTGCTGGGTTTACTTTGGTCCGCATAGATGCGCTTATACGCACGTCTGTGTAGGAAGTGGACTTGGAGCACATCCAGACTTCGACACAGACGCCGTGTGATTTTCATTTTGGGAAGATAGTCTGAGATCATATCCAGTATCGCACACAGGCGTTGAATTATTGGGCGAAAGAAGGTGACTCGGGAGAGGAGGAGCGTTGGGCTGAGCTAAACGCCTCTGAGCAGCTCAGCTCGCTTCAGTGCAAGCATGGCTGGCGACAGTGAGAGGCAGTTGGAGGACCAAGGCGAAAACGAGCAAGTAAACCGGCAGCCTTTTCTCATCGGCGTCGCCGGGGGCACTGCCAGCGGCAAGGTTGGCATTTGATGTTTGTGTGTTTTTTAGGAAGCATTTTTAAAAATTGTCTGTTGTTGCTACACGAGCCAGGCAGGTCACATTGCGAGAACTGCGACCGCGTGGTTCATGTGAAGTAGACTTCTCTAGTCATCAGTGTCTTTCCTCTCCAAATGGATTGTTGAGGATATCTGAACATGCAGCTACGCTGAATAACGTTGTCTATTTTCAATAGCTAAAGTTTACTTTTTTGTCTATGTTCAAAATGCAAATCATTTCCATTTAAAAGCAAGTAAATAACATTTTACTGCTTATGTATTGTAATATACAATTATTAAATATATAATAAAATTTATTATATTCACTAAACGCTGCCATTTTCAGGAGTTATTTGCGTAGCTTACCAGGACAAATTCGACTGGCAATTTTTTTTATTTGGTTAACAATCCTTTCCTTACCTCGGGGTTAGCTAAATTAAGGTATACAAGGATTCGTTTAGCTTCTGATGAATGATAAGGCAAAATGTTTTAAACTAAACAGAATACAAACACGTTTTTTGTCCTTGCCCTTGAAGGAAATCTTTAAGATTACATCAAACCAACTCCAGTGCCAAGACTGCCCCAAACGGATGTGAAAATAAAACCATGTCAATATCGCTATCTTTTGTTTCTTTGTACTGTTATAAATTGAACGGCTCGTCGTTTTGCTTCGTAAAATTTGCCCCACTGTTGGGAATCAGTATCCTATTTAAGAGAATCTGCCATATCATTTGGGTAACATTTTAAAAACTGTTTTGTACATATAGGTAGGGAAGAATAACACATGCGTGTGTGGGGGAGGTTAGCGGGAAACGGAACAATTGATGTTTTGGTCAGTAAAATCCGTCTGTGACGTGACGTACTGTATGAAAGATTGCTAGGCCCGATATCTGAAGGAAACAAAAGATCCGTCTCTGTTACTATGATTATGTTGTGTAGCTGTTTTGTATTAAATGTAACGAAGCCGAGACGCAGTGCACTCGTCTAGCGAGTCGTATGGGTCGCACAGTACCAGCTGCCCATAATGAGGTCAGCGCTCAGACTGATGATCACCACGGCCAAGTTACCTGATGTGTCCGGCCGCCAGTAGTTGGTTTACCTCTTGAGTTCAAGTGGGTTATAGGCTGTAATCTGTATTTGTGTTGTGTGAGAAGAGTTGAGAGGAAGCTAACGGCGGTGGTTCAGGATTTGAAAGTGTTAATGGGATCTGGTACATGACTCTGCGTCTAGTGCTGAAACGTTTTTTTTTTTGCTGTGTAGTTATAATAAAACAGGATTCTGAAATCTTTTAGCGGAGATTTCCATCTTTTTAACCTCAGGTTCAGAAAAAAAAACATTTGGGTTAATTAGGTGCGATGTGATGGATAGGGTTGAGTTTGATATTTTATATTCGCCAGTGTGATTTTATACATTAAACAGCTTTGTTATTGTCCTTAATTTTATATTTATTCCCCCCCCCCCCCCAAAAAAAAATCGAGATTTCATGCATCAAGAGTTCTCAACAGTTTTCTCTCTCATTTATTTGAATTGTTTTCAAGGTCATAGCAAATACGTTAATTGTATCGAGTGGCATAAGGCGGCAAATTTCAGTGACCAGTTCAAGCTTAATTTACATGAAACGTTCAATACCATTGAAAATTTCCTGTCCACAAGCGGTGTTAGTGCGGCGAAAATTAGTCTAAACGCATACATAATGTGAAGACTCATTTATGAACAAACTGGGACTGAAATTAGAGAAATGTAATCCCAATGATTCCTTTTGTTTAGCTTGGGCAGTCCAAATGGAGGGATTCATGTTTCCATTGGCAAAACTGACATTTTGACCATGTTTGAGCCATTCATTCATTCATTCATTGTTCAAACTTTTTTAAAGCAGAGAATGTCAGGTAAATGGAGAAATTGGTTTCCTACATAGGGATATGGTTATGTCCACTCAAGGAAAGCTTAGTTTCTGCTGTATGTGATGTTAATGGACCAGTAGGTAGAGCTCTTCCCTCTTTTCCTGTTTAATACCCCAGTGTGGTGAGATGGGACCTTCAGCTGTGATGTTAAGCTGCCCGTGTGGTCATTAAAGATCCTGTGGGGTTGTTTGAAAGCATATAGTTATTAACATTGGTATCCTGGCTAAATTCCACATTGGGCCTGAACCTTAAGTTCCCCCTTCATTTGATTGGTGAAGCAATTTCTCTGTTGTCAGCCTGATTTGCTGTATAGCAGGACTTCTGGCACATAATGGCTGCCATATGGCACCTTGATTGGTGCTGCTCTTTAGTGGTGGATGAAGTCTGTGAATGAGTGTTTTCTTTCTGCTGAGTGTGTGCCACTGGGTTGTGGTGGTAACTGCTGGGCTGAATTCTGGATAGAGGCTGCTTCTGTGTTGAGCTTGCATGTGCTCCCAGTGGCTGCTCTGGAATTCATCTGGGCACTCCAGTGTCCTTCCACAGTCCACCTAGTCTTACTAGGGTCTTGAAATTGTCTCCCATATACATGTGTGAGCAAATGAATTTGTACATGCCTTGCAGTGAACTGGCATGTCGCCCAGGGTGCACCCTGTACCCTACCTTCTGAACCCATTCCAGTTCATCAGGGCTCCCTAATGATCAAGTGGCTATTGAAAATAGTTGGATGATTGAGTTACTAGTAGTACTACACAGCCTAAGGCTCACCTTATACAGTGCAGTGACAGAAGTTTTGTTGTTTTGGCTCTGTACTCCAGCACATTGGATTTGAAATGGAACAATGATTATGAGGTTAAAGCGCGGAATGTCAGCTTTAGTTCGAGGGTATTTATGTCTATACTGGGTGAACCATATAGGAATCGCAGCCCTTTTTATACACAGCCCTCACATTTTAGGGGACCAAAAGTAATTGGACACGTTAACATTAGCTGTCCAAATACTTATGGACTGCACTGTATATCTTGGCTTAAATAACTCCCTTGTCCCATTGCAGATAAATAAAAGTACAGTTTGTATAGATTTTTTGGAAAAAAAACACCACAATGCTGTACATTTGTTATCCACCCCTCTGTTTTCTAACTGCTTCTTCAAATTCAGGGTCAAGGGGGGGGTCCAAAATCTATTTTGGCAAGCAACAAGTGCAAGGCAGGGTGCACACACAGATGCAAACACACACACTCACACCAGGGCCAATTATCCCAGAAGCCGATTTATGTTTTTGGACTGTGGGAGGAAACCGGAGCACTTGCAGGAAACCCATGTGAACATGGGAGAACGTACAAACTCCACACAGAGCCCCGCAGGACTGGAATTTAACCCAGGGCCCCAGCGCTGCAAGACGGTGATGCTTACTGCCCCTTCATGCGACTTGTAAATTTGTAATATTATGCTCATTTATATTATCTTAACCTACCCCCAAAGAACTTGGCCCTCATTGAGTTAAATCTTCAGCAGGGAGCTTGTGTTTGGTACAGGCAAGAACCTTCCGGCAGACAAAAGCAGAGTCATTTAAGGCAGATGGTAGACCAGTTTCAGTCTGGCCTTTGGTCCTAGTTATGGCTGCGTTTTTGCTTCTCAAAAACTCATTGATTTGTCAATAGTGCCAAAGCTGTGGAAAAGTCTTAATTATGTCAATAATAAATGAGGAAATGGGGAGAGAAAAACTTTATTTATAAAAGGTTCTGCTGCACACAGGGTGGTGGAGGGACTTGGTTAGACTGTGTAAATAATAGATCTGTGGTGAGTTGATAGGAAGTAGAATGCAGAAAACTCGCATTAACAGGGGTTTTACACCTTGGCCAGTTCAGTGATGACGGGGGATTCTTTTGTTCCAATTCCACTTCTTCGTGGGGTGCCTCATGGTTGGGGAGGGAGGGGAGTTCCATGTTGCCTTCAGTCACAAGCACAGGGGTGAGAGATTTTGGATAAAGGCATCTTTAGGGTGCTGTGTCAGTGATGGGGTTGTTGTTCTTACTTCGCGGGTCCTATTTCTGTCTGATCGGGCTTTGTTCTGCTGAGACACGGGTTTATTTTCCACCCATTGCTTCGTGCTGCTCTGAGGTGTGAGGGAGAAGACTACAGGACCTGAAGTGTTGTTATAGTAGGTCAACCCCCTCTTCCCCAAAGGGAAGTGATTGAGGAAGGTTCCTGGGGCAGTGTCAGAGGGGAAATTCACACTGCAGTTAGGCTGACTTTATTTCCTCTGTGAAAACACCGGGATCAGTCTGATCCATTATTTTCACCCTTAGAATAAGTTAAACCAAGCACTAAGGAGAGACGAGACTAAGTTCAGACAGTGAGTCAGAACTAGAATGTGTAGTCAGTTGTCCCTCATGATGTGTTATTTTTTGCCTACCTGTAATTCACAGCAACTGCAGTCTCCTTTCAAAATGTAGTTGTCACCACTGCCATGAGGCATCCTAAAATGAAGTGAATTATACTTTTTAGTAGAATTTGTTTGGTATTGTTCCAGCACCTGGAAATTTAGATTATTTTCTTGTCCACAGAACATGTGCTGCAGTAATTGACCAAGTTGGTAGAACTGATATTGCTTCACTCAGCTGTCAAGACTTTCCAGTTATGAAGAAAGACTAGCAGGCTTGGTGCTTAGAATTTGCAGGTGAAGTTTTCTTTGGACATTTCAAGATATCGAAACACCCTGTACGCTTTTTTCTCTCTCTGGTGCTCAGGAAGGGTGTGTCTTTCAATGTTATTTGTCTGCCGTTTGAGAGTGACCTTCATGACTTAATGCTTTGACTACATAGTGTGCTTTCACTGATCAGTAAAACAGAGAACTTGGCTGCACTGTGTTGTTCAGTAATTTGCTTTTAGGTCACAAATTTCGACTCTGAAATTTTGTCTGGTAAAATGAAGACTGAAATCTGTTTTAAAACTTCTGAGATTGTAAGTTGGTAATATGGGGGGAAACGTTTTGGGAGGTGAGGTGGTGATAGAACCTATAGAAACAGAATAATTGTAAGTTGAAAATGGGAGTGACCATCTGATTGAAGCAAAGAATAAATTAGTTTTAACTTAAAGGGTTCATAGCTTCCTAACTTAAACTGTTGTGTAGAACTCTGTGTTGTTAAGGGTTGCAAAGAACATCACAGGACTAAACAATTTAAAAACTCAGATTGAAAACGAGGGAAAATTGAGGAATTCTATTCCGTTAGGAAGCCTTGGTGCCGCTTTGCTTGCAGTTTTAATCTGTAGGCTGGCTGTCTGACCCTGAGTGATCTCCCTGTGCCTCTCCCTCCAGCTCCCCCTTCTGTCTCTGTGACCCAGTTAACCAGGCTCTGCCTGGAGTTCTCACACAGCTGGTGTCTGCCCATGTCCAGAGAGGAGGCTTTATCTAAATGGACCTGAAGTGAAGCTCACATTCTTCAAGTTTTTTAAAGAAATACGGAGCAAAATATGAAGCAAAAAAGGCATCGAATGCATTAGAGGCTTAAATGGGTTGAGTAGGCCCTGTAAATGTGTCCCAGAAGAGGAGTTATGTTTAAGGAGAGAGGCCAAGTGCCCACTGTATTTAGATATCCGTGGCTGCCATTAAGTTATATTGGCAGGTCAGTGCCTCCTTTTTTCTTGCATAGTTGAGCTGTTTGTCTTCTCTGAAAACAGATCTGTATCGCTGCCTGTTTTGCACTCCTTCCACTCCCGATGTGCTTTTATCCCCGAGTCGACCCTTTTAGAAGGTTATCCCCTGTTGCATTGGTTTTGTTGGGAATTCTGCTATATCAGCTTCACTCAGAGCCGCGTTTGTCTCCATTAATTGAGAGAAGCACAAAACTTGCTATTCTAAAGAACGGATCGACTTTCTGAAGTCTGAAAGCGGAATCAGTGTCCCTCGCCTGGTTTTGTAATGAAGCTGTGCCTGACCTTCCAAACAAAGTAGCTGATTTACCCCTGGGTTTGGGGTGTTAACCTTTTCCCTTTTGTTCCCTGTTATTGTGGCCTGGCTTCTAGTAATCTAGTGATTGACTAGGAGATGTTGCAAGCTGGCTGCTTTCTCTCTGCACTATGAATACCGATTCTATGTTTTAAAGGCATCATTTTAATATTAAAAAAGGATGGATTTTCATCTGTTTTATTATTAAAGGTGCACTGCCACAGCTCAATCTAAAAACTAACCTAACAAATACATTTTTGCTTTCAGCTGCAGGTATGTTGATGTTATTTAGGGTATTCTGCTTTGAGTTTCCATAGATGTTTTTGCACACATTGGCCTGCCTCATTCACTGTTTTTTTTTTGAAGCCTCTGAAAAGAATTCCCAAATGTCCGTCAATGATGTCCTGCTCCTGACTGTAGTTGTGGATCGAAGTAAGTGCAGTATTGATATTCATGACTTGATTTCCTGCCTCTATGATGTTCCAGGAGCTTTTTTTTCAGGAGGGGCTGATGAGCATGTCAAATTGCATAACGGCAGAAGATGGTCATTGCGTAACGCTTAAAACAGGATATGCAGTAAATAAACAGGGAAGTCTGAGAGGAAAATTCAGATGTTCAGCTGTGCCATGTAATGGACAAGACTGTGGTCTTTTAAGAAAACAAAAGGGAAAAGTTTAGGTATTGTGCTTTCCATGTCGGAACCAGTTTCACTGAAGCCCGCAGTTTGTCATCCTTTGTTGTTATAGGCTGCAGAGTGCTGTGTACAATAATTTTGTACATTTGGACTAATTCTCCAAGATTTAGTAATGCACTTTTTGGATGTGGACTTTTTCCTGTTCTTTTGGGTTTTTTTTTTAGTTTCCATTGAAAATTTTTTTTATGCAATGACCCATGTTTTCTTTTTGTCCTTCGCAAAGGAGTTGGAATTCTTTTTTCTCTTTTTCACCTCTGTCCCTGTATTTTTAAAGCCCAGGTGCTTGAAACAAAAAGCCATAACATCCCAATGCCAGCTGTCTCCAGCAGTTATTGTACTGGTGTAACAATAGCTAGATCGTCCTTCTAAATTCGGGGGGGGGGGATGTGCAGTCTTTTGTTTGTGTGTCTTATTTATTCTCCAAAGGCATTGAATGGTCTTGTGTAAGGTACCCATGACAGGAGTGACATTCTGACAAATTTATAATGTTAAATTGTACAGTCATCACAATACAGTTACTGTTCTAGGCACAAATATGTCTGAGCCATTGTGTTGCCTCACAAGAGTTTCTAGAAGCTTTTGTTTTTAAATGGGAGCGTAAAACATCCTGCCTAAAATGAAGGTGGTTATTTTAGAAATGCGTCTTTAATACGTATGTGTTCTTTAAAAAGTGGCTGGTTATGATTTTTGACACGTTTTGTGCAGTCATCGTTTGGTTTTTTGAGTCGAGTTATCTTTCAATGCAGGGACCAGATAAGCTTGTTAAACAAATTGAATTTGGCTTAAAATCGGGTCCCAGCTGATGCGTTAACATAGCTTGCGTGTGCGTCTGTTCAAAGTGTTATGCACATGATGCGAATTGCTGCTGCTTCCCAGACTCTGTATGGGTGGGGCAGTGTGTGGGAGGAGCTGTTTCTGCAGTGGACGTGGTGGGGCTGGGCACCGGACACTGCAGCTCTGCTGAGCGTGGCACTGACCCAGCCAGCGCAAGTGGGGGCAGACAGTGGAAGAGGGAGACAGTCATTCCGGCTGCAGTTTTCTCTTTTTGCGGGACACAAAAGAGCCTCAGACCGGAGCTGTGGAATGTTGAGTCAGCACTGGCAGGAGGTCAGGCGTTTTGTCAGCCTACGCTAGCTTATGAGAGGGCCTGATCTGGCACCGTCGGAGAGGCTGGTTGGCGATACTGCAGAGACAACTGTCGCACGCAGCGCTGATGCAGGCACGAGCTCAAAGGTGCAACGGATCGGTGGCGATAGCCACACGTGCAGGCAGAGGGGGAGACCATTTCCTGTCTCAGTGCTCTTCTAAACCAGAGCCACCTGCAGCTCTGTTGTGGTGGTTTTCTCTGACGGAGTTGAAGAGCATTGTTTCTGACAGTCCACAGTTTTCAGCTTTTGTGTTGGAAGCATTCAGTTTTTCTTTTTGGCAACAGAACGACATTTTACCTCTTCCAGCGCAGCATGATAGCTTGACCGTTAGGGCTGTCTCCTTCGATTTTGGATCCAGCTTTTTAACCTTTAACACAAGTTATAATGTTGTTTTTAGGTGGACACATGGTAAACACAGCATCTTGGGATAGCACTTCTCACAATTACATTTAAAATGTCAACCTGAAAAATGCTATACAATTCAACAACAATGAAAGCTATTTAACAATAGGAGTGTTGTGCTTTCTCCATCAGTCACATCCTGTATTGTGGCTATTTGAATTTAATACCACAAGATTCACACATCTTTGCGAAACCAAGTGCAGGGGGTTACTTCCCTGAAAAAAGTATAAAAGCATCTGTAATCGGAACAGTGTTAACTGAATGATTTTTACTCTGGTTTCAGTAATTCATTTTATATTCACTTATTTCTAATTTTACATGGCAGTTCACTTTCATGAGCAGCCTGTGATGATTACACTATCTCCTCCAGCTTGGATTTACAGCTAACACTTTGAATTGCAGGGAAAGTCCGCAAATCCAACACCTGCATGTTTAAGAATACTGGTATTGAATAATACCATAAAATGTGTGGGGGGACTGACAGATTCATATACCCGATCCCCCACCACCCAAGTCACTGATGTCTCTGTTTTTGTGCTGGAGACTTGCAGTGCTATCTGGAGAAAGGGATTGATAAGATTGCAAGGTCATTGAATTGTTAAGAGCTGGATGACTACTGCATGCATGACAAACACCCACAGAAATGTAGCAGGTTTTATTCTGTAAGAATGAAATTTCATGTGTTAATACAGTGCAAGTGTTTACATAGCTCTGGAAACCACAAACAGTGTGCCAAAGAAAGCACACTTCACCTACTTGAAGAGCCTTAGTCTGAATAATGCAGTGGAGATTGAGGAATACCCAGAATGCCACAGGCCTGGATCAAGAAAAGATTCTCCCTTCTCACAGTACTTGCATTAGAACAGCAAAAAAGACTTTTCAACACCCAGAATTCAAACTGCTTTTAAGAAATACTCTGGAACAGCAGTTCCGTGCTGAATTAGAGATAGTCTGGTGTAATACAGTGGGGTCATTAAGTTTGATTTACATTCTCACATGTCTGAAGCCATCTACCTTTTGTGTTTTAAACGGGTGGAGAAAAGTTCAAACTTGTAGAGAAGATTAAGCCTCACACCTCAACCACCACCACTATTCCACATTGATAATTTTAGCGTTTCTTTGATCGCAATGAAGTGTGACCCTTTTTTCTTGCTGCATCTCTTTACAAAGTAGGAAGCACTCACCCTGTGGTCAGCCTGGTTCCTAATGCCCCAGTGCAGATAAAACTTAAACTGAGCTCCAGACCGTGGTCATTAAAAGTTCCAAGGCAATTCTTGAAACATTGGGGTGTTAACTGGCCCAACTTCCCCTTGGCCTTTACCACTCATGGCCTCCTGATAATCCCTATCTATGAATTGGCTTTATCACTGTTCTCCTCCCCACTGATAGCTGGTGTGTAGTGGGTATACTGGTGCACTATGTCTGCTGTCGCATCATTGAGGTGGGGCTGCACATTGGTGGTGGTGGAGGGGAGTCCTCATTATCTGTTAAGTGCTTCCAAGAGTAGTGTCCAGGAAAGTGCTTTATAACTGTAAGGAAATGATAATGCAAAACATTTGCAAAGCAAAAGCTCAGTGTTTTACATACAGTAGGCATCACAGAAATGGATATGCAAATATCCTTTGTAAGATCAAAATGCTGCTCCTTGATTTACTCTTTTGCCACTGCCTCCATGTTTTGCAGTTCTTTTATTCCTTGATATCCCGAGACTAGAGGAGATGTGACAACAGTCACAGTGGAGTACTTGTATCTTGTCATTCCCTCAGCTCTGAGGAGTCAGGGTATCTGTGTAATTATCGGCTGGCATGCAGAGGTGCGAGTTTCTAATAATAGTGCATGGTATTGATCCTGTTGTCCTGGAAATGGGGCTCCTTAGCTGTCTCTTGTTGCTGGACTGCAAGTCTTCAGATGACATCAGCTGTTCCTTCTTAGCCCCTGAACTAGAACTGCTTTGCATATGACAAATCTACAGTCAGGAATGTCTACTTGATACAAGGATCCCCTCGTGGTCCTGAGCCACACAAAAGTGCGCTTTCCTGACTGTGCTCATATGCGCTCATGCTAGGTAGCCTGGAATTATTTTGCCCTGGCCGTTACCTCATGTCACTGACCCGCACGACGCAGTAATGCTGTTTACAACACAAGACCAGTCTTTTTGTTCTGGAACACTTGAAAAAAACAAACTTGGCCTATTCTGTGCATGTGTTTTTGAAATGTGTAAAAGAGCAACACGATTTCTGGCAAGTGGCTATGGTCTCTAGTTGGAGCTGCCCTTTTTTTGTATATTTTCATGGATTTGTAAAGGGTGTATTTTCTAATTCTGGTTTCTCTATCTGGTTATCTGTACCATTTGGCAATGTATTATTAGCAGAAAGGAAAAGTTATAGTGGGAAATGATTGATTAATTTGCAATACAGACACATTCAACTAGCAGTCAGACACATTATTTGTGTGAGCAATCTTGATCAGCTAGTATTAGTTTTGGTTTATTATCCTCTTTGAGTGAATAGGCTGTGGCCTACTGTATGTTCCCTAATGGTACATTTTAAGCAGCTGCTACAAGCCGTTGTAGTCATTGTAGCTGGCATTTCTTCTGGGCTTCTTAGCCTTGTGGTTATTTTCGGTGCGAGAAGGCTCAGTTTTCCCGTGTTAGCTCACCACTGTTCGTGGTATGATTTGGCTTCTTGTGTTGTGTAATGGCCGATACATTCATTATTTCACTTGGGTGTTTTCTGTGGAAACAATTGAAAGCATTCCCTTGGCAGAGTGGAGATGAAGCTCTTCATTCAGTAGTATTAATGAAGTGTCAAGTGGAAAAGATATTTGTACTTATTCATACAGTAGTTCAACAAAGCTGTTGAATCAGTCTTTGAAGACGGCAATCATAGCCTTTGTCTGCAAAATTGCTAACGAAGAACCTTCCAGAAAAAGGCTGACTATAACCGAACCAAGTCATTATAGACCAATATGTCCTGTTTCCTTAACCTTACATGTAATAGAAGTGATAATTAGACCTGGAGTACCAACTGCAACAGTATCTAGGGCATAATAAAGATGGGATTACAAAAAGGAAGGTCTCCCCAAGCAGAATAACTATTTCAGAAGCTTTGTTGTAGGCACTTTGAGGTCTTACCTCAATTCCTGGAGTTTTCTGGCTCATTTTTTCTTCCCCGTGTAAAACATATGCTTAGTGGGTTTAAGTCTAGATATTGGCTTGGCCCTAGACATTTCACTTTTTTTCTTCTGATGATCTTCTTTGTTCCACTGGGGTGTGGATTTGGGTCATTGCCATGCTGCATGGTGAAGTAAGCATTCTTCCGCCCAGTAAGCATTTTCTTCTACATACAGTAAGCAGGCAGAATGTTTCCGTAAACTTTGAAATTCCCTCGGCTGGTGCCACCATTGGTTCCACTGTCAATATGGCAGCCGTGCGTGCGCAGGCCGTGACCCGAGTGCCGCCGGCAGCAGGGGTGTGGCATTCCTGAGAACAGGGCAAAACATTAGAGCTGTTGTTCTTGGCAGGAGCCAGGGAGTGTACAGTGTGAGACAAGCAGGTACTTGGGGGAGAGAGGTGGGTGTTTTTTGGCACTGTTACGTGCCGCTTTGTCAACAACACAAAACAGCTAGAAATAGAGCTGTGTAGGATTTTTTTATTGGGGGTGAGAAGTGGTTGAGTTTTTTTGTGGAGTTATCAGTTCCTTTTGTTAGGAGTTGGGGGTGGGGGGGTTGTTCTGTACTTGTAATGAACATCATTAGGATGTGGAGGAAGCAGGTCTGGACTGCAGCCAGTACTACTTGTTGCAAAACGCAGTATCTTCTGCTTTTGTTGCAGCAGCTCTTAATGACTTGCACTGATTTGCCGTCTTCATTGGAGAGGCAATGTGGGGGTGTGGGCTACCTTATGCTTTTCTCTGCAGCTTATATTTTCACAACATGCTTAAAGCCGTCTCTTTTCACTTAAGCTTTTAATGTATGATTAAGTTTTATAGTTAGTATTGTACTCGGTTCTTCCTTCTTTGTGTTGAACTCTTTGCAGAACTGTCATAAAGATATTATAGAGCCGAATACTGCTGCAGTGTACAGTTACTGTTTCATTCGGCAGTTATACTAGTTTCTAATAGACGATTTTGGAAGCTACAGGAAAATGCAAAGTGTTTAGCAATTCATTTAGGGTTTTGGCAGTTTTTCCTGTTTGTAATGGCCAGAATTGTGATTCACTCTAAACACATTCACACATAATATATAATCTTCCTTCAATGATTGTTGATGAAACTGGTAAATTGTTTAAGCACTTTGACTAGTAATGATACATAGGTAACTGAGACACTACCCTTGCCCATGGATTGAAGTCAGAGGTGGTGCTTAACATTTGGTATTGTCCTTGTGGTTCAGATCTTTTTGGAATTTTTCAGAAGACCGTGATAGATTCATACATCTTTCCTCTTATTTCCTGGACTTTTCCAGTCCTCAGTGTGTGGGAAGATCATGGAGCTGCTTGGACAGAACGAGATTGACCATCACCAGCGTCAGGTGGCCATCCTCAGCCAGGACAGTTTCTACCGTGTGCTGACCCCTGAGCAGAAGGCCAAAGCTCTCAAGGGACAGTTCAACTTTGACCACCCAGGTAGGCAGGTGAAACTGTCTGTAACGGAACACAATTTCCCCATGTGAAGCTGCTGTGCTTTCCAGTGGGGAAGACCAGTGACTTGGAAGCAGGGACATTTAAATAGTTGTGCGCATTTCCTGTCTTTGAAAGCTTGATTGGCGCTTCCTAATATTCTTTAGCTTGATAGTTGGAGGATGCAGAAAAGTACTGTATAGTGGTCTGTTTTCAATCCCTTCTAAACTTGCCAGTCTTAAAAATTATTTTGTACCACTGTGCAATTCTCTACTCTGCGCTTCCTATAATTTAGTTAATGGACATTTATCCTCTGAACTACTTTGCTACATTTTATTTGTGCTGATGGCAGGTTGCAATCTTTGTTGAGTGTTGCACAGTAAGATACTGCCATGCATTGAGCTTGGGAAGGAAAGGAAATGCCTGAGGGCCTAAGGCCAGTCCTTCATTTTCTTGAAGGACACAACATCCTCCGTCTTTCATTTGCAGTGCCCAATTGTCCTTTTAATGCAGTTTTTCTAGGACGTCTCCAGGCTTGTGACTAAAACTAAAGTATGTCTATGAGATCAACTTGAAAAGATCTCTGGATAAAAAAACCCAATTAATTATGTCCTGTGCAGTCAGTAATGTAGAGGGTAATACTGGCATTTTCTGCTGCCTTTGAGCAGTTGTGTGCAACTGCCTTGCTCCTTTTATCATTTTTATGATGACTGAGTTTGCCAGTGTAGTTTTAGAATAATGTCCAGAAACTCTTTGAACACCTCATGGATTCTGGTCATGGTCAGACTGACCATTGGACAGTTCAGACAAATGTCAGATGGGCTGGTCCACTCTGACGGCTTTATAAAAAGTCCTAGTTTTATAGTAATCATTATTAACTATTATAATTTATTTTATAATTATTTTTATAATAAAAAACACTGTCCATGTAGTACAATTGCAGATTAAATTGCAGTTAAAAGAATGTAACACTGTGACCTTTTATACTCAAATATATCTATTTGACTCTATTTGTATATTTCATTTATTTTCCCTCAGTTTCCCAAATTCGACAGCCTCAATCTCCGTCCTCCCTCGCTTACAGTATTGAACATAACATTGAATGCACAGACACCTGAAAAGTGAAAGGGAGGAGAGAGAAAATTTAGACAGTGTCGTATCCATGACTACAAAAATGATTTAGTTATCGAAAGACCCTCTGCATAAAGGTGTACACTAAGCCCTGTTAAATATTTTAACATTCAGAGTTCTGGTTTGATTAGGGAATTACTAATAATATAGTTTTCTTAGTATTGTTGTTGTGATGTATCCATTGGAAAAATAATGGAATGGCCTACATGATATCCTGTGCGTAAACCAATTTTGGGTCAGTATGCGCTGTACTTTTAATCCCAGCTCGTTGCCGAGTCTTGGAGAGCGCTGCAGAAAGTCCTGTGCAGTTGTTGCTTTGGCGTAGTCTGGCAGGCAGCAGTGTATGGCATTCAGGTGCAGTATCCGGGTGGAATTCAACTGGAGTTAATGGCAAGGGAGTTTTCTGCAGTAAGTGCATTCTTCCCGTCGCGGAGAGCAGCTGCTCGTCAGGTGGTCCTTCGACTCGCGTCCAGCTATGAGTGCTATTCCCAGGGCCAGAGCCCACCCACAGCTGGACTGTAAACGAGGAGAAGTTTTTCAGGAGTGAGTGTTAAGCTGCGAAGATCTGGGGTTAACAGGAACTAGCTGCAACTGGGAAAAAAAAACATACAGTACAATAACAAGAACGTTTACTTTTCTGTTTAGTTGTAGCAATGTAGTTAATATCTAAGGTGGAGCTGCTTTCTCTAGAAAGGTGAATTACCCTGACCTTAATTTTGGGGAATAAAACGGAAGAACCTGTTGTTTGTTTGCATAGTGCTTATGTAGGTTGTAGCTTGAGAAACAGCTGCCCTTGGTAAGGCCCCTGAATGCCTCATGGAACTTGAGGTTTTGTTACTTTTTAATTTATAGGGCACTTTAATCCTATGAAATTTGCAATTTATGTATTGAATCTGAATGCAGTTTACGAAATTGATTTTCTGAGTGTTTTATAATGGTCTTTTACAGGGTATGTATTGAATGCTATAATAATTTGTAAATTGGATTTGTTTCAACAAAATATGAAAATAGCAGCAGAATTTATGCAGAAACCAAGGGGTGATTTTCCTCCCTGTTCAGTTATTCGGTATCCTCCCTGGTGGTACTAAAATCGGAAACGGACTTTTCCTTGTCCCTCTCGTCTGCCTTCAATGAGACGCTGGTGCTTGACCCGTTTTTTTTAAAGCTTTCTTTTTTTTAGGGTTTTCTCTGTTCACTTTTGTATATTATCTTTGTTAATTGAGCCTCCTGGTGGTCTAAAGTCTTTTTGTTGGTTCAAAACAATATGAAAATCTGTAAAATTTAGGAATGCGAGAGAAGTTACAAGCAAAAGTTGGCCTTTTGGCCCCTAGAGCCTGTTTGGTAGTGGGTAGTTTATTGATGCACCTCAGCCAGCCATTCTTCTTGAAAGAAGCACACATTTCACAGAAGCATTGCTTCTTGAGCAAGATGGCTGGGTATCTTGTTCTACACTCCCACAACCCTTTATGCATCTAATATTGCAAATATTCAACACACTAAACCCATAACAAGACTGTGAGTGTGCATTTAGAGATGGAGAAGTGCCAGAAATGAATTATATTTCTACTATGCTGTACTGTACTTTGCGCCTTGGAATCCCAGAAGTCACACTGGTAATGGAACAGCACTGGCATGGCCATCCACTCCCTTCCACCTGCTGGGGCTCCTCTTGGCTGCTCTCTAACTCTTCGTCTTTTTGTCCAGACGCTTTCGACAACGAGCTGATCTTGAAGACCCTTTGGGAAATCATGGAAGGGAAAACGGTGCAGATCCCCGTGTACGACTTTGTTACCCATTCCAGGTGGGCACCAGCGAGCGCCGTATCTTTTCCACTACTGGAATCCTAATCCTGCCTGCTGTCAGTGTCAAGACGACCTGAGGTCACCATGTAGGACTGGGGTGTATGTTAGAAAGTTGCCTTTTAATTAGTACACCCAGTCCTTCCCATTCTTAAGGGCTACATTCCTGAACTATCCATGGATAACAATAAACAAGTATACAGGGAAAAAAAATGCATTTTACCATGCTCTATCTATGCATACCTAATACATCATGTAAATCTATGGAAATATGTTAAATAATGAAATAGCAGGACAGAAAACAAATCCAATACTACACAGGAAAATTAAGGATATCCCTTCATATATATATTTCATATATAAATATGTTCATATATATTCATATATAAAATGAATGAATATTATAAAGATGAACAAAAGCATGTACTTTTACAGTTACTGAGCGGATTAATATTCAGGAAGCTGTGATGAAGTGGGGGAGTAAGGTGATTGATAATGTGCACAAAATGTAAATTGTGTTTTGGTGACGCACTGAGAAACGTCTGGCCTCTAAGAATGTTCTGGAAGCTTTGGGTCTCTGAGAATGTTCTAGAACAGTGTTTCTCAAACTTTTCGGACCAAGTACCACCCCTGATCAAACCAAAGCATCCAAGTACCACCTACAAGTCATCTTCTCATGGGAACCCCAGAAAATCTCAATGACCATCATGAGCACGCGTGCGTACACACACTCACATACACGTATAATAAATATTATAATAAACTTTATTTTTTATAGCGCCTTTAAAGATGGCTTCTCAAAGCGCTTTACAGAATGACAACAGGAACAACAACAATTAAAAATAAACAATAAAAAAGCACCACTTCAGTGAGAAGTTCGTGCAACTACACTGCTGCGTCGGCTTGTCATCGCTCTAGCACTGTCTGTACAAACTCTGATGCATTTTATCCAGTCGATGCCATTCTCTTTGATGCATTCATTCAGAAGCTGAAATATGTGCTCTCCTGTAGTTCCTGTTGGTAGTGGCTTACAGAACAGAAAGTCCTCATGGGACATAGCCTCAAACTCTAACAAAAACGAGCAAATTGGCCAAATCAAAGGCATCTACAGACTCATCTAATTGCAGTGAAAAGCATCTGCTCATCTTAACGCGCTCTATCAGCGTACTTTTGACATCATCTGCCATATCAATAATTCTATGAGTGACTGTGTCTTTTGAAAGGGGCAGCAGGTCGAGCTGTTTAGCAGCATTTTCTCCACGCATGATACGTGTCGGCTCTTTTGCCAATGGTAAAAAATGTTCTTCACAAATAGTGTGGGGCTTACCTGCTTTAGCAATCCGCAAGCTTGCATTTTTCCCCGTTTCCGAAGTCCGTCTCAGAAGTTAAAAAGTTTTTATTTCATGCGCATGGGAGCAAAACACAGAGACGCTTGATGTTTTTTTTTCAAATTAACCTAGAACAGTCCTTAAATATTTTTCTGTTATCTTTCACACTTTCCTGTGTTCACAAGATTGCCAGTGTTCCAAAACCATGCACATTCTCCTACCATCCTATTTGCTGGAGATTTTTTAACTTTTTAACTTTTTTTAAATACAATTGGTCACTTGCGTTCGTTAGACGCATTCCTATACAATGGTATAGAATTACATAGTAGCTCTTGTGTCCACTCAAGTATTAGCGCGCGTTGTATCGTAGTACGTAGGCTGCATATTCGACACTAATTTTATTAAAATAGAAAATGTGAAAACCCATCCCAATTTTCAGTGCACACAACAAATTTCCAGGGTCATATGGTGTACCACCTGTGGTATGCGTACCATAGTTTGAGAACCACTGTTCTAGAAGCTTTGAGAACTCAGGATGGGCTTGAGGGCCTGACACTGCGGGTACATAAACCCACGCTTGAGGAGGAAGGGGTATATAAGCTGTTTGCAGTAACGTATTGCCTGGCTCATAGTTGAAGGAGAAAGGGGGTTGCTCAGGAAGCTGTTAAAGGATTCCTAGGAGGAGTGGGCACCATAGGAGGGGAGAGGAAGCATTCTGACGATCACTGCTCTTTCCCCCGGGCACTGTGGAACTGCAGGAAAGAGGAGAGTGTGACGGTGTACCCGGCTGACGTTGTTCTGTTCGAGGGGATCCTGATGTTCTACTCCCAGGAGATCAGGGACCTGTTCCAGATGAAACTGTTTGTGGACACCGATGCAGACACACGGCTGTCACGGAGAGGTGGGCTCACTGCCACACCGCCGCCTAGTGGGCAGGGCTCACTGTCAGTGTAGGGGTGTAGAGACTCACTGTAATCCCAGGTTTTCTTTTGCAGGTTCTTAATATTTGTGGGTCTTTTTTATGCAAACTGTTGATGTCCCGTGAATGATACCCACAGCACTTTATCAGCACACAAGGATTTTAAATACAAAACGGAAGGTATTAAGTCGTGAATACCTGGGGTATCTGTTTCTGTATTGCTAGAAAATGGCAATGCAGTATTTAATCTTAGAACCTTTCTCTTTTTCATGATTGTTTTAGCTTGCCGTGCTTTGAAAAAGCTTGACAACTATCCCTTCTTCTCCAAGCGCTCTGACGGTATAAGAACATCATTTTATTGCAAAAAAATCAAGCAGCTTATTAGAATCTTTCTTTGGAAGGAAAGCATTATTGAATATTGAGCAGTAATTCATGAGTGGAAACCCCTAAAGTCATTGCAGGGGGCTGCAGCACTGCGTCAGATCGCGTAAAACATGGTTGGGGAGTTTCTTTAGAAATGATGTGATCTGCTGTTACATTGTGTTTAATGGTCTCCACAGTTTTGGGTTCTTGGAATATTGGGGAAAATAGGTAGTAGGGTAAGAAGGCCTGGAGAGGTGGTCTTGGTCTTTTTAGAACACCAGTTTCCAAAAAGAACAGAGAAAGTGACAAACCTTTGCGGTTAAGCATACCTTGTGAACTGAAGGAACTGAAAACCTGTAGACCAACATGCCCTCAAAAAACTAGGATTGGGGACCTCTGTGTTAATATGCAGGAAGGCTAGAGTAGGGTAAATTCATTGCTCCTTGATTTTTGGCTGCTGTTTTGCCAAAGATGTCCCATACACACTCGCACTCCTTGTCTGACTCTCTCTCCGGTCCTGTCTCGCAGTGTTGCGGGACATCAGCGAACGAGGGCGCGACCTGGAACAGGTGCTCACCCAGTACATCACCTTCGTCAAGCCGGCTTTCGAGGAGTTCTGCCTGCCAGTGAGTACTGCCCCCTCGGCCTGGCTTCTCTTCCGGTCCTCCTGTCAGAGCTGTGCCTGAGCCAGACTCCAGGTCTGTCGTGGGGGAGGAGAGTGAGCGACAGGCCCTGTAGAGAGCGAGGCCTGGTGACATCGGGTTGCTGTGGTGCTGGGTTCTTTGTTGCCTGTGATGTCCTCACCTCCCGCACTGCAAGTTTGATTTTGAAACAGATGAGTGCCTCTGGAATTAGTCTCTGACCTTCTCAAAAGCTGTCAGTGAAAGTGACGGTGGTGGAAAAATACTTTAGTCTAGTCAACCCCCTTTTTTTAATCCTTTGGAAGTTAAATATTCTAATATGGTTTCCTGCGAAGCCTTTGTCAAGTTGTACATGAACATAGTTTTCACTGTGAGGATTACTTATTTAAAATACCATTTCACTTTTAATTGATGATGTTTCAGACACTCATTCTAGATATTGCTCCAGGCCTTGTGCATTTTGCCATGCTTTTTTGTTTTGCATGTTCGTTCATAGATGTACCCCAGCATCATTCAGGATATCGACACATCTTTAAAACTTTTAATTCATCTACTTATACTACTGTTGGCAGATATGGGGCAAAATATAGGTCAAGATTTATTCCATGTGAAAAAGAAAAACAAACAGACAATGTTTCATCTGAAACTGTTACACTTCTCTTTTTATTTCAGCATGGAATAAACCTTTGCCCGTTCCTTTGCAGCCTAAGAATGCTGATGAAGCTACATATCTAAAATACAGATCAGACCAATTTAAGCCCTGTCAAGTTATAGATCAGTCCCAGTGTACAGGGGTTAGGATGCCTGACCACAGCCAAAGAGACCTCCAAATGCTTAACGTGTGCCACCTGAAATTCTACACTTTTTTTTTTGCCACTGTGTGGCTGCCGTTAGTATTAGCTTTGTGTTCTCTTGAGCTTTCCCCAAAATTGTATCCTATACTGTGCTCCACAGCTGAGAGTGCTCTCCCCACTGGACCTGTTTGCTCCACAATGCAGCAGTCAGATGCTTTTATATGGAATAATTCGTTTTGATTAACCATGTTTAATGAAACTATTTCTGAAGCTCTGAAATTTGAAGCATATTGTTTGCTTTTGCAGGGTGTCCCATTATCTACGAATAGTGTGTACTTTGAATACATTGGAATTTGAAGCATTTTTGAAGAAAAGCGACCTTGAACAAGTGCTTTTACTTATTCAAGGCTCTCTGTAACAAAGGAGGGACACCAACTGCCAGGTGTTCAATCTGATTAACTTTGTTGTTGAAAAGTCTCTTTGTTTTAACGGTGAAATTGGAGTAATTTTCTTTGTGAATATATAGGTGGAGTTTGTGATTGAAGATTAATTGCAGAGAATCCTATACAAACTTGTTTTTCAGGGTGATAGAATAGTTTCAAATTGAAAGGAAAAATGTTGTTTTGATAAATGTGCTTTGTTTTTCTTTTTTTTTGTAGTGTCAATGATGGAGTGAAAGATTCTCTATTTCAAATCCCTTCTTGTCAATTTTTCTTTAATTCCAGACAAAGAAGTATGCAGATGTGATTATCCCGCGCGGGGCAGATAACCTTGGTAAGGGCCTGTTATTCTCCGTTCCCTAAACTCCATGAAAGCTGTGGCATTGTGGATGCTCGATGTGGTTAAAAATCTCAAGAAACTACAACAGGGGGGCCAGACTTCCTTTTAGTCATAAGGAAAACAATGTTAGCATGCCTAGACAGTATTTACAGCTACGACTGTCTGCTAGTATTAGACAAAATAATTGAAACTAGAATGTGTAAATTTTATGTGGTCACTGACTTTTAAAAGCATATTCAGTTTATTGGTATATTTGACAGTTTTTCTAGTGAGCAGTTGTCCTGGAAGGATAAGAAAAGTAAAAAAAAAAGATGAGTCATTTAACCCATTTTGGCCTTTGTGATATCTAATCAAATTGATGATCTTGTCCAGCCTTTTTAAAATCCTGGCCTCTTGCCTTTAACAACATAACTCCATAGCTTGTCCATAACTCCCACAATCCTTTGCACAAAGTGCCACTTGTGTCCTTCCATGATGTTTCCACTTTTGTCCTCTGGATTGTGGATGTCTCAGCTGATGGAAGAGAAAATTGAGTTTTGTGTTTTACAATCTATGGCAGATGTTTTTTGTTTGGCCAGAATTCTGATAACTTAGGGAAGGCCAAGTGTAAACTGGGTTCTGAGAAAAGATTTGCTTTCTCCTTGAAAAGGATAATTCTCCTGAGGGAAAATGTCAGTGAAAACTTGACCAGCTTCATTTTGACCCTCTGTTTTGTATTTGTGTTCAATATATTTAGTGCTTCAGTACGTGGCAGTCTCCAAAAATGATTTTTGTGCTTGAAGAATTTCTGTAGAAAACAAAACCAATTCCATGTTGCATCACAAAACTACAACAGCTCATTTCACTTCCAACAGTTGTTTTAGGTAGGTTTTATAGGCTTAATTGCTGTTGATCAGAGCTGTAAAGGTAGGTAGACCGCAAATGTACCAAAATAGAGGCCATCTTGGCTGTGTTGGTTTACAGTCATCATTCTCATCCTACTGTATGTAGCCATCTGGGAATACCTTTAACAGAATTTGTCTTCCTTCATGGAATAGAAAAGAAATGAGCTGCTTGAGCTCAAATGCAAGTTTTGTTTTAGCAGTTGGTCATGCCCATGTTGGGGTGGCAGGGTACAGTGATGCATAGTGATATCACAGTGCAATAATGAAAGGTTTCTGCTTCTCCTCTTTCCAGTGGCCATAAACCTCATTGTGCAGCACATCCAGGACATTCTGAATGGCGGACTGACAAAGAGACATAACGGCTGTCTGAATGGCTACAGCACGCCTCGGAAGAGACAGGCCTCGGAGTCCAGCAGCCGGCCACACTGACCTCACGGCATCTCTCTCCGAGAGAGTGAGGGAGAGGAGAGGAGGGTGGAGGGATAGCTTTGTACATAACCGCCAGTCAGCCACACTGTATTTAGTGAAAAAAGAAAACAGTACAAGGCCTTTAATTTTATTTTTTAAATGAAAAAACCCTAGTACTTGGACAGCTCTAGGTCAAAGACAAAGTGACTTGTTTCTGATTTATTTTTGGTTTTTGCCTTTTCTTTGTGGTTACAACAATGGATTAGTTGGGAGGAATGTTGGGTGAGCTGGGTAGCAGTGGAGCTTGGCTACTTATGGCCCAGTCTATGGAAGGCAGCCTGCTATATATTTTTTTTTCTTTTTGTGAACAGTGTAGACTAAATGCACCAACACTAATATGCTATACACTTTCACTGTCCTCTGTTACTGGTTGCTGAGAAGCTTTTTTTTTTTAGTCTAAGCTTGAAATTGTGGTTGGGTGTTAAACTTGTTTTCGGGTAATTTGTCGCTGCCCTTTCTTCCGAAGGTTTGTGGTCAACAGCATCTGCGTCTGTCCCTGCCAGCCTCTTGTCACATGCTCTCGGCTTTGCCTGCAGTCTGCTAGTGTGGTCTCGCCCTGGAGTGCGCAAAGCTTCGCCTTCCAGGTTGCTTCTTAATGAATTTCGTTCACTTTGGGACAAAAGAGGCACATCCAAAGTCAGTTATGCAAAGATGACTCATCTTTAAAGGTGCCAGAGTTCAGTCTTGTTTGTTTTTTTTTTTGGAGACGAAGGAGGAGTCAGTTTAACGTGTGAAGATAACTGCCCGTCCTTCATTGAAGATTTGAAGGCCAGCCCAGTGCCCTTTTATGCAGCCTTACAGTTGAGTGAAATGTGACAGCTTCTCCTTTTCCTAGGTGTAGACAATGACACTAGCTTCAGTCTGCCCATTCAGAGCAGTATTGTCCGACTGTTGAAGACCATTGTGAATCAAGTGTTTGCTCTGGCTGTCTACATCACAGCTGAGGCAGGTAAAATAAAATATAATCTAGTCTGTGTAAAATTGTGCTGTGGCCTTTTTGGTGTGGTGGACTCATCTGCTGGGACCTGCTTCCTAGAGAGCAGGGGCAAGGAGAGGTTCACTCGTCACATTAAGTAGTCATGCTTTGCAGTTGCAGCTTTTGATTATGCAGTCGCTTGAGATTGGATGCACCTCTCTGTCTCCAGGTGTCCCATTAACAGTACCCTGCTGACAGTAAAAGTCCTGACCCCTCCAGGGTGAGGCATGGTGGCTTTTTCCAGCTATTATATCATGAAAGAATTGGATTATGATAAAAATCCAAAATGGGAATCAAGATGGATGGACAGCCAAATAGTGGGTGAGTGGGGAGGGGGGGGGAGATGTACTAAATTACTCAGGGCAAGGGGGCAACAGGGTCTGCAACTCTGGTCCTGGAGAGGAACGATTTGGCAGGAAATCGGTCAAATGAGATCACTCAGAAAATAGGGATGAAACCAGAGGCCGGTCGCTGTCCAGGACCAGGTGTTCAGAGATCTGTGCTGGTCTCTGGTGATTTGGTTGTGAGGTTATGAACCCAGCTGTTCTGCAGATAGAACAGAGGTTCTGTTTGCACCATGGACAATAGATGTCATGGATCTAAGTCTTCACTTAGTCTTATCCTCTTATAGCTTTTACAGCGACCACGTGGATGGTAATTTGATCAAGCAGGGTGATTTCTGGTTGTTATTCTATACAACATGGTAGTCCTGATGGTTTCCATTAATTGGACAGACCAGACCCAGGCCCCTGTTATCTACTCAGGACCACAGGGGTTTATGTCTTAAATGCATCAACATCAGTGTGCAGATGTGCCATAACTCCATTGCTCAGGACTGATGTTGCAATGCATGTCACCAGACTTGGTTTCTCTCAGTATTATTAATAGTTTACAGTTTCATATTCAAGCTCCTCTGCAGTCAGTCTGCATTTCTGTCTGCCTTATCCGTTTAAACCCCTTCGTCATCTGACTAAAGCATTCTTTGAAAATTGTTCCTCTCGCCAAAAATGTCTTCTGGAATGAACAGGAATTACAAGTTGGAATTTCTCACTGGTTGTTTACACTGGCCATTCAAAGCAGGATAATCACCCTTATTTTTTTAAGGGTAATTCTTTATCTAATCAAACTCTGGTCAGTTTTCACTTGTTTTGTGATGTTTTTATTTTCATGGTTATCAGTTCCGTGTTTGAAAACGCACAAATGTGTGAACCCCTCTCGGAGGAAAGCTTTCCTTGACCTCAGTTTGCATTTAATATAGATTTCAGTTAAGGTATGTGATGACATATTTTGACGAATGTCGCTCTTTAACTCCTGACGAGTTATCCAGGGTCATGAGAGGCCCTAGGTAATTTTTGGAATTGGTTGCAGTTATTTTAGTCCTTTTCGATCCTGACTCGATCCGATGTGCTGTAGTTTGTCACAGGCTAACATGAAATGGTTGGTTTTATACCCGACTCTGTAATATCACACATCCAAACAGTATGTGATGTTAACTATCAGGATGTCATTTTAAACTCGATGAGGAATGTCCAGCTGAGTACAGTGGTGAGGCAAAATGCAGTTTTAAGAGGTTAACGATGCTATGGGGAAATTTTGGGCAGAAGCATTTGGGAGTTACGAGATGAACATTTCATCGTCTTTTTTTCGCTACAAAAAGCTATTCTGGTGTAATTGGTTTAAACTCCGATTTATTTTTCTTAACTTCAGGTTCTGCTGCTATAAACCAGGGTAGGTTATTGATTCTTACCAACAGCCAGGTTTAAACAGAGCACTGTGGTTGTACTGTATTTGTAATATGTGTTGAAGTGTCGAATTTTTGCATAAGAATTCTGGTCTCAACCATTTCTTTTACAAATGTGTGGGGGAGGATAAACAGATTGAGCCCAGAGTGATACGTGAGTGAAAGGCTTTTGTCCCTTGATTGTATAGGACCACCTACTTAAAGTTGTCATTTCTGTTTCTATACTGATTTTACTTAAAACAAATGGCAATTGTTCTCAATAGTAGAGTATTAAACCATCTCTTTTTTTTCTAATCCTTATTCCCCTTTTGCATTATTGTTTTATCGTGGGGTAACACTTTCCAAGTCATTCTTACTCATCTGTGAAAAGAACACTTATGCGCCATATTAGCCTCATCCAAATTGTGGCCTCTATCAGTGTCAGATGTGCATAAGTGTAAAAGATATATTTGGTGTCAGTTTTAGGAGTCTGAGTTTTAACCCTGTTGTGCGAGTGTTGCAGGTTGTATAAGGACAGATTTGCATGGGGCTGCTTCAAATTGCATGAAACAATGCAGTCAAAAAATTAATTTTAGGAGGTCACTCTATATGTATCTGTATATTTTGAGGGCTGCATGCCTCCTTTTTTTCCCTTCAAATAAGGAGGATAGTTTTTCAGTAGATGTATGCCTATAATGGTAAGAGTTCAGCAAGAACACCTTTTAAAGTGATATTTACAGAACGGCAGCACACTCCATCAGCTAGTGTTGTGTTTTTACTGTTAAGCATCTGGACATGTTCCGAAAAGAGCCTTTTGTCATTCACTTTTTACCTGAGAGGGGACTGCAGTCTCCCAGATTTCTGAACTATGTTAAGGCAAGAGTGTAGACAATAATGAAATGAGTTGTGAATGAATGTCTGCGTTTTTTTTTACACCCCAATACATTAGTGCTGATATTTGTTACAATGTGTAAATGCATACTGGTTGAATTTGCATTTTAAGTACACTGCAATTAAACATTTGGTTGACTAGTTTTGCCAGTAGTGGTGACGGTTTTGTGGGCATGCTGAAGTGAATCTGTTCTTCAGTGCTTCAGACAACTAAGAGATGAGACGAGACGAATTACGCCTTAAAAAATATTTTGTGAATAACAAACCAGGTACACCATAGCCAAGCAAGGATGAGTATCCCATTTTTGGTTTTCTTCAGCGCATAGTTACATGTGTGATTAACTCTGCACTGGAGTGTTAACGCAAGCTCTGTATTTTGTAGAACTTGGTTTTACCGTAATGTTCAATCGGTTCTTGATGTTGCAGTAAGCAGGCTAGTATTTGTATTTTGTGTACAGGGACATGTGTCCCATATATTGGCCAGGGAGAAAAAAATGTAACATTAGCTTTGTTTGGCAAAAACCTTTGAAAAGTTGCCTCAACCTGAAACCTCTGGTACAACATATCCTCACTTTTCTGGGTGCATTTTTTTTGTCTAGAAATCAGTGTACATAAATATTTGTGGCAATGGTGACACGTGTCATTTAATATTCTCATAAAGCTTTTCTTATAAAGAGCTTTTCTGGTGCAATTAGAAAACTAATGAGAATTTGTACCTCCTTTGTGTTGGATAATAAACTGTTCTTGGTGCTGGCTGAGACTCCTGGCTATGGGGGAGGGTTGGTAGGGGTGCATCTGCAAGCAATAGCACACTGTCAGCTTTTTTTATGCAGCAACTATCTGCTACCCTGCGGCCACCAACAGCTTTGGATATCAAAGCCAAAAAAACTCTGCTGCTTCCAGCTATAAGTAACATTGTTACCTTGATTCCTTGATTTAGAAAGACTGTGTTCGTGAATGTGCAGGCAATCATACTGTGAGAACACGCTAGGGAGCACTATGCAGGGACAGTTCTGGGACCCTGAAGCTGACATGGTAGTGGTAGCGGAGAAGACCAGAGGACTGAATTGTTTTGTCCTGTATGAATGTCTGCACTCCTGATTTTAGCTTTAGGGTGGGGTGTGCTGAAGTGGCTTTCACTTTGAATAGCAGTGGCTGCCCTGAGTATTAATGGGTGGCTTTAATCAGGAATGCAGAGTTTTAAGTGTTGAATCTTCCTCATGATGAGATGTTACCCTCTCCCCCACCCCCTGCTTGTACCAATGTATTATAGTGTAAATGGATTGTAAGTTTAAAGATGGGCACATACAGGGAGCCAAACTGTAACACGTCAAGTGTAATTAAACAACAAAAAATAAAGATTTTATACAAATGTTTGTTTGTCATTTTTTTGAACAACAAAAGCTCACATTTCCTTCTCAACTAGCCATGCCAGAGCTGCTAGGAGTCTGCAGTTTCTAAAGCTTCTGAAGATGTGTGGGAAGGTGTTTTTGCGGAGATACTTTCAGGACACTCAAAGGGGTCATATTCTCTTTAATATTTCTGCTGCGTCTGAGGGAAGCCGGGAATAAATGACAGTGTGGAAAAAGCAAGTAAGATACGCATGAAGCACACCCACATTTGAGTATGATACAATTTTAATTATTTAAGCTTTTTTCAAGAATCTCAAGCTGTTGTAAAATGGCATTCGTAATACGCAAGAGAAGTCGAAAGTAAAAACACCATTTGTCCTAGTGAAACCAATTATAAACTAAATTATTCTCTAAAAGCTATGGTGAAAAGGGAGGAAAAAATGACATTCAATAGGTCTTGAATGAATGAGCACTTATGTAGTGCTGCACAGCTCAAGGCTATGTCTAACATTGTGTGGAAGTAGCCCTTCTGGAGACTAAGAAAGCTCAAATCAGCAGATCTCAGATTAAGATCTGAACTATGCCATATGCTACAGGTCTTCAAGACCTGGAGCTGGGCCATTCAATACCTTCTGAATTTCACGGTGAGGTACTATAATTTGCACATGGGAGACACTATTTTGGGGGTATTCTGTAAAGTAGGATTTATATAAAAAATTGACAAAACAGTTGTAGAAAGATTTTCTTCTTAGATTAACATGCAGTATTTGTTACTTAAAATAGAAAAACTTCAGAATCTTAGATGGACAAAACCTTTATCATGTAATAGACTTTCCAATAAACTGCTCTTTAAAAATGTTTTAATTTACATTGTTCCATGATATGGCATTAGGTGAGGAAAAGTGGGGAAAAAGAGGTTCATCACGACAATGCCAGTTGTAAAAGATAATAGGAAATAGTACAGTATATGACAAAATCACATTTGAACAAGAGATCAAAACACACTGTTTGGAATGTAATAATCAATCCTGATTATGTAAGCATGACCCCAGCCATTTCAGTTTGCAAGTTGTAAATAAAATTAGCTATCTCTTCTGGTTTTGATAGAAGAATACAACCAAAGTCTGCTACATTTTTTAACCCGTGACTTAGTAATGTTTATAATATGTTGATTATTATTTTATTACTCATGCTGTACATTAACTTTCTGTGCAGGCATGCATTACCAGAAAGCTGTTTATTTCTGGTAGGTGTCACCAGTCCATTGCAGGGCGTTCACAGTCTTTGGAAGGTGGGAGGAAACTAAAGCACACAGAGAAAAGCCACGTGGCCAAACATGCGAACTTCACACACAAGGGTTTCCTGGTCTGAATCAAATCCACGACCAAAGAACTATACAAAGAGAGGCGGCGACTTTACATGAGGGTCTTGTATTTATTTCTAAATTATATCCGCCCTATTATTCTTATTTTTGTCTGTTCTTCAAATGTGTTGTTTGCGCCAATAAACGTTGAACTGCCCCCTATTGGAGCGGAGGCTATTCCATTTCATTATAAGAAAAGTGTAGTAGCACGTGCCTGTGATATTTATTTCTCTTCGCGGAATAATCGTAGGTTATTCTGAAAACGTTCAGATGAGGCAATCGTGTTCTCTATAATATCTTCACAGTAATGTCTGTTGCTAGAATATTAACTGGAAAAACGCAAAAGAAAGAACACAATCTCCCATTCTTGAGCATTCGTGGCGTCATTATAGAGCGACCAGGCGGGGTGACGTCAGTAAACTGTGCCCTCAGTACGCGGGCGTTGTGAGGGAGAGCGCTGAGCAGTGTGTGTCGTTGTGATTCCCGGTTGAACGGTGCACTGTGCTACGCTGAGAAATGTCGAGCGACTTTTACCTGAGATACTATGTGGGACATAAAGGGAAATTTGGGCACGAGTTTCTGGAATTTGAGTTTCGACCCGATGGTAAGTCAGAAAAAGAGGCCGAGAGTTGAGTAGCTGTGGATTTGGGCCTATACAGTACTTAAGTCCTGAATCCTAATATAGAAGTTGATCGTCGGGGCACCAATTGAGGGATTCTCACTGTAAACGTGGATGTAGTTGAATCACCAGGTTAATTTAGGTATTTGAGGCTGGATACTTACACCAACTGATGGTGAAAATATGTCCCGTATGATACGCTTTTAGTACCCCATCTCGCTTAGATATAATAATCTTAAGTTTGTTTCTGAAACAATGAAGAGAAAATGCCATTCAGAAAATGAATGAAACTATGAAGTGCCGATGTTGAAAGACCCTGTTTACTTATTCAGAATATATCGATAAAATCAAAACGAATGCGAATTTCACTAGGCAAAAACCGATACAAAATTAACCGAAGTAATACACGATTGCACGGTATGCTTAAAAAATTACCTTCTGTGGCAGTATTTCCTCACGACTTTGGAAACTTGTGATATACATGTTTTGAACTCATTCTTGGGTAATTGCATTTTTCCCGTCTGAACGTATTGTTGAAAAACTTCGATTTCCTAATGGAAACACTGCACGCTTTCAAAATACGAAAAGATCAGGAGTATTTGTTTCTTTAAGTGAGACTTACTTTCATTTTGTTTACAGGGAAGCTACGATACGCCAACAACAGCAATTACAAGAACGATGTCATGATCAGAAAAGAGGTGTGTATGCCTGAGACTTATCTTACATTATGAAATACTTTAGGAAGTATTTTTGACTGTTCATTTTCTGCGATTAAACAAATTATATTCAATTTTTTGCAGTCATCTACATTAGCATTAGAGGGCAGTCTCTTATCAATTCGTTAAGAATGAGGAGATAAAATTGGCATATCATGAGCCACTGAAGCTTTATAATGACCTTTCTGTTTTTCCCAAGGCGTATGTACACAAAAGTGTGATGGAGGAACTGAAAAGGATAATAGATGACAGTGAGATCACTAAGGAAGATGATGCACTGTGGCCACCACCTGACAGAGTGGGCAGACAGGTCAGTGTGCTTCTGTTTTCCTTCAAGGTGTTTCTAACTGCTTCATCTAATTCACAATTGCAGGGGAGCCAGAGCCTAACATGGCAAGCAGCGGGCATAAGGCAGGATACATGCTGGACAGGATGCCAAGTGGACACTTGCACACAGGGCCAATTTCCCACAAGCCAATTAACCACACGGATAGTACCCCATGTCCAGAATTGAACCCAGGGCCCCAGTGCTGCAGGGCAGCAATGCTAACCACTGTACCACTGTGTTCTGGTCATCTAACAAATTGTCCTTTTTTACGTCTCAGTATTCTTGTTTGATTCCATATCCTGCTTAATTTCACTTCCACTTTGGCAAAAAAGTGATACTTGATAATCAAAGCATCTGCCTGGGTTTAGATTTATGAAGAGTACTTCTGGAGACAGACACATATTAAAAGTGCACCACAGACATGGGATATGGGAATAAGTAATGGTAAATGGCAGCAGCATTAGCCCTCTTAGTTTGGTTGGTGATCTGAGGATCTCATCCAGCTGCTTTTTGAAAGAAGCCAGGTGTTAGTTTTGAGTACATGGCTGGGCAGGTTGTTCCATACTCCCACGAGCCTTAATGGGGAAAAAAGTTGCCTTGCAGTTCTGGATGATAGCTGTTGTTCCAATGTGCCATTTAGATGTTAAATGTTTAATTTCAGTCTCTTCAGTAGCACTGTTGGATTGGAAGTATTGAAATGGAGAAGTGGCTGGTGCTTCGTGTATGACTGGCATACCGAATGGATTTTGCAGTTCTTTTGGTATCATGGTCTTTTAGCTAGGTACAATCTTTTAAATCCAAGTCTATATCTTAAGGCTTGCTCAGTAGGTGAGGTTTAACTTAAACTTTCCTAACTCATATGCTAAATGTCTTGTAGGAGCTGGAGATTGTAATAGGAGATGAACACATTTCATTCACAACCTCCAAGATTGGGTCCTTGATTGATGTCAACCAGTCCAAGTAAGTATCTAGTTTGAGGTATAAAGAAGACCCTGTAAAATAAGTGATTTTTTTTTTACACTTGGTATATGTGTCAATTTTTGTTTTCTGCTGTTTCACCTTTTCTACAAATATCCTTAAAATATATTTGTTTTCTTTAAAATCAGATCATTTCAAAATGTCAATGTGCTGCATTTTTTATAGCATTCATCTTACTGACTTTAACATACAAATGAACAATCCTTACTCCTTAAAACAATTGTAGTGGAAAATGTTTGTGATACTTGAATATAAATGTTTATAGTTTGTGCACAGCAGGTATAATTCATTTATAGTTTAAGACCACATGATTATTAACAAGAGGAGGTCATTTGGCCCATCTAGTGCCTTTGATTTATTGTAGCTAATTGTTCTGCAGATCTCATCCAGCCATTTTGCTGATTTGCACAGCCCTTTGTGATTCCCTTTCTCGGTTTTAAATGCACTTTCCTGTGGGTTCGGTTTATTAGTCCTTTAGAATTAAATCAGGTCCCCTCATAATCCTTTGTTCAGGACTAAAGAGATTTTATTTTAGCACATTTGTCATGAATATCCTATTTTCATAACGGTGATAATGTAGTGTGTATGGTGCAATAAATGTTTCCTTTATTTCAGGGATCCAGAGGGCCTCCGGGTATTTTACTACCTGGTTCAAGACCTTAAATGTCTTGTCTTCAGTCTCATTGGTTTGCACTTCAAGATCAAACCCATCTAAGAGTGAAGATATTTCTTATGATTCTTGTGTGCTTGCTTTGGGTTATTTGTACATTGCTTTGGGGGAACTTTTTTTATTTTAAATAAAATAATGAATGAAAATGTCTCATATTCCTTTGTGTGATGAAATAATTTGTTCTGTAGAAATCGACAGTTTGCTTGCATATTGTCACAACAAACAGGAGATGTAAAAATCCAATTAGGTTTATTTTGAGCCTCTATTATTAAAGTGGTTATCTTAGTTGTTTTTAGTGGTTTTTATCCCAATACATCCCAAAGTGTTTTAAATATAGAAGGGAACCCTAGAGGGTAATGTGCAGCAGCCTCACTACATAACTGATAAGGTGACAAAGAAAGTGATTCATCATCTAAACTACAGAGAGCTGTAGTTAGGCCCAGTTGTGCAATTTCATGGTGGAATTCAGGGTGTTGGGATCTAGACCCAGAAGCCAGGACCTCGGTTCGAAAGATTGCACCTTCTGTAGCATATTGTCTCCAGTTGCCATAGTGGGACATTTCTTTAAAAAATTATGGTTTAAAAGGAAGAGTTTTACATACTCTTCCACATCACCACTTGGAGCAGCACATTTTTTTTAGAGGTCACTAACTGGGTCCAACCTTGCTTGGTGTTTGAGATCTAACGAGATCAGGCTTGAGACGGAGCGGTGAATCTGTGGCTAAGGATCTGCGCCTGTGGCTGGAAGGTTGCCGGTTCAAATCCCGTGGCCGGCAGAGGAATCCTACTCTGTTGGGCCCCTGAGCAAGGCCCTTAATCCCATCTGCTCCAGGGGTGCTGTAAAATGGCAGACCCTGCACTCTGACCCCAGGCTCTCTGTGTGTCTGTGTGTCTCATGGAGAACAAGCCGGGGTATATGAAAAGACAAATTCTAAATGCAAGAAATTGTATAGGGTTAATAAAGTGATATTATTATTATTATTATTTTATTATTATTATTGAGCAGCGGTTCCTAACCCTGGTCTTGGTGGGCTCGCAGCATTAGAACATTGAATTGGAATTGGAATTTCTTTCTCTACTGTACCAAATTATTCTTTGATGTCAGGTTTTCAGAACCTCCATCTATTGTATGTAATCAATTGGTCCACTGCAGAAAGAAATGGAACTTGGCATTGGAGTACGTGATGCAGTCATCCCCAGCTGTGTGTTAATCATAAATTGATGACTCGCTGTTTAGTCAGAAATATGAGTGACCGAGCTGAAGAGTGGAGGATTAATGTTCTGTAATGGTGATGTTGGAAACATTCTGTTTGAAGTGGAGTATTTCTGAAACTTGGGACTTAGTGCAGAACTAAGTACCGTATATGAAAAACCAAAATGAGCAGATCAGTTAAAGGCATCAATTAACATGGTGATTTAGAGATAAAAACGAGCAAACACGGTGGTTCTCTTAGGATAAGGGATAGGACCGTTGTATTAGAAGATGGAAATCGCTGTTTTTATTAATCTTTTAGGAAAATACAAGCCTTTCAAAGTGCAAAAGCTATAAATCTCGGAAAAGACCTAGGCACTGTAAATTATAGACCAGTAGGATTTTCAAAAATTATTAAAATAAAACGAGTTCAAAAGTTCTTAAATAATTATTTTTTAAGTTGTCCTGCAGTCACTTAATTATATTCTGAGATTATTAATCAACATCATGCGTCGACAAAACCCTTACTTGATCATTTTCGTTTTGCGTTTCGTTGGTTAAGGGCAACAATCACGAAGTTCAACAACAAAACAATTACAATACTAAAGTTTCTCAGTACTGCCGCTATTTCAAGACAGAAAAATTAGTTTAGTCGATTTTTCAAATCAAGTGTCCTTATTTTTACTAGAGGGCGCAGGTGAGAAAGCAGAAAGCGTGGCGTATATTCGGAGATTCATGTTGTCATTACGCAAAGGAATTAGTGTAACACAGCCTAACCAATAGAGATAAACGTAAAAAATTACGGTACTTCACCAGTGAGAAAGTTCAAGATGGTGGTAAGTACTAGTAAAATGTGTCAATTTAAGTAGCTAGGTATTATTTGCATTATATTTTCTATATATAATTTTTTTTTCAGAAATTTGGTCTGCAGTTTAAAGCTACTTTGGAAAATATCACAAATGTCCGGCCGGAGGGAGAAGATTTTCGCTGGTTCCTGAAGGTACTGTGTCTATAAACGTTAACGTTGGCCATTCAAAAAGTCAAAACGAATTATAAAGTAATAGACTTATTGACAAAACAGATTTGCATTATTTTGTTTAATAATACATTAAAATATTATTCGATTTTAAATAAAAAACATTTTTTTCTTAAAAATGTATTTCCCGAAATGCAATATTGTTGTTGACAGCACAAATAAAAACATACTGTACTGTACTGCAATTCGTGCTTTAAAATGAGCTGGAAGACACACCCCTACTGTTACTCACGGCTGCGTGATAACATTGATAATAGACGTGCATTATTTCAGATGCATTTATTATATTTAATTGATCAACTTTTCATATTAAACTTTTCGGTTTTTTTTTACTTTAGCAGTGTACTACTCATAATCCCGAAGGACAGTACAGACGTGGCACATTGTGTAGTACAGAATAGGTTATACAGTATATGATATCGTGAAAAACCTACTAGGTTGTATTTCACGTTTGCTGTGTGCAAGAATTTATATCCTGTTTTTCAAAATCTGTTGCTTTATTCTTTTGCAATAAATAGAAGGCTACAAGTGTTGATTTTATTTCTTTCTGTCCAATTAATTCCTTTAACGTTATTTTTGACTATTCATAAGTCTCGTTTCTGCCGCTAATCTTTGGGATGTGTTTACTGTATATAAAGTAGCTGTATGGGGGGAAATTCATTTGTGTATATGTTGTTCCTTATGCATTTTTTAATTGATATTTTGATGCAGCTGAAGTGTGGAAATTGCGGAGAAGTATCAGACAAATGGCAGTACATCACACTAATGGTAGGTCTGGGTGTGACACAGCTTGTAAAACCTGTTGAGAGAGTCTTGTCATATTCCTGATGTCCTGACATTGCTTAGAGAAAGGGCATGAGTGCTCAAACATTCATGTCCTTTCTGGTCACTACAGCTGTATGATGTAACCTTACGTTTCTTTTTTTACTTTCACCTTGAGAGATTAGTTAATTCATTTATGGTTTTTATATAGGTACAATAAAGCTGTGCAATAGGAAAATGACACATTACAAACTATAGAAGTTTAAATATAGATTGCTTCTTGTGAATAAGATAAACAATCACAAATACGGAATCCACATAGGAGACTATGTTTCGTAACTGGCCAGCATGGGTCTTTCTTTGCTGTTTGCCATCAAGCTTGTGGTGTGATGGAGTGCTGTTTTGCAGGACAGCATGCCTCTGAAAGGAGGGAGGGGGAGTGCCAGCATGGTCCAGAAGTGCAAGTTGTGTTCCCGGGAGAACTCTATTGGTGAGTTAGTCCTGTCTGGAGGATGCTGTTGGTGTGGTGCTGTTTCTTGTGGAGAATTCTGCTGGTGAGGTAGTGTTGCATCTGGAGAATTCTGTTGGTGAGGTTTAGTGTTCTGTCAGGAGTCGTCTGTTGGTGAGGTGGAGTGTTCTGTCTGGAGAATTCTGGTGGTGAGGTAGAGTGTTCTGTCTGGAGAATTCTGTTGGTGAGGTAGAGTGTTCTGTCTGGAGAATTCTGGCGGTGAGGTGGAGTGTTCTTTCAGGAGAATTCTGGTGGTGAGGTTTTCTGTCAGGAGACTTCTGTTGGTGAGATGGAGTGTTCTGTCAGGAGAATTATATTGCTGAGGTAGAGTGTTCTGTTTAGAGACTTCTGTTGGTGAGGTGGAGTGTTCTGTCTGGAGAATTCTGGTGGTGAGGTGGAGTGTTCTGTCAGGAGAATTCTGGTGGTGAGGTGGAGTGTTATGTCAGGACAATTCTGGTGGTGAGGTGGAGTGTTCTGTCTGGAGAATTCTGGTGGTGAGGTGGAGTGTTCTGTCAGGAGAATTCTGGTGGTGAGGTGGAGTGTTCTGTCAGGACAATTCTGGTGGTGAGGTGGAGCATTCTGCCAGGAGAATTTTGGTGGTGAAGTGGAGTGTTCTGTCTGGAGAATTCTGGTGGTGAGGTGGAGTGATATGTCAGGACAATTCTGGTGGTGAGGTGGACTGTTCTGTCAGGAGAATTCTGTTGCTGAGGTGGAGTGTTCTCTCTGGATAATTCTGTTGCTGAGGTGGGGTGTTCTCTCTGGAAGATTTTGTTGGTAGGGTGATGTTCCTTCTGGAGAGTTCTGCTGGTGAGGTTGTGTTATGTTACTAACCTGAACGGTTTTCCTTGTAGGAACTTATTGGTGAGTAACCATGTATGTAGAGAACTGACAAAAGAGTTCATCTGTATATATGACAGGATTTTAATGACTCTGCTAATAGAAAGATTTGAAAGAGAATGTTATTTTTACTTTTTCTGTTTGCATAATAATTGGTTTCAAATATTGACATTTATTTTTGAGTGCACTTCTATGCATTATTAATATAATATTAATGTTTCAACAGATATCTTAAAGGATACCATTACTCCATACAATGTAAGTAAAACCTGGATTACTTACATGGATTTAGATTTTATTCTGTGATTTTTGAAGTGGATTGTGCTGTATTAAAAATAAAATATTTGTTCACAAGCTTCTATATGACAAGTATAGCTATTCCATCACTAATCCTACAGTATACACACATATACAGTGATCTAATGAAAGAATGCCATCTGCAGCAATTTAAAGTGTAGTTTTTTCACAATAACGTGTAGCTGCTGAATTGCATTACAATATCTAATTCTTAGCATCTGAGCTTAAACCTTTAGAAAGGCATGGGTAAAGTACATGCTTATCATTATATAAATGCTTGACACGAAACACTTGTTTCTGTCAGTAATCAAAGTAATACTTTTAAGGACAATGAGCACATTAAGAATGAAAATAAGTGTGTGGTGCAACTCTACTTTAAGAAACCTCTAACACCGCACTGACTTGTGTTTTTGTTCTCCAGGCTGTGGACAGTGACAGGTTTAAGACGATTGTGCAGTTTGAATGTCGAGGGTTGGAGCCGGTGGACTTTCAGCCCCAGGTGAATGGACTTTTTGTATATGTATGTACTGGATATGTATTGGATACTATATGTAAGACTGTACTACAATTGCGGCTTGATTATTTTCGTCTTTTTAGGCTGGCTTTGCTGCAAACGGAGCAGAATCTGGGACCCCATTTCCAGAGATCAACCTGCAGGAAGGAGTAAGTGGCTCCTTTTAACTAGATAGTCCAGAACAATCCTTCATTACATCTGCATTTTCACTTGATATGATATGATAGTATCAGATCTTGAATGAAGAATTGGACCTACTACTAATTTTACACAGTGAATAGACCTATGAATTTTCTTCATTTTAGATTGAATGTTGTGAATAATAGGGGTAAATCAGACTGTGCCATCCTGTATTGTATGGAACACACAAAGGCACACTAGTTGATCATAACACGTTCCATAGTTGGCCTTTCAATAATACAGTGCTGTGAAAACATTAGGTTCAAGTCATTTAGTCATTTTTTTCTCCCACTACTCAGGACTGGAATGAATATGATGAGAAGATCAGCGAGTCAGTGGGCATCTATGAAGTCACTCACAAGTTTATCAAATGCTGATCTCCTTGGATGGATGATTCTCCAGCTTCCTGGATACTCCAAGACCTCATCACCTCACCAAACTAGAAACATGCTAATGTGTCATGTGCTAAGCCTGTTCTAGTGACAGTGTGTGGGGTGGTGGTGAATCTGAACAAATTCAATACTGCCGACGGCATTGTATTCATTTTTGCCAGTTCAGAGGCAGGTCAGCGCAGTGCTGACAGCAGGGCAAAGCCTTAATGCTGTCTGTCCACATGGGTAAAAAAGTCTTTATTAAAAAGAGAAACTGCTGACTGTGGTGTAAAAAAGCCTTAATAAAATCAAGACTGATAATCTCTTGCATTAGATGTCCCTGGTAAGACACTGTATTCTTTTTGTGTACGATGATTATTAGATTAATGTTCTGCAATTGATACAAATTGCTTTTAAGAAGGTTAATTATTGCAAGAACAATTCGAGGGCAACATTCCAATGTAGGATTTTGCATTTACAAACAATAATTATTTAATTTATTCAAAGTGGGTTTCAGTAGCCATCATTAGCTTTTAGCACAGTGCTAGTAATGTCCAATTCAAAAGAAAAAAGGAGGGGAGAAGTCAATAAAGCAAACAATTTCCTTTATTAAGGCACAATTTTTAAGTATATCTGCTCTAAAATCAAACAAGCAGAGTCATGTAGAGGTTGTGTTGGTTTTAAATTCCTTTCACAGTGCTTCAGAATAGAGCATTATTTCTTGTGCAAAATCCATTTTTTTAGCACAATCCTTTTGCTACAATTTTCAATAACAAACATTTGGTGAGACTCAGTAATGAAACTGTTTTCCACACCACATGAGGTTGCACTTTAAATTGATTTTTTTATTAACACAATACCTTATAGTAGGTCTTCAAAAAACATAATATTGACTGCTATTTTTCAATTTCCTCAATAACAGTGCTTTAGAATAAAAGTATATGCATTCGGTTAGAGACTGTTTCGGTCAGCTGCTGGGAAGATTAAAATGCAAGGTCTATCTTGTAAATCATTTCTGTGTTCTGCTCTCAATGTTATAATTTCCAACATTTGTAGAGTTAATTAGAGTTCTGAAAACAATTCTTTGTAGGTGCCGTAAAGAATACTGCAGATTATTTTTAAATTCTGCCAGAGCTGTATCTGGCATTATCATTTCTGCCAGAGTTGCATTATAACATTGCATCAGGTTGGGAGGCTTGAAGTCATTTAGAATATTGTTTTGTAAAACCCTATAAAGTAGCCTGCCATGCTTCATTACTGATAAAACAATCCCATAGATGGAGAGGGAATATTGCTTGACTAGAAAGCATATGTAACAAAGCACAGTAGAACTGATTTGGATTTGTGAATTTGAAATGCCTCTCAGGTTCCTCTGAAGGAACCCAGGCATTCCCTGGTGAGGAAATCTGCACTGCTAGCACTTGCATCTGGCGACTGTTGGACTGCGGAGACTGCAGTGGCTTCTCTAGCTGATGGGCTTCCCCTCCAGCACTGTGAAAATGTCCTCGAGTGACTTGCTCACGCACTGCAAGAACTCATGCACGTTGCGGGTTGGGTAGCTGGAGACGTTGCAGCCGATCCAGTGGTCGTGGACGCCGTAGCCCACCCCGAAACCATCAGGGACCACCGGTGCAAACCCACCCAGGCTCACTGCAGGGCTGGTCAGAGTGCTGGTGGACAGGATGTTATGGTTGATGGCTGCGTAGGCAGGATCTTGGTAGAAGCTGGGCAGAGTCTGCCCTTTGGAATTGGCCAGGTATCTCATGGCGAACAGGTGTCGGTCAAACCCTTGGCCTATTAGGAAAACAAGAGGATGGTTTAACCAGTTACTCATGTTAATAAAAACTTTTGAAGTTGCAACTAAATTTAAGTAAGCCCGACTTAACTATCCACTCAAGTTTACTGCTTAAAATGTCAATTACTGTAATATCTTAACTTTCTTGAAGATTTGGATTTTTGCTTTTTCTATAATTTATTTAGTTGAATTCCCTCAGAATTTGGCAAACTTAAATGCTGGCTAAAAATTCAGTGCATTTTGTGTCTAACAATTTGATGAGCTGTTAATATTATCACCCATGTAGTTAAGATGTTATTATTGGGAATTGGTCAAGCTTCACACATCACAAGGTGCTGTCCTTCGGATGCGACGTAAAACCAAGGTCCTGACTCTCTGTGGTCATTAAAAGAGTAGGGGTTTTACCCCGGTGTCCTGGCCAAATTTCCCCCTGGCCTTTACCAATCATGGCCTCCTAACAATCCTATGTGTGATAGCTGATGTGTGGTGAGCATTCTGGTGCACTATGGCTGCCGTCGCATCATCCAGGTGGGTGCTGCACATTGGTGGTGGTGGAGGGGAGCCCCAATTACCTGTAAAGTGCTTTGAGTGGAGTATCCAGAAAAGAGCTATATAAGTGTAAGCAATTATTAAATGGCAACAAACTATAAAGCTATATTTATCAACCGCCTGGTGATTAAACTGTACCTCTTCTTCAGATAAGACATACATGCAAGTAAATGGGAAAGGTGCCTACCCATGGCTGCCTCCTTGGTGAGCTGGCCATGGTATTTGGAACACTCTCCCAACATCGTGAAGAGCTCGTCCACACTGTGTTTGCCAGGCTCTCGCACGAAGGCGTTGGCACACCGCTGCGTGTGCACCGTCGCTGGGCGGATGGTCTCGGTGCGCCCGTGTCGGAATGCTGCGGTGCTGCACGACTCGTACGTGGCCACCGTCTGCCCGTACTGCCGCAGGAAGCCCATCTGGAAGGCCAGCTGGGCCATGGCGTCGGGGCTCAGCTTCTTCTTCTTCAGGGTCTCCTTTCCCCCTGTCTTGAACTCCATGGTGTTGATGGTCAGCTTGGACACGGTGGCCTGGAAGCTCTCTCGGGCCCTGGTGATGCCGTCCCGCAGGGGGCCGTCCAGGATGAACTCCAGCCTGCGGACTGCAGAGGCCGAGTCAGCCCCGGGAGCCGGGGCCGAGTCCGGGCCCACGAGGGGCCGCTCCGTCGTGTCCTTGAAGACCTCGTTTTGGAAGCGCAGGACCGCCACGCCGTCCCCCCAGGAGTGCTCGAAGTTAATGGCCGCGGACCCGTCCCTGGTGAGGATGATGCTGAAGGACTTGTCGAACCAGCGATTGCAGCCGTCGCCGTGCAGCATGTTGTGAGAGGTGTGGATGTGGTCCCTCATCGACTCGTCGTCCAGGCACAGGCAGAAGAGGGCGCTGTCCACCTTCCCCAGGGCCTCCCCGTTCCCGGCTTCCAGCAGCTTCTCCCGCAGCCCGGCCCACACGTCTCGGTTCTCGCTGGTCAGGAAGCCCAGTGGGAAGGCCGGGGGTGGCGCGGGGTCGTCCAGGATGAACTTGAGGTGAGCCTGGATCTCTGCCGGCCTCACCAGGTGGCCGTTGCGGTCCAGAACATCAAACACGTACAGGTGGCCCTTCCTCATGACCAGCAGGTGCCTCTGCGTCTCGTCCGTGAAGAGCTCGTCCCGGCGCGGCCGGGGGATGCGGGTGGAGTTGAAGAGGCGGAAGTACTGGGACATGTCCAGCGGGTAGGCGTTCACCATGTAGGCGCCGTACCAGGAGAGGGAAGGGGGCACGAGGCGGATGAGCTTCTTGAAGCCGCGCGAGTCGCTCTTGGCTGGGTTGAGGTGGAAGACCTCAGGCTCCAGGCAGCCGGCGCGCAGCGTCTTCATGAAGCGCACGGCCGAGGCCGTCATGTTGGTGGCGCGCACCAGCTGGTCGTTGTACTTCGGCTTGGGGTCGGGATTGAAGGACATGAAGGGATTGAAGTTCAGCACCACTGACTCCCGGGCAGACAGGTACATGTCGAACCAGGGGGCTAAAAACGGAGAGGAACACACAAAAAAAAGAATAACTGAAGTGACCCGAGTAACAAAGTTTCAAAATAACCCGCCATGTTTTGCGTTTTAAACCTCAAAGAGCCTATGTATGCTGCTTAAGATGCATAGATTCTGGAGGATTTGCTGTCCCACCAGAGATATAGCTGGTGTGTTTATTCTTCTTGTTCTGGGCCACCAGCTCCTCATGCAGCTCCATTCCTGCACCACTTTGAAAGCTGCGGGCCAGCTTCTCAGTGTTGCTGCAAAGACACAACAACAGGGCTTGAGGCAGAGGGGAATAGGCCTGTCCCAGACTTCCCTGCAGCGATATGCGATTTAATGCAGGAAATAAATGATCTTAAAGATGTCCACTAACTTTAATATATGATAGCACACTGAAGAAAGAGGTTTCAAAGAGGCTCCATTATACAATGGTTGTGCTGGAAAACGGAAAAATAAGGATTCAAAGCTAAAGAACATGGGACCATATTTCTTACCTGTACTGTTGATCATTTAATAGGGGTCTCTGGGCTGCTAAATATCGCCTTATTGTATCTTCCAGTTTGGGAATAGGCAATCTAAAAAGAAAGCTCACTTTTACAATATTATACATAAAGAGGACAATCACACGCAACAGTATCCGTATATTGCAATTTTATCGGTTTCTGTCGGCCTCAATTGATACGTCAGCCAGAAGTCGAGTTCTGGATGCTACGTTAACTATCGGGGTTGCAAAGAGGATGTATTTACATGCAACACTGCGAAGCGCACAACAGTCTCTCAAAACTCGCAGCAGATTGGCTGTCTTTATTCACAGTGTCGGTGACCTCTCACCTACATTCTCAGCGACCTCATACCTCCTATGTACTATGCTGGTAAAGCATTTCATTGCCCTGTTAAGCCAATTATTTTTTTCGATTATATTAAACCTAGAAAACAATAAAGAGAAGTTTTGGAACGTGAATAACAGTAGGAGATTTACAAGGTTCAGACGATTATTTACATTGATGAAAGGATAACTTTAAATTATGACTTCACATAAAAGCACAGCAAAGGGGGTAAAGCACCGTACAGGGGGTATATGTCAAAACCGCTGGCAATTTACTAAAACCTTTCACATTCAAAATGTATAAAATTTAAAGACGCTTTTTGGGAATAATCTCCCAATTTAATTGTAAAGCACAACTTTGGAATCTGGATTTTCTTAATACATTTCTTTAGATTAATTTTGTTGTGTTTTCATTGACTGCATATTGTAAAACGTTTTTCTAACTACTCTTAATGTGGGAGCAGGCATATTAAAAATGCGCTCACCTGGGTAAACTCTTCTGGTAGTGCATTGTTGGGACGATGCTCTTGTGAAGGTATTCTGAACCAGGATCAAGTTCACTGCTGTAAGTCCGCCGGCTGGACCAGTTCGAGGTGAAAATAGCACCGTTGACTGGAGACAGTCTCCCACACCTTCTCATAGCTGAATTAAACTGCACAAATACCAAGTTTGCCATCTGATTTAGCTACAGCCCGCAACAACAAGCAAAAAGATGGATGAATTCAATTATAGAAGCAGTTCAGCGACATTAACACTACATCAAAAGTTATTTTGATCCTCAATTCCAATTTATTTTAAATTACAGTACACTGACTCAACCTAGACGATCCCTATTCCCATTCACTTTGACCCCCCCCTCCCCAGACTAACTCCACCGATCAGGAAGTAGGTATAATCGGTGTCCCACTAAATATAGTCCCCCCTGCTACAACTTGTCTTTCCCCAACGATTTCCCTACCCTACTATTAACAATTTTTCCACGCATTGTTAAAATCCACTGCTAAAATAAAACAACTCAGATAACAATAGTTATGTGTGAAACCGCTTGAGCTATGACACCCGGCCATAAATTTCCTTTTGCATTTCAAAATTAGGAGGCGTTCGCTGCATTCCAATACTAATCTGGATTCATCTACTCGGCATCTCTGTAGGCGTTGCTAAACGTCCTATTGTTGTATACGTAACAAGCATACAGCATGATATGAAAATCAGAGAACATCTTATTTACTATGAGATGTTTGGAGTTTAATACCAATTTATCAGTTTAACGGAAAACGCGCTACTGGATTAATGCTGCAATCTGCAATTTCCCTCACGGGATCAATAAAGTATCTATCTAATTCAAAATAAAAGGATTCAAGTGTATCTTGCTTGAGCAGTGTGCTGTCTCTTTAAGAGTCTGTGACGCCTAGTGTTAGAGGGCGGTGCATGCTAGACTCCGCGAACTGGCGTTGGCTGTGTACTGTCTGCCGTGGAAAGCTGGTGTTTGTAGGCTGTGGAAAGATGGCTCCTCAGAAACGCAGAGTGTTTGTTGTGGGAGTGGGTATGTCCAAGGTATAGTAAATACCCGGACCGCAATTTAAAGTTCGAATAGAAATAAGTTTTATGTAGGATAGATTTGTACGTGTGTCTAGAGTGGGTAAAAGCCCTTGCCTTACAGTCTTGTGAAATTACTGTGTCAAAGTTCATTCCTGATTTGACATTTTAATGGCTAAATGCAGAGCTGTTTTACTTTTGACGATGAGCATTTCTTACTCTGTTATATTTTAATATCTCGGTCAGTGTTAAGTACATCTCATAAAACGTATACAATATTCTGTTAAATTCACTAGTTGGTCCACACTCTATCGGTATTAAGTCTCTTCCCTCTTAATTCAGTTTTGTCCCTGCAATGCACTACTGTACCGTTTACATGCTGCTCATCCTCAGTTTATTCTTGTCAGTGAATCGAAATAAAATATTTTTATGTCCGCTCATCTGTGCTTGGATAAAGTGAAGGAGAACTGCATTTTTACAACAGTACAGATCTGTCCTCTTTATTAAAAAATTATTGTGTCAAAATTAAAATTAAAGCATGGTAGAAGACTTTGACCTTTATTGAGCATATTACTGTCTGCAAGGTGTTCTACCTGAAATAGGTGAAGCCTTTGAAATTTTAATCTTAATGTAAAGTTCAAGTACACAAAGTTCATCTGATAGTGGTTAGGTGTTGCATGACTCTAGTTCACTTTTGCACAGAGATCTGGGTTAGTCATTGTTTTCTGAAGATACACCACAGTGATAAATCACGGCTGTGTAGCACAGTATTCTTGTTTGACTTGTCCTTTTGTACTAGTCTGCTGTCTCATTCTGTTAAAAATTAACTTTAACTGTGCTCTTGGACTTGTAAACACACTAGTCTGCATATGAGTCCATGTGGGGCACAAGAAACAGACTCTATAGTTCTAAGGCCATTATAAGCAATACAGGTTAAAGAATAAAAATAATGATGACAAGATCAATTCATTTATATTTCAGAGTAGTTCTTAAGGTGGCTTCCCAATCCCTGTTCAGTTTCACTTACACTTGATGTATAATCATTTTTTTACAAATCCAGTTCACCTTATAGCACAGGCTTCACTGAGAGCCTCTGTCCTGTCAAGCACATGGAGAAGTTGTGAACACTGCATGTGGCTTCCTTACAGATGCAACTGGAATTCCTGAAATTGAATTGTAGGTGGAAATTGATTTCCAAAGAGGAATCTGATTTGGAAAATGAGATTTACCCCCAACTCTGTGTGGAAATCATGCAGTGCATCTTGACAAGTGACAAGACAGAGGTCCTTGTTGTGACAATCTCTCTTTTCAGTTTGAGAAGCCGGGGGCAAGAGAGGATTTTGATTACCCTGACATGGCAAAAGAAGCTGGTAAGTTTTTTTTTGATAGGAAGTGGACAGGGAGTTCACTTGGAGATAAGTATGTGGGCATGTAAGTTTTCATGCAAATAGGATGACTATACAACAGAGAGACTAATAATGCACAGATGTCCTTTTTGCTCCAGGGATCCAACGAATGGTCACACACGCAGCTTTCTATTAAAGGTTAAATACAGTGGACAGCATTGTGTCCTGCACAGTATTAGTTTGACATAGCCTAGTTGTGGGTCAGTGATCAGATTTTATCTGTCTTGAACAGGGTATTCAGTATATTTAAAGATGCACTATGTGCGTACAGCAGATCATATGAGTTTTGCCACAGGAGAAGTTGAATGGGAAAACTGTTTGTTGCAGGTCAGAAAGCCCTTGCCGATGCTGGGATCTCTTATTCTGCTGTGGAGCAGGCTTGTGTTGGCTATGTGTATGGTGAGTGATTCTGTGTTCTGTACTACTCCATCACCATAGCTTTAAAGAAGAGAGAAAGCCTTCTTTACCTCATCTGTGTTTTATGGAGAGAAGGAGCAGGTCTTTTTTTATTGGGCAGTGGACTGAAATGTGTAAGGAATGAAGTAACAGGCTTCCACTGTGTAATATTTTCACATGTTCTGATCTGTAGGCATTTATTTCTATACAAGCCTCTGCCTTGTGGTGGTTATTTCATAAATATGACCTTTTTTGAGCAGATGTGCATTGATAGGTGACCGGTGTTCCATGCAGGGTATAGTCCTGCCTTATGGCCTCTGCTTCTGGGACAGGCGTCTGGTTACTGTGACTCTTACATGGAGTAAGAGGTTTTCTGATACTGGATGGAAGGAGGCTTCACTTTGACTCTAAATGGAACTGGAGTCTTGGAGTCCTTGTCCAGTGCTTCAGTCTTGTGCATGCCCAATTACCAATCAGTGCCACGTGTTGTTTTGAAAGGGGACTCCACCTGTGGACAGCGTGCCATCTACCACAGTCTGGGGCTGTCGGGCATCCCCATTGTCAATGTCAACAACAACTGCTCCACAGGCTCCACCGCACTGTTCCTGGCACGCCAGGTGGTGCAGGGAGGTAAGCATGGGTGTCACACAAGCACTCTTGAAGGGTTTCAGGAAGGTAGAGCAGTCAGAGGGGTAAACTGGACCTTAGTACAAATGGTACAAATGAATGACTTGTGTCATAGAATAAAGTAGAATAAAGGAGTGTTGTAAGATGCCAGATGGCAGGAACAAGTAAGAACCAAGGTCAGAGCAGCTGGAAAATTACTGAATATGAGCTCCATCCCCTTATCTACCCTGAGAAATGTAACTTGAGTTGTACATAAGCCTCTGAAAACTTGTTTTCGCTTGCAGTGGCTCAGATGTCTTTTAAAAGTTTTAGTATTGTAGATGATTCTACTGGGTAACAATATGTCCAGTTGAAACCTGGAAGGTGAAAGTTGGTTGAGTTGTCTTTGAAACAGCTGCAGTAAATTAACCAAGTTCTGTTAAGTATTTGTAGGTGCTTTATATAGATAGATACTTAATTAATCCCGTGAGGGAAATTGCAGTGCAACAGCAGTTTAGCATAGTCAACACAGCACAGTGTAACTAAATGATACAATAATACAACAATACAAAACATACAATAGAATCAGTACAGTCAGTGAGAATTGCACTAAGAATAGTTGCTCGCAGTCCAGAATATACAAAGAACAAACCAGAACAGTACACAAAAAGTTATGTGTAAGTTAACAATGGAGCAAAAGACCTTAAAACAGTGACATTTCGGATTAATTGCAGTAGCAAAATTATCAATTTAAAAAGAGGTCATTAATCAATTTTTCCAGGAATGTCTGGTTTTCATTTCAGGCCACCTTTAATTTACATCATTCTAATTTCTTGTTAAATTTGTCAAAATAATCTCCCCCAGGTATTACTTAGTTTCTAATGAAGCAATACTTCTGTCAGGAAGTTGGGAAGTTGCAGGAGTCCTGCTTTTGCCCAGACCCAAAAGAGACCTAGCCACCGAGTCCTCAAGCCTACCCTCGGTGGTGCTCAGCCAGATGTGCTGTGTCATAGTCAGCTAGTGACAAGAGCCAGACTCGAACCCGCGAGCACAGAACTCAACCCGCGTTGTGAACAAGTGCCTTTAGAGAGCCCTTCTTCGTCATATTTTCTACTTTCTGCAGTTTGTGTCCCATTACTTTATGACCTATTTTTTCCTTATGTATTTTCTTTTAGACTGAGCAGAATAGACTTACTTCAATTATTACTCCTGTACCTTGATAGCTTTGAAATCCTGACCCATTCATCTACAGTACTCGGGAGTGGAGACTTTGTTGAGATTTTTTCCCCCTGAGAGTTTTGTCCTCTTTTCTTTTCTATCAACTGTTAATGGACAGGCTTGGCTGACTGTGTCCTTGCTCTGGGATTTGAGAAGATGGAGAGAGGCTCACTGTCATCCAAGGTACTACACATTTTTCTTCATTGATTTTCATTTTTACCATCAAACAATGTGTTGTTATAGGGATTTTTTGAAAGGGGTTTTGTTCTTTTCTGGTAGAAAGTTTTTATTGGTGTACTCCATGTGTTATACTAAAGTTTGACATTATTTTGTTTTTCAAGACATTTTATCTGGTCTTGGTTCTTTCTTCAAGATCGTGATCGTATTTGTTTCTGTGATATATATAACAGTTTTCTAATTGTCATTATCATTGTCATCTCTGACAAAATGGCACAGTAAATGGGGAAAATGGTTGAGAGATGCTGGGATTTGTCGGACTAACCAAGATGATATTGGCATTTCCACAAATAAGAGGAAAATCTCCTGCTGCATGTGGTAACACCATTACTGAGTCCAGGTGTACTGAGTTAGGAGAGAGCACTAGAAAAGCTTTGGAGTTTGTCGACCAGGATGTTCACAGGGAGACTAAGCAGTCAGTGACAGGGGTGACTGAGCTCTAGTATCGTTGGAACAGGAGCTAAGAGAGTTTATTTAAGCTAGGAGGAACAGAGCAGGCTAAATCCTCAAGATATTGCAGGCTAATGTGGGACATATTATAGGGATGACCCAGAATAAAGTAGACAAATCAAAAAGGAAACAAAGAATAAATCATCCTAAAAAAAACACCTTAACCAGTCTACTACCTGGAGAAGAGAAATCCTTTGGAATTTATGAATGATTCCAATTTTTGTGCTTTGAAGATTCGTTGTAAGTTAAAGTATTGGAGCCCTGCTGGAAATGGACTCTGAAGGTGTTAATTCTGAACGTCTTGCAGTACACGGACCGGACCAACCCTATTGACAAGCACATGGAGGTGATGATCAATCGGTACGGCCTGGCAGCTGCCCCCGCCGCCCCCCAGATGTTTGGCAATGCTGGTCAGGAGCACATGGAGAAATACGGTAGGACAGCTGGGGTCTGCAGGTTTGATGGAGATTTGGCGGTTTAAAATGAAGGAAGCATAATACTACTAGGGTGACAATTTCATGATTGGTTCAGCAGTAATGAAAAAAAAATGTTTCTTGCCTTCATGTTATGTAATTTAGATTCACCCCACACCTTTTAAATATAATGCCAAGTTTCTAATAATTAAGTTTTGTGCAACTTATTGTGTGATTGAGGATTTTTTGTCTCATGATAAAAATTGTTAGTGATGTTTTGTAGTATGAATGTTTGAAATATGTTACCTTCGTTATTATGCGGGCACACTAGAATAGAAAGCTAACCTGATTGGAGCCTAACATAGTCCTGGAGGATAAAGGATTGAACTGTGAACAAATATGATTGTTTTAACCTAAAAAAGCTGCAGCTTGTCATTATTTCCACCACGATTACTGCTACTGTATTTAAGATTGCATATTTGTTCTGACCACTGTAAAGCTATACGTAACTGGACGGTCAAATATGATAATCAGGACAATTAAAATATGATTGTTAATTCTCTCATGTTGAATTACAGGCACCAAGCCCGAGCATTTTGCCAAAATCGCTTGGAAGAACCACAAACATTCCATCAACAACCCGTAAGAAGAAGGCCTTTGCATTTGACGTTCCATTAGTATCCAAGCAGATTTTATCATTGCTGTAAACTAGCAAATGTTGTGCTGTTATTTACTGTATACGCACAGCATAATCCATGTGATATATGGTCCTGTACTGATTACACTTAGATTACACTTTGTCTATCATGATTACTGCAATCTAAGTTTGCATCTTTTTTCTATATGCTGTGAAGCTGGTTGTACAGTATGTCTGCTTAGCAATGATTCTCATTATACCTCTGGCAGTGTAACCTTGTGCAAGAGCTACCCATTTACTGTGTCTGTGCAAGAAAACATACTAACAGTCAATCCAGTCTTAGACCTTTTTGTACATCTGTGTGCGTTAGGTACTCTCAGTTCCAAGAAGAATACACTCTGGATCAAGTGCTGAAGTCTCGGAAAGTCTTTGGATTCCTTACTCTGCTGCAATGCTGGTAAGAAAATGAGTCCTGGGAGAGGGGCTTGTGGACAGAGAGCACAGAGAGATACCATTAAAAGAGACATGGAAAAAAAGAACCCAGATTGTCAAATACAGAACAGCTATTCAGCACGACCAGTTCTTATAAATCAAACGTTTCTTTCCTTTCTGTGTTACGTGATAGATTGAAAATATTTGCTGTTATTGTAAGATCTAGATGTTTGTTGGGTTCAGGTTGCAGTGCATACACTTTTTACTTACAGTTTGCATTCGGATAGCATAGTAAATGAGTGATAGCTGAGTCCAGTGGAGGAGATCTAGAATTTTGCCTCTTTTTAAACTCCTATATTGTAAAATTGGAAAAAAAAAACAAACCTAAAAGATGAAGTAGCTCTGGTTAAAAAGCTTCGATCACACATGGGATGCAATCAAGAAGCACCTGTGGCTTTTGAGGACAAGTGAACCAGTGTCTGATGGTTGAGAAAAATGGTGGCCCTTGCCCCTCATTCCCTCGTGGGCCTTTATGACCTAAAAAAAGGGACCTAGCTCCCTTCTCATGCTGGTCAAGTTAAGCCATTAATGGCCAAGTCCGTACCTCATAATTTAACTGACTGATGGTTTAAAGGCAACTTGAAGACCTGCTGTTCTTCACATGTCGATTATCAGCATTGTTTCAAATCTCCACTTACACCCTTCATGTGTTTATATCGATAGCTTGTAGTATGTGGCTACACAAAGGCTAAACTGTAAGTCTGCAGTGTATGTAAGTGCATTTCTCTTGGCAGCTCCTTTAAAATGTGTTGTGCTGGAGCGGACTGAGGCTGTGGATATTCTGGGACTGAGTGACTGGAAAGTGACATGAGACGTCTCTTTTATCTTCAGCCCCACCTCTGACGGCGCGGGAGCTGCAGTGCTGGCCAGTGAAGACTTTGTGAGGAGACATGGCCTGGAGCAAAAGGCGGTGGAGATCCTGTCTCAGGAGCTGGTGACTGACTTTGCCAGCACCTTTCAGGACAACAGCTGCATTAAAATGGTGAGAGGCTGGAGACAGATTGCAGCCAAGCAAGAGGGCCACAATCGTAAAACATTTTTCCATCATTATAAATCTGCTGCACTTAAAACTCCCCAGACAGTACAAATTAGAGTCTTGAAAGATTTATATGGCATTTTCTAAATTTTTTTGTGGCCTTCTTGCCTGAAGTTTTTGGAAAAGATCCTTGGATCACTTAGCTTCTCACAAGCAAATGAGCAAGACTGGTCTCCTGTCATTTGTAACCTGTTCTAAGCTCTTAATATGAAAGAAAAGTGTTATAAATGTAATGTAGTGGTAAAGGAATATATCCCAGAGTTGTCAACGCCAGAGACTGCACAGAGGCTGAGACAGGAGTGCTCTCTGTACCTCTGTGTTCAGAGCTTTGCTTTCATAGCCTCCCAGTACTGACTGGAGAGCTGAGTCCTGATGTGTCCTGTTGTGCTGTAAGTGGATGTTTTTTGTAGGTGGGCAAACTTTAAGCTTTCTCTTCAGCATTGCCAACATCTTGAGCTTTCTTCTAACCATTTCAGACCTGTATAATAATTATAATAATAAGTGCTTACACATTTAGCACTTTTCTGGACACTCCACTCAAAGCGCTTTACAGGTAATGGGGACTCCACCACCAATGTGCAGCACCCACATGATGCATGATGCGATGGCAGCCATAGTGCACCAGAACGCTCGCCACACATCAGCTATTAGTGGGAAGGAAAACAGTGATGAAGCCAATTCATAGATGGGGATTATTAGGAGGCCATGATTGGTAAGGGAAATTTGGCCAGGACACCGGGGTAACACCCCTACTCTTTTCGAGAAACACCCTGGGATTTTTAATGATCACAGAGAGTCATGACCTCGGTTTTACGTCTCATCCAAAGGACGGCGCCTTTTTATAGTATAGTGTCCCCGTCACTATACTGGGGCATTAGGACCCACACAGACCACAGGGTGAGCACCCCCTGCTGGCCCTGCTAACACGTTTTGCTCTGTGGCTAAGGATCTGCACCTGTGGCTGGAAGATTGCCTGTACGTATCCCGCGGCCAGCAGAGGAATCCTACTCTGTTGGGCCCCTGAGCAAGGCCCTTAACCCCAACTGCTCCAGGGGCGCCATATAAATGGCTGACCCTGCACTCTGACCCCAAGCTTCTCTCCCTGTCCGTGTGCCTGTGTGTTGGGGTATGCGAAAAGACAAATTCCTAATACAAGAAATTGTATATGGCCAATAATGTGATCTTATCTCTTCCAGCAGCAACCATAGTTTTTCCCAGGAGGTCTCCCATCCAGGTACTGACCAGGCTCACAACTGCTGAGCTTCAGTGGGTTGCCAGTAGTGAGTTGCAGGGTGATATGGCTGCTGGCACTTTATGAAGCAGTTTCTTACTTAATGAAGCTTGAGGTCAGCTCTTTGAAGAGGAAAGCCCGCTGTCGTGTCTCGTTCGTCAGTGTTAGGGTCCCGCGGGCTTGGCAGGGTGGTTGGCCGTGCCAGAGTGAACGAGTGCTGCGTTGTGTGCCCAGGTGGGGTATGACATGACCAAGGAGGCAGCGAGACGATGCTTCCAGGCGGCTGGCTTGCGGCCCGAAGATGTCGATGTCATTGAGCTGCACGACTGCTTCTCTGCCAACGAGCTGATCACCTACGAAGCCCTGGGGCTGTGTCCAGAAGGTGAGTCTGACCAGTGGGCAGGGGTGGGCAGAGATCACACCAGGATGGTGGCTCCAAACAGTCTTTGACTCATTGCATAACACTTCATAGGTCCAGAACATCATAATTTTCAAATATGCATGCTCAGCTCCTTACTAGGGTGTTGAAATTGAAATGTTGATTTATGCAACTTTTATGCAAGCGTACACATAAGGGAAAACAAATAGGGAATTGATAAAGCTGACCATGACATGACCATGACATTTAGCAAACACCAGATACTATCGCTGTTACATTTCACTAAAACCTGCACTGAAGTTTGATCTTTACAGGTGGCAAATCAAAAACCAGACATTTTGTGGTGACAGAATCTGTGATGCAAGAGAACACACCCAGCACAAATTCTTCAGTTTCCATTGGTTCCACGTTCACTAGTGTCTGTGTTGAGCCTTTATTTTCAGTAAATGTTTATTTTCAGTATTTGTTATGGCCTACCTGTAAAAGCAAGTCAAACCCAAGGAGCAGGGTGCTGTTGTTTTTCTCATTTAAACAGAAAAAAGATTTGAAATAGTATGGAACACCCTGTAGCTGTTATATTAGAAAGCCTTCAGCCCGCCAGAGGTCTGTCATTGCTGTCATAAAGGTATCATTGACCTAACTGGCCGTTGAGTATAGTACAAATTCTTACTTTACAGCTGCCAGAGCAAGAGTCGAGTCCATAGCAAAATGTGAACAAAGTCCCAGATTCCAAGTTATGGTTGGAATTATTTGGCCTTGGTTCACCATTATCCAGGGGATGCTAGATTTCTGACTCAGTGCACTGTGTAATTGTGAAGCTGTGTGTGTGTTTACAGGGAAGGCTGGAGAGCTGATTGACAGAGGAGACAACACCTATGGGGGAAAGTGGGTAGTTAATCCCAGTGGGGGCCTCATCTCAAAGGGACACCCTTTAGGGGCCACAGGTAAACCATGCTGCCTTTTTCTCCTTTTGCCTGCTGTGTGAAGCCCTAGGCTTGTCAGACCCCACATCACAGCACATTTCTTGGTGTATTTTAAAAAATGACTGAACAATATCAAAGCTGTGTGCCCACTGGAAGTAACTAAATGTAACCTTTTGTTTGGGATTGACAAGTACTCTTTGCCAGACTTGCATCAGTTGTTGAAGTTGTTTAAAGGCCAATTCATAGTTCTGATGAAGCAGTAGAAATATCAAGCCTTTATGATACCTGAGATTTATACCGACCGCTTTTATAACTTCTAAGATCTTGTATTCTCTGCACAAAGTAACAGCTGCGTCTGCAACATGACCAGCAGAGGGCAGTATTGCTCTAGCAAATTGCAGGATGGAGCCGGTGGAAAGAGTTTCCGTAGCAAGCTGTTCGCTTACTGCCTTTTCTCAACTGGTTTGAAATCGTCGAATTATGTCAGTGCAGGGCCCAGACCTTCTGCTATTTTAATAAGGGTCATTCAATTTTCAAGAATAAAAGTTTTTTTTTTCTCCAGAGTCTGTTGAAGTCAACGAAAAATATGGAATCAATACCCTGCATAAAATTATTCTCTTTCAATTTCAACTGCCTAGGCGGACTAACATCTGAATATGCTTTTCTGAGATGATGCTTATAGAAAATCTATAAAAGTGCATATTGATTACCATATATGAGAGGTCATTGTCATTTCCCAAGATAATCTCTAATGAACCAGGTTAAACAGCATGCAGGCACTGAACTTTTTTTTTTTGTTTCTTAAATTATTTTAAAAAAACGCTTTGGCAGAAGAAATATTTATGACAATATGAGAGGTTACTCAGAAGAACAGACAGAACACCATGCTTGTAAGGGAAGCAGTGTGGAGCAGTGGTTAGGGTTCAAATTCCAGGAGAGACACTGCTGTCCTGCCCTTGAGCAAAAGACCTCACTTGGACTGTTCCAGTAACAACCCAGCTGTATAGATGGGTACAAGTGTAAGTTGCTTTGGATAAAAGTGCCAGCCCAATAAAATGGCTTCAGTAAAACACAAGAGACAAGGGGACACAACCTGACACTAAACTGGGGGCTGTGGGGAGTGGAATCCATGTCGTGACACAGTTAACTGGTGTGCGCTATAGAGCCAGCTCTCCATCCTCACTTTTAGCCTCCTGGCTGCCCTGTGCTGTGGCCCTGGCAGCCTTTCCCTGGGCCAGACGGTTTTAATTCTGCAGGGTGAGACGCAGTAATCCTGTGTGACACTTGTTCTCTCCCCCCCTTCCCCCCCCAAACCCATCCCCTGCGCCTCGGCCAGCAGCAGCCTCTGAGCTGTGGGGAAAAAAAACCGTGCAGGATGGTGTGTGTTATGGGGGGGGTTGGGGAGATAAGAAGGTGATAGTTCGCCGGCTCCATTAGACTGATGAGATTCTCTAATGTTTTCTGAGATTTTCTAATGTTGTTCTGAGTCCAGTTCCTGGCATTAAAACCGATTCATCTGCCAAAAGCCTGCCTTCATAAAACAACACACACTCTTTGGGACTGTCCTTTCCTCCCCCCATCTGTTTTGTTATTTCAGTGTTTTCTTCTCACTTGAGCATCTCTAGCAATGTCTTCCTTCGCTGTCCGTTTGCGTTGTTGCTCACTTTGTGTCATTTGGAGACAGGATGTTGTCAAGTTTCCGCAAATTTACCCTGCTGAGAGCTCTGTGAAGATGGGCCACGTAAACAGATAATGCTGTGTTTGATCTTTAGCTCCCAATACACTTGTTAAATTTATTATTACACCTGTGCTTGTTAAAAGTGTCTAAGTTTTATATATGCTGTCTAACGCTCTACAAACATTACAATCATCAGGCACTATGAGGCTGAGATCGGTCTCTACTGATTTCCTGTCCTAGACATTTATTACTGTCTCAGAAAAACACATTCACATTGCAGCTGCTTCCGGACGAGAGTCATCACTTATCTTTTATTGCTTGTGTGACGAGGAAATGTAATGCAAGTGGCAATAGTAGGTCTCGCTAGAATGAAAGTGGCCGCACTTTTTATGATCATAGAGCAGAAGTTCCAACCCCTCGTCCAGGGGTACCACTGTTTCTTCTGTTTTTTGTTGTCGCTGAATTCTTGATCACGTGCTAATTTATTTCAGTTGGCGTTTTAATGCATTTCTAATTTTTTTCTGTCCTAGAAAGTTCATTGAGATTTGTAGTGGGCTGTACCACTGCTCTCATTCAGGTGTATTGCCTGAAGTGTAGCCGACATTTTCTTCTTCCATTTCTGGAGAAGAAAAAACACTCTGTATGGGAAAGACTGATAGTTTTTTCCCATGTCTGTTCCTGCTGTGTTGATCACCTATTAAAAGCTAATAATGCATATTTAGGGAACAGACAATTAAAAGCAAGTTAATGAGAGAGTGTTTAAAGTTTAAACTACATTCTGAAGTTGGATACAAAGTGCTTAAAGTGGGGATATTTTTTAAATGAAGGAACAAGTGCAAAAACAATTAAACAAGGAAGAAGATCAGTCAGGTGAAATACTGGTTAATAGACATTTTGCATGAAAAATGGATGACAATATGAGTCACAGGAGTTAGATTTAGTTTTCTGTATTTATTTTTTATATTTTGCTTTAGTCATAATTGAAGATTATATATTGTTTTTTAGGAAGTTGTTTCAATGGGCATGAGAGTACGGCAGGGAATGTAAAGGTTGTGCACATTCTGCAGCTGCTTAGTGAAACTGGATGTTGGCTAATATTTTAATCGACATCTAGTTCTGCTGAACTGGACCTTGACATCCACTCACAGAAATATAGAGAAGTTCAAGAAGCAGAGATCTCTGACTTTGTTGGTTTCAGCCATATGGTTAATCAGTATTATTAAGTGTTCACTAGTGATTACTGATATACGTGTGTTTTGTTTAATAATCTGAAGCCAATGCTCCTGCAAATGTCTCCCTGCGGGGCTGTCTATCTGGATAGAATTCGTTATCTGTGTTCTGCTCTTCTGGTCTGGAAAACTTCCAGGAGGTGAGAGAGAGTGCTATTGACTGTGCATATATAGACTGTTACATTTTAAAAGGCTATTGTTAAATATAACAGTATGCAGTAATTCAAAGCATATGTTCAAACTACAGTAACTCTGATCTTACTCTTTACTTTTTTTTAGCAACACCACAGTGACTATCATGCTGCCATTCAGTTTAAAAAAACAAAAAACTCATCCACTCAGGCTGTTCCTGTGACAAAAAGAACAGAACAGTTTTATTACATGGTTGAACAGTCCAGGGGGTTGTAGTGTGAATTCAATTCATCACAGAGACTCAGAAAAATGTTGCATGAGGGCAGAGACCACAATTATCTCATAATTCACTTTAACCAAGTGAGGTAAGTGAAACATTGCATAAAATTGATGCAGAGGTCTTTCATTTCAGAAAATCCGTCATACCTTTTCATCACCAGAGCTATTATTCCAATTTATATTTGTATTGCCTCTCAGACAGTAGAGCACAAAGCCTGGGAGTAGATAACTTTTATTGAGTATTATTACATAAATGGATGTTAGGAATTTTTAAGTTGGGTAGCATGATGGTGCAGTAGTTAGCATTGCTTGAGCCCTGGGTTCAGTTCCTGGGGTGCTGTCTATGTGGAGTTTGCATGTTCTCCCCATGTCCATGTGGGTTTCCTCTGGGTTCTTCAGTGTCCTTCCACTGACCAAAGACATCCTGGTAGGCTAATGGGCTTTTGCGAACAATGTTCCTGGTGTGGGACTCTGGCGTCCCATCCAGGCTGGATCCTGCCTTGTGTCCAGTAGGTTCTGGCTCCCCCGCAACTCTGTATAGCATGAAGCAGTTAGAAAATGGATGAGTGGACGATAAATGATGATGACACTCTTGTATTTGTTTATGACACTTAAATACTAAAAAATAGCATTTAAATATTTTCATTCTTTTTCATTATTTTTTTTCCATCAATTTCACTTATTTTAAAAATGTGTTGTTCACCTTATCTCAAGACTCAGTGGACATATACCTATAAGTTCATATAAAATAATTAAAAAAATATTTTTGTTTCCCAAAATAACTCAGAAATAAAATTGTATTATAATATATTTTAAGAAAAGAAATGTCCAGCTGTAACTCATATTGCAGGATAAAGGTCTTGTCGGTAAGAGCATTGGCATGGTTAGGTAAGTTGATTTTTGGCTAGTTGCGATTGAACCTTGTTCCTTTTCATTTATATGCTAATGCTCTAATAAAGGAGCCACTCCATTATCAGGTATGTAGTTGTCAGCATTGTCACTGTCCTCACTTGGAAGGCTTTTACCTTATAATTTTTCTTGTAGAAATGACTGTTATGTGTAGCATGTCCCACACCCCTACAACTCTTTGTGTATAGAATTGTCGCGTTTTAAATGCACTTCCATGTAGTTTGAACGTGTGTTCTGGCTCATGTTATACGGCTTATTTATACATATAGAATGTCGTTTTTTTTTAAATGCTTTAAAAATAAAATTCTCTTTATGCATTATTTTTCAACAAAAAGGGAGGGTGGGCTAAGTGTGTATACATATACAAAGCTGCGCGGCTGGCTGGATTGAAAGGCGAGTTTAATGTTTGTGATTTCACTCATACAGTACGGTCTCATTATAAATTGTGCCTAAGACAACATAGCGTCGCTAACTGTTCACGCTGTTTTCTCTGTGCTCGATTTTCAGGTCTGGCACAGTGCGCTGAGCTCTGTTGGCAGCTCAGAGGGGAAGCTGGGAAGAGGCAAGTTCCGGGTGCAAAGGTTGCGTTGCAGCACAACTTCGGTGTCGGTGGAGCTGTGGTAGTAACTCTGTATAGAATGGGTTTTCCTCAGGTTACAAGGTGAGGTACTAAAGTATTAGTTTGACTAATTAACAAAATAAAATCATTATGCGATTAATCTCCTTATGCAGTCTAAGTAATCTCACTGTCACCGGCTTAGAGAAGCAGTGTTCAAGAAGGGATGACATAATGAGTTCATTGTTTTGAAGTCTAAAGTTACATAAGATTACCGTGAATTTTAAAATACTGTTTCTTCGTGTAGTTAGACAAGTGCAGTGTTTTCATTACTTTTAATAAAGACTGTTGCATACTGTTTATTATCAGTATAATTTTCATGTATGATATTCTTATATGAAACCAGCATGTCAACTGGACTCGCCTGTAACAAAAATATGCAAATGAAAACCATTTCCCGTTTCCGTTTCAGGTGTCTTGTTTGTACAAAAGTAATTACAAAAATTACAAAGTAATTTGCAGTCCACATCAATGCATAGAAAGACTCAGCAGAATTTGGTTTGTGTTTATATTTTCTTTGAAAAAAGGCTGCTCTTCCAAGTTGGGTGCAGCAAGCCAAATACCATACCTTCAAACCTAAACTAACAAGCAAACAGTGTGTACTAAAGGTTAAATTTCCATCGCATTTGTGCGTCCAGAAACAAATGTATTGGAGTTGTTGCTGCCATTAAATTAAGTCAAACAAAAGCGTGCAAGATTTACAAACATTTACAAGCAGGAGAAGGAACCAGTGCTTATCATTCAGCTTTATGTTATTGTGAAATGTAGTGGATTGTAGAGAATATTCTCTTTAGAGAATGTCTGCACTTATTTCAGCTCTTTCTAAGGCTTGTAATATACATTTTATGTTACGATCAAAATGGACCACTATCATATTACAAAAGGCATTATAAAGGCTGAGCATATCTTCACATTATTTAAATTCCAGACTTGTAATTGCAATGTACCCAAGCAATATTTTGGGTTTGTTATTACTTTCCCAAATTGGAGGACATAGAAGAATCTACTGTATATAATATGGTTCCCTTTTATGCCTAATGTCTTTCAGCTCTGGATCATCTCTGCAGTGTCTGCTGTATGTTTCTACTTCCTGTGCGAATCACTTTGCTTTTTATCAAAATTAAATTTCATTTACTACATGTCTGCTCAGTCCTGGATTTTGTGTATGTCTGCTTTGTAATTCACCTGTCAGTGTTGGGCATTACTTTATTTCACAGAATGCATCTGATTGCTGCTAATAATTCCAGATAAGAGCAAAAGCCTGTTTTGTACCACAATTGGTACAAATTGTACCATTATACAATTCTAACATAACATCTCTTGATTTGATTTTAAAATGGATCCCTGCACTACATCTGAGCTGACATCTGTCCAGCAAGGGGTTAATGAGATCCTTAATCCATAAGTTTATTCTGTCTGTATTTGTCTTTCTTGTCTTGTACGCTTTTGTCTCCATCCTTTGCCTTGTCACTTCCCATTAGTGTAAGTGTTGCTGCGTGGCATGCCTGGAATTCACTGTGCAACTGCTGCTGTTGCTTTTCCCATAGGGAACCCTTAGTTTCTGAAACTCCACTTTTATTTCATGTAAGCTTCAGTACCGAGCTTCAGAGTCAGGCAGCACAAATAAAATCTTTCTGCACTTACAAGAGTTTTTAAACAACTTGTGCACTGCGAGAGACAGAAGATGTATTCTGAGCTATTTATCACATATTCAGTATTGAAAATCATATTCAGTAAAATTCTTCAAGTACCAGTATCTTCTTTCCTCTATAAATTGCAGTACAAAGGAACATGAAAAGCTGGTGAAATACATATTGAAATACATTATTTGTTAATTGTGTTTTTTTACAGTTTTAACTGCAGATAATCTGTTTTTATGGTCGGTGTCAGTGTTTGATATCGATCATAATTTTATATGAAGGGACGAAAATTACGTCCGTCACTTGCATGTTTTTGATGTTGGAAATAAAAAGCTGTATTAGCCCTTAATAGCTCAGCTCCTAACCTTGACGTGTTTTCTCTACAGAAACCAATGCTTGGTCTGTTTCACACAAAACATAACCAGTCACAGGAGAAAAAAACGTTTTCTAAAATTGACCCGAGCAGACGGTTGTCCATCTATAAACAAGCTGGTCCACCTCTAGAGGTGTCTTCAAAGAGGTCTTCTGATATTTGCTCTTAAGGCCTTCTCGCATCATAACTCTTGCAATGCATTGCAGTAAAGCTTTGTTAAGGATGGTCACCTTATCAATATTTCCTTTGTTGCTAAGTTATTTTGAACTTTTATGCAAGGTTGATTGTCAGGCTTACAAAATATATGTAAGGATCCTTGGTGAGATAGATGGGCTGAATGATCTGCACTTGATTACAGCCTTTTGTAAGTACAGTTCTAATAATTATAGACCATAAGTCTAATTTGCACATGGTATTCCAGAGCGCAGAGGATCCAGGCAGTGCACACCAGTGCGGCAGGTGGGCTGGAGGGGTTCAAGGCTTATGCTGTTTTCAAGGAGATTGAGAAGAAACTGGAAGAGGTAAAAACTCAAAACTCCCCTTTTTTAGAAGAAATGGAAGGCAAACAGAGATTCTGGGCAGTCCATATTACATTCAGCATTGGAAGGCTCCACAGTTAAGGACTGGTTCCTCTCTTAATATGTTACCCTGTAAATCTATTCATTTGCTCAAAGAACTGTAACTAAAATTTAATTTAGCATGAAAATCCAGGAATGCATTCAATATTTTTTAGTACTCAAAAACCTATGGCTTGCAATACTGTATGTATATAAATATAAATGTCTGTCAGATACTTATTTTTAAATATATTCATACCCTATCAGTATTGGGAGAGGCTGGTCCTGTAAGGTTCTCAAGTGCCTCATGAGGCATATTCAACCATTGCCCTCTCCTGCCACTGCAGGATGTACAGTCTGTGCTGGTGATGTGCTTTCCACACTTTCATTGTTTTCCAATGGAAATATGACTTTAGAGCCGTAACTCTTGATAATATTCCATCCATGATTATAGTGTAATTTCTACGGTGTCTGATTACCAATTATTTATAATTACTTTAATTCTAAATAGTGTATAATTTTTTTTATTGATTCTTTTTTAAACGTAATAAATGTATTTGATAAAAATTATATTCAGAGCAAAAGTCAATTTTTAATATGTCCCTTCGAAACTTCCACTGGGCATGTAGACAAAGTAAAATGTAAATTGTTTTACAAAGTATTTCATTTGTTAATTCATTATCTGTCTTGGAGTCAATTTTTGAACACATAAAGACAATTTTGTGCACCATAAGGTGGTGTTTTTAAACTTTTTAACAATACTACATACTCGGTAAAACAGTCTTCCCTACTCTTCATGTGATTTTGTATAAATATATCTGCTGAAGATGTTGCAACAGAAACTGGGGAATGAAATGGGAAAAAAAAAGCTTTTTATACCATGCCTGTCAACCTGATTTGCCAGTCTCTGTAGAACCAGAACATTAAACCAGGAAGGAGAGGTTAATTTCTCAGCAGAGCACCACTGACCTCCAGTAATGTAGGAAAAGCAGTATCTGTCAGGCTCTCACAGATGAGAACTTAGTTGCACAAGGCACCTACACTTGTAACGTTTCAAAGAAATAAAGTGCACGTCATATGGGAATTGTTGTGTTAGCATCACAAACCTTCTGAAGTATTAATTTTATTTATTGTTTTTTGTGCTTTTTACATTGTAGTTTCAACTACGTTGAAACTACGTTGAAACTTATGACAAATTGCTACAAATTCTGCAGAACTGATTTAAATGCGCAGTATCTGTGGGGAGTCTTATTTTAATCCTATGAAGGGCATTCAAAATGTCTGGTCTTCTACTCTTTGTATATATTCCTGGTTAACAATTACATTCACCAGATTCACAATGCTTGATGTTATTTTCTGTTGAGTGTGTAATACTGTCGGTTCTGAAACTACATTATACAATTTGTTTTGACGTGGAAGTCTGAACTGATTGATCTTGTTCCAGCAATGTGTATCTGTTTTATAGTGTATTATTAAAAAACCCCTTGAGCATCTGGGGCTTTCTTGTCATTTTCCCTTATTATTTTTGTTAATCTTTCTTTTCTAGCTGCATTGTTCTCTCTCATTGTTCTATATTGGGTCTCCTCAGTCAAAGGAAAACAATCCTAACAGCTTATTAAAGCTAAGCATATTGAGATTATAACAGTGGACAAAAAGGCCTGTTTAGAGGTATTATGGCACTCCTCAGTATGGCTTACCTAATTTAGACTTTAAAGGATATAAATGGACCTTTTTTGTTTTGAAGTTGTTTTACATCCTCTGGTGCCAATGTTTTTGGTGAAAATGAGGCGGCAGATAGCTTTCAAAGTCCTGCCAAAATATTATCGCCAAAAGCTGAAGCCTTAAGTTTTGCAAACTTGGAGTTGCAGGAAAGCTTGTGAGAGCTTAGGTATGGAGGAGGAGTCATACTCTTTCATGAGAAATTAAGAAGTTATACAGGAAGTGCTAGTTAATATCACTGTACATCAAACTAAGTAGTGTCATAGTAAATATATGGATTTCAAGGGTATGAGAAAATCTGAGCATTATGCACTAGAGCAGAAGTGTGGAGTAGTAGTTAGGACACTGGAGGGTTTGTGCTGTTGTACCCTTGAGGAAGGTACTTCACTCAGATTCACTCAGGATAAAAGTGTTAGCCTAATAATAATGATAATTAATGAACGCCTGATTTTTTACTTTGTGTTTTAATGAAGCATTTTCCTATCTGTTTTTCAAAGTTAAAAGATTTCTGCTACAGTAAAGTCAACCCGAATGGACAGAAATTAATTCACATTAATTCTTTTTGTTATAAATTTAGTGCTTTGGCTCTCTCTTGTGTTGGAATGTTTCTGATCCTGGTTTAAATGCACAGTGTTTGTATGTGTGAAACACAATAGAGGGGTGGTTTTATTGTAGATAAGAACTGGGAAATGGTGTGGTTCCTTCACGATGTGTTCTGTCTTCTCATGCTGCAGGAAGGAGAGCAGTTTGTAAAGAAGATCGGGGGAGTGTTTGCATTCAAGGTGAAGGATGGGCCTGCAGGCAAGGAGGCCACCTGGATCGTGGATGTGAAGAATGACAAAGGCTCAGTGGACACTGATGCAGGTCTGGGGCTCATGTTTCTGTCCGCAGGCCCCTCTTCTTGCCTTACCACACGTTGCTGTCAGGAAAGGAAAGTACAGCACTGGGGAGTTACTCCTAAATGAAACAATGGCAGAAAAACCACCAGCTATCCACCGATAGCTGGTGTGTGGTGAGCGTTCTGGCCCACTATGGCTGCCGTCGCATCATCCATGTGGGGCTACACATTGGTGGTGGTGGAGGAGAGTCCCCGTTACCTGTAAAGTGCTTTGAGTGGAGTGTCCAGAAAAGTGCTATATAAGTGTAAGCAATAATTATTATTAAAAATGACCTTTTTTATTGTGAAAGAAACAGGTTTGGCTGTTGTTCGAGGTGAAGTGAGCCATCTTGCTCCTCGTTGGTTGTTACACTACCAACCTGTAGAGACAGGTTGTGGTTTAAACAGTTTATTTTAAATTTATACCTGCATCTTTTGCCAATAACTTGTTTCAGGCCTTCTTCATTCATATGTATGCTGCTCTTAAAAATGAAAATTTAATGTAATTGTTTTTCTCATTGAACTCTTTCAGCATATACAGTACCACTTGGTTCCAGCTGTTTGTAAGGTGCTGAAATTACTTTAGATCATTTAAAGATTTTTATTTTTGTGCCACTAAATGGCCCATTTAAAGGATAAAGATAGGAGAATTTATGATAGTTTTAAACAGTTCAATACCTTTATTTTTCTTTAATGTGAAATGAAGACATATTACAAGTCCTTCCACGTTTTATGGCTATATTTTAAATTTATTTTGTTTTGTTAAGGAAAGCTCCCGGTTAATAAAACATCGCTAGAGGCTGTCTCCCTTGGTCCTAATTAAAACTGTGTTGTCAAGATGTTGGCTGTGCCTGATTTCCCCTTGGTTCAGCTGTAGGAGCTGGAATGCGTGTGAGAAGTTATATCAGAAGAATCAATCAAAGCCTGCTGTGTCTGTTTTCAGATGGGGATAAGATCTCATGGGATCTGGTGAAAGCCTGCCACTCTTAGTCTTTGCAACCATGTGGTTTGGCACACACCATAGCAGATGCAACAGGCATTTGCCAGACTTCAATGTTAAGTACATTTTTTATTCTCTTTTTCCACAGCTAAGAAAGCAGACTGTACCATCACAATGTCTGACAGTGATTTGCTGTCATTGATGACTGGGAAGATGAATCCTCAGACTGTAAGTTATGAATACACACAAATGTTATTCATGGGTTTTTTGTGGATCAGGTGCGGTACAGTGCAGAATTGGCTAAAAAGTGCTTGTTTTGGGTGGTCTAGAGCAGGGCTCAACTGGTGGCACTTCTAATCCATGCCATTGAATGATTTGCAGCAAGTAGCTCCCTATTGAATTTTTAAGGAGTGTGATCAGTATAGCAGTCAAGGTGCTGATTGCAGTGGGCCAATACTGCAGTGGAGTGGATTGAATGCACCTTTGCATTTGTAGTGCTGATCTAGAGTTAACTGGGAATCCAAGCACTAGTGCTCCCTGATTTACAGTATGTTCATACTTCAGTTCTACTTATACTTATAGCGCCTTCTGATAACGAACCAATGAGAAGGTGTTGTGGTTTGGGAGCTGTTTGTGTGAACTAGCGGTGTTGAAACCAGCACAGAAGAACTTGCAGCAGACCTGTCCTTCGTTGCCCAGTGTTCACAGCTCTTGGCTTAGCACCCTTTGTGCTGCTGCCAGAACCCCCCTTGCACCTTGTCAAGGGTACACACCTGTCTTTGACACAGGGGCAGGCAGGAAACACACTTCTCAGTCAGGGAGGTCCCTCTGGACCTGCAGAATGTGCTACTGGCACTCTGACAGAATTCCAGAATATCCTGTTCTGTTCTTTTTTTTAACGTACCAGCAGCTTGTTTGGGTGTAGTCTGTAAAGCTGTTTAGCTCAGCACCGTTTAAAAACAAGTTTTTCTTTTTAACCTAAAGTATTAAAAAATAGTTTTTTATTATTTTATTTTTTGTTTTCTTTCAAAAAGTGATTTTCTAGTTGTGTTTTATAGGGAATATAGGCTGTTCTAGAGACTGTCAGAGGTTATTCTCAGACTCTGATTAAAAGATATATCGGGGTACCACCTCCTGTTGCCTTTTAGATTAAAGCTGACTGCAAGCTATATAGCCAGCATCTTGTTAACCTCGTCTCTGGGGGCTAGTGTGCCGTCCACCCTAGCTGAAGCTCTTTGCAGTAACCTGCTACGAAGTGATGTAGTTTTACAGCATGGTTCATGGATACAATTAACTTCCCACTGGCCAAGGTCTCTTGGTATTGAAAGATGCCCAGTGTTGCTCAGATTCGTGACATTTCCTGTTTGCTCTTGCCAATGGTCTGATTAGAAACTTAGTCATTATTTTCACATCTCCTCCTCTCTGGGTCTTGCAGTGTTTTTTTTTTAGATTACAGACATGCTGCATTACCTCTTAAAACAAATGCTGCTTTTTTGCTGGCTTTTCAGAAAGTCAGTCCTTATGCACAGCCATGGCTGTATGGAAACAAAAAAGGTTACTATAATTTTTATTGAAAAAAATAACATCTGCAAAACTAGGTTTGCATGCATATTTTTTATTTCTGAGAGGCTCTCCAGACCGGATAAACTGTAGGTTTTGAAAATGAGGTCTGCTCTAATCTTGTTTCACCTTTCAATCATTCATGCAAAGATAACCTTCAAAAGCTGCTGTTGTGATGTTGAAGACCTAGGGCTTTTCGGCAAGCTGTTGTCATTGATGTTGATGTCCCAATTTCTGGTCTCTGCTTAATCTGGCCAGTGGGTAACCTTAACCCTTTAATCATGCCTACTTGCTGTCTGGAGTTCATATGCTTTTCTTTCACATTTTTGTGATGCTTATATTTAATTTCATATGTTGTGGTGATGATTTTATCCAGAAACAGAACACACATTACTGCCTGTGAGGTGGAGCTGTGAATTGTGGTCAATTTTATCACTAATTGCTGAATCCACCACTAATCCTAATGACTATTTTAGGTGTTAAGTGCAGTGACCCATTACAGGTGGATACAACTGGATTTGATTCCTTAAAGGAAAGCAGAATCGGTTACATAGACCATGGGGTGCCTGACAGGCTCTGTATAACAATCATTGTCTTCCTCTTTTGCTCTCTGTACAGGCCTTCTTCCAAGGAAAGCTGAAGATAACGGGGAACATGGGTATGGCCATGAAACTTCAGAATCTGCAGCTCCAGCCTGGAAAAGCAAAGCTGTAATGGAATCCTTCCTTCAGAGTCCTGTTTCTTTCCCTCCTGGTCTCCCCAGGATAGTCTCTGTGCAAAGAGGGGTCTTTGCCACACTGTATATCTGTTCTGTAGTGTGAAAGAGGAGAGGGGTAGGCTGATGGATGAGGGGACAATTGCCAGATGAGCATCTTCCCAATGTCTTTTCCCCCTGTTCTAACTCGGTGAAAAACTAGCAATATAGAATTGCACTGGGACTTTGTAATAGTAAAATCATCTTAATTTTAAAGATCTTTTTACAATACTGTATGATTATGTACAGGTCTGAAACTGCTAACACTTTAGGAAATGCAAATGGAATTTTTAAGAACTTTATAAATGAAATATGTTTATAAAGTATTATGAAGATTGTGATAACCAACTTCTACTGTAGATAAAATCGATGTTAGTAAGAAAAACCTAATCCTGACTATAGCATAAGTGATACTTATAACCCTGTGGGTATGAAATAATTTTTAGAACTGTTTATATCATCATTAATAATGTTCATAATAAGGTATTAGATCTCTGTAACACAGGCTTAAATCAAAGAGTGACCCTTAAGCTTAATGCTATTGACCTGATCATGTTTGGACTTGAACAAAATCCTGTGTTTAAATAATTGTGAGTTTTGGAATTAATTGACTCTTCAGCTGCAGCCACAAATGTTTCAGCCATGGTCTTGCCAAAATATCAGCACTGGCAGCTTACTTACTGGTAGTGTTATCTTCTTCACAGAGGTTGTACTTGATAAAGTGAATGCAAAGTCTTTGTGTATTGTACAGAGAAATGAGAAAGCTGTGTGTGATATAAGGGGTCACTTAACCAGTCTTGTTACATCTGTAGTGCATCATGTTCATGAAGTTTTTCCTGAAAACATTGTGAGCTTCACAGCTGTCAGTCAGTCACTCTGTTCTGTACTTGTACGGTTAACTCCTACTGGAACCTGATGGACAAATAATTGGAGAAAGTCTCTGTTAATCCATTTAGCTGATTTTGAAAATCCTGGTGGAAAGACAATGTGAAATTCATGCAAACCAATTAAGCTTGTGACTAAAGATATTAAAGTACTGTTTTAAGTCCCAGAATAAAATGTTGAATTATTGCATTAACACTAAAAACGGAACAAACACCTCCTTTGTCTCTTAAGCAATGCTTTCTATATCTGAAATGTTTAAAAGGACCTAAAGTCACAAAGACAACTTGAAGTTTTGTTTTCGAGAGCGGCTTTTTCCTGCTTAGGATTGTTGCTGATACCCTAGCAGCTGTAGGCACTACAACAGTGGCCGCATTCATCGTTTTCTTGGACAGACCCAATGCAGACCATCTAACAGGAGATTTTATCAGACCTGTTGGGCTGTATCTTATGTGTCCATCATGTGATGCTTCACCTTGTAAAGGTTGGGATTCCTTTACAAATGAATGGCTTGTAGCCATACGGAGCTATAATCTGCAGTTATAAGGCAATTGTGGTTAGGCTTCACAGACTACTGCGCCACTCATAATCTCAAATAAGAATTTATTGCGTTCCACCCTGTGGTGAAAGGTATTGTGTAAGGGGAAATGTATATAATATAACCCTAACAGCTTGGGTAGACTCAGCGTTTTTGGTAAAATAAAATGTTTTCTTTAAGATGTTGAAATACACAACCAAATTCCAGCTGTTTAGAAACTCTAATGATGGTACTACAGTATAGTGATTCCTAACCATTCTTTCACAGCTACTGTCACAACGTCTTTACACTGTACTGTATAAATGGTTTTAGACTGTGGCATCTTTGCTACTTCTGATACATCCTCTTAGGAACAGTGTATCTACACACTATATATCTTAATGACAGTGTTTTACTGTGGACTTTTACTAGATTTTTCATTGTGCTATAAGTTTAGAGTCGTGGTTAAAAACAAAAATTTACTCGAAATGCTTTAAAGTCATTTCCATGCCTGAGAGTCAAATATTCCAAAGAAATAAGAACAAACAAAAAAGCTTATCCCTGTTCCACATATATGCTCATACAGATACTAGTAGTTGCAGTTTTTCCTTAAAGTCTACAAGAAAAGCAGAAGTTTCAAATTCTATTAGGATTTCAGGTTTGTGTATATATGCAGCACATCTTACTTGACCTTTATTTAAAATGGTTTTCATTTTGCATGTAGAACCAATTAAATTAAACAATGTTTCCTACTGAAGTTTGGGGACTACTTGTCATCACTCAGAATAATTATTTCCATCGAACCGTTTCACATTACTCTAAGTCACATGACTCTGGGCAAGCTTACCGAAACAAAGTAGTTCTACATACTTCTACGTTATTAAAGTCAGTGTTGAGGTTGGAGAGTTAAGATTATGGTTAGTCTCTCATACTTCTTGGAATCAGTTAAGAATGTTTTATTCAGAAAATAATGGGCTGTTCTGTTGTCTTTGTTCTTGGCCGCAGGTTTTGTTTTGTCATGACTTGTTTACTGCTGTCACAGTATTAAATTCTACAATATAGAAATAAAAGCCTAAGAGATCTAAAATCTCATAACGAAAATATAGATCATTTAGTCTGGTCTAAAGATATTTTTACAGCATTAGGTGTTGTGTACCATGTAATTCCTCTGCAGCTACCTCGTTTACAGTCTTTGTTTTCTAATTTAATTATTTTTCATGATATGTGGAATTTCTTGGATGTAGCTAGTGTACAGTATGTACTTAACATTACAAACTGGCTGTTACACGAAAATATTATTAATAAAATGGGGAAATGTCACATTCTTATATTCCTGATAATTGAAGCATTTGGGAAATATATATACAAAATATTCCTGTAATTCTAAATAATGAGTAATATGTTCCTAGAATGAAAAGTTGAGTCTTTTTAGATACTAGTACAACTGGACAGAGCACACCTGAAATACTTATGTTTGTTGGTCTATTTAAATGAAAGTTTCATAGAAAAGTTTTAATTGCCTTTTTATTGTCCTGTAGCACATGTTCAGCAGAACAAGTATGGACATATATTGTGCATTGTACATATGTTACAGTGTAGTATGCAGGATTTGCAATCATTATTGTTGCCACAGAAAGTCAAATCTCTCAATCTTTCTTCTTGAAATAATCTACCAGCTGTTTTCCTGCTGCCAGTCTCTAAGGATTTAATGCTGCAATAATAGACTCTGAAGCAGTTTATCCTCATGGATTTTTATGTATGACTGAACTTTTAGAGAAAATGTTCTGATTATAATGTGATGCATAACACACTAGGGAATTATTCATATCTGAATCTGTCTTTTTTACTATAGGTATAATGGTTATGATATGTTTTGCATGTTTTCTCCCAGCATCTTGTGACAAGACAATGAGTATGCAGTCTGACTTCTAAAAGATTTCTCGAACATGACAGTAGAGTTAATATGGGGAATCATTTCAGTGTTGCACAGGCTGAAATGTCCTGCAGTGGCAACTGGCTTCCAATATGAGTATGTTAGAAACCATATGATACACATTTGTATGTTTTAAATATAAAATAATTCTGTTCTGGGTAACAAGGAGAAGATAGGCGACATGACTGATGCCTCTTTGATAACAGCATGAGCCTGCAAATATTTTGCTGATTTTACTTAATGTAAAACGTTTTGATGCTTAAGAAGATAACTCTGGGATCCTTGAGATTGTGTGTGCCTTTCACATGCAATTGAGTTTAAAGTCTGAATGGTTATATTGACTACAAGGAAATTCTGACTTGTACCAATACTTCAGCTGTCTTCTGCAGTATTGGCAATGAAATGGTCCGATTACATAGAAAAGTTAATTGTCTTTTTGTTTGACAGTGGTTGGTTCACTGTTCTACCATTATTTACTAGGTATGTTATTTGTAATTTTGTATTTTGGTAAAAACTTTACAGTCATCACAATCATGTTAAGAACTAAAACCAATATTTTGCAAATGAATAGTCCGTTCTTCTTTTTTATATGCTGATTTCTTTATCAATCTGATATACTGTAGACTATCATGCAGACTTTTGTCAGATTCAGGCTCTGCGACAGGCCTGGGTCAACGCAGCTCATTTTCTTTGTGTAATTAAAGTGGCCCCCTGGTTATATTCTTGGAAACATTTCCTCTTAATTTCCACTTGTGACCCTGGGTCTTTGTTTCATTGTTGATTTTATGCCAGTCAAAAAATACTGGCAACTTATTTCAAGTGCAGCAAATATTTTTACAACACCCTACTTATAGTCAACATTTTGATCTCCATGACATTTTCATTAAGACTGTCAGCGTGGTGTTGAAATTGAATATTTCGGCGTGGTATGTGTTCGGATATAACTTTTTCCAAGGGTTTAATTATGTACCTTGCACTTTATAAGTAAGACTTTGGATGACTTTGGAGGTTTGGGGTGACTCTGGTTTCTGTTACTGCTGTGAAGTAGTTGGCTCAATCAATAGTTTAAACAGGAGAGGGCAACAGGAGCTCCATATCTCTGCTCATCGACTCTGAAAAGGAGGCTGTCTATAAAAACCTGTAGTTCTGTCTAGTGACAGGATTAGGGCACCCCTGCCTCTGAGGACAATTTGAATCTTGAACCAAATTGCCCTGCAGAGTGTTCAAGACCAGAGAGATTCTTTTCCATTAGCCTTGCTATGTATAATATGCTTTCAGGTTGGAAAATGTCTCTGGTCCCTCTTTCAATTTTTTTCAATACAGCAATATCCTACTTGTAAACGTCCGGTCCAAAACTGAACTCTGCGTTCTTCTTTATCAGCTCCAAAATGTTCTACGTTCATAGACACATCACACACAATTTCTTTGTATAACCGTCTCCTTCCCAATTTCTGCGTGAAATGGAATAACTACAATGTTAGACTCTGAATCTAAATTAATATGCAGTGTGAAATGTAGGAGGTCTAAAACAGTGGCACTCCCCTAATTACCTCACATTGACACATGCATTGACACAACTATCCTGCAGTGTGTGTTCTGCTCATTTTCAGTTCTTAATCCTTACATTTACATATAATACAGAGGATTTGGGGTATTTTCACATAGAAAATTACTCTTCTGTTCAGAATTTTATCAAACGTCTCCTGGAAATGTAACCATATCATGAATTTTACCGGTCAGTACCATTGTTGCTTCAACCATGAAATATAGATTGCTGGTTAAGACTACCTTTTCTACATGGATGCTGGCTATCCCTTAGCTCTACTGTTAAAACATAGACGTCTAGTTTAACTCTTAATAATAGTTTCAGAACCTTGAATGCATAAAAGTGATTCTGAGGGGTCTGTGATTACTTGAGCAAAGAGTTTCAGCATCCAGGCAATTAATCGGTTTTACTAATGGGCCAGTTTTCTAATGGAAGCTCTGCTCAGTTCATGCATACGAAATTATTGCTTCTCAACTGCAGTAGAACACACAGTCCGTTTTTAGAGTTAACAGGGAATTGCACACTTTAGCAAAAGTTGTTTTTGGAGGCTGTGCACAATAAGGCTGGACTTGGCTCGCTATGCAGGATGTGGAGTGATGGCTGATTAGACCTGCATGTGAATCAGAGCAGCACAACCCTTTTTTTTTACTTTGGATCAGAGGTGCTTATGAATATTTTTGATGACATGTCTGGAAATAAGTTTTTAAGCAGTAAATTCTGAGTCTGAAACTTGGCAGCCCAGGGAATTTGTTGCAGGCTGCATGGAGAACCATGCGTGAAACATTTTTATTAAAGCAAATGCAGCCCAGAAAGACCAACAATGTCTGTTTGGTAGGTTTCTAACCTTCTGCTGGTCGAATTTATCGGGAGAGTGTGTGAAGGACTGTAAAATGCATTGGCTATTGCAATTAATACTTGTATTATGTAGCTAGTGATTCATTTTGAGGTCTGGTTCCTGTGTTTTTGCAGTGGCTGTGTTCTGTTGTGTGAAAATAAAGACTGTAGCAGTTGGACTAGAGCCATGGAATCCTATATGATTTATTGTTTTAAGCCATCTGATTTATGTTAACAGACTTAAGAAATTCTGCAGTTTTGCTAATCTTTAACACTTATTTTTGACACCAAAAGGTATTTTTCATCATTGTTCTGTATAACCTACAAATCAAAATATAATACTGGTAGGGTAGCAGTTACCCATTTGATTTTTTATAGGTTTTATATGGGTTTACACATTTTTATAAGAGAATATTTTTTAATATAAATGGTTGCAGCACTGCCTTTCAAACACATTCCAGATGTTATACTTTCACACTTTCTGTGTGATCCCGGTCATACTTGTTGCCTTAGTAATACCAGTCAGTGTAATATTTTCCTCAGGTAAAGTTTCAGATAAGACAGCACAGCAGGAAATGTGTGAGCTCGTTCTATAAAGGACAAGTGCACCCACCCCTGTTGAAGGCAGTGTTTTACGTGCCTCTTCAAGATCCACCTGTTCAGATTGCACAGTACATGGTAAGACCCATCTCTCTGTTTGCTCTAAGTGCTATATAACTGCTCAGTGTTAAACTCTAGTCTTTTAATTGCATTGATCTTTACTACCGAGTAGAATTTCTGTTACCGTTTTTGAATTTTCCTGCTGGAACATTCACCTTAACACCTCTCAGAGAAAGCAAATGTGCTTTTCCGTCTCCTTTTTTTAAAGTTCCTGTGAATGAAGGCATCAGCTTGGTAAACACCAGCAACTGCTACTATGGGAATTAAAAATGCACTAGTTCAAATAATATATTGCAGTATTATGACGTTAATTTAAACAATAACATGGTGCATTTTAGAAATTATATTGATTGAAAGTGACTATCAGTTCTCCAGGGTGATCCTACAAGACTAAGATCTGGCTATAAGAAATCTCGGGTGGGTGCTTCATATTAGGAATGTGGGGTCTGGTATCTGTCAATCCTTATGGAAATATTGCATATTTCCTTCTGGAGAAACTGGAATCACTAGGGATCTTTTGGGGGAGGCAGTGGAGCTGCGGTTTTCTGCTTTAAATCATTTCAGATACGTTTCTTTCATGACCTTTTATGGATATGGGAGGGTGAAATCAACATATCTGTGCCAACAATTCTGCTTTGATTAAGTTTGACAGTGTGCTACAGGTGAGGGAGAGAGAAAGACAAAGAAATGAGAAAATCTGTAAACAAGCTCTGAGAAGACAAGGGACCCTGTCTTCTGATTTGTTTTTTCCTAGCCTGGCTGCTTGTCTGGTTTTCATCTCAGGTGCAGTTCAGAAGTGATCACACTGAGCCCTTAACAGCCTATCCTTTTTCTTTTGACATTTCCACTACATTCCCGCTGTTACAGGTTTGGAAAAATTCAATTAAACTTTTTTCATGCCCAGGGGGCAACTTAAAAGGGGGCAATTATAGTGAAGGGAATGTTAAAGGGGGAGTAAGTGAAGATCTTGCCTCCTGCTGGAGCATTCACCTGTAACATCTCTCAGAGAAAGCAAATGTGCTTTTTCTTCCCCCTTCACTTAGGCTTTTCAAAAAGTATTGCATCACACTTAAAGAAAACCTTTTCATGCAAGTGTTTTGTTTTTAATCAAGACCACAGCTGAACTATAACTGTACTCAGGAGCATCAGGCAGTATTAGTCATATAATTCTTGAGTGAATACATGCATGTTCCCAGTAATGTACAAAAAGGCTTGTTTTTGTAATTTAGGAATAAGAGAAGTAACATTTTCTTGGTAATCTCAGCGGCTCAGCTTTAACACAAAGTCCTGGAGAGTTGTTTGGAGGATTTTATTACTGCATGGTAAGGTTTTTGTAACCTTCTTGTAAAGACAGCAAAGTGTCTGAAAATTGGCCGCTGAATTCGTGTTTCAAAAAGGTATTTTTGAAAGGAAACTTTAATGAAAGGGTGAGAATTGGTTCAAAAGTCCTCCTCTGGCTTGTAAACTTTCTGAAACATTGTTTGGAATGGAATCTGGAGATCCAGACCAAAGAAAACAAATACATTGCATCCATTTTTTTTTAATTTGTCAATGTTGCTCAAAATAATTTTCTGACACTCTAAGTGCTGAAACTCTAAGGCAGTAACAGAATAGAAAGCAGCATTCAACATAGACAGCTGTCTTTAAGATAGATTTTACTGTATGAAAGTAACAATGTATTTAAAACCCAGTGACATTCATTGTAGGCAACAACTATTTGCCCTACTTTTGGGTTCTGTTAAATCTTGGAAAGGAAATGGGCTGATTTCCACGATGCAAAGGGATATTTCTTTTATTCTGCACAAATGAATCTTTCCTTTGCAACGTAAAGACATTTCCATACGGGGACTGGAAAAGACCTGTCGTGGGACAAAAAAAAAAAAGTCAGAGAGCAGGAAATTCTTAGTTGGAAAGATTGAGCATGTCTTCCTAGTTTCTTCAGTTGTTCTCTCTCTCCTTCTCACTAGTTCTCTCTCGCTCTCCCTCGCACACGCACACACATCTGGAAAGGATCGCTTGGTGGTAGTGGCACCGTCTCTGTCGAGTTCAGGGCTTCTTCCAGTCCTGACATGGGATTGTGTTTTGTGGATTTTAAAGTCAGACTTTATCACTTCCTTCAGCACTAACCCAAGCCAATAAAGGTAAGTTTTTTTCACAGTAGAAATGCTATCATTCCATTGTTATCTGACAATCAGACATTTTTGAGAAGTGATTCTTACGACCCTCTTAGTTAAAACTATTAATTTTCACTATGCAGTTAATTATTACCATAATGCTTTAATGACGTAGAAATATATGGATACTGTGATTAGTTTCAATCTGCACTACGTGGTATGCAATTTGTGAACAACCATGAATTAGGAATTTATTACTTATGATCTCAAAACTAATAGATATAAATATCTCAATATTCTTAACTTAAAAGTGGTTTTGTGTCGTTGAATGGAGTACATAATAATTTGGTGTATACATATGGAGCAGATCCTCTGGGAGACAGGTAATGTGGCTTTGAGTGATTGTCTGGGAGAAGTTAATAACAGTGCAAACATATTGCCTGCTGGAATTTTTCCACTACCGCCAAATAGATTGCTGGCAATTCTAAGAAGATGGTTTTCCAAGCAGAATGCTGTGCAATAGCAGGTTACAGGGCTTTAATCTGTCTCTCGTGACACAGAGATACTGCTTCACCACAGATAAGCTTGTGCAGTGCACTGTTGTATGTTGCAGCAAGTCCTGATGCAGGCTTATGCCTTACGGATGCAGTCATCATGAATTTGATTCATAATTCCACAGTTCACCAAACTTTAACCTTGATTTCATTGCCAGTGTCTTGTTGTAAAAGATTACAATAATCTCCCTCCATAATCTTCAGTAATCAAGGGATTTCTTCAAAATCAGAAAATAAGTTTTGCTTTTGTGAAGAAAAATTTATATATGTAGACATAAGAATGGGCACACTGTTTCTTTAATTATTTCACTAGAACCTCTTATCAACAACTTGCTTGACTGTGCTTTTGAACATTTTTAGAGCACATTCAGTACTTGTAAAACTTCATCTAATGATAAACAGCCTGGTTTCAGATAGAGTGGCTGTACCAGTGTCTACCTGTACTGGTGGCAGTACCAGGTATTGTACATGTGTCTTTCAATTTTCGTCTCTGATTCCAAACTAAAAACATCACCAAGAAATACATACTTTGGTTTGCTTAGAAATCCAATAAATATATCATGTTCACAGGAGCTCTTCGCAGGTGTCCTAAAAAAATCTATATATTTTTTGGAAGTTTCAGTAGGAAAATTGCAATAATTAGTGCAGTAATTAGTGTTGTATCCTTTTATGTCAGCTGTCCAAACAATGCTTTAGTGTTTTGCAAACAACACTCATGCTCTTATGTTTAACAATAAATGCTTGGTGGAATCTTACCATTAGAAATGAGAAAAGAGTTTAAACAATCTCCAAAAGAGGTCAAATGTGCTCATCCTCACGGCCTTGGGAATTGTCATCAGGAAGACACAAAAAGGTTAGCAGGCAGGACTAGGACAGATTGAGCTGGTGGGAGATGCCTGCCAATATGTACTTGAATTTAGTAGTAGAGTGGTAAGTGCTATGTGCTCCTACTCTACCAAAGTAAAATGCAGAATAAGCTGAATAAGCTGCTATGATTTAGAGCTAATAGAGGCTTTGCAATTCACCCATACACTTTGCAATTCATCCATATCCATATTGATTACGAGCAGTCAGTCATAATTTCACAGACCTTGGCATATTCTGATTAACAAAATAAGCAGAGTATTTCTGATTTCCACAGAGAATAAAGAACAAAACTCCTTCACTGGTTCAAAAGAAAATGTACAAAATGTGAAATTGCATAAAAATAAATGCAAATTAATGTATATTTAACACTGCCCACTGTGACGTGTTTTTTACATAGAACGTTTCAGTCATGACAAGCGACATAAAATTGGTTTAGCTGCATGACTGTATTCTGCAAATATGCATTGTCAAGATAATTCCTAAAGCCTCCAGCTGTGTTATGTAGATGTCTGTATTTTACAGCTGCACAGCTGTGTGTGAGAGCAGGTGACGTCCAGAGGTTAAGAAGGGTTCAGGGATGTGTTCAGACAGACTGACTGTCTGGGTGTGTTGCTCCACATTCCTGATTATGTAACAGCAGCCATGTTAGGAAAACGGAGACCTCCCAAAGTACCAGGGACAAAACAAATTTATTCTCTTAGTGACTTTAAATGTCTCCATCAATGGACAATCTCTTGGCTCAAGCCTGGGTTCTGCTGCTGCTTCTATGTTCATTACATCTTTGTGTTCTGTCCTTCAAATGGCACGGAATAGCTCAGTCCTATTATAATCCAGTCTTTTTATTGTGTTAGAAGCCAGTGTATTTTCTGCTTTTACTTACTTTTCTCACTTGTATTATTCTTTAGAGAAAGCGCCATTCTCTGAAACCCAAGATGTATTCAATTTATGGAAAAAAAAAGTCAGCAAATGATTTTAATTAGATTTGCCTTCCTCTCATAGAGACCCATGAGATGATTTAGAACTGAAAATGCAGACAGAAATCCATTTGTAATTTGCTGGCTGTGCTTTGTTCCAGATTGCTGCTGGCAGGGAGGGGTCCCTATTCAAAGCCTTGCGAAAGGGACCCCATTTAGAGAGGCTGAGGAGGCACTCGTTTGCCGTCTCGAACGATTGCTTTTCCAGAGTAATACCGAACATGACGCAGGCCAGGGGGCTCCTGTTCGTGTTGTTGGTGCTGTCGCTGAGCTGGGGGCTGGTGCAGTGCCAAGCTGAGTTGCAGGAAGAAGAGGAGGAGGAAGAAGAGGAGGAGTGGGTAGAAGAGACAGCCCCCCCCACTGTTAAGTTGACGGAGGTGGTGGACTGCCCTGAGGACTGTGCCTGTACTCCTGAGGGGGTGGTGGACTGTGCTGGGGTGGACTTGGAGCATTTTCCCAGTGGGCTGCCAGACACCACTCGGCACCTCTCTCTACAGGTAGAACCCTACTGGCTCTTTACAGCACAAGAAAGCAATCTGACAAGTGCCCTGCTATTGCATGGTACATGGGTTTACTTGTATATCTTAAGCTAACTTTAATTATAATCTGTTTGTTTTTTGTGCCTTAAGAAATATGAAGTATGTTGATGGTACAGTACAGTACGATCATTTTATTTTGACTGTACCTTGCTGTAGAAGTCTGTTGTAGTTGGTACAGGTGAAAAAAGAACCATGTCAAAGAAAAGCACAATGATCTCATGGTGGCTGCGATGTAAAATATGATAACAAATACTGGAACACAGTTCATATGTAGCACAGGCGTGGTAATAAATCTCGCAAACAGCAAAATTAAATTGCATTTGGGGCCTGTCGCTCTCGTGTTTCAGAACAATCAGATACAAGCAGTGACGGTGGATGAGCTGTCTCGGCTCTTCAGACTGGAGACACTCAACCTGCAGAACAACAGGCTCACATCTCATGGTGAGAGTACCTGCACAATACACATTCGGCACCTCCGACACGATTCCCACACGTGCACAGCTCACAGACAGGATTAGAGTCTCTTTTCAGCGCTCCACCCCGACTCTTTACAGTAGTACATCTGATCAAGTCATGCTGCTGCTAGTCATTTAGAACTGATGCCCCTGGATACAACATTTAATGAGTGCAAAAGCCGATCTATTAAATCTTAAAAAATGAAGTAAAGTACAGTACACAATGGCAACTGAAGCCAGCTCACAAATGTCTGCTGTGCCAGTTTTCAGATTTTGTCAAGTCTTCCTTTTTGTCACATGATGTGTCAGGAAGAGTATTTTATGTAGCCTAGGTCTGAGTAACAGAGAGCAGAACATCTGGAGCGTGCGTGTTTTATTGACATGTTCAATGTTCCTGCTCTCTTTTTAAAAAACAAATCTAAGAGTGACATTCATTTTGTTAAATATTTCCTCATCAGTCTATTTTTTTTTGCAATTATGTCAGTCCAACTAATTGAGTATAAATATGCCTGATGGTCCTTAGAATTACATTGAATTTGAGAAATGCTGCCTCCTGTACACTCTCACACAGCTGACAGATATACTTCACTAATCCAGGAACCTCATGCCTTTACAAGACAACTTGTAATTTTTAAGATTCTTTTAAGCAATATGTCAGGCTGGATTTGCTTATTCACAGGTCTTGATGATGAGGCATTTGAACTGCTGGATCACCTCAGTTATTTATACTTGGCAAACAACAAGGTAAGTGATTACAAGTCCAACACATTAAGGGGGCGCCTTTCCAGGGGTCCCTTTTTAGGTTTTTCTTGGCATTCAAAATGTACATTAGCACAGTTTGAGCTTTTTTATCTGAGTCATTTTCAGGCCACTTAGGGACCCTAGACAAGTGTATATATACACCACCAGATGACTCATGTATTTCACCTCCAAATCACATCATATTTAGACTTTCACTGAAGATTTTATCATTGTTTATGGAAAGAAAGCATAGCCACAGCATGACTTTGTTTGGCGTAAAATGGCTTCAGTTTCTCTTGCCTACAATGCATCAACATGATTGAGGCTGGTCAGATATTCCAATTTCCATATTGCCACCTAATTAATCTCTTGCTTCTAAGAAGAGACCTCTGGCTTTGGCAATAAAGGTCATTGTGAGATTGATCACTGTTCTATCACCATGCTGATTTTGTTGATGTATTCTAGAATCAGTGAGCTCAAACACACTCTGTGTGGTTTTCTTTTGTTTGTTTGTCTTTCCCTGTGGCTCAGCTAGCCCATAGCAATAATAGATGTTGGGAGTTTGGACTGCTGCTTGTGTATTCCAGTACCACCATGTAATTATCCATGGTCATATCTCTCGGCTCATTAACTCAGGGTTTGCTAACTGGATCACCATAATGGAGTCAAAAGAATTACTTTTCTCATCACTAATACATGTCAGAGTGGGTATAAATACTAAAATATAAACACAGTCTGCATTTTGTTAGTAATTATTCTTTCTCACAGGCTGATGCACTTGTAATTTTATACTTGTGCCAGTTTATAGATTTCTTGCCCTATTTCCCTTGTTTTGTATTTAGATGGATAATAATTCCTCTTCTGGTCCCAATCTGTCGCCACCCTCTTGGCTCCAGTGTACTGTGCTTTGTTAGTGGCTTTTCCTTCTCTGGGTGCCAGTTTCTGCTCCTAATCACCCTCCCCTTGCGCTTGCCAGCTTTTAGAATTAAAAAAGCTGCTGAATGTTCATGGCTAGGCTTGCTGGCACTTTCGCCCTCTGACAGCAGACATGCAGCAGATTTATTGGTCTTTAACTTTAAAAGGATGACTGTGCTAGGGATACAGAGTGGGGATTTTAAGTGCTTGCTAATCTCCAAAGACACCCGTGCTCTGTTTTAATCTATGTACCATGCACATTGCCTAAGATAGACTAGGTTCTAAACAAATATTTACTTCCAAGAGCAGCCAGGAGCTTTTAACTTAATCCCTTGAGGTATTTATGAGATGTCTTGTGATAGGAAACGGGATGTTTTTTTCCATTTAAAAAAGAAATGAAGAAAAAATCTCAGGGTAACGGCAAAGGATCCGGATCCTGCAGAAGATTCAGTTTCTCTCTGCTCTTTGACACCCAACTTCATGTGTGACTCATATTGTGTGCTCTTCGTTTCTAGCGTTCATGATCTCTGGAAGTTAAAAAGACTACGAATTTGCTTATTATGCAACAAATCATGCTGCTTCAAACTTAAACTTTGTGCTCTACCTCATAAGTCACTGAAGCAGAGTTCACAGGTGATTCTGACCATTAATCAAAATCAGTCTGCATCAATGCAATTGATGTGGCTGCTCATTTTAGATCACCAGTTGTTGAATGAGACATCCTAATAATATTTTTTCAACAAAACAGAGACAGCTGTAATATAGAATAATTACAGCTTTGAATTTGCAATAATACTAGTTAATAAGTTAATAAGAATCAAAACATCCTGTACCTACATGGCAGATTAGTTGACCTGAGATCTAGTGAAGAGGCAGTAACTGCTAACTGCATTTTAACAAGAGGTATGTCATTGTAAAAAAAAATGCAGAACACTCACTGTTCAAACACTCATCATATTCTAAACATTTTATCTGATTTAATCAAAGAATAACTGTGCATATAAAAATCTTACATGTTTACATTGGCACATCCTTGCTTTGCTAATTAGAAACAGTCTACAGTATATAAGCAAGAACTTGAAAAGGTGTTAATCAATCAGGTCATCACAGCACAGTTTTATGCTGCAAAGGGAGATGAATTGCCAGAATTCTTTCTGTTTTCAATTGACGCCTAGTGTCAGTCATCCATAGCTTTGGGTGTTGCTGTACAACTGTTACTCAAACACTGTACTGGGTTGTGTTTTCAGCTCACTACTGCCCCCAAGTCTCTGCCCTCTTCGCTGGTCAGTGCAGACTTTGCAGCCAACCAGTTAACCAAGATCTACCCATATACCTTTGGACAGAAGCCACATCTCAAGTAAAGACTTCACTTGTGTTTTAGTATCTCGTTGACAGCTGTCACAACACCCTGAGAGGGAAATTATGCTAAGTAAATCAGTTGTTCAGAAGAGTGCAAAGTCAGCTTTTCTTTTAAAGATATGCACTTATTGTAAATGTGAGTGTTAAAATCTGCGTTGATATGAATTCAAGTAGAATGTCACTACTGTGAGTGGAAAAATAGCTCTATTGTGGTGTGCATGGGTTTATTGCTTATTATTGTTTTTTTTTCATTGCTTAATAAGAAGAGAGGTTGTTTCATTCTGATTGGAGTGAAGTCTTCTCAGCTTTTAATGTTTTCCCCCCTCTCTGCTTCTGCGTGTTGGGCCTACATTATGCCTGATTCAGGTCAGTGTATCTTCACAACAACAAGCTGACTGATGCTGGCCTTCCTGACCAGATGTTCAATGGCTCTGATGCCCTAGAGATCCTCATCATGTCCAGCAACTTCCTCAGATCCGTGCCCAAGAACCTGCCTTCTGCCCTCTACCGCCTCCACTTAAAGGTACACAGACCTAGAGGCCTGGAGTTTTTCTAAAGCTGACTGCTCTAGTGTTAATTCACACAATTCAGTGATACTTACCTGAGAGGCGCCAGCTCACTTTGAAACCAAACAGTGAAAACGAATGGGTAAACGTTTTCAATTTGTACTCCACTGCATCTAGATGCTGCATCCATTCCTACGTATAGTGATTTTATGTAACATAATCTTCATTTAACAGCTCTTGTTGGAAGAATGTTTGAAAATTAAATCCAAGCATAAGAGCATGTGATAATAAATATGTTTTATAAATAGCATCTTATTTATCTGTGATAATAAAATAGCCCAGTATATTGGTAATGGATAAACTGTAGGCACATGTTACAGGAGGCTGTTATCCTAGGAGAATCTAGGATATAATTCTACATTATATGAAGGCTGACACACCATGACAAAGCAGTAATGGGTGGGAATGTTCTTTTCAGCTTGGAGTTGGCACAGTTTCCTGGGATCACTGGGAATTTAAAGACATGTCTAGATAAGTGCAGATAAGTGTAGGAATGCGTGCTTGGCAATCCAGTTTGTACCAAATTAAAATTTTAAAATAACACATATTCCAGTCTGTCAAGGCTGTAGTTGGGGGGTGAGGGAGGTAATATTTTACAATTTTACAAAAATGTCTGCTGTGCTCCAACCAGGCGTCTCGATACCTTTCTTAATTATTTTACAGAATAACAAGTTGGAGAGGATCCCTAAGGGAGCTTTTGACAAACTGCCCTACTTGCGGGAGTTGTACCTACAGAACAACCTCCTGAGGAACGATGGCATGGACAACGAGACTTTCAGGTGAGCAAAAGTTCACCGTTGAACTCAGGAACCCATTACTGGAAGAATAAACGTACATAGGACTTCCTGAAATTTATCTGGAGACCCATCGCACTGTACCCACCTTCAAAACTGTCAACCAATTATATGTGAAGAAAAAATCATTTCAGTTGAAGAAAGTTTTTTTTACTTTTCAAACTACAGTTATGCTATACTTTTGATCTTTTTGCAGTCTGCATACTGACCCAGGTCCCCAGGCTAACAACATATGTGATATTTGTGTTATCTGTGTAAGAAAATGCAGATAACCAGACGTTTATAAGGCAACTCATGAATTGTATTTATTAGCTTATTGCTTATCAATGCTTATTATGCCATGTTTTGCCATAAACAGCAAAGTGCTTTTTGACTTTTTGTGAGTCTCTTGTCTTTTGTGCTTTTTTATTAAATATGGACACCACTCAACATGTTTGAAATATAAATGATACAAATGAACCAAAATAAAGGATGAAGCCCTGCAAAGATAAGCATTTTACAGGAAGCATATAAGTTGATAAGAAGCTGAGGAATGTTTGTCTGCTAAAGGCACAGGATGGCTTCATAACCTGAGACATCGTCATTTATTAAAAAGAGGAAATCATGAGAGAACAAATATCACAATGGCAGAGCTAAGGTCAGGGGGTGCACTGATCGGATGTGTGGCTCTAAGCATGTTTCCGGAAGGTTCCTTTTAGGACAACAGTGTTTGTATTAATTCATGTCTCTTTCAAAGCAACCTGAACCGCCTGGAGTACCTGGACCTGTCTAACAACAACCTGACCGTGGTCCCAAAGGGGCTCCCTCGCAGCCTGGTACTCCTGCACCTGGAGAAGAACTCCCTCCAGAGCATCCCGGCAGACGCGCTGACCCCCATCCGCAACCTGGAGTACCTGCTGCTCCACAACAACAGGCTCCGGGCCCGCTCCATTCACCCGCTGGCCTTCCAGGGCCTGAAGAAGCTGCACACACTGCACATGTACAACAACAAGCTGGAGCGCGTGCCCCGCGGGCTCCCCCGTCGTGCCAAAACCCTCATGCTGCTGCACAACCAGATCCTGGAGATCAACCGCAATGACTTGGCCATGCTGTACACCCTCACCGAACTCAACCTCAGCTACAACAAGCTCACCAGCCCCCGCCTGCACCGCGAGGCCTTCCGCAAGCTCCGGCTGCTGGAGTCCCTGGACCTCTCGGGCAACGAGCTCCACAGCCTCCCTGCTGGCCTGCCCAGGAGTCTGCAGATCCTAAAGGTGAAGGACAACCAGCTGGTCACTATCCCTGATCGCGCTCTCGGCGGCATGACCAAGCTGCGAGAGCTCAACCTCAGCAGCAACCAGCTCAAGATCAACTCCATCTACCAGGGGGCCTGGCAGGAGCTCAGCAGTCTCACCGTGAGTGGGGGCAGTTGGCACTGGGGTCATTCTTTCTTTGCGCAGTCCATTTGTCATGACTTTTGTCACCTCCACACTCTACTAGAGCTACTAGAAGGTAGAAGGTGTTTCAGTGTGTTCCCCTTTAACTGCCTCAGTCCATCTTTTTGATTTAGAACCATCAATTATTTTTGGAGTTAAGCAGTGTGCCAGTAGAGTAAAAATACTGTAAATGTAAACAGATTCCCAGGATGTTGACAGACCACGTACTCATTTTTCTCACAATACAAAGCCCTGACTGGAAGCATGAGAGGCAGGTTCAGGAAGAACTGTTAAATATAATACTGCAAACTCACAGATGTGTTTACAAGGGCCACTGGCCAGACATAAGGTCACCTCACCCTGGTGGAGATTGAACAGTTCTGTGCTCTTATTTGGAAATCCAGCCAATGACAGTGCAGATGAATTAGTCATATCTGGGCTATAAAGCCCCACCTGTACTACAGTTGTCTGTAACTGGTGGAGCTAAGAAGGTACCCGAGTTCTTCTATCTGTTTTAATATCCAAAATGTAAAAGCAGACAGCAGGGTTGATACAGAAAAACAAGCATCAGCTTCAGGACTGTGGAGGATAATGTTTCCCTGTAAGAACCTTGCTATATTTAAGAATCTACTTTGTGTGTTTGCTTCAGACATTGGACCTGTCAAGGAATCTTCTGACCCACATTCCTTCTGACCTGCCGGAATCTCTGGAGTACCTGTACCTGCAGAGTAACCGCATTAGCACCGTGTCCGAGAGTGCTTTTGAGAGTACGCCCAACATCAAGGGCATCTTCCTCAGGTCAGTCCTTACCCTCCCTGAGTCTTCCAAGGTGGCCGAAATCCCATGTTCCATCCTGGTCAGGCTCTGGAATCTTCCTCAAATTGGACTTACTCCATAAGTTAAATCAAATAATTTATCATCAAAAAACTAAAAAGAGGGCACATTTCAGCCATGACTCTCTGATGAATTCTACATGTCTTGTATATTTTCAATAATGAAAGTGTCTATTAACATGTTTTGGAGATTTGCTGTGTGGAGTTCCAGAACAAAATCTCCTGTCTTACCCATATGGTTAGTTGGTTTTGCCTTAGACCATGGATTTCTTTTAAAAAGAAAAACTGAACAAATTTTTTACTATGTACTGTAAGTGGCAGCCACTGAAGCCTGTTGTTATTTTATTTCTGTGGGGGCGTTATTCTTTGAGTGATTTTGAAAAGGTCTAGCCTTTTTCACAAGCAGTCATTTCAGCACTGGTGATTGTATTTTCTGAAACAAAAATAACATCCCCATTTTTAAGAGTCATCATGAGAACACCAACAATTCCTGAGACACTTATGATTCCGTCCTTGGGCGTATTTGAAGCAGAAAAACTTTCTTTTTGCTCAGGATGCGAAATGCAATTTTTTGCAATAATGGATTGGAATAATAATGTGCCAGCTGCTATATCACCGTGCAACTCACAACTGGCTGCCCATTGAAGCTAAGCAGATGTGAGCCTGGCTAGTACCTGGATGGGAGACCTCCTGGGAAAGTGAAGGTTGTTGCTGGAAGAGATGTTGGTCTGTGTGGAGGTCCTAATGCCCCAGTAGAGTGATGAGGACACTATATGGGAAAAAAAGGCACTATTCTTCAAATGAGAAGTAAAACCGAGGTTCTAACTCTCCGTGGTCATTAAAAATCCCAACTCACTATGTGAAGAAAAAATCATTTCAGTATTTCTCGAATAGAGTAGGGGTGTTACACAGGTATTGTGACCAAATTTCCCCTGTCTGTCCCGGCCAAATCATGGCCTCCTAATAATCACCCTCTATGAATTGGCTTCATGAGTTTTTCGCTGCACAACTTGATGGTGGAGGAGAGTCCCTATTGCCTGGTGATATAAAGGTGTAAGGATTATTTTTAATAAATATTAAGGATTGTTTTCTACATCCGGAAAATCATCATCTTCCAAACTTTTTCAAGTATATTGCTGAGCTTGGTTTAGTAATTGTCATACAAACTTCTGATCAATATGCTTGTGGCTTTTCTGGGGGGATAATAATAGGATCTTTGAATGAGCAGGTCTCAGAGAAAACAGATGCACAACCACAGCTACTAGGTAAGAAAAGGATTTTGATCCTTTATTTACAGAGTGAAGAAGATGATATTCAGAGCACAAAACAAAGTCTAAGCTCCTCTTTCCTTTCTAATAATACTGCCGAGCAGCTAAACTCCTTACTGGCTTCAAAACCCTAAAATAGTAATTAATTCAAAAAGTCTGACTCTTCCTAAACCTCAAGTTCCATGGTTTCAAGATCTGTCGGTCAGTCAGACAGACATATCCTTCCTTCTCTCTCTCCCTTTGGTGCAAACACATAACAGAGGATCTGCTCTCTTCCCAAACAGCAGATGTTGACTGATACTGGAAGTCTCCGCTTCCTGGATTTAAATGTCACCCTACAAGGTCATTGCTCTTTGGGCAATGTGGCTCACACAAGAACCTCCGTCTTGTCTCTGTCTACCGTCCTCTTACAACATACTGTCTCTAAAAGATATTACTATATCTTATTAGAAACTGCTTAATTTAATCCGGTTATATTGTGATATTACGTTCCTTGTCTTGTCCCAAACAAGACAAATATCCCAAGCATACCTTTCAAAGCTGTAATTATTAACAATCATTTAAAGGAGATTCTACAGTTTTATTACTGTATATAGTCTCTTTACCAGTACCAGTTTGTAATATGTAGAGGTTTAGGTTTAGAATGGGTCAAGGGTAAGTTTTATTTAAAAAAAGACTTTGGCAGATACAGAAATACAGACCCATACACCAGAATTCATTAAGAATATTCCAGTCTGCAATAAGGACATTCAGATCTTTTTAATTTTATTTTTATGTCTAAATGCAATTAATTTCCAATAAATATGGGTGTTTGGTGCTTAAATATAGGTAAATAGAGCTTTCAATGTGGTAAAAATATTTTTTCAGCACTTTTGCCTTTTCATTCCTGTTGTTTCTGTTTCTAAGAGAGCTGTAGTGTGCAGGACAGTAGAGGCGTATTGGTCCTGCTCCCCCTCTCTTTTTCCATTACAGTGAAGTGTAACCCTAACCCTAACCCAGTACCTGTTTCTTCTCAGGTTTAACCGACTGTCTGTGAACGCTGTGAAGGAGAGCTCCTTTGCCAGCCTAAAGCACCTGCAGGTGCTGGACATCGGCACATCTTTGAAGAGCTTCATCCCGGGAGAGGAAGAGGAGGATGGAGGGGAAGAGGAAGGCCAGGAGGATTACAAGTAATCCACTGCTAGTGAAGTGACTGGTCAGACACCTTCCGCTAACCCCATTCCCAGTTACTTTCTGAATTGTAGAAGAGACAGGATGGAGCCTTTTGTGCATCTACTTTGCTTGTTTCGTGCCACCATAGTGAGGACCTCCACATCACTCGGACTTCTAAAGTAACAGATCCAGTAAACATGTCACAGATACACTTATGTCCATTCTCTTTGGAAAGTGGGAGAATACTAGCAAAGAGAACATTAGAGAAGTTTTACCCACTTTGTGCTGGAGCCAGAGTTTTTACATCAAGAAATTCATCCTTTCATCTCCTCATCTGGATGCCAAATGGGGCCGACATTCAGAATCTCCTCGAGGAGAAACTGAAGATTTGAATAAGCCGATGTTTTGAGCGCAGCATCTGCAATACTTGTCAAGCTGAAAAAGGAACACGGATACCAGATTTTTTTTCCAACATATTTTTTCCCGTTCTTTTTCAAATGCAATGATCATGAGAAAAAAAAATGAAAAGGACAAGAATTTAGCAACGGATCAGAAATGAAGACTGTAAAAGAGAAATGTGTTATGAGAGCAGAAGTCAAACTGATATTTGGTGCAGGATGCCAAATATGTTGCATCTGGGTTTGCTTTTCTTACTGTCGTTAATGCCATTACATTTCCTTGCCTTTGCATGTTCTTTTTTTCTGCATCACGTGCAGCATCATGTGTTCATGGACACCACATGTAATCCTAGAATGCAGCAGTTTCTTAGCAAAATAGCATACTTGTCATCTGGGGGTCATCAAAGTAATGAGCCAATTGAAAACTCTATTTGGACTGGTTTTCAATTGCTTAAAGAACAGCCAGTGACAGAAGAGGGGAATCCAAGCCAGCACTGTCGATCTAAAAGCTGCAGACATTTCTGTGATTGGATTCAAGAGTTCTGCCTGCCTCTCTTGAACAACATGAGGAATAACACATTCAGTACCTGAGTCAGTGGAATTAAGAGGAGACGCCTTGTCAGAAATCACTGGGGCTTACAGGTTCTCCTCAGACCTCTTGTGCTTGCACGTTTCAGCATTTCAGATATGCTGCTTGACTCTATTCGCACACGTTGACTGGCTTTAAGTTCAGCCTTGGCATCCTTTTAGCTTGTTTTGCATCCTTCAATGCAAGCACCTTATTTTGTGCAGCTAGAGATGTCTCTGCTGCTTTCTTTTTTTAACTTTTGCTTTGATTTTAGTACTCTGAATATGTCTCACTCCTCTTATTGAAGATAAAGTTTATATTTTTTTTATGATTCATTATATGGAAATACTCCTTCACCAAACGCTATAGAAGAAGCATTGTATCTCACGTTCACATTTATGTTGAACATGCTATTACTCAATAAATTATTTGATGGACTGTGGAACACGAGAGAGAGAGATGCCTTGTCTTTGCTGTGCACTACAGGGCGAAGGAAGATTAGCAAAGTCACAATTAAGCCTGGGACAGCTATGGCTCTGCATAGGACAACATAACCATAGTGATGAATAAGAAACATCTTCAGAACAAATATAAAATGATGATTTTATTTATAAACTGAAGATGTGGGGTACAAACAGAAAGAAATTCAATTGTTCAAAAATAAAAACACAAGCCAGCAACTGTAGTGATGTACAAAGCATTCATTCTTATGACAAGCAGATAGGTTCCTTCTTTTCTTAACTACTAAGAGAAACAAAACCACTAGGCTTTTTAATTATTTTGTTCCTTGATATGTAACACTTAGAATGTACACATCAGTCTTGTAGGTGCTGATTTACAGTGAAATAAACCTGCTTAGGGTTTCAGAGGGTTCAGCTGAACTAGCATGTTTGTCAGCCTCACAGTGTGAGCTTTTACTTTACTAGAATATACTACACACAAGGTTTATTTTGCAGTGGAGGTCCAAGGTGAAATTCATAGTTATTCCAATTCCAAAGATGCTCTGAGGCATCATTATTAAATATGAATAATAAAAAAATCACTAGAATTTGAATTACAGTAAATGAGTGCTACTTCTAGAACATGCGTGAATGCAGACTCCTCTGGGGGTACACTTTCTAATAAAGCTGATGTCACCTCCATCTTAAAGAATATTACAAATTAAGGGCTCCCTACTTCTGACCCTTTGAGACTTCAGCATCTCCTGTTTTGTGTTTAAACTGAATTAATAATTTACTTAAAAGAATGCTGAAAATGTAAATAGTCTAATTAACTCTAGAAGTTTATATGAGGGTTCAGTTAGGTGATTCACGCCATGTTGTATCCTGACAGCTGAGGCCAGTGCCTGAGAATCACTCACTGACCTTTTTTATTTAATCAGAATTCATGTTTATTGAAATGATTCTCCTTGGAGACATTGCCCTCACTTCAACTGCTTTTGGGAATGAAGAGATAAAACAGATGGACAAGAACTATAGTTCCTTCAGATCCCGGGACATATAGACTTAATGTCAGCCCGATTCTGGAAAAAAATGCAAATTTTAATGACAGGTCTGAACTAAAAGTTCTTCTGAAGAGCAGGAGAACTCCATGAGGTAGTTTCTCCGAGAGTTCGTTTCTTCATATATAGAGCATTTCTGCAAACTTCAGCCGACACATCACACAGACAAATAATAGGAAAAGAATGAATGTCTAACCCAGTAAATAAGCAAATGATGTAAAAAAGAACCCTATATGCCACAGTACCTTTAATGTTTTTTGTACTATCAGTAAATGTTTGTGTTCGTTCAAAATGATTGATGTTTTATGTTTTTTAAATACTTTTTGGATGATACAATAACAATGGCTTTTGATAAGAACAAAAAAGAGACACTGCAATCGTAGACAGTGTTTGTAGAGTAAATACAAATTACAATATACTTTTTATAATTACATATACCCCGTTTGTTTCCCCAACATGTTTTCCCATGATTTTCTTGACTTTACTGGCAGCACTGCATATTTCTGTTCTGTTGTGTTGGGCTGCAGTGTCACCCCTTTATTTTGTGGCTCCCCACGCTTTGATTTTGTGCTGTTGTCATGCTGTTTTTCTTTAAGGCAGAGTAGGAGTAAGGTGACATTAGAGTTCAGCACACTCAGGAAGTGGATCATTAGAAGATTTTTCTTCTTGTTTTGCCAGTCCACAGAGAATAAGAGTTGGTAAATTCTGGCCACACTGTTCCAGAAACCTCTCCCAATGGAGTATTGTACATACTGTATGCCCTGTAAGTGGACCCACATCACAAAGAAATTGGGATACATGAGTACATTCTGTCTTTCTTCGCATTAATAGACGATCTTCCCAGTAGACGATCTGTATAGAGGTCACCAAGATTCAGTGTGTTTGCTGGCAGGAGTTAATGGCCCTTGAAAGACTAACATTTTGACAGGGTACAAAGAACAACATTGCTAGATTCTGAGTAATAGTTTCTAAACATAAAGAAAGGCAAGCAGCACCATTGGGCAAACATTAAGAAGGAGTTTAGTCACTCACTGTTAAAGTTTGTAAAAGAAATGTTTGCTTACTTGACAGTATTCTTTTTAGAAATTAGAGCATAAAAAGGTGATGAAATGCTGTATTTCAGTTTAACAACTTGGCAGCACGTTCTGAATGATGAAGTCAGCTTCTTTTTCATAGCTTTGCATTTGGGAATATGTTCTTTGTTGGCTTAAAAGCAAGTAGAATACATAACTACTTTTTCCTTGAGAGAGGGCTGCTGTTAATTTCAATTACCTCAAATTTAATATACCTGTGATTCCCTAAATGACCTGACAGATCAGCTTGATCAGTGTAGCTTATTAAGCTGTTTGGTGTGGCGCAACGGTAGCGCGTCTGACTCCAGATCAGAAGGCTGCGTGTTCAAATCACCTCAAGGTCAGCTATTAGTTTATGGGCGGAGCAGTGGCTAAGGCTAAGGATCTGTGCCTGTGGCTGGAAGGTTGCTGGTTCAAATCCCACAGCCGGCAGAGGAATCCTACTCCGTTGGGGCCCTGAGCAAGGCCCTTAACCCCAACTGCTCCAGGGGCGCTGTACAATGGCTGACCCTGCGCTCTGACCCCAAGCTTCTCTCTGTTTGTGTGTCTGTGTCTCATGGAGAGCAAGCTGGGGTATGTGAAAAGACAAATTCCTAATGCAAGAAATTGTAAAGGGTTAATAAAGTGATGTTAAAGTATAGCTGATGTTAAATACAACATTGATTAAATGTCAGGGAGAATATCTCTGAAATAACAATGCTAAACCATCAATGAAAGTAGTCAAGGATTGTGCTGTAAGATCTGCTATTGTAAAGAAGTACTATGAGGTTTTCTTTTTTTCTCACATTAATAGTATAATTTGAACCAGCTGTTTAGGTGCATCTTAAAATTAGCACTGCAGAAGACCAAAGTAACCAAAACTAGCTGACTTGAATTTCTTTTTATAATATAGATATTTAAAGAGGGACATTTTGAATTTGTTCAGTTGGCTAATTTTAAATACAAGTGATTGCAGAATGTAGTCGCTGGAATTGTTACACAAGTTTTGAAAATATTGCGTAGCTTATGACAAAAAAGTTAATTGACTTGTCTTTAAACGAGGCAGAAAAATTTCTATACGAATTGTAGAATTGTCACATTTCTACAAGAGCTTTAATCCAAGGCATTACTGAACTGAATATTTATTTAGTAGGTGAACTGCAAAACTTCGAGTTATTTGGGTCAGTCCACCTTATAATAATCATCCAGCTCCAGTACTGAAAAGTGTGAGTGCTCTGTCACACCAAGCACAGCAGATTCTGTAAGTTCATGAACAGTGATAATAAAACAATACACTAATAATAAAGGAAAAAAAATAAAATTGGGCTATCGACACTGCAGCATGTGTAGGAAGGTAGAATAACTGAAGGGAATACACTACCTTCTGGGACAATAGTGAAGACCACAGACTAGCCATCTTCAGGGAATTATGGATCCAAGGCAGAGTCTGTTTTATCTCTGTCCAACAATATCCTCTGATGGGCTAGTGGTCACCTCTTACCCAGTCTGTGTAGGTGAGAAAAGTGGTATTCCTCCATGCATTGTAGATCCAGTGCAAAAAAAACGACATCCCATAAATATGATACCACTGTATGCAAAATCTATACTGTTTATCCCATGTGTTTGTGTTTGGGCATTCCTCTTTTCTGAGCTTGTGCAGGAAATAATTTGAAAGAATTCCTGAAGCTTAAACTGCAAAATCTGTCAGACACTGGGGTATAAAGTAATAAAAAAGTCATGCAAAAAAAGACAGACAATGACAGAGAAAGATGAGATCTATACAATGAAGGAGCCTGCAGGCAGTGTGGGTGTTCAAAAATTTCTGGGGCACACTCCCTGACATTAGGTTCTGGCATCTGCAGATGTGTGCTTTGTTCCAGGGTTCTTGTTTCCAGTGGGAGCAAAAAAGCTAAATAAGAAAACCTATAAAACAAAAACCAAAAGGGCAGAAAATGCAGTAGCATCAAGGAGAACAAAATAGTCTGCACTTTCTGTTTGTAGGTAGTCCAGGTTGGCTCAAAACAGGGGTGTTCAAACAGGGACAGTGCACTCAGGAATGGTAATGTAAACCAGCTTGGTCATCCACATCCACACACACACTGATGGTACTCTCACACCTGCGCACATAACAAGACCACATCACCCACAACAGCAATAAAAGAGCATTTGTTATGGAGACCCTGAGACATCGTAGACAACATCGGGCAAGAGGAAGCAGAACACAGTGAATTCTGATTGCATGTGACTCTGACCAGTACTGTAGCTGCACAATGGATTTGGAGAACCAAAAGACAATGATGTTTCTGTAGTACCTCCTACCATTGCCTTCCGTTAAGTATGCCTTTGACCTGAGTGAAGAGAACTCTGAGAGCTGAATGTCTTGAACTTCTTGTTCATAACTCTTCATCTCCACCAGCCAGTGACAAGAGCAGGTCTAGCTGAGCTCTCTTTCCCAAACAGACAGTCGCTCTGGTTCTCTCATCTCTGTGGCCAACAAGAGCAGATGCTGCGATTTGCTTCTAGCGAAAGAAAACCAACTAGAAGGGCCAAGTGACCTCCTCTTGTTCTGAAATTTGTCTCTGCCTTCCCAAGAAATACTCTCACCCAACACACACACACAGACACCCAGCCTCATGCAAGCATGTGACAATGCAGTGCGCTTGTACAAAAAGCAAAAAAAAAATAATAATACAAAATTGAGAGAAACTGGAGTGAAAAAAAAAGCACATGACAGAATTCTCCCATGGGTGTTGCTCGTGAATTGTAGTCTCTGCCTTGGCAGCACCTATACATTGGTCTCCAGTCCGTTCATGTCAATGGCGCAGTGGTCTTTCTCGGCGCGTTTCGGCGGCAGCTGCTGCTGCACTTTCTTCTTCTCTGGCCGCACGCCCTCTTCCAGCTGCATGAGGCGGGCCACGTCGGGGGGCACATGCTCCAGCTTGCCGCCCAGGGGGGGCTGGAAGCACCCGTTCTTCTGGTAGGCCATCAGCTGCTGGATGCTGATCATGGGCTTTGTCTCGCAGATCAGTGGCACCTGATGGGGAGGAGAAAGGGATCGCTGTAGTCTAGGGCTTCCTAGTGACACTTGACAAATGCCCAAGATGTGAAAAGCCATTTATGCTTTGCTACAACATTTATGTATGAGACAAAATTGGATTTTTGGATTCTTAAAATGTTATTTATTTTCTTTCACAGAGGAAATTTCCTACCAGATGATTGCCGCTGTTGCCACGATTTGTTAAAATATTACAGGCTATGAAGAAATTATAAATGAATATATGCAACCCCCTTATATAAAGTGTCACCTAATAGCACTTACATTCAGAGAGCCATTATGAATCATGCTATTAATTACAGAGTATTATGCTACAGTGCTACAGTTGTTCTGCTATGAAATTTTGAAAACCTCCTACAGTTCTGCTATATAGTAGAGCTTCTTCAGGACAGCTTCATTCAGACCACAGGCTAGCCATTTGTGCCCATTCTCCTCTGCATTAACCCCTGGAGCATAGAAACTTTGCTGTTTTTTAAAGGCGTCATGTAAAACTCTGGCTAAAGAGCATTATCTAGGAGAAATATGGGCCTCACCTCATCCCCTTCCTTGTTAAAGTCTTTCCGGCAGATATGGGCCATGATGCCTGTAGCCAGGGCGTCGCCCATCACATTGATCATGGTTCTGAATCTGTCACTAGAGAACAGGAAGGACTTATGTAAATCACCTAGTTGATGAACTTCAGCAGTCTGGTTAGTTTAGAAACAATTCAGAAGTGGATTAGCTCTATGGTAAATGAATGTGAGTTGTTATTTTTGGCGGGCAGTGTGTTGTTTGTATGATAAGACTGTATTTTTCTTCTTAATTAGATTTTGTAATACTAAAATGGTTGGCTAAAGTTGCAGAAGATCCTTCTCACTGAACTCAACCTGCCCTGTCTGACCCTGCAAACCACTGCCAGCATCTCAAAAGAGCAAATTAAAAAGCTTACTATCACTCACACTGACTAAAGGAGGGCCAGCTAGAGCATGTCATACTGTGTGTGGGATCTGAGACAGAGATTAATATATGACGTGCAGGAAATTGTGCAGAGCGTGATCATCTGTTAGGCTCTTGGTACTTATGAACATTGAGGCTCTTCAATATTTAAGCTTTACAAGCAGACATTTACTGACTCATATACTTGCACATTCAGAAAGTTGTTTATGTAAGTTTGAGACATTTTCCACCAATAAGTTTGACAGAAGTAGAGTTTAAGAGTTCATAAGTTTACAGCCAAAATAAAAAGGCCAGAGGCTGCACCAGTGTGAAAGATATACTTACAGTGCCCAATCCACAGCGATGATGAGGGAAATGTCATCAGTAGGCAATCCCACAGATGTTAGCACAATCACCATGGTAACCAGTCCAGCCTGAGGGATCCCTGCCGCTCCAATGCTGGCTGCTGTGGCGGTGATGCTTTGTAGTAGTAATGATAAAAGAAATGTCTTTAATATTTGTATTTTCTGTTATTGTGAAAACATCCTACTCTTTTAAATGGCTGTCTCTTGACACTCATCCCCAGATTGGCTTGTTTTTCATAAAACAGTTTCAGTCAAGTGACTACAGGCAGAAAAATATCAGAAACACGTGACTGTTTATCATTTCCATTCCCCTTCTTTCCCCCAGATGTGTGTGGACAGACCCAGGTGTTTCCCAGATGTGGAAAGTTTGAAAGATTATTCATAATCTCTGAAGTCAGCAGAAGCGAAACCTTGCACGATTCCACAGATGTCCTTAACCCATGCATGTTTTGATACTGCTGCTGCATGGAGAGAAAGAGCTGTATCTGATACAACAGCAAAAATGACACAATGGGAAAATGATTCTGACATGATTGGGGGGATGGGAGAAAACTTAAATCCGAAAAGATCCCAAAACTGCTCGACCCTGCATCTCCTACTATATATCCATCACTGAGGAGCAATGTCCAATGTGCTGATATTAGCCATGAAACATCAGCAGCCTCACCATACAGCAGATCAGGTGGAAAACTGAGAAACCACTTCATCAATTGAATTAAGAGGAAACTGTATGGAGGCCAGATAGTGTCAACCCAGAATGGACTTCAGACAGGACACCTGAGTTAACACCCCTATTCCTATCAACAGTGCCATGGCGATTTTCAATGACCAAGTGATCATGACCTTGGTTTAATGTCTCATCCAAAATGATTATAAATCAACACGTATTATACAGTTTGTCTGTCTTTTTTACCGGCAAAAACTTAATTGACCTCACAACATTTTTGTTCAGAATGTTATCTCTTGAGTGGGTACACTGTCACTTCTAGTTTTCAAGATAAAATAAACTATTAGATCATTTCCCCACAGATTAACTACTAATTTTTCACTCAAACTCACAAGAGGACTGGGGAATTAATACAGCCATTGAAAGCACTACTCTCACCCGTAAGAGATTTCCTTCTTCAAAGTTTTTTGGAAATGGGTACTATAAGTACATTTCATTTTTCTGAATGAATAATTTTCTGTTTTCATTATTTTTAAAGCCTGCCAAGATTTTGATATATTTTTATTATGTCCATAGTTAACCAAGAATGCTGAATCCAAATTATATGAACAAATGATCCTAACATAATGATGTTTCTTTATTAGCCCTATACAATTTCTTGCATTAGGAATTCATCTTTTCGCATACCCCAGCTTTTCTCCATGAAGACACAGACAGGGAGAGAAGCTTGGAGTCAGAGCACAGGGTCTGCCATTGTACGGCACCCCTGGAGCAGTTAGGGTTAAGGGCCTTGCTCTGGGGCCCAACGGAGTAGGATTCCTCTGCCGGCCACGGGATTTGAACCAGCAACCTTCCAGTCACAGGCACAGATCCTTAGCCACAGAGCCACCGCTCCGCCCTACCTAACATAAATGGTCAAAAGGGAACCGTGTATCAGGTTCAGTCACCAAAGGCCATACAAACTTCACAACAACAGTCTACAATACATTTAATTTGTTAAGTATCAATAAAATTGTTTTCAAATAAATTGTTGAAAATAAATGAGCAAAACTGGATCTGCAAGTAATAAAAACAGTGTTGATTGCAATCGCCACTGCAGTGTCTCTTACCTGATGGTGATGATCTGGCCGAAGTCCAGCTCGTAGTTGTTGACCTGGGCGATGAAGATAGCAGCCACCGCCTCATACAGCGCAGTGCCATCCATGTTGATAGTGGCGCCCACAGGCAGCACGAAGCGAATGATGCGCCTGTCAATGTGGTTGTTCTCCAGGAGGCACTTGAAGGTGATAGGCAGCGTGGCGGAGCTGCAGGGAGAGGCAGCCAAGACTCCTATTGTCATCACACTCTCACAGGCAGAAAAAACTCCAAGAAGTATGGAGCTGGCGTTTACAACTGCAGAACCACCGCATTTCCCCTCACAGTGCCAGCCTTGACCCCTAGCCTGAACCTTAAATTGAACTCTTTCTCTATCTGTCAACCTTAACACCCTACCTACTTCCAGCGCTGACCCTAGCTCAAAATGTACTCTTAATCTCAGCCTTCACCTGAACTCAAAACCTGTTATAGCAGAGGAATACAGACTGGTAGGTGTCTCAAATATCTTAATGCTCCTGAACAGTTTTGTTAGACAGTTTGTGCAACTGTTCGCTTGTCAGTTAAAATAGGAAAACAAAGAAAATCTACTGTACAGATTGCTCATAATGATGCTTGCTAGTTCATTGGATCCTTTTTTTTTAAACTTGAGACTGGAGTTTGGGGGGTCGTACGTGTGTCGGTTCTTATAGTCTCAAATGAAACGGTTAATCATGTCACTCCTGCAAGTTGGTCAAAATCATTCAAACTATCATATACAGTACATATCATTATTTATATTGGTTACTTAGGTTTCCTTGGAGGAAGGTCCAGCAGGTGTGATGAAGTGAGACTGTTGTGGTGCCTGTGATGGCGTTTCTGAATCTAGGTTGTTGTCTAAATTGCTCTCTAGCATTGACTCCAGCAACCCCTGGAGTTGTTTAGTTGTTACCTTTCCTGACATTACAGTAAGTGCCACCAAGTATGAAAGTGATCTGAATTACACTGTTTTTTCATAATGCTGTCTAATTATCTTTCTCACTCTTTGAGTGCTTTTCTTGGGTAGTTATGAGAATCATATACTCTACTTTTATGATTCACATTGAAGTGTTTTTTAAATAGTGTGTGACAGTAATTGCAAGTAAATTACTGCAATCCAGCTCTAAAGAGTGCTATATAGTATATACTGTAAGTGTTCATTTTTATTGCTGACAAAATTTTCCTCCTGCTCTGTCCCTAGGCTTCTCTTCAGGGCCAGAGTTTAATCCAAACTGCCCAGATGTTGCGGGATACAATTCCAGTTAACACAGTGGGGCAGTGTCCTTACCACAGTGCTTTTCCCAGTTTCACATTTCGTTCAATAGCAACCAGATGGTTTCTGATCCTCACAACTCCAGAGATTAAACAATGCGTCTAGAAAAAATGCACAACTCAAAAGGAAGTGTATAAAGATTATGTGTTTCATCTAACACTTCAGGGTGGTCAGAAAAGGAGATTTTAATCATCCTCGTAAAAAAATCTGAACAAGACTGTTCAAATATTTTTTTGGTGAAGGTTTGTTCAGAATGCACAAAAAAATTCCACGTGGTGCTGTGGTTCTGGATAAACAATTATATTGAATTCTTGTGGAACATCTGAAATTAAAATAAAATGGCGAGAAATTATATCTGCATTGTACGTTTAATTGACTCCATTCATATGAATGCCTGAGAGGATAATACACATTTTTTTCCCTAAACTGAAAGCCACATTTATTTTACATGCTGTCCAAATTTTGAATGGTCAATTGTTAATCTCCTTGGCTGAAGATGACCTTTGTACAAGTATGGGGGTGTGAAGAATGTGCACACTTTCCTCTGACACATGCACAGTGGAGCCATTTAACCCACTGAAGCACACAAGTGCCTTTCTATTTACCATGGATTGGAGGGGTGATGTGACTCTCCCTAAAAACACTGTAAGCTTGCAGGTCCAAACAAATCCCAGGGGTCACTGCTGCATAGGAAGCCAAAGAAACCCTAGCCAGTTCAAACTCATTCAGCTCCGGCTGCAACCAGGCAATTCCATACTGGTCATAGTTAGCTGAGGGTCACTGCACAGGTTTAGGCCTCAATCTCTGCTATTAACGAGCACCATAACTGGGCTGGGTTGCTCAGGAGCCCTCAAGAACTCTGTTATGGACTCTGTACGTGAAGCCATTCATCAGACATGCAAATACTAGTCCACAACAAATCTTCAGGCTGTTCCTTTCAAACAAAAACATGTGCATGTCTATAAAAGGAAGAATGTATTCTTTAAACAAATACGCACATCTGTGTGTAATTCAAATGATTCTTCTTTTCACATGTTTAAAATCAAAACCTGTTTGGAGAGTACAAAAGACTCTTTGCCAACAGACAGGGAGAAAGTGATAGCTTTCTGTCAGGAGGCAGTACCTGGAGGAGGTGGCCAGGGCAATTAGAAGCGCTTGCAGGATTCCCCGGATATAGACAATGGGGTTCTTCTTGGTGATGAAGAAGTACATGCAGGGGAGGATGAAGAGGCCGTGTAGCACCAACCCCAGCACCACTGTGATGGCATAGAAGCCCAGTTTTTTACCAATGGCTGAAGGGTCATCCATCTCCAGGATCTTTCCAGCAATCAGGAAGACGATGCCGAAGGGAAAGTACCTAGACAACACAAAACAGAGAAAAAAAGAGTCTCAACTACGTCTTGTTTTTAACATGTTTTTTAAAGTCTCATGGAGATAAACCTCTTTCTCAAAAAGTAATTCAGTTGTCTTTTTTTTTCAGAAATATCTCTACATATCTCCAAAAGATGATATGTTCTCTATCATTTTGGTAAGTTCTTAATGTGATCTGATTTAGTTTAGAACCTTTTGTCAAGTGTTCCACTGCACTTTGACACCCCTGGACAGAGTTATGATTTATCAACATTCATTGCCTTTGATGGTGGCTGGGCTGTACACTATTGTTCCAAGAACCTACCAGATAACTATGGCTACAATTTTCAGGACAGCTTCATTCAGACTTTGGCAGAAGTTGACGAGAGGGCTCCCATTTGGTCCCATTCTCCCCAGCATTAATCCTGTGGACACAGAGACCCAGCTTCTTAGTTGCATATACAGATGGATGATTCGTTTTCAACACTAAAGAAAATGTGTAGTCAATAAAACTTGTCAATTCTCTCATACGACTGAAGGATTTTCCTGAAACAATACCTGCTGGTGTAGTGATGCACCAACAAGAAGTGGATTTAATAAGATACTTCAAAAGGTTGGTAATAGCAACAAAAAAACAGTATCAGAATGTTTTTACTCATGTGACAGTTGCATTATAAACCTGTGCTTAAAATGAAGAATTGTCTTTGCATATGCTTTCTTGTTTCTAATCAATGGAACAGACCATTGAGCAGGCTGGGCTGGGAAGTTCAATTGGTTAGTTTGTTGAAGGTGTCACTAGAAAATATTCATCCTGGGCAGCATGGTGGCACAATGCTTAGCATCCTTTCCTTGCAGTGCTGAGGCCCTGGGTTCACTTCTGGACCTAGCATGCTAGCTGCATGGAGTTTGTATTTTCTTCCAGCATTTATGTGGGTTTCTTCTGAGTGCTCTGATTTCCTTCCAAAGTCCAAAAACATACTGGTAGGTTAGTTGACGTCTGGGAAAATTGGCCATGGTGTGAGTGTACACTTTTGTGTCTGCGTGTGCCTGCTATGGACTGGTGTCCCATCCAGAGTGTACCCAGCCTTGCTTTCTAAGTTTCACTTTGGTGACCTGCAACACTGAATTGAATGAAGTGGTTAGAACATGGATAGATAAATATTCTTCCTAAATGATAAATGAAAATCTCTCTGTGTTTTGCATGCTCTACTGCTGCTGTGTCATGTTGTATGAAGGAAAGCCAGCCAGACGTAGTTACCCATGGTGGCCGAGAAGATGACAATCCCCAGCACGTTCATGCCTTCGTTGCTGCCGGGGAGTGAGCGGACAATGACATCAGGAGGGGGTGTAAGATCCAGGGAGAAGTTCTGGATGTCTGTGCCATTGTCGTCCTGGATCCCATAGATGAGAATCCTGCGGGTGGTGCTTTCAGTCATGGCGGCTGACTTGGGCGACTTCATGATTTGCGTGATCTTGGTTTGGTACTGCGAGGGTGGGACACAAGAAGAACTGCATGAGGGGAAGGCACGCAAGTCTTTGTGTCAGCACACAGTCCCTATCGAGTTTGTTTAAACCTCCCGGTGATCACTTGAACTAGGACACACTGGATAACCCCCAAGTCTTATCTCGTCTTCAGGAAAGGAATGTGACCCCCTCACACAGATTCAGTGCATCAAAAACTGTGATGCTTTTGCACGACAGTATTCATGACATAGCAAAGATGTAAAATCAAAACAGTATAAAATGTTCCAGTCAAATAGAGTCAGCCACCAATCACACACTTTTTCAAATTGATTGTAAGGAATCAAACTGAGACAAAAGATCATATATCAGTATCAAGAGATGGCCCTGCAAGCAAGGGGAGATTTTCCAACTTATTCATCAACTCCCTGAAGTCAGTGGACAGCAACATCAACCTTCCTTTCACGTGCATTGCTACCACCTGCCATTTTAATGTACTGTAGGTCTTCTACAGATGCCTTTTAAAGACTGCTCTTTAAATAATTTAATCATACAAAAACCTTTTGATGGAAAACATTGAATGAATTAGGATTCACCTGTTTGAAAGTCGCTTCAATCAGGTTTGACGGAAACATGTTGCTGAAAAAGAAGAGAATATTTGTAACTCATCTGAATGAAAGAGAGCCTGAACATTTTTAAATCAGACTAGGAAAGGCCTGTGTTTTTCCACGCACTGAAACTTGATGGTGCTTGTAAGCAATCCTGATTATGCTCTTCGGTCATTCTGCCTTCACAATTTGACCCTGCTGGAAAAGTATTTTATATGAAATCATGTCTCATTACAATCCAGTCCCATAAATTTGCTTCTACTGGTTGATGTATAATATTACCTAATAATTAGAAATTGCTATTACAAGCTTTTGTGAAGAAAATCCCTAGCAGTTTAGGATTTAAAATAACACAGGCAAATGTTCTTATGTTTCTCATACTAAACAGATAAAATAAGACTTTACCCACACCTGTCATGTGTAGATAAATTCCTAGTCTAGGACGTTGTGTATTGTCTTAATGCAGTATTAACCGTATTTTAAAAAATATGGTAAACACTGGAACTACAAGTCAATACAGATGTGACTGGAAATGGAAAGTGGTACCAAATAATAAAAATAGCAACCTAGGTTGGCAGAGTTATGAGATGAACTAGGGTGAGCCATGTAATTCCAATAAATTGTGCGGTATCAGATTGAGAAAACATGGTGAACTTTAAAATGTCTAATCAAATTAAACTTTGTAAATTCTTATCAAGCTTGAAAACACAATGATGGTTTTGGTACTGCACTTCAGGGCTTGAATAGCTAAATATGTTAATGTTAGAAGATACAGTATGTTAATCCCTGTGTGAATATCTGGGATATTAATTTCTTTTACTCTGTTTTCGTTTAGGTTTTGGATTCAAGGTGACCTCTCTCTGCCAAGAGAAGCTGGAATGGTTGCTGTTTCTCACGGGAGCAAGTGCCCTTGGACCTGTATTGCAAGCCATTTCTTTAGTTTGTAATGTTATTACAGGAAGATACAAAAATAGCACTGATTAAACACTGAAGCAAAAAACAAATTAAATAAACATTCTCCATAAGGACTGAGAATATCTGCATTTCAGGGGCATTCCACATCAAAAGTAAGATTGGTTACAAGCACACAGAAACAGACATAATGTAAGAATATTTGAGAAAAATAACAGGCAGTTTAAGTTTAAGGCAGCCCTTTCTTAGAAATCAACTAGTTCTCAAGGGATACAAGAGTAAATTACTTTTAATTAGATTTTTCCAAATATTCTGGGTATTACATAGCTTTGCAGATTTTATTTTGCATTTTTGTAAGCTCTAAATCTACTAGCTAAATTTAGCCCTCCCTAGCACTTGTTGCTGGGCTGAAGTCAAAATGATTTCGCTCGAGGTTCTGACTTTATTCAAGCTACTTTCAGATAGTACTGGACATGCTGAGGCATACTGGTGGTAGGTCCTTCAATAAATGTTATTTTAATGTGCTCATGACAACGTAGGACCCGAAGGGAAAAATACTTGCAAAGTTCCTATTTTCCCTATAGAGCAGATGCAGGTGTCTCATTCGCTTATCTGTTTAATTTTTCAAAGGACGTGAGCTTCCTGTGCCTCTGGAGAAACACACAGCATGCCAGCTGTAACCTTGTGCTCTCCATGCAAGCGTCTTAGCTTCCATACAAAAGGGTCAGGTCTTTGGCATAAGAAGTTACAGAGCTTAACCCTCATTACCTTGCGTACCCTGCTGGGACTAGCATTATCCAGAGGAGAGGCCGAGTACTTACAATCACACTACAAGCACCTGTCCACCCAGAGTCCACCCCTACACTCTGCAGGAACCTTCCTCACAGCAAACACATGCATATCCCTGAAAAAATACTCACAGGAGTCATGTATTAGGACATTGTACGCTAGGGAAGCTGCATTGTAATGCTTAAGATGCGGGTAGATCCAAAAGTAAATCAAATCCAGGTTTCCAGCTTCCAGGATAAACACATAGTTCATTGCCAAAAGGACATAACATGCTGACGAGAAGGAATCTCTCTCCCCTTGTCACCCTCTAGAGTGTTTCCATTACACTGCCCCTGTCCCATGCCACTTGCTAAAGGCGATTCTCTGCTGTAACCACAGCTGATCAAGCTCAGACACTACTGTGTGTCCTGCTGCAATTCTGCTGAACCGCCTGGAAGCCTCCACACCTCCCACGGCAACCACAGTAATTTCACTGCTGACACCAATGTTGCATTAATTGGGTAGGGAGGTCTAACATGAATCAAACCCCAATCTCCAAGCCAAGACCATAACCTCTTCTCTAAAAGATCTCGACCCGCTGGAAAGACAATATCTTACTCCTTAAGCCCTTGCCAATAACTATAACTGCATAACTTGTCATACAGGGTTATGATGTACACTTCGTATACGAAGTACTGCTAGACTCTAGATCTTTTTCTTCCAGCTGAAAGCATGGAATACTACAAGAAAGTAGTATCATGACATGACATGGGATGTGGAAGTGAGAGACTGATACAATTTACAAAACAAAAGGGAAGAGGAAAGAAAATGGCACACCCCGATACTTGCCAGCCAGCACATAGATATACTGCTTACAGCCAGCCTGCTATTCGCCAGACATAAAGTAAATGTGTGAAAGCTGAAACTTATATGACAAAATTCCATTTTGCAAGAGTTGAAGTCAGACAAGTGATTTTTTCCCATCTTAATTTACTCCAACAAAAGCAATTTAGTCTACAGCATCATCATTGTGGGTTATTTTTGTGAGAGTTTCATCATTGTTGACTAACATGAAAAGCAGTTTGTTGACGAACATTTTCATCATAAATTTTGTCAGTGAGTTTACCACTGATACATGAGAGAAACTTTGTAACTGATGCCTCACACATGCTCTTTCCCAGGGGTCTCAAATTCAAAACAGAACCTAGTGTCATTTGGTTTTTGTTTCACCCGGGATCTGAGTTACATAGTTTATCAAATTATTTAATTGATTAAATAATTTTAATATTTTTAACTAGTTTCTGAGGTGTTTCTTTAAGAGTTCTACATTGAAAAAATTGAATGTTTTTACTACTCAACAATAAAAGGACTAAAGAAAATCCAATTCATTTCTTTGAATATAAGTGACCTAAAAGATACTAAGCCCTCAAGTAATTGTGACTGAATTGTGACTGAAGAAAATAGAACCTTCTCTATTGCTTTCCTCAGCATCTCATGAAACATGTTTCTACAGAATATTTATTGCACCACAGCTGTATTTTGTTCGGTAAAGGTTGGAGGTCCATGGCTAATATTTCAGAAAAAAAACATTTAAAACTAAAGTGTCACTCCTGCAGTATCAAATATAAAATAGCAGTGACTCATTCTGAAGATTTTGTCCCAGCAAGAACAGCCAGGCAATGGATTAAAACAGCAGATTAATCTTGGAAATGTCCTAACATTCAACACCAAAAAGAAAAATTAAATTAGCTGGTGTTTTTTGTAAAACGTTGTCTGACATCTAAGAGCTTTCACAGTGGTTTATGGGTCTGAGTGAAAAATGAATGAGGCAACAGTAAAACTGACTCTCTAATCCATGTATTCTTTCAGATTGCAGAAAATCTGGCTAATGTTTTTTTTCTGTAACAGAACAGGACACTGACCCCAATGTTTCTAATTAATTCTAGGGGTATTACTGGCAAATTGAAAGGAGGTACTGCTCTAGATGAGATTTATAATCAATCCAAAGCACAGCTGTGCTTTGAAAAAGGAAAAACACAAGCCATGCACATCCTCCTACCTGTTCTGTATCCGTTTTTCTCTTAATAGAGTAATATTTATCCCCTGTATATTTGGTCATAAACTGAATGGTCATTCCTGAAAGACTGAGGCCTGATTGATATCCCCTAACCTCACTAGTTACTCAAGTAATCTATAGAGCTATGGTGGTTGGAGCAGACGGCCAACCAAAAGGTTTTTAATCTTAGTCATCGTATTCTGCGGGAGGTTTTTGTATGGTAATTATGTCAAAGCCAAAACTACTTGGACACCCAGCTTGCCATTGAGACGAAAAGTATTATCTACAGAATCAGATGTGTGTTTCCTATGTCTAATGATTTTATTGTATCAGACAGACAACTTTGGGCAGAGACATCAATGCCTAATTCAACTTTGGGCAGAGACATCAAAGCCTACACTACAAAATCCTCACAATGTCTTGGAGTGAATCTATTCCAGCAAAGTACAGGCTCGCCGAGACTTCTGAGACAACTGATCCTGCTAGCCTGTTAGAGCACCTGCTGAAGGACAAGAGCCTCTGTCCCCAGACACTAATTAGCTTACATGTACTCTAAGGTTATCTGTAATTATTATATAGTAACTCTGCTAAAGCTTGTACAAGATGAGGGGGACTCTATGGAAATTTAACACCAGCACACTATATAGTTCCTGTGAGAATGTGGCACAGTTTTGATTTATTTCAGTATCTCCTTAAAATAATACTTAATCTCTGTTTTTCCCTGAATTCCTGATTCTAGTTAGCAGTTCCTGCTACAGACAATCTTGTCTCTCTCCTTGTCTGGCCCACTGCCAGTCTGTTGCAACCAAATGCGTTCCAGCAGTCTACTAAAGTGGACACTAAGGGCAATAATGTAACAAGCAGGTCAGTTCTACCTGCTTTAAATAGTACCTTACATAATAGTACTCCAAGGATCTAAGAAAAGGCTGAAGCATTGATCTTAAGCACTTTCACTATCACTCTTTCCAATCTTATTAAGATACCACCAACAAATGTGATCTTCAATTGGATTGAAGGGGAAAGGTTACTAGAGATATGACCTCCTTACAACTTGATGTGGCGATAATCTGTGCCTACGTTTTTCTATATGTAGCCATTCATAGGAAGCTGTGAGTCTCATGAACTGTGAGATCAGCATACAGGAAAGAGGAGGAATAAACAACAATAACTGTTGCGTACAGAACCTTATTAACTATTTGACCACAAACTGATGGAAAGCCAGTCACATGGTGTATTAACTGAGAAGACCATGACTCTCAGTAAGTAGTGCGTATGTAGTGGCCAGCCAGAAATACTTTGCCACAACCTGTCTGTTTCTTAGCAACAGCAGACACTGACTTTCTTTTTATGTAACTTGTTCTAAAAAGCCCGAGACACTGACTTCGCAGCAGCATCTGATATTAAAGCTTGTAGCAATACAATACGAGTTTCGTAGACATTTAGTCCCAGAACTTTGCTTTTGTATTGCATTACTAGCCTCACTAAATTAATAGCAAGAAAGGAAATAATTTTGCTTTTAACATTATTCTAGTATACCAACTCTAGTATACCAATATTACTGCAATTTACAAATAAGCATGGATTAGTTAAAATGGACTAATTAAAGTTACATTCCACTTTATATACAGTAAACACCAGGCATCCAAGCATAGAATCCATTAACATTAAAAACCCCTGGCTCTCTTTGTTTAAGTATTCTGCAGTATGAACAGGTAGAAGTACAATAATACAGCAGAACAGGTACTACACAAAAGCAGTAATCAATGCAAGGATCTCTTACTGGTGCAGGTGGGTTTCAGTGTCTCTTACTGGTGCAGGTGTTGGTCAGTGTCTCTTACTGGGGCAGGAGGGGTAGGTCAGTGTCTTACTGGGGCAGGAGGGGTAGGTCAGTGTCTTACTGGGGTAGGAGGTGGGGTCAGTGTCTCTCACTGGGGCAGGAGGGGGGTCAGTGTCTCTTACTGGGGCAGGAGGGGGCAGAAGGGGGTCAGTGTCTCTTATTGGGGCAGGAGGGGGGTTAATTCTCCTAGTGGCGGAGGAAGGGAGACAGTTCTCTCTTACCGGATCAGGTCGAGCAGGGCGTCGGCGGAGCTCATGATGGGCTTGCCACTGTCCTCTGTGCTCTCCTTCTGCGCCGCGCCCCCTGGGTGGATGATGGACACCATGATGATGCCCACCACAACGGCCACAAAAGTGGTCCACAGGTAATAGGAAATAGTGATGATGCCCAGTCTGCTGGAGGCCTTGGCGTCCAGCGCTGCCAATCCTGACATCAAACTGACCCGGAGAAAGAAGGAGAAGGAGAAACCTCAGTTAAGGTTTCTAACTCTGTTTCATCTTAGCTAGATCCTAAGGTCTTATCTTGCAGCTAATATTGATCTTGTTACCTTTAAAGGCATTTTCAGTACTTAAAAAAACAGCATGTATTCCAGAAGATGCTTGACCGTTATGTTGAGTCCCTCGTGGAAGGAAGCAGAGCTTTAATACAGTGGGGAGATTAAAAATAAACAGACCTTCTCATTCACCACGGGATTAACAAGCAGATCAAAACAGAAATGGAATAGCAAGATCGATTCAATCATGAAATAAACGTGGACCGCAGTAACATTATGCAAAAGACCAGTTTAAGTTCTGCTATCGGAAAACATTTTGCCGCTGGCAGCTTCAGGCACAACACTCTACATGCAGAGCACAGAGGGAGTATTCAGCCTGAAACCATAGGGACTGTTAAAGTAATGAGCTTAAGCATAGCTGAAATGTGCTAAGTTAGCTGGGTAATGGGATCCAATAAGGCCCTGTTGATTGCTGAGTGAGCAGCAGGCTTTTCCGTGGGAGATTTGAGGTAAATAAGAGCCACTGCTGTGGCAGGGCCACAACCCCAGGCAAACTCGGAGGGGAGGGGAGACCGGACAGGTAGTGCATGTGGCAAGAGCTTAGCTAACAGGACTATTAGGATGACTCAGCAGCATCCATAACATTGTATAGCAGAAAACTTCTTCTCACTATAAAAGCAAATTTTAAATAAATTCCTTTTTTTTCTAACTGTTCAGCATTTTGTAGCACTCAGCAGGAGGTCAGTAATAGTTTTGAATGGTATCTGGCCATTAACCAATTTATTAACAATACTAATTATTGACTTTAACGCACTGTAATATATCATACGATAATGTGTATAAATCCTAAAAGTTAACTGACTTCCAAGGCAGTGCAATAGGAATCTCTGTAAGACAAGACACATTTTAAAGCAGTACACAGATTTTGTTTGTACAGCAACTTGTGTTTTTGTAAGCCCTTGTAAAAAACTAGAAGGATGTTTCTGAGACTCAGTCTGGTTAGGGCTCTGGACTCCAGGAATGGGCAAAATAAGTGCTTTGTCATGGGCTAGCCCTTCCATTAAGAGCCTGTTGTCACGATCGCAAACCCCTCCTCTTAAGGGCGCGCCAGCCCTTCCTCGTTTGTATTATTCCCCGCACCTGCCCTTTGTTCCAGTCTCCTTCCTCTCCCTTTAAAAGCCAGACGCAGTCACCAATCGTGGCTCTGCATCTGATCTCTGCATCATGCGAGCCTGGGACCTGGTTGCGCCTGGCTCCGTTATGGCTCCCGCTCCCGCTCCCTAGTTTTTGGATGGATTACCCGGTCATGGGCTTTTGCTTCGTTTTGGTTTCTCCGTTGGACTTCGTCTGGGACTGTTTGCCTCGGCCACACCTCCCCGGATCACCAGCACTGCATGGACACGCCCCCCTGTTTTCATCCCCGTATTCCTGCATGACTTTTCCCCCCCCAGTGTTTCCTCACTATTTCGGATTGTGTCGTCCGCATAGGGTCCGGAAAGAACTGTGCGTTACACCTGTATCATTAAAGTCAAGGTATGGAGCTGACTAGGATCGTGAGTTTTCTAGAAGATCCTTCAGAATCTTCACTCTAACAATTTTCAATCTGCAGAATTGGTTTTGCAGTGAAATCATCTTATTTTAAGATATCCGTGTAATCATGCGTTTTTAGCCCTCTGTTTTCCCCCATTCTGACAGTCGAGCGCTCTGCCTGCCCTCAAAGCCTGGAAGCCAAATGGTTCATCCTTGGAACACATGGAATAGAGTGGGATTTGTCCCAGTGGACCAGATCAGTTATGAAAATGTCAGTGTCAATCTGATATTTTTGTTTGCCAATTGAAGTATTACCATTAAAACAGTCACTCACAGAGCTTTATTCACAAAGTCTCAGGGCCCTCTTTTTCTTTCTTCTGCTACTGCATATAAAATAGTGCATCGATTAAATAGTAAATTTAATAGATAATAAATATTTCAAATAAAATAGTGCATCTTACCCTTAGAGTCTCCTCAGGAAATATTTTTTTTCATACCTTTGCTTTGTTTTATATTAACATTTAGAACTTGCTTATGTATACAGTGGTGTGAAAAAGTGTTTGCCCCCTTCCTGATTTCTTATTTTTTTTGCATGTTTGTCACACTGAAATGTTTCAGATCATCAAACAAATTGAAATATTAGACAAAGATAACACAAGTAAACACAAAATGCAGTTTTTAAATGAAGGTTTTTATTATTAAGGGGAAAAAAAAATCCAAACCTACATGGCCCTGTGTGAAAAAGTGATTGCCCCCTAAAGCTAATAACTGGTTGGGCCACCCTTAGCAGCAACAACTGCAATCAAGCATTTGCGATAACTGGCAATGAGTCTTTTACAGCGCTGTGGAGGAATTTTGGCCCACTCATCTTTGCAGAATTGTTGTAATTCAGCCACATTGGAGGGTTTTCGAGCCTTAACCGCTTTTTTAAGGTCATGCCACAACATCTCAATCGGATTCAGGTCAGGACTTTGACTAGGCCACTCCAAAGTCTTCATTTTGTTTTTCTTAAGCCATTCAGAGGTGGACTTGCTGGTGTGTTTTGGATCATTGTCCTGCTGCAGAACCCAAGTGCGCTTCAGCTTGAGGTCACGAACAGATGGCCGGACATTTTCCTTCAGGATTTTTTGGTAGACAGCAGAATTCATGGTTCCATTTACCACAGCAAGTCTTCCAGGTCCTGAAGCAGCAAAACAGCCCCAGACCATCACACTACCACCACCATATTTTACTGTTGGTATGATGTTCCTTTTCTGAAATGCTGTGTTACTTTTACACCAGATGTAATGGGACACACACCTTCCAAAAAGTTCAACTTTTGTCTCGTCAGTCCACAGAGTATTTTCCCAAAAGTCTTGGGGATCATCAAGATGTTTTCTGGCAAAACTGAGACGAGCCTTTATGTTCTTTTTGCTCAGCAATTGTTTTTGTCTTGGAACTCTGCCATGCAGGCCATTTTTGCCCAGTCTCTTTCTTATGGTGGAGTCATGAACACTGACCTTAACTGAGACAAGTGAAGCCTGCAGTTCTTTGGATGTTGTTGTGGGTTTTTTTCTGACCTCTTGGATGAGTCGTCGCTGCGCTCTTGGGGTAATTTTGGTTGGCCGGCCACTCCTGGGAAGGTTCACCACTGTTCCATGTTTTCGCCATTTGTGGATAATGGCTCTCACTGTGGTTCGCTGGAGTCCCAAAGCTTTAGAAATGGCTTTATAACCTTTTCCAGACTGATAAATCTCAATTACTCTGTTTCTCATTTGTTCCTGAATTTCTTTGGATCGCAGCATGATGTCTAGCTTTTGAGGATCTTTTGGTCTACTTCACTTTGTCAGGCAGGTCCTATTTAAGTGATTTCTTGATTGAGAACAGGTGTGGCAGTAATCAGGCCTGGGTGTGGCTAGAGAAATTGAACTCAGCTTTCCAAAGATGTGATAAACCACAGTTGATTTATGTTTTAACGGGGGGGGCAATCACTTTTTCACACAGGGCCATGTAGGTTTGGATTTTTTTTTCCCTTAATAATAAAAACCTCCATTTAAAAACTGCATTTTGTGTTTACTTGTGTTATCTTTGTCTAATATTTCAATTTGTTTGATGATCTGAAACATTTCAGTGTGACAAACATGCAAAAAAATAAGAAATCAGGAAGGGGGCAAACACTTTTTCACACCACTGTATATGCTTATATTATGAATAGTAATAGCTATATTCTGAATATTATAAGGAGCATACAGTGACTGCTCTTTTTATTTGATATGGGATTAAAATTTTAATCTAAATTTTTCCTTTCTCATTACCTAAAACAGGATATACTGTAGATGAGAATACATAATTCGTCCGATCTTTCTTGCTTTTTTGCTGGCAATCAAACATTAACACATAAAAATTCCTGACTTAAAAAGTGACTTGCTTTTGCAACCAACAAACACAGTTGGGTATTTATTGTACTGGAGCAGTCTGGGTGAATTACCTTACTCATGGGTTCAACAGTGGTGTCTAATGTTTGAACATGGAACTTGAACCCAAAGCCTTTCAGAAACAGGCCAAGAACCCTAACAGCAACTACACTGCTGCTACTGTTTTTTTTAACTCAAAATGCAAAACTAATAAGAATATGATCAAACCAAATTTCATTTTACCATGACTCTGACACAACCATGCATTACATTTAAATAAAGAAACGTGTACTAAAAATCAATTAACTAGAAAGTGCTGAATATAGTTCTAGCAGCATCAGTCACAGCTAATTTTATAGAATAAAATGTTCTGATGGACAAAATAGTTCACAGTATTAACAGGCATATAATATGAACTCAGTTTGGGTTATAAATGACATGCAGAGAAAGATAAGGAGTTTGTGGGTTTAGAAAAAGAAAAAGGACTCCTGGGTATTTAGTTTTATACTTTGATTTTCCACAGAATTGTATATGATTTATTTCACAGGGTGAGACTGCACTGCAAACTATTCTCGGCACAGAGGAATTGATACAAGAGGAAACAGGGTGGCTAGGAGAGGATTAAAGGTTCTCAATAAGCAGTATGAAAATGTGGGGATATGACAAACCAACACTTTAGAGTTATGCATGGAGAGCAGAATTATGCATGAAAAGCCTCTCTGTCACCTTTGCAATATAACTGCACATTCCTGCCCTCCTCTTGTTCCAATTTAAACCTATTCCCCTATTCCCCTGGCTACCCTAATTCCTACCCTATTACTTTTATTGCTACCAATGAGGGGAAAGAGATAAGTTCCCCACTGCTTATTAGGACTAGCAATTTTGAGGTTTTCCAGCTGCTGGGTGATGAGCTTTTGCCCTTTGAATAATTTTGCATAGGAAGATTTGAAGCATGAAAATGATGCAAAATAAATTACTTCTCAGTCACTTTGGTATTATCTAAATATGAGCCTGCTACAGGAGGCTCTATTCAAAGAATGGATCAAAGTGCAGTGGGGATTTTGTTTCCTAAACCAATATGCAATAACTATCTGTGTTCATAATCATTTCTTCCCTTGCAAAATTTCCATTACACTGAGTGGTGTCTAAATGTTTAGCACACTGTGTATTCCAGAAGCTGTGGTAATTGTAAATAAAATGGATATTGTCGTTTATCTACAACCATTAGTCTTACTAAAAGTAGCCTCTTAGCATTTGCTTTGAGCGAATGTTGCCTAAACTATGTGGGTATGAATGCATTTTTGGACTGAGGTATGTGAAAGGGCACACTATGAAATTGATTTACATAACTAACCCATAAATATTTGTTTTTTCTCCTTTAATGTTAAATTTTACATTCAGTTGTAATCACTAATGTCTTCTTGTATGACTCTTATAAAGAAGCAGGAAAATGTATAAAACATTTTTCATATTCAACTATGATTTGAAACCACATGATATACAGATGAATCTGAATTCATCACATCCAGAGATTCAGCACAAATGGGACAAGAAGGGAACTCACTTAAACCTTAAACCTTTTAGCACTTATTTTTAGGTGTAAAATATGGTTTGTTTTAAAAGGGTTCAGCAGGATGTTTTTTATTTTTTATTTGCAGTTTTCAGAAAAAATAATTGAAAATAATGCAGTACGAGCTACATAAGAAAAATCTGAAATGAAAAACAATATTTCTGAGGACAGTGGAACACAATGACTGAAAATGTACAGTATGTCTGTATAAGTGGCATTTTATTTTCTCTCTCTGAACTGCTTTACGAATGGTGGAGTAGCTTTATGACTTGAACTATTATGTACGGATATATCCATTACAATCAACTGTGTATGAGTGCTCATAGAAATGGTCTCTGGAGTACTACTAAACAAAACATCTAAAAGCATTGCACAGCAAATTATCTGTTAGTGGCACTCATAGTTTTAATGGTCATCAAACAGTGTTTTTGCAAAAACAAGACACCACAGAAGCAAAATTCAGTCAAACTGAAAAGCAAATAATTGCATGTATTCACAATTTCCAGGAGGTAAATTACATATAAGGAATACATTTGTTTAAACTGGATTGTGCTAAAGGAAGAGACAGAAGGAATTCTGTACTCTGTATTTAAACAGTGGACCAATCTTTTGTTCAGTGTCTGATTGTATCTGACAGAAGTGGTATTTTCTGCAAAATACTAAAAAAAATAATAAAGCAAGCTCTCAGATATTTTCTGTGGTAAAGTATTTTAAATCTGAACCTCACTTCCCAATTACTCCCAAGTTCCCAATTACTCCCAAGTTCCTATAATGAAAACCAGCAACTCGTCAACCAGAAATTTCCATATGGGAGAGTTCGTGCAGGAAGTACAGTGCTGATAAGAAAACTCATTATGCGGGTTGTTAAAATAATCCACTTGAACGAAAGTGTGGCTTTGACAATGGGTACATCACCTCCAGTAAGAAACATAATGGACAAACGTTCTCAAAAGGCAGTTGCAATGGTTTAGACTGCAGCACACAGTGTACAGCCATGCTGAATGTTTCAGACATGGACACATGGTGAGAGTGATGAGATATCACCTCACTCATTTCCTCATCAAATCCCAGGGGCTCTGACCTCAATCCAAGCTACCAGAGACTAACAGACCCTTTTAGGAAAACCATTTTTTTAAATGACTTTTTTTATGGTTGAAGCATGACTGCAGTAGAAGTTACAGCAAGAAAATGCAACATGCATGAAAATATAAACTAAGTTCTTCTGTATTTGTTAGAAAAACGTTGTATCAGACATTTCCCTTTTCCTTTCCTCACATTGGAGGGATAAAGGGATTCAGAATCTAATGGATATTCTCTATGAGGATGGTCTTCACTCATTCCAGGACCTGCAATCTCAATATATGCTCCGAGCTCCTTTTTCAGTTCTTGCTTACGTCTCCATTCGGAAATGTATACCTATAGTATCTAGTGGGGGGGTTCATCTATACACCAATGCAAATTTTGTTAGAAATCGGGGGTAAAACAAAGAGATTGACTTCCTCTGTTTACAATATCATGTTACAGGCTTCATACAGGCCTGTAACAGCTGTTGCT